>NC_042515.1:21057638-21726388 GCF_900963305.1 Echeneis naucrates | reverse complement strand
GCCAGACCGTTGCCACTGAAGCACATTTCCAGTTTCTGAGTGTTATGGTGGCCATTTGCAAAGTCTCTCTGCTGCTGAACATGGTTTCTTTCTGGAAGTGGATGATGGTGATTGTTGGCATTTTGCAGCACCATTATTGGAAAGTGAGGAGACAGACCAGGGCTTGCTAGAGACGGAAGTCAACGAAAAAGTGGCTCTCCAGCACAGTAGACGGCTCTGAGAAAGTAATTGAATGCTGAACTTGCAAAGTTGCTTTTTGACTGGTTGGTAAACAGCTGTTATTGCTAATGCTGGGAATGTAGCAATTGCAAAACTTGCACATATTTCCTTTTAACATTTAGAAACATTGTTGGCAGGGATCGGCGACTCGCTGCTCCCTCTGCAGCAACTCTTTCTGGCTTTGACATAAATTACATGTAAATAAAGAAAGTTTCTTAATTATGTATTTGTTTTTAATGTGTGCACAGTTAATTTGGAGTTCAAGGTGGTTGGAATTGACATAAAAAAAAAAAAGAAAAGTAATATTTTGTCATTTAAATATGTGTCACATACTGTACTGTGGCTGAATCCTTTACCTTCAGGCTGCTAGAGTTGAATTTGCCACCCACCCTTGGTAATCTGCAATCTGTAGCAATGTTCAGAAACAGAAGTCACATTAAACAGCGAGCAACATTAACATTTTATAAGATATTATTTTGCAAGAAATAGTTTGTGTTGTATTTGTATTTTAGACCCAAAGCTGACATAGATGTGATTTATGTGCAAGTGCATCAGTTGATTGCTGTACGTGGCTGAGGGGGGAAAAAAAGCAGAGAATTGCTAAGCAATGAACCAAAATTTTTCTCATAATCAAATATAAACTGACCTGTTGCTATGTTTTCCCTTTATTAGCTGTTGTTACTATGTGATTTATTAATATAGAAGTCGGCTACATCATTTTTTTTTTTTTTTCATCCATTTTCAACTGCTTATCCGTTTCCAGGTCGCGGGGGGGTGCTGGAGCCAATCTCAGCTCACACCGGGTGAGGGCGGGGTCACCCTGGACAGGTCGCAGGTCACAGGGCCAACACACAGAGACAGACAGAGACCAACAACCACTCACACTCAGACCTACAGACAGTTTAGAGTCACCAGTTAACCCAAACATGCTGTCTTTGGATGGTGGGAGGAAACGGGGAGAACATGCAAAAGAAATGCCCTAAAGAACCAAACCCATGACCTTCCTGTTGTGGGGCAACAGCACTAAGCACTATACTGCCGTGCTGCCCTCAGCTACATCATATTAGATTAATTTTCCACAAATACGGAGAGAACTCCAAATCAGCATGTATTTAATTTTTTATTTAGTCTACACATGCACACCACACATTTTTTTTCGGTGTTCGGTATTTTCCTTTGTTATGACAGATAACAGGAAGGGAAATATCAGCTTTCTTTGTTACAGTTCTATATTTTTATAAATGCAACAAACTGGTTTTTGTATACGCAGTATCTTTACATATAAAACTTTACAAGCTGTGTTATGTCCTGTGGCTTCGTAAAAAAATGATTTGGTGGAAAAGAGAGCAGAATGGCTCTTCTGATAATAAAAGTTGCAGACCCCTGATCTGCTGTATGACTTTATCTGGCCAAACCTTCATTTTAATTGTCGCATTTTTGATGATTCAGTAGTAACACCCAAATAAATTTGATTTAGCACACATTTGAAACACAGCTTTTAAGGGCTTTAAGACGCAGTAGGGGCTCTCACCAAACACCAAAATTATCATAAGTGATTAAAATGAGACCCTCCGTTAAACATTCAACTAAATAGAAAATGCAAAGTAAACCAGTATTGATGGAGTTTTATACTAAATGTAATTACACAAAGGCAACAGCCTGTTTTTGAATAACCCAACGATACAAATATTAGCATGATTGGAGGATGCTATATGGCATGCACGTAATAAAAAGCTCTTCCACAGTAAGGTATGATGACAGAATTGCAATCATGTGAATGTGGGAATATGTTTTGAATGCACCGCTGGGGAGCCTGGGGTTGGATGTGACGTTTGCTGGTTGTGATTGATTGTGTTGTTATTGCTAAGGACCCTCTTCCGGCTGCCTCCGGGACCCTTTTCGATCCATCCACTGTCTGTTTGTTCTGCTGCTCATAAATTTTACAGCCCGTGCTGGAACCCAGTGGGAGCTTAAACAATTGCTTTATTGATGAATTTCTTTCATACAAGGAAGACCACCTCACCAGGCTGGCATGGGACTTTTCACCACTCCAACATTAATACTGCAGTGTTTTGGTTTTGTGTTTTTTTCCCAGCTTTTATTTTAGTTCAAATTTGTTAAGTGAGGTTGTGCTGCAGAGGACTGCCCTTGGAAACGAATGCTGTCCTTCCTTGACTGTGCCTCTCCTGCTCCTCACTTAAAGTGTAATACATTTGTAGATGGAGAGGTGAAGTCATGGTTGATTGTTGTTTGCGAGATGTGGGTTGTTTCATCGCGATACCCTGTGGAGATATAAATGTGACACAATCATTAAACAAAGACAACCTTTGGAATTAGCATTAGAGAACTGAGGCTGCACTTTCATTAAGAGCAACTTCTGACTTTTACATCGCTGTATAGGGAAAAAAAATTAATTACAGGGAGCAGTGCTTCAGTGATGCAGGTGTTCTAAGTGGGAGAGTGAGGGAAGTGTAGTTTACAGTTTGTGTGATACTATTTATAGGTGCAGAGAGGCAGCGGAGGGATAATATGTTAGTGGGAGGATTAGTGGAGTTAATATTCTACTAACCTACATGAGAGAGAGAGAGAGAGAGAAAGTGAGTGTGGGGACAATATTGTCATTGTAAAGAGCATCCTTAAATGGACAACAGACTGAGCTCAGTCACAAGCAATCTCTTGAAATCAGCAAATCAGAATGCGCTGACTGTTTTTTAGAGAATAAATATGACAAGGAAAACATGTTTAATTCTCAACAGGATCAGCTCCAGGTTCCTGGTGAGTCAACCAGGGGTTGGGGAAATGGAGTACTGAAATATTTATCAGAGTACTGCATATTCAGCTGAGGGTCCTTTGTGCGTGCTCGTGTGATCTTTCGCAACACGTTCACAAATTAAATATTTATCGCATTTAAATAAAAAGGCGAGTGCCGGGTCTCACCGAGTGGTCTGTGTTTGTGCGTGTGTGTGTGTCTGAGGGCATGAGGGGAGAATCGAGTTGTGTGCTATAAGGGATGATTGGTGTGGAGTCCCAGGAGGTGGGGGTGTGTTGAGCCTGTCAGGATGGAGATATGCGACTCACCTCCCTATCTACTCATTCACAGAGACTGGAATCAGCCTCAGCTTAACCAGTGCACTGTGGCAACTGAGGGGGCTGCAAAAGACAAAAAGAGGACTGTGCCTCACCTGATGCTGCAGTAAGCCACCATTCACACAGCTGCATAAGAAAAAAAAAAACAAATTTTGTCTATATATTTAAAGAATGAAGACATCATCTTTAATCCAGATATTTGTGTAATGTGTCATTATTCTGACCCTAATGCAACAAAAGATGCTTTTAGTGCCGTTAAAGGTGATGTGTAAATAGCTGTCAAATACGGTACTCACCATTTTGCATGCATAAAAAGCACGGATGCACCACAAATACCTTGTAGATACATTTGAGGATGAACCATGCCCTTTATCTCCATTAATACAGCTTTGTGTCTTGCCCTGTGTTATAAAGGCAGGCTGTTCACGGTTATCATACAACGAGATGGAGGCTGTAAGTGTTAATACTGGTTAATACACTTTGCATGTCACAGATAAACATAGAGAAAAAACAAGAACACACTGGCAGACACACTGTGACTCCAATTCCCTCGAGGAGACTTCCAGAGGACGATTATGATGTGCAGGAGAAGAGCCAAGATAGCACTGGGTGGAGGAAGGTTATTCAGGATTTATCTTGTCACAATAACATTTGACAGGCTTTCCAAAAAAAAGGCTCTGGATGCGACCAACTGCAGCTTGGTCAAGAAAATTTTGAGAAACCAAAGGAACTTCATAATGCCATGATGCCATTATTGCCACTATATTTAGGAAGAAGTGCTAAAAAAATAATGCGTGACACAAATATTGCTTCCCAAAAGTCCTGTTTATTAGAGCCAAAGAGAATCCACAGCACTGCAGGTAAATAAGATTAACGCAAAGCAGTTTCTCCCCAGCTTGCTGCTCATTTCTAAAGGCCAAATGTCAGTATGCTGCTTGCTCACTAATGACACAACAAGTAGTCAGTTTTAAAAATTACCGTCTGCAGCCGGGACATTTTAATTACAGCGTTCACATCACACCCTTTCTAATGTGGTGGGTTCTTTCTTTTTTCTTTTTTTTTTAAGAAGTACGCGCAATTCAAGCCAGGTTGTAACAGTTCCTTCAAAGGATAAGAGAACATATCTTTTTCACCGCTCCTGAGGTGAACTTGCAGTTCAGGTCGGCGCATGCTGTGAGAAGGAAGGATGGATGGAATAGGAGCAGGTACAGCTTTTTACGGCGGCACCGCGAGCAGTGCCGACCCACTGCGACAGAGACATCAAAAATGAACCAGACGTAATTAGCATTGAAATAGTCAGCGTGTGGGGATGTTTTATGTGCGAAATAATACCTCATCAACATCAACAACAGCTATTATAACGTGACGGAATGCCTCTATTGATGAGCGCAGCCCAGCACGCAGCTCACCATAAATCACTGTATGATCCCTCTGAAGTTTAATTCAGCCTTTGGAATATTGCTCGGTTGTGAACACAACTTAACAAATGATTGTGAAGGCAGGTACACTTGCTTTCCATATTCAAAACGCAGCTCTTTAACTCTATTACTGATGCAGTGTCAGACAAAATTCTTGTTGACAAGGACAGCTTGGTGAGAGGAAATTGACCTCCTGGGAGGGGGTGTTTCAGAAAAGCTTTGTCTTGAAAATGTAGCACCAGTTCATTAAAGGTTAATGGTGCATTGATGATAAGTTTTATCCACCTCCTCTCTTCTGGACTAATGATGCAATGCCTGCATGTTGACATCTTACAGATAGGATTGATGTCTGAGTCTCCGGAGGTGCAGAGTCCTTGCTAGTGGCCAAAGCAGCAATACAGTTCTGTGCAGGAAAATGCTGAAGAAGTTTGCAGGGGCAGGGTTTAAAACTCACAGCCTCTGTATTTTCATCTCGTAAGATATGTCACAAAATTTTCTCGTAATGAATGTACGATTTGCACAATGATTTGTTTGTAACCCTGTGTCTCAGCGCTGCTCTGGGCGTTACCACTGGATATCATATAATGCTGCAACACTGGGACACAGACAGTCTTGAGCTGAGAATATATATAAATATGCAAAAGTGAGATTATAAACGTAAAAGTTGGCTTCCCCACTGGGCATTACGCATGTGGTGGGAGGATGTACTGTGCCTTTCACATTTCGACAACAGCGTTGGCAATAATTAGAAAGAAAAACTGAACTGTGGATGGATTTGGAATGATTAACTCTGTTAAGTTATCTGTAAGTGGTTTGAGCCACTGCACCATTTATTTTCATGTGTTTTAAAATAAAAAAGTGTTGAGGGACAGGGTTTATAGCAGTTGTATATTACCTCTGGAGGGAAGTGACTGCAGTTAACATTATTGGCTACCAGCCAGTTAATTCTAACTGCTTCATAATAAAAGGAGATCTTGGAGTGTCCTTTGTATAGTATCTTTGCTATTTAAATAGCCATGCATAAACTCAACAATAGATGCTCTGTTACATTGCAGCCAATGTAAGTGAGGTTCACATGTTGAAGAGACTCATCCTCTAGCTGAGCGATGAAGTAAAATCTCTATCAATTCCTTCCAGGACCTTTGTGTAGAACATCCCACTTTGTCACTATCTATCTATCAAATAAAGTCAAAAAATGGCTCAACTGGGTAACCATGGTTTTCACATTTCCTGGGGAATTGAGAATGTAATAAACAAAACAAATGGACCCATAAAATAAAATACGAGGCTACAACAAAGGCATTGTGGGACACTTCACAACATCAGCATTTAATGCTCTCTTGAACAACTACAGCCTACCACATGTGCCGATGCCTACTATCTCTGTGGCACCGGTAAAAAAGGTCAGGCACCAATTCCTCAGGTTTGCAGATGACATTGGACTGATTGCTGTCAGCAGAGGTGGGATTGGTGAGAATTCCAGCACAAAAAGGCACTGACACAGCGCCAGGGACAACAAAAATTCCAAACAGTGTAAAAGTTGCCACCACATCCTTAAGAAATAGTGGCTCAAAATACCCTGACTGGTTCCCTCTCATGGCCTTATTCAACATTTGAAACTTGTTAATTTCACTGTTCATGCATGTGTTTGTTACAGTTTCTAAAATGCAAATCACAAGGATATTAAGAATATCATTTTAAAACTGCAGAATCATGTATATTTGTACAGCTGTCACCTTGGCCTAGCCTTCTACATCAGCTGTCATTACTGAAAAACTCAGTCTAAATAAGCAATCCGTTATTTTGATTGCTCTGGCCTGTCCATAAATTCTGCACATTTGACTACAAATAGAAGTCGCCTGGGTGATTTAGCAGTGTAATAGAGCCTGCTATCACAGCCCCTTGAATGGAGGCAAACAGATATATTGCAGAAGAAATTCAACCTGTAGCAGATGGGATGGTCCAATTCTCCATGCCTCTGTCCTCACCCTGTCTGTTTAAGGTGGTTCAGTGCAGTCACTGACCTGAATAGAAACCTGTCAGCTGAAAACTCTTTTTTATCTTTATCTTCAAAATCTATTTCTCTGGCCAGGGGGCCAAAATTCATATTCGACCTGGCCGCATACTGTTCCACACCTTCCAAAAGCAAGAACATCCAGGCAGATGTAGTTTCATACACGCTAGAATAGCGTATTCAAAAACCAGCCATGGACTGTGGAAGACACCACTATACTACGTTGCATAGTGAAATGCCAACGTAGTCGAGGCAACATGTCTCATGTTGTTGAACATCTTCTAAATCAGACTGATAGTATACCTAATCAATGCTGCAAATTTGAGTAGCTTAACTGCAGCAGTTGTTGTCCCTGAATATTGTTGGAGTATTAGATGTTGTTGCTTGTGCTGTAATCTTTAAAATTTGTGGCTTATTTTAATTTTTCCACACTTTCCTGCTTCCTTTTACACACACTGGCAGAATCGGCTTATTTGGCAAGAGTGTGTATCTCTGGCAAGCCGCACATACTTTGCTGTGGCAAAATTTCAGATGTTGCGAACTTTAAACTCACCCCCTCAGGCTCGCGTCTGTGAGAGTGAAGCCAATGACTGAAGGCTGCTTTTGCTTTCAATAATGTGCTGCTGTTGTCTAATGGAAGAGAAACCGGTAGCCTGGATGTAGCCTTCTGAATTTACAAATCTCTGAATTGCTAAATTTGCATAACAATGACAGTCAAAATAACCGTTTGCATCTGCCAAAAAGTCTCTTTGGGAGAATGTGAGGGTAACATGCATTTCTAAAATAACAATGAGATGTAATTAAGTGTAATTATATCATATATTTATATTTGCAATTACCTGCCTAAACAGGCACATGTGCACAGGTACTTACACACAACCACACACACACACACATATACCTATATGTGTATATATCTATATATACTGTACACTGCATACACTACCAGTCAGAGGTGTATTTGACTGGTGTTTATGCGTTAACTTGGGTTTTTTTATGAAAGAAAGAGGCAGAAATGAACTCTTGAAATGCTATGAACTCCGGCCCTCATTCATTCACAGAGATGGGAGACCACGGATGTCAAGAACGGCCTCACTCATGGTGCCAAATGTTTACCTCAAAAGTGATAACTTTTTAGGAACACATAAAAAGGAATGTTGCAGCCGATTTCTGTCGACCAGTCAATAACACACAATTAGGTGATTCTGAGCACCTTCAGGCAGTTTACTCTAACTTTTAGTTCCCACAATGCAATGTCTATAAGTATGCAAAACCCAAAACATGCCACCATATATATATGCTTACATCATTGTATTTACATATATCTGCAGGCACTCTGCAGTTTCGGTTAAGCTATATGTACATCATTATAAAATGATATACATTCATTTATCTTCTACTGCTTTTCCTTTTTGGATCGCCGGGAGTGCTGGAGCCAATCCCAGCTCACTCTGCGTGAGGGCGGGGTTCACCCTGCAATTGAAATGCAAACCACTATGCTGCCGTGCTGCCAAATAATATACAATATTCTCCAAAATATACGATGATAAATCAAAAATATTTTAAGCTTAATTTTGCACAAGTTAAATTCTATCCTTCCACTGCTGAACTCATTGTGATTTATTATTTATTTTAACATTTGCAATTTTAATTAGACCATGAGTTCTAACTGTTATGGAAACACCTGCTGCGATTTTTTGAAATATGTATGATTTTTACTTTAATTTAAACTTTGTTTGGCTTTAAATCAGCCTATTTTAGTATAATAAGTTATCATATGCTAAACCCCACTGAGTAATCATAGTAATGTGTCATTGTACACACATTGTTAGGGTTAGGGTTAACCACTTTTATTCCTTCAAGACACAATGAGGTATGGCCAAAAAATTAAATAAATAATCAGTGACCACAAATGTGATAATCTCTCCACTGCTAATAAGCCCACTATAATTAGTGCAGCGTTGTCACAGAAATAGTGGTACAAGGGGAGGTGTTGACAGGGACAAACGAGTGAAGAAACACTCTTGAGAAAAGGCATGTTGACACAGTTTCCTTTGGAGGACCACATGTCTCCTGATTCACGTTATTTCTCTGGTATGGTGTCAACTGTGAAAACATTTGGAAGACAAAATTTCTGCGCCGGCAAACTGATCAGGTACACAGTTGTGCTGGAGAGTGTGGAGATGGTGTTCTCGTTTTAATTAACACCAGAGGAAATCATGGTAGACAGGTGCTGGTTTAACCACAGATGTATCAAAGTTTGCTCAGACCTGCCAAGTGGTTTGATAACTGCGGTAGAACACACTATTTAGCCCACTGTGCCGTTTTAATCACAGATAAGAACAAGATTTTTGTTGTTGTTGTTGGTCTTCTAGCATCATTACACTGCCTTTGGCAAACACTCACTGGTTACCTTTTGATAAATTGCATAATTGAACACTTGTGCTACATTAATTACTGCTGAGCCCTAACTATTTAGCAGTTGAGCTGTGCCTTTGGTCCTTGCTGGTCTTGTGTTCTTTCTTTACTGACAAATTTGCTGTTCCCAGCCATCCCATTAGCCTACTGTTATTGAGATTAATGTTGTTGTGATGATTTTTACCTGTACCATTGTTATGGGATGAGAGTGGACCAGGGTGGAGAGGCAGCCCGGAGAGAAATGCTGGAATTTATTGGCAAGTCTGTGGGAAGTGTTGACGGACTGTGACAGTTCACTTGTTAACCCCTGATGGCCAACCCTGACTCCCACCTTCGTCTCTGAATATGCCAGGAAGGTTTTTACATCTCTACATCACTGACAGACACAGCAAAAGAAGAAATAATTGTGTGCATTGATCCCTTGTGTCCAGCTGTGCCATGTAGCTGTGGCTGACTATACCCCAGATCAGTGATCAGTTTTCCTTTTATCTTCTACAGTCTTCTAAACCCTAATTGCACTTTTTATTTGAATTTTTTTCATCTCCTGACTAAAATCAAAATAATTGAATTGCTATTGTGTTAGATGGCCGTCTCTACCTTGTCTGTACAGGAGAGCGACACATTGGATTCTTGAAAGTTTGTAATTGTTTAAACTTTCTTGCTGAAGCTACACATAACATGCCAAGCAGAGATTGCGGATAAATAGCTCTTCTCATCTTACAGTGAACATGAACGCCTGGGGGTTGCGGGGGGGTGAACATGTGTCTTAATAAATGGGTGGTGATATACATAACATTTCACTTTTGACAGGGAATATGTTCTTAACTTGCTGTGACAGCCACTCAAATTTGTGCCAGGACGCTATCAAATGGAATGGATTATTCCCCATCTACAAACCGCAACGTGTGGGGCATGACACAGTTCCTTTGGCTGCGGTTTGTTGGGTGGCATGCTGCCAAGGAACAAAGACCCCTCCAGTTTGGCAGGGCCATGTGACGGAACAACAAGAACGTCTTCATAGTCAACCTTCAAACTTCAGGTAAAAAAAAAAAGAAAAAAAAAAAAGCTGTAAACAGCCGAAGCTTCACTCAGCGCAGAATGCAGAGGGTTTATTGTGCTCTGTGCTGGAGTGAATCACACCAATTAATGTCCTCATGATCCTTCCTTCCTGGTAAAGTCTGATAAATGCCACCATTGGTTCCCTCTCAGAATCGCTTACAGTACATCTCTGAATGTCAGCGTATCAACATCTGCAAAAAAGTCCATGTGAGATCGCTGAGAGGCCCTCAGCTTCATGGGCTATTGATATATCTCCCTAAGAGTTCTCTGCGCTTCCTTACCATTCATAGAAATAAACAAATCCATTTGACGGTGTTCATGTTCTGTGATGCAGTCCCAATTCAATATGTTCGATCAACAGTTTTTACCGAGACAGTTTAGTTTGATTGACATATGATAAGGCTGCTCACATCTGTTAAATCTCTTGTTTCAGTCAAATGTAAATGACAATTAATTTCCTGCAAAACAAAGGATGCCGCAGGCAAAAAACATTGTATCAGTAATAAAAACAAGGAGCAAATATGAGGCAACAACATTAAAAAGACAGAAAAAAGAAAGAAAGAAACTTGTTTAGCAGTTATTCATGTGAGATGCTACGTACCACAGGAATCCACATCCATGCATATGAAAATAAAGCAGCCTACAAGGTTCTTTTAGTCCTCTATTAACACTTAAATTGGCACAAGGGGGTTGTCAGCATTAGCTTTCCTCGCCACCAGCACTGCGCCCCTTGAAGACTTACTCACACCAGTAAACGTATGCACTATTTTCCAAGTTTCCCCAATCTGTTTATTAGTGCTTCTAAGAAAAGCGCGGCCAAAACAAAGCACACTAGCAAATTCTGCTCAAACTAATTTATCAATGTCAGAATGAAAGCAGCCATAAATGTGAATAAGTGTCCATGCAAGTATTAATATGCATGCATGTGGTGAGAGCATGTTCTGGGGGAAAGACAGTAAATGAAACGTGCTGTTATCAGAGGACCCCGCTGACCCAGATACAGTGTTCACTGTGCTGTCCATAATGATGACAACTCATTTGACAAGTCAAATTTATTATTTTCTACAAAATGTGACAGCTATCCAATTTCTCACATGCTACGTCTTGACTTAAAATACTTAGTATTTCCCCGATGGAAATGATTTTAGCTGTGAATGAAATTGTACATGTAAATCTCTAACTTTCTGAGTTAAAAGCTCTTTTCCAAACTTTAATGAAATTTATTTTCTCCCTGCATTCAATCTTTACAGTCTCCCTGCTCTTATTCCAATGTCTGCCTGCAGTGAATTAGTTTGTCGAAGACTGCTTGGGGGTGTATAATGGCTAATGTTTTCCAGCCAGTCTAATTTTACTGCTGAGCCCTAACTATTTAGCAGTTGAGCTGTGCCTTTGGTCCTTGCTGGTCTTGTGTTCTTTCTTTACTGACAAATTTGCTGTTCCCAGCCATCCCATTAGCCTATTGTTATTGAGATTAATGTTGTTGTGATTGTTTATACCTGTACCATTGTTATGGGATGAGCGTGGACCAGGGTGGAGAGGCAGCCCGGAGAGAAATGCTGGAATTTATTGGCAAGTCTGTGGGAAGTGTTGACGGACTGTGACAGTTCACTTGTTAACCCCTGATGGCCAACCCTGACTCCCACCTTCGTCTCTGAATATGCCAGGAAGGTTTTTACATCTCTACATCACTGACAGACACAGCAAAAGAAGAAATAATTGTGTGCATTGATCCCTTGTGTCCAGCTGTGCCATGTAGCTGTGCCATGTAGCATGTTCACTTTTTATCTCCATCTTTATGCCTCCCTAACCTCCGTATATAACCTCCTTTTGTCTAACATTCTTTTTTGATTTCAAAAGTGAAAAAGGCAACCTGGCGATGGATGTACATCTACACTCGCTTTCTTATTCCTGTGTCAAGCTTTTCTAACCGTCAGTAGTTAGTTATTCAGCAAAGGCAACAGACAAGGTTTCAGTTTTAATCCCCCCCCCCACCCCCACTTGCTGTGGCAAATTGATTCAATTGGTTCTTTATATGATGTATATATCTGTCTTATTTTGTTTTAATGAGAGTATCATTATTTCACTGAAGTCCCAAGTAGCGACGGGACTCTTAACCGATTTTACTATAAACCATAATTTAAAACATCACAATTATTCTGCGATAGAGGCCTCACCCTAACCCTAAGTGATTACGTTCCCAGAAAAAGAGGGACATTAATTGTAAATTATTCCTGAGCAACCTGCACAGCCCTTGTGGCTGGAAAAAATGGCTCGTAGCAAAACTCCCCAGAACACACAGGTTATTTTCTTGGCTGTTAAATTGAGGGGCTGGAATTGAAAGTTGATAAAGCTATGAAGCCATGAATCTAACGCTGCTGCAGGAAGAATGGCAGAATGAGCAAACAATCTTTAGCCACCCAGAAAACTGATGAATTTGGTTGTAAAAAGAATGGCCGGGTGCTTGTTAGGGATGATGGCCACCCAATCTGCAAAACCTGCCAAAACAAAGTTGCAGCAAAAGGGTACACAACACATCCAATTTGACACATCTATAGGAGCACCATTCAGAAATATGCTAACAATTAAAGGTACACAACGGTTTAATTACTCCACAACGATGTGTACGTTTACGACTGATGTGTGTACTATCAAATTCCAAAACTGTCCCATCCCTAGTCCCCCCGATGTAACTCCACAACTGTGGTGCTGGCTGCTTCTTTTCCTCACCACATGTTACGTATGGTATAACACATGAAAATGTCGGAGGTTGTCTCCACGTAAAGTCTTTAAGACGCTGGAAAACAAGATTGTGGTCTCCAGTTTTGATCTGCAGTGGACAGAGCAGTATAAATGAATCCCCTTTTCACCAGCTAAAACATCACAGTGATGTACACATTCATGCATAAGTAATGAGCAGACTAGCGTTTGCTTCTCACACTTAAACTATACATGTTCTTGCATATGTTCTTTGATACTGCAATGCTTTACATGCTCTGTGCGAACCTGTAATAAATGATTAATGCATTTAATGTATTTATGCATTTATTCTGTGCTGCCTCAAAAACGCTAAACAGTGTGCAAACAAAATAGCCAAAAAGGTATTGGGGCTCCACTGACAGAAACAATGCAGTTACAAAGATTTTGTTTCAACTTTATTCATCTTCGATGTTTAGATGCAGAATTTCCGAAGCTCTGCATCGTGCACTGTGCACGTTAGCGTATTAAATTTGCATGACCAGGACATGTTCTAGTATCTATTGTGGGCAATTGTTGGCTTAGCGGCGATGAATTATTAATGACAATTTAGCTGTTTGTACAGTGTAGTGTAATTTTAAAAGTATGGCTGAGACCATTTTTCAACATAATGAGAGGGAAGTTTTATCTCACACCTCGTGTTGTTTTGACTAGTCAAATTTGTAACAGAGGACACAGTGAGCCGTAAAAGCTCAGGAGACTTTGGTTTCCCAGATACTCCAGCTTTTTCTGAAGCCCCGTAGGTCATATGCTAAACGTGTACCCTGTGACACCAAGTGGATTCAAGGAAATAAGATGGTGTTGCACGGGGGCAGTGGATTCTGAAATTTTGTGTCCAAAATCACTCCCTCATTCACTACTTCCTACTCACTCCCCAGGAATGTCTGCGCATGTGTAAAAGGGAAAAAAGACATTTTTGGAGAATGTGGGAGTTCTTAAGGCAATGCTGAAAAACCTTAAACCTGTATTCTATGTAATGACCATGAAGGGGTGTTGCCACTGGTTGTAAGAAGAAGTCATATTGTATTGAAACCTATGTGAAAATGTGCTGACCGCTTGAATTATCAGCTCAGTAAACATTTTTCTAAACACATTGGTCGGAGTCTTTAGTCTCTGGTTGAGTCGTCTACAGTACAACATGATTTTAGTTTTTTAAACAAACGTTCTTACCTCAAAGAGAACAGACCATGAAGCAGAGCATGCGCTAGGGGGGCATAGTCTTTTAAATTCACCTTATAACTCATATGCTCAGATCAGTTAATTATCTGTAGGTGGCTGTTTCACATTTTCACATGCAAATATTCATATTTCTCAAAAAATGCGCCGGTTGGTTTTTAAAAACGATATACATAATCCCACAAATAGATGGTGCATCGGTGAAAGCAATGGAGGTGATTCAGAACATCAGCTGTGCCAAGATGAAAAAACTGTGCCTCAAGAAAAAGAAGAAGAAGACGATACTTCACTTATCCACATAAAGAAATTCAGGTGTCCAGCAGCACACACACAAAACACATAACACCGGTTAAAGACTATGAATAAATAAATAAATAGATTATGTACAGAGTAAAAAGCCGTTATGTGTTGAAAACTGGCATTCGTCATAATAAAAAAGCAGCATGATTATTGTTGCACCCAGCATAGCCCTGGTGGAGGGTGGGTTAAGAGGCAGTAAAGCCTAATGGCTGACCTTCTCAGGACCTTCTCAGCCTCTCTGCCCTGCAGCGCAGTGAGATGAGCCACACACTGTGCCCGCTCCTCTGTCCAGCCAGTATGATGTGGAGAGGGTGGCTCACATTACCCAGTCTGGCTCAACCACAGTTGTCAGTCCTTCTGGCCTCCTGCTGAGCACTGAGCTGGCTTTTTTTAACCAGCTTGTCCAGGCGCCTCCTGTTTCTCTCCACTATTGTGCCTCCCCAACAGACAGCTGCGTAAAGCAAGGTGCTCGTCACCACTGTCTGATAAAACGTGCAGCAACTCACCGCAGACATCAGAGGACCTGAGCCTCTTTAGAACGCAGAGCCGACTCTTCCCCTTCTTATACAGAGCGTCCGTGTTAGCAGATCTCTCAAGCTTGTTGTCGAGGAGAAGTAATAGCATTCAACAAGTTTTCACAGGTTGCACAATATACCAAGTCCTGAATGTAACTGCTTATATGACAGTTGAAATAATCTGAAACAAACAATCACACATTCTCAAATCCACATCTTTGCTGTTGGTAGAAATTGGTTAGAGTAAAGTGCGAGTGGAAACATTATGTGAGCACAACACCAAACAAGCGCTGGAGTTTTTTGAAGACGTGTCCCGATGAGAGGCATTGCAGAATGTGATGAAACAACTGACAAACTCTTGTCTCAGACTGAAACAAGACGCACCACATCATTCACACTAACTATTTCATCCTAAGTACATCCTGACAATCTTTGCTACACCTTAACCCAGAGGGTACTTTTGGAGCAGCAACCACAACAAAAGGCACAGACGATGCTGTATTTCACTATAAAACACAGTTCCAATTGCTTTACAAAAATCTCAGCGGGGCAGCATGGCGACATAGCGGTTAAAGCTGTCTTCTCACAACAACAAAGTTGCAGATTCAGTTCCCGGCCTTGGGCCTTTCTGTGTGGAGTTTGCATGTGTGAGAGTTGTTGGTCTCTGTCTGTCTCTGTGTGTTGGCCGTGTGATAGACTGGTGACCTGTCCAGCATTACCCCGCCCTCACCCAGTTGGCTCCAGTGCGCCCTGAGACCCGGAAATGGATAAGCAGTAGAAAATGAAAGTATATCACTGTACAATATTTCATGCACATCCCCTTAAGCAAAATTCATGTCCGGCATGCCCGCAGATGTATGTAGTTACAATGATGTAGGCACATATATATGGGACCCCGAAACGGATAAGAGGTAGAACAACATGAATGAAATCTCAGTGGATGCAGGTTTACTGTACTTACATTATGAAGTCTTGGTACAGAATGAGCTGATGTGCACTTGGCCCAGTCCTCTAAACGTTTTCCTAATTAATTTATAGTCGCAGTCTCAAGTTTCACATCTTTAGTACAACGTGATGTTCATTTTTTAAACGATGGCCCCATTTAGAGGAAAATTGACCATAAAGCAGGGTATGCATGAGGGCGTAGCTACGTTGTGATTGACTCACTGTAAGAGAAATGGTGACCTGATTTTGTGATTAATGATAATTGAATGATCATGATTTGATGTCAGATTTATGAGTGTACTTTATAATGATTATATAGTTATATTTTCTTCTTTAATGTTTGGTATTGATGTACATATATATATATATATATAATGCATTGCATTAAAGCAGTAGTTTAACTGCTTTAATGCAAGTGGTTAACTTATAGCCTGTGTATATATAATTGGGCCAGGACTAGTTTCTTTTATTCACTGATCCACGCTCACCATATAGTGTGGTGATGAGGTAGAATTTCTGTTATTTCAATTTTTTTTTTTTTATGTCAATTTTAGTTTAGGAATCCTTTTTTTGTTAGTTCTGTTATTGTCCAGCAGCACTTTCCCCCTCTTTTGTTCTAGATGTTTTCTTTGTTGCATTTGTTTACACTCTGGGCAATTAGGGTTAGGGTTTGGGCAATTTCTTTTTCAACCAACCAGCACCTGGCTCTCCTATCCCTGGGGAGTTGGATCATAACAATTTGAATTTTGCTTTTAATTTTTTCAGTTGCAACACCTTGTCTTAAATCTGAGAGTACATATAATATTTAAGGCATTCTAAATATTTAATCATTTTATTTACCTGTCACTTGCACCAGCACTCATAAGACAATGACATTCAATAATGATCAAAGTCTTAGAAACTCAAACGTATTGCAATCGTATAAAAAATTCATGAGTACCATTTGCATTGCATTGGAGATGGTATACTGTATGTAGTGATGTTGGTTTGTTCTTTTTAGTTTTTTGAAATTCCTCTACTTTCACTTCTTGTAATTCTGAGAAGTTCATGTTGAGGTGATACTTGCTTCCTTTGGTTTGTCTTTGCAGCACAGTGCACCAATAAAACATAAAGTGTTATTCTCGCCAGTGGATGTTGTTAAACTTCCAAATAGAGGACTGGCAGTAACAACAATGAGAGCAGAGCTGCATGTTGCCAAGCGTGGAGTTTAAAAAAACTTGCCAGTTTTTCAGTCAAAGCTGCACACCTCACTGGAAAGCACTGTACCCCCTCAGGTGGATTTCCTCTTTCTGCTCACTGACCGCTTTCTTTCTTTTTCTCTCTAACACCTCTCAACACATAGTGTCATTTAAAACAATCCAAAAGAAAAAAACAAAAAGCAAAAATGGTGCAAAAAGTGTAAAAACAGTGAGAAAGCGTCATTAGCAATCGCATGCATAAATTATCCTCTCTATCAGCAGGCCTGCTCAGAGTGTGTGAGACATTCAGAGCATGCTTTGAGCCTGTCATCCTCCTGACCTTTTATGAAAGTTTGTTTTCTTTTTTTACTCATTAGCATATTCTTGTTCCTACATATAGCTCCTAAAATTAAAAATCCCAATTTGATGTGGCAACAATGTTTGCACAAGAGCAGTTAAAAACCCATTGTGAAAGTCACGGCGCTGCAAGACCGACGCAACGCAACCCCGCCCTGTGACAGTCGCCACTCACTTATTTTACAGTCATAGTATTGGATTGAGTGATTTACAATGACGGCTGTTTATTGATATCCTACTGAGGGGTTAACATCTTTTACTTTCCTACAAATCACTAGCAAAGACTCCTGATTCCTATAAATTCCAGTCTTGCCTTGTAATCGTCACAACGTTGTTGTACTTTCATGCAATATGATTAGTGTAAAAAATGCAGGGCCTGGTTTTGTCTACATTGCCCACGCACTGTATTTGCAAGTAATGAAGTGTGACTTGTGTGAATTATGCCCAGTTATCGCTAACAGTACCCAAGAGGTTTATTGAGGCACACTGGGTAATGAGGACATCCCGTCACTCACCCGAATGTAAATATATGGCTCACTCAAGCTGAGATGCTGTGCTGGCTTTATGTCCTGCCTCACATGGGGAAAAAATGAGCTGAATGAGCCACGCAGAATTAGAATTGATGAAAAACAACATTCCATTCAGAAGCTGGGGGAAGTAAAAAGTGAATTAAACAATTCGATTAAGACATAGAAGCACATGGGTCGACTGTATAAGAGGTCAAACAAAATCTTTCATTATAACTGACCAAAAAAGTTTTATACTAGATGTTTATGTATGTCAATGAATTAATGTTTTGTTCCTATCAGTCAAAAATGGCAAATGATAGTTTTCAATACTAGCTGAAAACCATCTGTGGAGGAACATAGGCAACAACATTCACGCTGAAGGAGCTGTTTGTTAGTTTAGCTTTTGCTACAGTCTAAGCATTAACAGCTGTGTACTTACCAGCCTGGAACAAATGAGTTCAGCATCAAACTTCATTCTTTCACAAAATGTCTCCAGATGTGAAAAGCAAACACTAATGTTGACCCGTGTCTCTACCTTTTTTTTTTTTTTTATTGTTATTACTCTCAGAAGAAGTTAAAGTTTCCAAAGTTAAAGTATGAAACAACTAACTCTGGTCTTAGAGGTTGCATTGTTTGCTGTAGTCTTGTGAATTTAGCTCTTTTAAAATAGTAAAAACTGCTCTGTTCATGTCCATGTCCGCGGCCTGAATCTTGTCCGCATACTGCAAGATTCCAAAATGTCATGAGCACATCTGTACCAATTACAGCGGAGATACAGAAAATTGTCCACGTGTCAGTAAATAATGGAAACTAACAGCCAGACTCTGCTGAGATATGTGGACATATGAGGGCCAGATTCAGGCCAAAGACCAAGCATATGTTGGGCCAGAAATTTTTATTTTGTTACCTTGCCAAGCGACAATCACCACCACTCGCTTCCGGCAAAAAGCTACACTCTCGCTTACAAATAGCTCCTTTAAATCATCTTTTTTTTTTTTCAGCCATACAACCAACTCATAATTACATTATTGCCAACAGCTGGGCTGATGATGAATTGTGGGATACAGGAAGCTCTGATTACTTCTCCAAAACATTAGGATAAGTGTGCATCGAGTGTGAGCTAAAGTGCGCTCTCTCTTGTTATTTTTCAGATGACACATCAGAGGACACATTTGCCCTCTACTTGAGGGGAACACAAACACCCACTCATGCGCTCAAGACTGCAAGTGTGAGTACTGGGATAGACCCTCAGTTCAATATTGCATACCCTTTGCGCATATCCCAAAGCGTGATGGAAACTTCCATAGGAAAAAGCGGAATAAAGAAATATTGACACGAGGAAGTAAAGACTATAAATGCATTTCAGCATGTTTTGTTTTGCGCTCTCAATACTGTTCTCTACCAGTAGTCATGCAATGTCCTATCAACACATTATAACACTAAAAGCCCATCCAAACAGAAAGCAGTTTTTGACATCCCTCACTTGACCCACAAAGCCGTTTCCATTTTATCAAATGTTTCGGTCCATGTTAACTCGACAAACCTCAGGTGTGTTTTCTGGCATATTGAGGAATATTTTGAGAAATAGTCAGTCAAATCACACAGATATCTAGCTGTTTACACCTTGTGTTTTGAACCTGCCAAAAAATATCGCTGTGCCTCTTTAATGATTGATTCCCGTTCCCTGTCTGATATTTGAGCTTTATGAACACGCTGTTGGTTTGCCCAGTTCCTAAAACAGACAGGGAAAATATAATGCCCTTCCCAACATCCTTACTGAGTGCTAATGAAAGTAATTTTTGTCTGGCAGATTTGTGACATTAGACATTTTGTCATCTCAGCTTCTCAGGACTGCTGACAGAGAAGCTGGTTGTGAGGAAAGTGACTGCTGAACAACAATCAGATTCGGTGTAGATTGAATGCACTGGAAACCTCAATATTTACAGTGAACTATTTACTGTCCCAGATTTTGGACACTGTGGTATCAGCCGGTGGCATTTTAAGACCACCCTGAATTATTCTGAAAATAACGCATGGCATGTGCAAATGCCATAAGGCTGTAAATAAAGCAAGCAAAAACAGTCTTGGTTCAAGCGCTTAATATCAAAACGCACTCCTCTCTTTCACACTCAGAAGGCAAACTCTGATGCAAAGACTAGATATGCACTACCAGTCAAAGCTTTGGACACAATGTCTCATTCAAATGAATAGAAAACTGTGTCCAAACCTTTAACTGGTAGTGTATCAATAAACTAAAATGTTTCTTGCATCCGTCCATCTTGTACCGTACTATTTCCTGGTCACGCGGAAGGTTCTGGAGCCAATCCCAGCCAACGTACCGGGCGAGAGCGGGCTACACCCTGGACAGGTCGCCAGTCCATCACAGGGCCAACACACAAAGACAAACAGTGACAAACAACTGCTCGCACTCACACTCAGACCT
Source organism: Echeneis naucrates (assembly GCF_900963305.1). NCBI lineage: Eukaryota > Metazoa > Chordata > Actinopteri > Carangiformes > Echeneidae > Echeneis > Echeneis naucrates. The sequence goes on along the minus strand of NC_042515.1, from coordinate 21,705,996 downwards.
ACAGACAATTTAGATTCACGTGCATGTCTGACACCTCGGTGGGAGGAAACCCAGGCAATGCAAACTCCGCACGGAACGGCCTCAGGCCAGGAACCAAGGTTTAGACATTGTTGAACATAGCTCGGTGCTTTACAGCTGAGACGTGAATCTACATTGCTTCAAAATGTACAATGCTGAATTGTGCATGGCCATTTGTTTTCTTTAAGCTTCCTCTCCAGGAAGGTCAAAGTTCATATTCAGATAGAAAGGACCTCTGGACCTGACTGACCAGCAGTGTCTTGTTCAGGGGCACTGGAGCAGGACATGTGTTGCCTGTAGATTTGAAAGAGCTACCACCAGCTACCTCCATTTACCACATTAGTTTCCTCATGCATGAAGACAGATTATCTGCAGTGGCTTCAGATCTCTGCTGACCTTGAACTGTCATTTTTCCTAACACACACCTCCCCTCCCGCACATTTCCCCTCAACCAATAGATACCAAATGACTTTAATTCATTGCATTTTATCTCCTCCGTATTTTCTACCAGCCACTTTCTGAAAACCCCCTGGAGTTATCCTGTGCCCGGAAACATTAAATATTCATATCTCCATCATTTTAATATTTAAGTCAATCAAATGGATTGCACCAGATAAAACTAACAGCAATTATCTATGCAGTGATGGGGAGATTTATTTAGTGTGATGAGTGACAAATGGTGAAACATGAAGATGAATGTCTGTCGCTTTATATCTTTTTTTTTTTTTTCTTCTTTTTTTGACGACAATGCATCTTTCAAGGCTTCCTTTAACTTGAAAGAGAATTGCTGGCACAGTTTATGAAATGAGAAAACCCCTTTTAATAAGAAGTAATACAGACCCTAACACGCTGGCAGAGGACATGAAAATTACAAACCGTGGCACCATCCAGCAGATCATTTTTGGATAAAATGGCTAAAAGGAGCTTAAGTGGCAGTTTGGCTTTTATTGAGATTTGGTGATAATGAGCCTCACGTGTTTGATTCCACTGTTCAGGCTACTTGAAAACAGTGCTGTGCTGCACTAAAGGCTAGAAACTATATCAAAGCTGAAATATACTACTGTCACTGAATTTATTCGTAGAAACAGAGCAGACAATTTAATTGTGAGTGCTTTTTCTCCTCTGAGAGGTTGGAAAGTAAATTCAGCTGCCCTTGAAAATAATAGCCTCAATCAATTCGTCATTATAATGATTAATTTCATATTTCAGTGTCGTTATGACCTTTTGGTTTTATAACAATATACAGAGCATATCCTCCTGGATTTTATAAGGAACCTATTTTTTTTTTTTTCAATATACTTAAGGCAGCAGTAAATATGTTTGGACATATAAGGGCAGTAGAGCGAGATGTAAACACAACATTGAAAGGTTTCTTATCAGATGATGTTAATATGCTGAAATGGTTCAGAATGTGGTTTAAATATCCAGCGGTCACAGAGCAACATCAGCTTTTGATTGGAGCTGTGAAGCAATCACAATCTCATATTAATGCTTCTTTTATCTCTTTTTGGTCTCTACCAGCTTTTTATTTAACTTTCTAGTGGAACACATTACTTTCATAGATGACGGGCTGTGTCCCGTTGTGGATCAGTACAAAAAAACAAAACAAAACACGAGAACACGAGTCATGGTTATATACACCAGGGGCAAGGCTTGCAAATACTGAATCACCTCTTTTTTTTATTATCGCTTGTTTGTTTTTTGGTTGTTAACTGCTCATCGGCAAGCATTAAGCTGCAACCAAGCCACAGATGGAGCCAAGGCTGAAGAAGGACTTGCAGGTCTTTGAATGGCAACTTGACTTTCACATTAAAATGCCCAAATTTACAGAAAAAATAAACAGTTTTGGTCTCTACAGTTAACTTCTTCCTTCATGCTAACTGACTATTCACCTTGAGGTTCAAGCTTAAAGTTCTCCATAATTATACGTGGCGCTTTGTGTGACAGGTGACTGAGCTCAGGCTTCTTACATAGGGTGTGTCTGCCCTGTATGCCCCATCTCTTTGCCTATTTTTGAAGTAGCTGGAAGTCAAGGAGGGAGACGCCGCCGTGAGGGTGACCGCAGAGCAGCCTGCTCTGAACTTCAAAGCCAGTCTTTGGAAACCTGGCTGGCATTACAGAAGCTAAGTCCAGCTTTTTTTTTTTTTTTTTGGGTGGTGGGGGGGTTACTTTGCCCCACCCCCTGTTGGTGAGTGAACCAAATGCAAAGTTTTGAAAGAAACTCAGTAGTTAGGTATTCCAATACAACTGACACAATAGCAATATAATCCTCAATTAATATGAAAATCCAACAATTTGAACAAAGGGGACTCAATAAAAGCTTTATGATCAGTGGACAATATCCTGGACAATATATCCATGTGCTCTGCCAATGAGAGGATGGAGTGCCTCAAGTGTTATATTAAGAAGCATCCCATTTTATTCGCCTCCGTGTTTGTAATATGCATGTGATCACATCCCCCTTGCAGAGCTGAGACTTTGAAAAGAGCTGTGGGGAGAAAACCAAACACACTGTATGATTTCGGGCGGTTGCATCACGAAAACAATGAAATTTAAATTAGCTGACTTCGTATTAATAGACCAAAAAGCTCTAAAGCACCTGCCTGTGTGGTCCCGCACCGCACATCTAGTTTGTGCTGTACTTGGATGAAATCCTCTCACTCTCTAGGAAGGCTCTGCATTAACAAATAAATAAATAAAAATGCTGCATATGGGCTCATTCCACGCCTAATGATGACGATTCTTGTGTTATTGGGTTCAATATAAAATAAATCTGATGGGTCAGTTTCACTTTTGAAAATAAGCTAAAAAATCCTCTCCTCTGCTTGTGTCGATGACCTCCTGCTTTTTCCCCACACAGTCACCACCAACACGACATTTAGTGAGATCAGATATGAAGCTGTTTCGTTCTGAGACATGATGGAATTTAGTTCATTTCTTTCTATAAAGTGCTTCTGCCTCTCTCTCTCTCTCTCTCTCTCTCTCTCTCTCTCTTCTTTCCTTTTTAAGAAAAAAAAAACAAACAAACAAACAAACAAAAAAAAAAAAACAAATGGCGATTGGTCCTCCAAGATATACTTCAGCTTGATCTCTGCTCATCCTAACGACAGGTATCCTTGCGGGATCAGATGTGCACTCAGTTAGGCTGACGAACGGCAGGTGCTCTACGGGCTGGTGGCGCATGACTGTGCTGTGATGGGTGTTTTCACGCGTCACCAGTGGGCGCTTCTTCCTGCGCACAAAGAGAGCAGAGCCCGGGGATGCGCACGATGTGAGTGTCCGCTCAGAGGCACCGCCGTCCTCTCTGCTCCTTGGCAGCATCTTGCGGAGTGTAATCTGAGGAGGTCGAAAAGCGTCCCGCCGTGAAGCAGCAGCATCATCACCGACCACCACCACCACCACCACCATCATCATCACCACCACCACCATCACCCCTCCGACAGTGAATTCACGCACTGATTGTGGAATTTACCGACGCGCAGGCGGCAAGCTGGTTAGTGCCGTCCTCAAAGACCGAGAGACTCTAAAGGAGCGGAGCAGAATTAAGTGTAGAGCGCAAAAAAAAAAAAAAAAAAAAAGCGGAGCTGGAGCAGAGAGCAGCGTCTGAAAAAGACCAAGAGTTGGCAGTAGATAATGTTGTCCTCCGACTAGATCCCGAGACAAACGGCGCCTGACGGACAGTGGGATTACAATCAAAGCAGTTTAATGAAGAGGAAAAAAATTGCGTCCTAGACCAAGTGAGTACCCGCCGAGGAGTCATCACACTTGCATGCGCCTTATTTTATAGCCCATTCCATTTGGATATACGAGGTACAACTGTGTTGTGCCAAGTTTGCTGCCTTCGCTTTGCAGGCAAACTGTCACAAAGAGAAACAAAAAATGCAATTTTCCCATGATTTTACCATGTGTTTCATAGATGTCTTCATCTTGTTTCAGTGTGTCAGGGCTGATGGGCGCACATGCTTGATGCTGATGGTTGTGCTTCTAGATGAGCCTCAAATGGTTTCGCTGGTCCTTGAGAGATTTCTACGGTTGGGGCTCATTTCCTCCATCTAGGACAAAGTCCATATGGTGCTGCTGTGCTCAGTAACACACAGCCACGGCATCAGGACCGCCTGCCTGGAGAAAAGCTCTCTGTCTAACTTGTTAAAGGCAATTATTTGAGGCTTTGCAGAGGGAAAAGGATTTTCGAAATGCCCATTTAATTGTATCTGAATGTCCTCTGGCATCAAACATTCTGATATTTGTGGGGCATTTTTTTTTTTCCTAAAACAAGCAATTCTCCCGGCATTATGATAGTTGCAGCTGAACAGGCAGTATTATTAAAGAAATTGCCCAAAGAGCTGAGCCTTACTCATTTTTTTTGGCACAGCAAATATTTGGCGAGTGGTTTTGCATTTATTTATATATATATCTATATCTATATATATATAGATATAGATATATCTATATCTATATCTATATATATCTTTTTTTTTGTCCACCCAGACTACAAAAGACTCAGCAGTGAGAAGAAAATGTTCTGCCTGCTTCATCCACAAAGTATCCCACTATTCCCCCCCATTCATGTTTATGTATAAATCCTTTGCACACATTTTGAAATTAGCAGGCAGTAACCAAATGAGAGGTGAAACACATCTTTGAAGCCAAGCAGTCAATTATTCCATAATACAGGGATATTCACCATGGCAGTGCAGGGGTGAGTTTGTACTGTAGCACCATTTGCTTTGAACCCCCCCCCCCCACACGCACACACACACACACACACACTTCTCTCTCTCTCTGAACCACAGAGGCATTTACATTGTGCTGTCAGTTTCTCTTCCAGAAAAGAGATCTGAAATGGACGGAATGTCATGAGTGTGTGGGGTGGGGTGAGAGGGGGCCGGTATGTAAAGAGCCTTCCTGAGTGTCTCCTGCTCCTCATCCTTGACCTCCAGTCATGTGTTTGCGGTTGTATCTAGGATGAGGGTCTGGGGATGTGCCTGGCTGATGATGGGGTTGAGAAATGGATCGCTGCTCCCCTCTCTTTTAAGTGCACTTACTCTCCTGCCCCTGCATTTGGCAGCAGCTGAGGGATGCAGCCGCGTTTAACATTGCAGGGGGAGTCACTGGGGGCGTCCTGCTGCTGCCTTCCAGGGATTCAACGATTTTTCGCATGAAAATGCACAGCTGTATAATGTCTGCAGAGTGTCCTGCACAGGTGTTTAGTTCTAGTCTGGTAAACAAAGATGTACTATGCACTTTTTTTTTTTTTACGTGTTTGTCTATTTTGTGCAAAAGCGTAAGTGGCTGAACTTTACTTTTGACTGACATCTAACACATTGCTTACCATCGTATTCATCAGCAGAAGTTGTCCTCAAGCATTCAAGCCTGACCTCTGCCACATTTCAAATCAAACGTCTTAGTCATACATCCATAGTGTGAGCCGACATCCACACATAGGAAGCGTCTACTTTATTTTATTTAGTCTTTGCTGCTCTGCAGGGCTGAACTCCCAAGAGAGAACATTATTTCAACAATTTATTTGATGCATGTTAATACAACAGCTGTTATTAGTTTTGGAGAGTTCAATGACATGAAATACCTTTTACTTTTTCTTTTTTTTTTTTTATCTCTGCATTATTTGCTGTGGGAAGCAATACTCACTCATCTTCGATGGGCCTGTTGTGGTGTTTTTTTGCCAGCGCTGACCAATTAATCCTCGTTTGCTTATTCTCCTTTTCATTTCACAAGTATTTCGCTGTAACCTAAGTCGTGAAAAAACTAACAATAAAGCCCTACATTTATTTGTTAATCACCTCAGTTATTTACTTATTTATTTGTTACCCTCCATGGCTCAAGTGAAATAGACTTGTGCAGGACTTCAGTCAGTCAGAGTAAATTAGGAGGTATCAGCACACAGTTGATTGCGAATTCTTCATTCATTGGCAAAAGCACAGAGCAGCTGTGCATTCAGATTGAGTCCGTCCCCGGTGGCGGATTCTGGTCTCCCAGGTTCTCCTGCTGAATGATTTAATGGAGATGGCATCAGATAGTCATAAAGACGTTAACTAAATGGAAATGAATGCATCGCAGTCTGTAGTGAAGTCAAACACAATGTGCCACGGGTGTTTAATTTTGACACAATGTGGTTGTTTTTCTTGTTGTTGTTGCTCCTTTTTTTTTCCTCCATGATCCACAACATGTGGCTCTCTCAGCTCTGTGCTGGTTATATACCACATGTGGATTGACTAACGATCTTTGGCATTCTCACCTTTATCATACAACTTCTCTCCTTTATTATTCATTATTTTCTTTTTTTGCTAAACCTACAGCTGATATTCACCTGTCTAAGTTATCCATCTAGTGCCTTTTTGAATGATACAGTTAATTCAGTCTGTTGTTATGCTCTAAGTGCCGTAACAGCTATGAATGAAGGCATTATGTCTGCAGGTTGTCCTTCCCATTCTCGTGAACATGATAGTTCAGTAAATCCTTTTGAAGCTTTGTCTTGGTCTTGACACGGACTTGACAGAACTGATTCCAATTTGGTGGGCAAAGTACCACAGTTTTCATTCATGAATAAATACCTCTTTTATACACCTTAATTGTCCTCCTCACTCCTATTGACAAGGTCAGTAATCTATGCAGTAGTGGTAATCCTTAGAAATCTTTTCTTTTTTTGGGGGGGGGGAGGGGGGCATTCTCTGACTTTATCGGATAATGTGATAACAGAGTCAGACGGAAATAAAGGTAGAGGAGGGGAATGACTTGCAGCAAATTATCCCTCCAGCTGGGAGTCAAACCGGGGACTCACTGCTCAGGGCGTTAGAGCCCATGTGGTATGCACTCTAATCAGCTATCAGGTTTCCTCAATGCTTAGATATTTTTTAATGAAGTGCGTACCTTTGTGATGGATATCACCTCAGGAAACACACACAGGGGAACTATTTATGACTTTTTATTGAATATTCCTAACAGTTGCTTGGAATTATTTAATTTAGATAGAGATGGTTCTGTGCATAAATCAACTTTGGGACGTAAATGTTTGTCTTACTGCGATTTATCATTTTGCACTGTCATCTGTACTGAAGCCAAAATGTGCCAAAAGCTTACATACCATCCATTTTACTTATGAGCTTCTGCTTGAGGCGTAATGTCTCTGTCTGTGTCATCCATATTACCAGCTTTGTTTTGAGTGAACACAGACTAAGTTGGATGGAGCAGAGGAACAAAACCACCACTGGTTGTAAAAATAAGTCAGATTGTGTTGACGTCTATGTGAAAAGGGCCCTAATTCTCACTTGATTTGTTATTACCTCAGTTAACATTTTACTAATTGACCTGCCAGCCATAGAGAAAGCTGAGCCAGCCCTAACTACTTCTCAGCTACACCTTCTCCTCCAAAATAGTTTTTTTTTTTCTTTCAACAACATAGTGACAGCCAAATAACAAACTGAAGGCACCTATTTGTGGCAAGAAATTTCATTAACCAGTATGTGACATCTTGGTGGGTTGTGGAGATGACCTAGATTAAATCGATCAGAGGTCCAAAAAGTCAGTTTTGATACTTTGCCCAAACCTTAGGTTAGTGGGTCAGTGTTTCTGTGACTGACAAAAAATGCTTTTTGTCGAAACTCACAAATAAGAATGCAATGAAAGTATTTTCTTACCTTCTAGTTCTTCCATAAATATACTACTTGGATCTGGAGAGACATTCATGCAAACTATAACTTGAATGGTAGCAGAGGCACTTCAGTAAAAGAAGACAAGTGCTCAGTGTATTCCCTAACTGTATAAAACGCTCTGAAATGGCACCGTGAGACATTTTAACTCTCCACACGCTGCCACAGAAAAGCTGTCCGCTGAAAATGAAATCCTTCAAGTCAGTGTGACACACCCGCCTAGCACAAAGGCTGGAAGGACTGTCATATACTGCGCATTTTAATGAACCATTAACTCCAAGTAAATACAAAGAAAACGTTCAAAAATGAAAACATCACCGCAGGTTTGACAGGCTTCAGAGTTGAAACACAACCAACTTACAAAGAAAGTCTTTTTAAAGGAGATTTTTATTTTTTGCAGGGGTTTTTTGGACTGAGGGGTTAGGGTGACGATGCTGGATCCTCCAGAAAGCAGATGGTGTTTAATACTGCTCTGAAAGAGAAAAATGCAGCAGTTTATTATTATTATTTTTTTTTTTTTGCTCCAGTAGAATCTCATACCATGTAATCTATTGGGATGTTTTTTTAGAGTGGCAAAGCGCCCCCAAAATTTTGAAAGACAAAAGGAAATCCAGCCTGTACCTCACTGTTGCTGCAATTACACCAGAGGAACAATTACTGGAAACAGGGCCATTAAACTAAGCCGACACTGACCATTAAGTTATGATCGGGCAAATGGGATGATTCCCCCCCTGTAGCTTTCACCATGCTTCATATACTCCTCCATAAGATTGTGCGGCCATGAAACACACATGAAACCACCAGCACATTTCGACAATTAGAAGTTGGTGAAAGAAGTGAGCGGCTATGAGTCAGGTCTGTTTCAAGAATTCCAAAGATAGCCCTGGGTTAATCCGCACAACAGGGTTGTGTTGTAAGGATGAGAGGCTGAGTTGAATTCTTAATCCTGAGAGGCGTATCAGTTTCCACTTACTGTGATTTAGGTCAGAGCTTGAGCAAAGCCCCCCCCCCCCCCCCCTCGTGCCATGGATACTACAATTACAGACTTAAAGCTCTCGGTACCATTTCCACATGAGAAAAGTTTTAATGTCCATTTAGGTCATTGATCACCAGCGGGAAGGGATATCTGATAAAGGATATCACTGCTTGTGATTATAACAGGCAAAGGATGGACCAAGTGGTACAGTATGGATAGGATGTACTGATTTTGTGGTTAAAAAAAAAAAGCCTGTTGTTGTCTCTTCCAGTGATTTAAATGTACATCTCATACTTTACCATAAAGCTTCCCTTCTCATTTGACAACAACAGTCTATGATAAACCAGAGAATGTGTTGAAAGGGGGCCCACAAGAAACAAGTTTAAGACAAAAGAACAATCCAAATGGATACAGCAAAAGCTGACATTTCCAGACTTAATTCCTTGAGTGGTTCGCATTATAGAACTAAATCCACCACTTCCCACAATGCTGTCTGACTCCACATTTGCAGTTAAACAGTGCTGTAAAGTTTGAAATTTCCACTGAATATAATTACTCGTTTTACTTGATTCTTTCTTAAATTTGTACATTTTCATCAGGCAAAAGCAAGTTTCTAATTACTTAATTATGCTAAAGGACTCGAGCTCTGTCAACATCCCTCCTCTTGTTACATTGAACACATTTAATAAAAGGCCCGAGTTTTATGTGCGCTGGCATTTTTTTTTAACACATTTCATTTGAATGAATGGGAACTCAACCAGCATAGCTCAGTGATATTTTTCTTCTATCGGTATGTACGTCCCTTATCATTGACCACCCACAATGACCACTGTATCAAACAACTGCATTTTCCATCATAATCTAACGTCCTCAGCATTTTCCCTGTTCAGGTGTCTGATCCAAAATGCTGCCTCTCAGGAAAGTTTAGAGTGATGATTCAGGACAGCTCACTAGTTTTCTCTATATCATGTCACCAAAGAGCAGCAGTTACTGATTTGCTGTGGGTCAGAGTGAAGCTGCAGCACACAGCGCAGCCTTTTGTGCCCATGCTGTGTAGAATTCGAACAAACCACATAGATTTTTTCTTTTTTCTTTTATAATGGCATTTTTAAGAAACAACTCTGCCCTCTATACTCTGTGTACCAAATTTCCCGAACATTTCACTGAAACTCGCTTATTATGTAAGACTACTCAAAATATAAAGAGGCAGCTCGGGAGCTGTTTATGCCCCTCTCGTCTTTTGGCTGGGGCTCAGTCTGCCCTCAGTCCCTTCACCCCGCTAATGTGCTGTGGACCAGTGTCAAAAACAACATTAGCTGTCCGTCTCTTACTTCAGTTTGACCCAAAGATGTCAAAGTAGCAGTATCACTGAGAAGCTGTGATGTGATAAGTACGTTTTAAAATGCCATGATAGTAAGTGACACTGAACAATTGTCTCAGGTTTGACAAAGCTTTCCTGAGCCACAAGAAACATACAGCTGTTTTCACAGTTGTGCTGTGCTTCCCAAAGCAAATAAATTGAGCCCTTTAAGTGGCTGACTACTGTGATAGAAATATAATTTATGTGTTGTTACCGTGCATGTCATTGTCAGCCAACGCTAATAGCTGACAGCGAGACGTACCACTGTTATTGTGTTTGTCTGGCCCTGCTGTATTTCCTGTTGATCTAAGGGAATCTGATGAATGCCGATGAAAATAAAAACAGTCAGTTTGTTTACGTTCAGTCATCCACCAAACCCTTTGTTAAAGTATGAAGTGGCATTAGGCCGAGGGCTGATACACAGTCTGCCAGCCCCTATTAATAGTCAAATAGACAGAGAAAAGTATCTTTTGAGGTCAATCATTTCCATCCTCACTTAAAGCTGCAGAATTGTGCTTGTTAGGCAGAATGAGCAACATGTGCAGTAAAAGAAAACACGCCCATTTAGCAGCTGTTTCTACTTCTTCTGTGCCACCTCATACTGCCGGGTTACTTCCTCACGTTGTTTTGTCTATCACCACATCCACCACAATCCCGGGACGCCTTTCACTTCCTCAACATTCACTTTTTCTGCACTTGCTATAACTCCAAAAATACTAAGAGCCAATTATGTAACTTAGCAGTGCTATAATCATTTTTTTTTTTTCTGTTGAATGCTTGTCGTATTTGGATCAAAATGTCACATTTTAATCACATCCATAATTACTTTCCCTTCAGATTAAAATTCTCGCATTCAAGGGAGAAGCATTCCATTCACAAGCAATTGGATGAGAGTCTTATTAGCCCTTGGCAACTAAAGATGATGTTACCATGGAAACAAATTGTTCTGCTATCAATCACTGGATGCCTTGCAGGTAAGATATTTTAACACATAATATGTTTGAGTTTCATTACTCTTGTTGTCATGTTTTATGTAGACAACTTCTGTCTTGAAAAATTCATGTTATCAAGTACATATTCTTGGATATTAATAACGGAATAACCCCAGTCTGAAGCAAAATATGTGTCTCAAAGGTCTGAGGTTGGAAATAGCCTGTTCTTCTCTTCAAGTTCCTATTCAATATTGAGTTTTTATTCAGAGGGACTCAGAGCAGGTGTAAATAACCTCAGAAAATCTCCACTGAACTCACTCACTGATTAAGTAGCAGTCATCGCCTGTATAGGGTTCAAGTGTGATGTCCTTCATCGTTCCCTGGAGCTGTGTCCTGCAGCATATTTACCGACTGTCAGGGACAACTGGGGGTCCAATCCTATTCCTGTTTATGGCCTGTCCAGATCATTATCAGGATCCATGCAATGACTGCAGCCCCACATTTTAGCACAATCTACTTGCTACCGTGCCTCACTCTGCCCTTGTGGAGCCACCTGGGATTCCAGCAAGAGAAGCAGCAGACACTCCAACAGAATGTCAGCCCTTGTTCAAATGACATTGTAAATCCCAATGAATGTTATTCAAATGGGCTCATGGGTAATTCACGTCCAGTTCTCATGGGAACGAGATCCAAGCTATCTCACCTTCGCGGCAGACAAGTGTTTTTAACGGGGCACTGGTTTCAGCCTATAGCTGCTTGTTCTTATGCAGTGTGCTGATTGTGCAATTGGAAGCCCTCCAACATCACTACACCTGCTAAAAATCATCATGACATGCGTGCCATGCTTCCTCTCTCTATTCTGACACCTTAGGCGTTGGCTGGCATTGAAATTTGATTCAAATTAACATAAGGGAGAGGCTCTTTAAGAGAGAAAAAGAACAAATTCGATTCAATCGAAGTTTTTCAATTAGTTTTTAAAATATCTATGCTTTATTATTTTTAAGATGTAGTTGAGCTTTAAGCTGATAAGCTGAAATCTCTCCCCGAGCATACACTAAGATTGGATCCATTGTCCTTTCCATTGTCCTCTCAGCTGTCAACCCTTCAACACAGTGAAATATGTGTTGATTCCCTGACTTAGTATTAGCAGTTAAAGCCACATGTAGAACTGCTAGCCACATGCTGCAATCTGTTAGCAGTAGGATATTAATTATACCTACTCTGACCGTCTGTTGACTCCGCTTTCATTTAGTACCAGATTGTGCTCCACATCCTTTCCTTTTAAGCTGCTGCTCCTTATGGCCTCAATTAACCAATGCACTCATAGAGTGACATGGATGATGCGAAAATAGATCACCCTGCTTTATTTATCAAACATGTCACTTTGCAGGAATCATTAATTACTGACGACAATATGCGAAAACTCAGCTTGAGTGCTCAACTTTGTCCTTTGCAATTAATGTTATGATATTGTTCCTGGAAAGTTATTAATACTGAACACCATTCATCCAGAACATGTGAGCTCTGCCCAAGTGCATCAAAGTGTCTCAGCTCACCTCATTGAATTCCTACATAATAAAAGTGCTATCTGACTTATTTTAGCATTAAAGCATTTTTTTTTTTTTTTTTATTTCCACATTGGATTTGTGGAAGAGGGAAATTAATCATATGGACAATATAAAGATTTATCAGGATGATACAGTGACAGAGAGAAGCCTGGCTCTGTGGAAAAACAACCTGCATGCAAAAACAGTGAAAATACAGACAACTGCCATCATCAGCAGGTTTTCTCAACTATTTTAAGTGTTAAGCTCACCAGAAAGACACGTAAGAGATGCCAAAAATGTAAAAATATATTAGCAATTAACTGCCTTACATTGCGAATAGAATTTTCCTTCCTCCTAGAAAGCTGAGCAAATAATGTATAACAAATCATGAGGCTTGTCCCAATGCATTGCTTTGATTTTCTTTTGGAGAAAGCAACACTGCTCAGGGAACGGGAGACAATATAGTGTGCATTCAAAAAGTAATATACAATAAGTGTCAGAAAGCTGCTGTATTTCAGCTAAATTAAATATTTGTGGTCCCAGCAACTGTCCTATTCTTTCCAAAGAGGCAATTTTTCTGGCTTGTACTACCGCAGACTTTTTCCCCTTTCCCTCAGCCTGTACAGAGGATGTCATATTTCAAGGGCCAAGATGGAGGACGGAGCCAAGTGACCTCATTTTGCCAATCAACTCCCCAGACCAGCAAGCTACCATCACGTGCGCAGCAGAAGGGAGCCCTCCCCCACAGTACAGGTAAATTACTGCACAGTGTTACATCCCCGTGCAAGCATAAGAAGCTCAGCCGTCTACCTCCACATCAGCATCACATGGTGAATTCCATTGCTGCCTAATTGCTTGTGAATCTTCTGTGCTGCTTCCATGGAAATCAAAGACAGTACTGATAGCGTTCATTGCTATTGATTTGTTAAAGAACAGCGTTTTTCTGGACATCAATGCTCGAGAGAGATTACGCGCCATTCAACAAAAAGACATTCTTCAAAGACCAACTGCTTAATTGACCATCCATGTCTAATTGAAAAAAGCCTATCTATTCTCAGCCTGAGCTATGATGTGGCATTAGAGTCCAGAAGGCGCCTTTGTGGTTGATAAATGTGCCAACACCTCAGATATGAGCGAGGTTAACTTTATTAATGATAAGATTTGAGCCACTGTACGAGTAAAGATGGTGATTTATAATATGGTACATGGCTTAAGAAATCATTAGGAGAGTACAGGAGATTCCAACATCTCATTTGCACAGCAGATCCTTTGATATCTCCCTGGCAATTCCCTGGCGGCGCAGGGAGCCAGCCTGGAAATGGCAGCTGGCTGTGTTTTTTATGGTAGATTGTGTTTCGGAGCTTGGTCAGCACCATGCAGATACACAGCAAGCAGGGGAGAGAAGCAATAACCTTGTGAGTGACATTCCACTAAATGCTTACATTTCCTATAATGTGTCTGCAGTGAAAACATGGCCCAGGCACAGCAGGGGGGGTATCATTATACTTGTTGTGCAACCTGAGCCAACACAAGGCGAGGCCGAAACCATCGCTCGTATTATTTCACGCGAAACTTAGAGCATTGTTATGCTTGATGGGTGTGATGTTGAAGAGGTTTTGTCTTTCTAGGCTTCTTTGTGGATAATATAAGTAATTATGTGTTTTGTCAATAAGAACTGAACCTTGTTTTTTTTTTTTGTTTTTTTTTGTTTATTGTGTGTGTGTTTTGTTTTGTTTTTTTCATGGTCAGATGCTATTCCAGTAGTTATGCAGGGATTATCAATTTTACTGTGTTATCCTCACATTTAAGGCACCAATCAATATGTAAACAACGCATCAAATGACTTTGCTCACAACCCGCAAACCCGCAACCCACAGGCAATTGTGAGCAGCTCTGCAGCTCCTATTAGCTTTGCAGTGGGTTTTCAAGACTTCCAGCTTGCTGTTACAGTGTTACAGCAAAACAACTTCACTGTTTTGGTTTATAGTTTCACTGCTTTCCACTGCCCCTCCTGCAGCAGGAAAAAAATGGTAGAAATTGATTTTCTAGCTAAATAACATAGTGAGACATTTAGCAACTCGCATGCCAGATATATTTATCTGGGGCTGGCTGTAGACCAAAACAAAGCAAAAACTTTGTCAGGTTGTTGCAATCATGGCTTCAGTTAAAAGTTAATGTTGATCCATGTCTGCTGGATGAGTAAATAATGAATAGCTTGATAATACATTCACTGAGATAAACTTAATAGAGCAATAAAAAATAATGAACCATGTAGAAGTTCTGTAATTAATTTCAAATTCAAAGTATTGCAATGTCTGTTTATTATCTCCTAAATTTATGTTTTAGAACATTTTTACGAAAAAACACTACCAACCTCTTTCCTTCGTTCACTCTGATGTCAAAGAGGCACATATTTCTGAAAGTGAACCTTGTGCAGCTGCTTTCTGTTTTTTTTTTTTTTTTTTTTGTCCTCAGTGCTGAATTGTTCGTACCTTGGCTTTTGGAGCACTTAGTGTCAAAACAGAACACATATCTCATGCTGGTGATATCCATCTAGGTCAGTAGTTTCACTGTTTGGGAGTCAGTGGCCTCAAATGTGGCCGAAAATGTGAAACCAGATTTAAAAGGAAGAAATGGTGTTTGTTTGAGCCATCTTTCACCACTGTGGATTGACATTTTTGGTAATGCTTTTAAAGGCAGTACATTTTGGCCCTAATTTTTATTGGAGGAAAGATTATTATTGTTATTTTTTTATTTTATTTGGGTTGCATAAGTTTTCTGACACTGATCGTCCTTGACTTGTTTCCCTTTGGGCAAGGAGAGGACGTCTTTGTCCTGGTGATAAAATAGAAGGTACAAATTCCTGACGATGTATTTTCCTAAAACTGAAATTAGGACCTAAAAAAGCCCTGAGCAGACTGAAAAAAAGGATTCCAGGAAGTGATCATGCTGACTTTCACCAAGCCTTCAAACGGTGCATGTGCCTACACCCTGCAAATGAACAGTATTTGTATAATTAGATGTGCCAAGCGAGGGGGTATTACATTCAGAGCTGCGCACTTAATTTCCTCAGTTACTGCAACTATTAAGAAAAATTCATTCATTTACTTTAATATCTGTACAGAAAATTGGGCCACCCAATATTGAATTTGGCAGAAAAGATTATGTTAACCCTGCTTGAGGGGGTTGGGGGCACAAATGGGTTTTTAACACTAAGCATGTGATTGTTCAAATCATCTTTTTTTTTTTTTTTCATTAGCTATACTGCCAGTACTTTTAGGGTCACAGAGGTGCTGGAGCCAATCCCAGCTGACATTGGAAGAGGTCGATGTACAACCTGGACGCCAGTCTATTATATAGCCAACATATAAACAAACAGCTTTTCAGGCTTATATCTAAGGACACCAGTTACCCCAACATAGGTGGTGGGGCATCACTGTGTTGCAACAACATTTATTTATTTATTTTTTTAAATAATTGGAAAATTTTGCATGGTACCTGGGTCCATTATTTTCTCTGGTCAAACACAGCACAGCTGCAATGAAATATGCAATGTGTTGTAATAGAGAATGCAATACAATGTCATGTAATGCCTTTCTATATGTCTGCCCAGTACGTAAGGATTTCCACTGTATTGTACATTTTCATCACATCATTTTATATATATATTAATAGCAAATACAAGTAGAGATCATTTAGTAACGACGTCACTGTTGTGATGAATCAGACCACATTTATCTTAAAGTTGGTCCTCATTTTGAGTTTTGCTCAGTTGCAACAAAAAACTGCAGAGAGACATAAAGTTCCTGCTGCGTTCGGCGTCACAAGGAGAGACTTGTTATCATGACACTCAAACGCACACACACGAACAAGGTCTAAATAATACCAGCCACATGCCATTGTGGTTGTTCAAAAAACAAGTTTAAACATTGTGTTGTCATTCTTTTTTTTTATTGTTAATGTCAGCAAATGTGCCTAAAAACAACTCACTATTTTGTTGTTGTCTCTTGACCAAGCCCTTGGTTTGAAGATATAAAATGTATTCCCAAATACATAAATTCATATGAAAAGAAAAGCTAAGGGCTGCAATTTTTATTAAATCTTATTAAAACGAGTCGGAATTGAGCATTTGATGGTGAGCTGGTGGATATTTACAGCAGCGGGGTTGTTGATGCGGGATTGACTCAAAATAAATGACAGCAACCAGATTCATGGAAACAAAAGAAGATGTCACCTGGTGAAACAGTATGGCTCACTGGTGTGTTTTTGGAAAACAATGGAGCTGAATCACTCAGAGAAATTAGATGCTATGTGTCACACTCCGGCTGCACAGAAAATGCTTGTTAGTCCCTGTTGGTGTTTGTGTTTTAAGGGAATTGATTGACAGTTCAAAAAATCGAAAGTATGTAGTATCACCAGCCTTATCCTCAATAATAATAATAATAATAATACTGATAATAATGCATTTTATTTTTAGGCACCTTTCTGGACACCCAAGGACACCTTCCAATAGATAAAATACAATCAACTGGCAAATGTAAATACAAAAAGCAATAAAATAAACAAACAGAGAAGTAAAATGGTGAAAGGTAGAAAGAGAAGTCATTCCAGTCCCGTATACACACATAAACTGATTAAAGGGAGGTGGGATTTGCAGGTGCTGAGACAGGTGGAGTGTTATATGTCCTAAGGCCGAGAGTTCCAGAGGTGGGGGGCCGAGCGGCTTAAGGCTCTTGACCACATGGTGTCTAAGCGAGCAGGTTGGAGGGTGAGTCGAGTAGGTATTTTGGAATGAAGGAGCTCAGTAAGGTGCTGAGGAGGTTGTTGATGGCCTTGAAGGTGAGAGGTAGATTCTCCTAAACAATGCGGTATTTGATTGGAAGCCAGGGGAGCTGTTGCAGGTAAGGGGTAATGTGACTGGTAAAGGGGGTTCTGAGGGCTGCATTTGAACTTTATGGATCAACTTTTTTGGTAAACCAAAGAGAAGGGAGTTACGGTAATCTAGATGGGATGCGTCTAGGTTGTAGACAATAAAGGCAGTCCGGTTGGGGGAGAGAGACGGATGAAGGCAAGAGATGTTTTATAGATGGAAGTATGAAGAACAAGTGCCATTACTGATATGGAACTGGAATGACAGAGTGCTGTCCAGAATGAAACCCAGACTCTTAGCATGGGGGAAGGGGGAAACTGGGGAGATGTCAATGAATATAGTGAAGTTGTTTATCTTGGAAAGGGTAGATGTGGTGCCAATGAGAAGAACCTCTGTTTTATGACCGTTCAGTTTAAAGAAGTTGTTGGAGAACCATGATCTGATTTCCTGAAGGCACTAGGAGAGGGAGGCAGGAGGGAGGATGTGGGTTTGGTGGACAGGCAGAGCTGAGAGTCATAGCAGTGAAATTGGATGTTGTGTTTACGGAAAATACGACCAAGAGGGAGACGGTAGATGATGACTACTGTCAATGTTTGTATCGAAGAATGATGTAATAGAGTTGCAGTAATCAGGGGGAGTTGGGTGGACAAAGTGTTTTGTTAACCAGAGACAGCAGTGTTTGTGAAGTACCATTACCAAACCTAATTAAGTCAGCATAGTAACTGGATTTAGCAGGGGATAGAGTTCTTATAAAAGAGAATGAGATTCTTATACATGTCCTTATGAATAATGAATCCAGTTTTTACGTAAAGACATTCCAGTTGGCGAGCTTTACCTTTCAGCTGGCGAAGTTCAGATGTAAACCAGGGTGCAGATTGGGTGAAGGAGGCCGTCCGAGTGTTTAAGGGAGCCAGGGTGTCGAGGAGATTGTGGAGGCCATTAGTGGCAAAGCAGTTCATCTGTAGAGGATGAGTATTGATGCAGGGGAGATTTGCAATAACGGTGTCCAGTGCAGTTAAATTAATGTCCATGATATTGAGCAGTGAGATAACATGGGACAGTTTAGGATATATCATGACCGGTAGCTGCATCGGTGTTACTGTCAGTCAAAGAGTGAGTGCTTTATCAGGCTTCACAGACTCAGCAGTGTGTGCTGATGCTCAAAAATGGAAACACATGGAAAAATCTATCAGAGAAGAACACCTAGTTGACGAGAGTACAATGCAATCTTGAGTTCTGGGAAGTGCAGGAAACCTACATGGCTGATAGAGACTGGAAACATGGTGAGGTTAGTGCTTTTCAACAGTCATATGAGGATAGAATAGTTCATAATTGTCTGTTTAACAAGTTTAAAAATATCGAGTTGATTTCAATATGACAGATGGGATGAAATCAAAATTTCTTCTCATTTCTGTTTCTGTTCATTACACCTTTTGCAAGTTTCCGATGCTAGTTATCCGCTCTGTCGGATTCTGCTTTCAACGCTGCGATGCACCGTTCCACCTTCACCTCGCCCACTCAGTGGCAGTGGCGAATAACATGAGCGGGAGCCCTGACAGTTTTCAGGGTGACGAATAGTCCAGCGTAGTACCAGAGCACACTCCAGGGCTCAGAGCCGTGCTTTATGAATACACCTGTCACCGTGTTTACTATGAATCTGCTGTAACACAGGATCAAGGGCACAGCAGTGATTGGAAAGGGGGAATAAAAAAGTACTGTTGCTGGTTCCTGCTATCATGTAATGTGACTTCAGGCAGATGTATGACTCTACCTTTGTTCATAGGTTGGTGGAAGGTAACGGGGACATAAATAGACCTGGGAGGGTGTGATTATAAGGCGTTATTCTTTTTATTATAAATATAGTTGCAACACGGAGCCAGATAATGGTTCTGGATGTGGAGACTGTTTCTCATTTTTATCCTTTGAAGGGTTACTTGTCCTTTGAGAAAATTTGGTGACCCTTGGGTTTATGCAATTGTTTCAAAACCCCTGAGATAAACTTGACACAGGTAGGACTGTGGCCTGAAATCCAGCTCAAGAAGACAAATACAGACAGACTCCATTTTTATCCGCCCTATTGCATAGATTTACTTACTTCATCCACTTTTAAAATGGGATAAAAACTTCATATCACTGATTGTCTGCGTAATTATATCTGATTGCAAATGTGTGTATATACATATATTTATATATTTATTTTATTTATTTATTTATTTTTATTTTTATTTTTTTCAAACTCAGTGTTTGACTGGTTCCATTTGTACTGTCTTTGAGGCTGATACAGACACACACTCACACACAGACCCACAGTTACACACACAATGCCCTCACACCGAGACAGTGTAATTTTAAGAATATTTATTGTGTTGCATTTGGCTTTCAAACCAAATTAACAGCAATTTGTTAAAAAGCAGCAGCAATAACCGACTCAACATAATTGTCGAGTGTACCCAGGTCAGCAGTTGAATTTCCATTATCTGCTCTAAGGCTCTGCGAAAGCGTGTGCATGTGTGCAAGCATTATGTGGTCTGTGTGGTCACTGCCTTCTCTGTGGGTGTCTGGCCTCAAGGAAAGGCAGGTGAGCCGGTGCTGCAGTACAATCCCCAGTCTATTTGATGAGGAGACCTCATGCAAAATTGATGTGAACCTCAAGGTCATGAGGAGTTCATTCGGAGCATGCTCAGATCAGCCCGTGCCCGCAGCACACCACGGCAAGCAGGACTATTCTCTTGGACTCTGTCGAAGTCGCTGTGATCAGCTCTCAGCCCGACGTGGTGTGTTACAGTTATGTTGAGACCTAAGGTTGCAGAACGGTCATGGAAAAAAGATATTCCTCTGTTTTGTTGAGCCAAAAAAGATCAATTTAGTAACCTGCATAATATTCTCGCACGTAGAAATCCCTATGTAATGAGTGGTGGTGTTTGGCACAGAGAAGAGCTGTTGCAGAAGGGACTGGAACTGATCTGTCTGTCCTGTTTTTCTGAATAAAGTCATGGAACAAGTTTTTCCTTTTTTCTTTTTTGTGCCAGTGGTGCGAAATTGTCCATTTCAAAGTGGCAAATTTCAAAATTGAACACGCTGTGTGGAGCGTGTTGTGTGCTGAGGTTTCCTCTTGTTCTCAAAATGAGAATATTCACATTATTTTCTTACCTGTCACCGTTGCATTGGGAGAAATTGTGCATGCAGGTTTGTTTCTTTGTGCGCCGCTGCTTAGCCATAGCCGCAATTCCCGTCCGAAATTTTCTTCGGAAAAAATGTTTACACCTTTCAAAGTGACCTGTTGACCTCTCTGAATCTTTGAATCACATCCACCTTTTGTCCATTCACGTGGAGAAAAATCAAAATAAGAGCTCTCTGATGAATGCTTCCCCGTGTTCTGCCATATCTGAGCCCGTCTCAGGTCTTCCTGCAGTAAGACTGGGAGGGCAGCAGTTATTGTGTTGACACTGCAGAGACATCATTACACTCAGCCAACCGTCTGCTCTAGGGGTGTGTGATCTACCCAGGCTGCCCACCTTCCTCTGCCATTAAGTTCAGTCAAGCTAGGGCAGCTCTAAACTCAGATTCTTCAGGCTTTTGATTTAACCTCCTCCCCGTTTGTACATGCAGTGGTTTTGCTTTGATACAAACAGAGGAAGATGGAGGAACAATGTAAAAAGATGATGTGTGCTTTCATATACACCTTCAAACATGACAGAGCTTGTCATGAGCTTTATTAAAATAATACTATTGTCACAGCAATGACACAATCAGTCAGATTAAGTGACACAAGCACAGATTGTTAGATGAATAATGCAGGCTATGAAATGAAAGACAGCTTTGTCTTTTGTAATCTGTCAGGCAGGAAACCAGGGCGAGCCCTGACTGGCTTCAGGACTGCATCATTCCAGCTGCCTATTAGTTTCCCTGTGAGGGAGAGAAAAGATGATATTGATCCCCCCCCCCCCCCCCACTTATCATTTGGATTGTCGTTTCATGGTCTTGTCGCTTAGGTAGCCTTTCATGCGACATTACAGTAAATAAGCTTTCCTTTTTCAGGTTCTTTTTGAAAAAGTGAGCGTTAATCTGTTAATATTCTCAGATAGAGTCCTACTCACATAGATATACCTCATTTTACATTTGAATGTGTCTGCGGCAGACTGACTGACAGACTGTAGATTTCAGAGTGCGAGATATGAAGTGTTTTCATCGTTCAGTGGGAACATTATTCAGTGCTTTGTCTCTGTTGGTAGCTGTGATTAATAGCTGTCACTTCCTGAACTCAGCTTGCATGGCAGACTATCTTGTGACCTTTCCTTGAGGCAAATGGTCTGTAGACAATGCAATATGAAAGTGTCAAAGCAATAATTCAGAAACATAAATGCATAAACATAAACTAATTAGAAATCACTCAGCGTGAGCATTACTCTGCCAAGGCTACACAATCCTTTGGATTTGTAATGTTATTAACACAAAATGTTAAGACATTTTCAATCTGTTCTGGAATTTTAATTCCCATCGCATTGCACATACAGTAGAGCTACAGTGATGGGGATTCATTTTTTCCAGTCAAGGGCCTACAGTGATTGATGAACAAATAGAAACCAGAGTCTACACCAGAGATCACTAATGTGCAGAGCATGGCGGTGAATGCATCCCCACGACTATAACCTGTAAATAATTGTGAATTATTAAATTTTGCCAAAGTGGTTCTATTACATCTGGTGGAGCTTTTCTGCTCACTCTGCTACTTAGCGACTGATTGTAGCTATGTTAATGAATTAGCTCTACAAGCACACTGAAAACATCTATGTGGAGACAATGGGGTCCAAAGAGGACAGAAAAAGAACTTGTTGGAGCCGATCAGTTGCTATGACATTCTGAGACTGTTTATTGTAAAACTGGAATGTTGGTTAATTGATGAAGTGATGAAACCTCTGTCTTTTATTGACCAGTGGACTCTATGGAAAACCAGTTGTGGACCAGTTGCAATTGTTCTTAGACAAAAATGTATGAAACTTCATGTGTCTGGTTTGGAAATAAAAAATGTATGTCTAATTCTAAGTAAATATATCTAATTGATCTTGCACATGGGTGCGTTCTGTATGCATGATGTTGTGTGCACCCACAACTGAGGAAAGTTAAATTGAACACCCTTGGTGTGCACCGTCACAGTGGTGCTGAGATGCTAATGTGCTCATAGGGACAATGTACAGGTTACTGTGTTCCACATCTCAGTCAATCTGAGAGACACGTAATTACAATTCCTTTCTAGATTAAGATTTTGTTCTCCTTTGATAATTTACAATTACAGTTACAGCACCATGGTGAAACACCCAAGATGACACCAAATAAAAGTTAGAATATGTTTCGTTCATTGATAATAATAATCCAGTGGTATGATAAAAAAATAAAGTAACACTGACAGCCTCTGTCTTGAATGCAAAATGACTTTTGCGACTTTTTTGCTTTGCACGCATTTTTATATTAGTGCTTCATACTTTTCTTTGTATTTGTAACTGTGGTATTACTATTTTTACTTGGGGAAAAGATTACATTATGTTTTTGCACCACAAATTTTCTTTATTTTCCTTGTCTTTGTTTTAATATTTTTGATTAATGTTTTAAAAAAACTTGCTTCTTTGTCCATGGTCTATATTTCTACCATGTTTAATTGAAATCTGTCAACATGTTTTGTTTTGTTTTTTTCAGATACCCTGCTTACAGTTCCGCCAAATGTTAATGACGTCTCTTATTATGCGTTTTTGTTTGCTTTGTTGTTGTTGTTGCCAGCTGTCATATTAAGACTGAGATGAAATAGAAATCCTTTTGCAAGTAGAAGAAAATCAATATTCACAACTGTACGTGTCCAAGTCTTGGAATTTCTTTTTTTCGAAAACAAAATAATTCGGTGAAGGAAGATTGATGGAAAAAAGGAGTAGTGGCTGTTCACGATGTCAAGAAATGCTTTATTTCCTCCGAAGTTGCTTCAGAGGCCCTCACCGAGCACTCAGATTTCTGTGTTAATAATACTGAACCCTACTCTTATTACTCATACTTTATCTTCTCAGTGTGATGCTAGTGGACTCATCAGATTGATCTCTGAAAAGCACTGCGAGTGTCTATCTCCAGGGGGACTCAGCTACTGATTGTGTTTGCGTTTTTCCAGATGGTCACTAAACGGAACACTCATTGATCTGGGGAATGACTACCGGCGTCACATGTCTGGGGGCAGCCTGATCATTAGCAACCTGGACAAGGACCAAGACACCGGCGTGTACCAGTGCACAGCCTTCAGCACATGGGGCTCTATCCTCAGCCGCAGAGCCAGCCTCCAATTTGCATGTAAGTGATCCTACAATTGCTAACACGATTGGGGCGCGACTCAGACACAGCTATGTGATTCTGCCATTCCTTTGTATCTGCTGTGTCTCAGCCTGACATGCATGTAATAGATGGCTATGCTCTGGCCCCGACTTTTTTTTAATTTTTTTATTATTTTTTTATGTTTTATTATTTATTATTCCAATTCCTCATTTAAATTTCCAGGGAATAGATTTTCAAGAGGGGAAATGGTAATCGAATGAAATGTCAGATTCAACAAACACAGTGGGTGAGGCAGCCACTGACTGCCTCACAACTCCATTGATTCTCATTAGTGGTTCAAACTCTGACAGAAGCTATGTTCAGTCCGAATTACCTCAATTTGGCTGAGTGATGTGCCAGCCCCTGTGATCCAGACTTTAAAGCAGATGAACACGAATAATGCTGAAGAAGTGTTTGTATGTTTGTAATCACCAGCCACCTCTTAATGTATAATATCTACAGGAGAACTGGAAGGAGATCAGACAGTGGCAGGCTGTCTACTGCTCTGCCAGCCTATTGCTCAAAAGACAAAAGGCGGATTGGAAAGTGATACTATAGAGTGGGCTGCTACCTACCAAACAGGCAATGTCGAGGCACCTCTCCTCCTCCTCCTCTTGATCAGGCTGGCTGACTATTGATCATGTCCTAAGGATAGAGAGCCTCTCACTTCCTTTCAGGAGATGGTTTGCCATTATCCCTATAGCTTGGTAATGAATCTCACTTTTGGCGACCGAATGAAGAGCAGAGCTGCTTGACATTTATTGCCTGGCCTAAAGCGCAGTGAGTGAGGTCTAGAAGATCAGCAAGGCTGATACTCACTTTTTGTCGGTGCAATGGGGCTACTGTCCTAAGACAGAAATGTTGTGCATTCTTTGGAGATTTTCTTTCCAACAGAATTCAGCTGCACCCACTGTAAGCTAACACGTCCTCTGTACCTGCTTATTTATACTGTTATCCAATTGGTCAACAAAGTACCAGCAACACAGTGCATAAATATGTGCGGATGTGCGTCAAGGGCTTTGGTGAATGTTCACATGAAACGCCAGTCTGTGGAAAGATTTTGCCCGGGCCATGTCTTCTTTCAGTGTTTTGGAAAATGTTGATTTACTTGGATTTTCGCACAGAACAGAAGAGTTCCCTCACAATGATGTGAAAGGTGGACTGGCAAGTGTCAACTGATGAGGAAGGCCTGACACAAAGGCTAAGGTTACCAGATAAGCACTCCATAAAGCTGCACCGGACGAAAAAACATCTCATAATTCATAAAACATCCAAGTATGAGGCAGCTACAACAGCTGAGGGCCAAATTTCACTGGCGCCAGCCAAGACCAGAAATCTGAGGCTGCAGTGGACACAGGCTGAGCTTACCTGGACGGATGAGGAATGGATAGATGTAGGCTCCTCTGATGGTTCTCACTTTCTGCTGAGGCAGCATATTTTGTGCTCAGAGTTTTGCGTCCACAGCATGAACCTGACCTGCCTTGTACTGTTACGCCATGATAAAGAAGTATGTCTCACAGCAAAACTCAAACTAGTCTCACGAACAAGGCAGTTAATTGGTCAGTTGCCTCCCCAGTCGCCCACATCTGAACCCAACAGAACATCTTCAGGATGGTCTAAAAGGAGATGGCAGAAACAATGCAATTGCCCATCATTGCAAAATATCCCAATGACCCAAGGTGTCATAAACAAAACAGACAATAGAGTTGTAATCATCACCATAGTGATGAAAAGGATTAATCCGGTGCGTAACCAAGACGTGCAAATCACTTAACATACGCATTAAAATTTCACTCTGTGACCCAGTGCACAATTCACATTTTGTCAAGGTTCACTTGCTCAAACACAACTATCATTGATTTAAAACTCATAATAGAAAGTGTGAAAGTGCAGCATTTTTTATAGTTTGAGGGGCCAGTAATATTTCTCTTCTATAATGGTGCCCTATGAGGACAATGCTTTATCTGCTGAGTGGCGACAATGACAAATTACATAGAGTTTAATGCAACTTTCATCAACATTTCCAACTGCCTGGTTCTCCACAGTACTTTTTCTGTGTACTGGGAGGTTTTTAACACACCCAATTTTCCTCCAAATGAAGTAATTTATAACTTCAGTCGAGGCTATTTTAACACTAGGTCAAAAGGCTATGTAGCTATGCTAAATGTCGGCAACCTGCTACGTAGTTGTCTTTGGCCTAAAGAGCATTTCACATTTTTCTCCTTTTTTTTTTTTTTTTTTTTTATTTTAAAACTTTTGAGCTCCGTTCAGTTCTATTTCAGCCCAATTTTCAGCTTCTGCATGCCACGGCTTTCAGTGTTAAAGGTCAGCTGAACCCGCTGTGCACTACCTGTCCAGCGTGAGACAATTGGCTGAAGTACCGATGAAGTCAGCCTTTAGCTGGTGAATATAGTTGAGTGTTTTGAAAGAGTATGTGGCTGTCTACAGCGAAGGAGAGATTAAATACTGGTCTTGAAAGCACAACTAAATGATATAACGGCTAGAGACGTAAAGCGCATGTTGCATGTCCGTGGGAGACATCAATGAGTTACTATTTTTCAATTGTTTAAGATCGCAAACTGTGCATCGATCCCTCGGGAGCAGGAAAAAGAAGCTCTAATCTAGGAATCTGTTGGACATGATGTATAACAGGAAATGGCTATGGCGGCACCACTGCTGAGAGCAATCATCTGCAAGTTCTAATAGTCACTCTGTGCAATCCATGGGCCGGCCATTCTTATATGATAGAGAATGATTCTGCTTACAAAGGAATCACTGCAGCTACAGTGAGTTTGGCCTCTAGCTCTCAGGATTGCAGTGTGTGGTCAGTTCACTCCAGTGAAGCCCATTATTCTTCTGCAGAGAGGCACAGAGTAGTGTCTCCCCTCCAGCACTGAGCCCCGCTTCATCCCTAACCTTCCCTATGCTGTTTTGTATGATCTGGGCAAAGGAGTCATCCTTTTCCTTTTCCTAATTAATAGTAGCTCTCTGATTCACTTCCCACTGTTTCAAGTATTGCGTTTATAATTATGAAATGTTGTTGTACGGGGCTTTTTCAATCAGCCGTGTATGTGGATCACACTCCTCAGAATCGTAAATGTCTTCGGGAGCTGGCCTCTGTATTTACTCAGGCAGCAGGCGAGATCAGAAGGACATCGCCTCTGTCTGTATTTTAAGTCAGCCATCTCCTCCTGTGGCCTCCTCTGTGTCCTGCCGTGACTTGGCTCTGTTTGATTCCACTGCGGTCATCAGAGAGCTGCTCATTAATCTTACCAACACTCTGCCCCACTTCTCTCCATAATCTTCCTCCTCCTAATTTCCCTTATCGGTCACACTGACTTTCTTTTGTTTGTGTTTGGAAGGCTTACTCTAGGCTGTTAGCCAGAGGGTGCAGACAGAGTGCGGAGCGGACTGCGGCAGCTTCCCTCCATCAGTCATGAAGCCAAGGATGGTTTATCATCCCAGGTTTAGGTTTTTTGTTTTGTTTTGTTTTTTTTTTTTTTTCCGACCAGCAACTGTTCGTTCATTTGCAGGGGATAGATTGTGCTGAGAGTATTGATGGGGAAGCTAATGCTTTTAAGTGCAAGATTACACCACATTTAATAATGATGTTACTTATTGCTGCTGGCATTGCAAACTGTCATTTGTCATGCACACTCCCCCGTGTTTGTTCAGTCTTCACACAGCCCCCCCTCTGCTCGTTTCATCTTATTTTCAGCCTAATCGTTTCCTTGTCTTAAATGTAGTGCTGTGGGGTAAACGTCACCAAGTCAGGTCCATGTATTTTATCAACGCCCAGCATGCCTTTGAATGTGTCAGAGGCTATCAGGAGGTGTCCCTGGGCAATCAATGATGCCCTATTAAAGTCCCAGTGCTCAAAATGTAACATCAAAAAACATGTCTCAGCGAATCCATGAAGGGAATTTGGGAATATGTGTGTCCCGTGCTTTCAAAAGATATCCCTTTCAAAGGAGTTGACACTTTGACTCTTTTTAGCTGTCTGATATTCCGTTCAGTGCTGTTGGTGATTTAACTTTTTTTGAGCTCAAGTTTAATTCTACTTTGAATTTTATTTGACTCATCAGATCTTGATAACTTCAAAAGCCAAACAGTGAGGAGTGCTGTCAACGTACGTGAGGGCCAAGGTGTAGTACTACTGTGTGGACCACCTGCACATTCTGGAGGTGAGTTTACTAAACGCCACTTTTCTGCTTCTGCCTGTCTTCTCCTGTTTATACACGACTCATAGGAATTACTCGTTCCACATGGCAACCTTTGATAAAGGATTACTTCCTTAACCCAAATTTAATCCATTTCTATAACCACTTATGAGCACATATGTTCCTAATAATCCTCCCCTTACGTTTTCTGTACAGAATACTACTAAGTCACACTTAGTAGTATATATAGTAGTAATCACACTTATTGTGTTTTCCACTTATTTTGAAAATTTTACTAATTTTACTAACATTTCATCAAATATTCCTTTTTTTTTTTTCGATGAGAGGATTGGAGTAATAAGCTTACTCTATAACTCTGTTTTGTCAGCAAATTGAGGTTAGTTCACAATATTACCCTGTATCTGAACAGGACCAATAACCGACTTCTGGTCAATTATCATATGCTGAAACAAAGTAATGATAATTATATTCAGTGTTGTAGACAAAAACTTTCAATTTCACAATTTCATGTGAAAAAATACAGCAAAATCAATTTCCATTTATTAAAAATGTGAAATAAGTTGAATATTTATCATCCTATACTGATATCAAATGTGAAAGGTGAAATATCACAGTGAGTCTCGCACATTAATATTAAAGGAGTAAAATATAGTATTTTAACAGTACTTTATATGTACAACACATAATGCAACATTAATGAAATTAGCTTATGTTATTACGTGAATCTTGAAGTCAATGAAATATTAATATTGGTGAAATATGTATTACACTTCCTGTTGTTAATTAGACGTTAAAGTATTGGGCTACAAAGACATAGTGTACCATTAATATAAAGCTGAATATAGTTGCACAGTAACACTAACACATGCTTTCTGTGCATGGATCTGGATGAGGATTGTTATATATGAAACATCTCCCTGGAACATGATAAGGGTTCGGGTTTGTTTTTTTTGTTTTTTTTCTGAAGTCACACTTTGTTGCTTCCATTCTGCAGCCACTCCATGTTTCGGTTTTACCGTTATTTACTGTTTAAATATATTGCTTTGTTACATATTCAGCTTTAGCACTGACTTTAGCGCTGACATGTTGACTCTTGTGACATCCCTGCTTTCAAATGGACAACTTGCAGAGAAATTCGAAAGCATACCCTTGTTGATTCCTGAGATGTGGCGATTGCAGAGCAAGAATTGCATTTTCGTGAGGTCAAGCAGTCTTGACCTTTGACCATCAAAATCTTTGTAAGTTAAAATTTTTCCCAAATATGAAAAAATTCCCTTGAGGTGTTACTGAGATAGCCCATTTACTTGAGTGGAACAGGCTTATAGATGGGCAGATGGATGGATGGAGAACCTGAAATGATAACGCTTCTGGTCTCGGTTGGCTTTGGTTGTCTCCAGCGCAGAGGCATAAGAAATGTTTTTAAAAATCCAAATAGCAGATAAAGATTCTGACTGCTCAGCTGAACCACCCAGCTGAAAACTGAGAACATGGACAATGGTTGCTGCCTAGCTTGTCTCCCTCTTGACACAGTAGCCTTCACATTGGAACAACCAATTTCCTTCATAAGAGAACAGTTTGCAGCACAGCGTATTGTACAGCTGGTCCATGGGATAATGGGTCAGAGTACTGTGTGTGAAATACAGTTTGACAGCTTTCCTCTCTAACATAGGCTTATACGCAGTTGGCTGCTGTAACCGTAGCACTATTGTGTTTTCTCACATTTTCTGAAGTGAATGAAAATAAAGCAGTGTGAGCCTGCTGTCCTTTACTTCCTTTCTCATCCTGTCGCGCCTTCAATGAATTTCCTTCTTTGTGTCTTTTCTGTCTTATCCTCACCCTTTTTCATTTTCACTCCTGAGTTCGAAAAATGTTGCTGTGCTACATGACCTTGAATTAATCAACTATATCTCTGACTTTAGGCAAGCACTCCTTCTGGTTTTCATTGAGTTTCCTTGACCCTGAATGCTGCAAATGCTTCCCCTCACTGCTGACAAAATACATTTAATACTACTTTTAACCATGTATTTACTTAAAGGCCCTTTTTTGGGCCATATAGGCCACTTTTTCAGATGTACGAAAGCTCCAGAAGTTTCCTTAACACATTCTACGTCTTGCTTCTACAGCCAAATAGTTGGGCAGGAAGATTATGCTGACTCTGAACCATGTGGCTCCTGCTTGCCTAATCGGAAGGAGCTTTGAATCTGCATCACTACACTGAAGCATGTAGCTCAATTCTATCCTAAGCAGAGAGGTTCGCTCCCTCGAGGGATGGAGGATTTGCTTGATAGTCGTGGCATACACCTTTTAACCAGGATCCCCTCACTTCCGAAGTGGTAGATTACACGACGCATCTCCTCAGTCTTGCAAGTCTGGGCAGTGAGCACTTTTCAGAATGACACAGTGCTTCATCATGGCAGGACTCTCCTTTCTTATGGTAGACCTGCCACTTGTGAAGGGGGAAGACAATAGTATTCTTATTTCTCTTACGGTAGTCAGTCCATTCCTTCCTCCATTTGTGCCTCCCGTGAACTTAGTCACTCAGGGACCTGGAAAGGAGGTCATGTGTTCAGGGAAGGCCACTGACGTATTGTAATCCATTTTGTTTCGCTCCCTTTCCTAAGGGCTCCCATTTCTTCTGCACTGATAGCTATTGCATTTGCCGTGTCTTGGTATCTCTTCCCAACGAAACTGAGATAAAGGAGAGGGAAATGATATGCTAGCATTTTTAGGCCACAGTGGAGTAGGCCTACATTTCAGTTCAGCTGTCCCAGCCACAGTCATGGCATTGTAGTGACATTACAGCTTTGTTGCAACAGTTGCTTCGTCTTCCTCTCCAGAGCTGTCATTCGCATGGATCTTCAATGAATACCCGCACTTCGTCCAACAAGACAGTCGTCGATTCATCTCTCAAGAGACTGGGAGTCTGTACATCGCTAAGGTGGAGCCATCAGATGTGGGAAACTACACCTGTGTGGTGAATAACACTGTAACAAGGGAGAAGGTGCTCAGCTCTCCAACACCACTGGTCCTCAGAAGTGACGGTAAATCTCAAACACTGCAGGGAATCTTTACTTTGTACCCGTTCATTCAAACTGTCTGGCATTTTTGGTTTATTTCATGATTCCTATAGATTCACCTTGAATTGTTGAAATAAATGTTATAATCGTACTGTACATATTGTGGCTTCCGTGGCTGTGAGTAAGCATCATCAGTATTTCATCTTGATTAAAACTCGACTGCATTCATTTGAAACGAGAAACTTTATTCACCCCTCTAGATAATATATCATTGTGACAAGCTCATGTGTAACTCTCCTTTATTGAAAACTGATGTTTTTTGCCAGCTTGCCAGTGATAGCAATAATAGTAACAACAAAGAAAATCACATCTTACATTTTTTATTTACATTTTTTAATGCCACTGTTGGCAGCTCTGTATTTATTGAGCCAACTCTGACGTTTGCTCCACAGACTGACAGGACAAACTGCCTCACAATGGGCCCAGTCTCAGTGCAGTAGATATAAAGCTTGAATGACAGATGGATGTTGAACAGAGTTGGACTAGTTAGACCCTTTAGGACATCACATCATCTAACTGCAAACCACGTGTGTGCCAACAACTTGAGTGATCTAGATTATTTATGCAGTAAAGAAAATTGGTTAATGCCAAGTGTTTGCTCTTGGAGAGATTTGTTGGGTCTCTTTAAATAATTCTGTAAAGAGTTTGGTAGATTATATGAATAATTTTGATTTTGATTGATACTGTCCTTTTAAAAATCACAGAGACACTTCTAACACCAAACCCTTTTTAGCTGAGCATAATAGATATACTTGTATTCATGTTAATAGGACATTCAAAATTTACTTCAGGGCCCAAAGAAATAATGTTATTGGTTACTTTTTTTCGCTCTGAAAATATTTAGCAGATCAGTATCAAATAGTTAATCGCACAGAATATATTTCACCTCACCAGCAAACAACAAAATCTATATTTATATCAATTCAAATCTTCAGTCAGCACATGCTTAACATCCACAGCGGTTGCATCCAGTTCTTCTGCCCACACTAGGGATTAACCAGGTTATGACTCATCCCTTCTGACTGCCTCCCCACATGGAAAAGTTAAAATGTCATAGATCATTACTAACTAAGCATTTAGATGACTGAGATATGGTTGTGTTGAAGGAGAACTCTATGCTCTGCATGTTTTCCACACCGAGACAGCCTTTGAAAGTCTTCTGGGATGTTGAGTCTGAAAACAGGCACAGGATCCCAGGTCAGCTCTTGCTGCCAGACTGTGGGGTTGTAATTGGTAATAGTAAAGGGCATGCCACTATCTCTGCGGAGAAGTCTTTGACCCCTTCCAGTGATGTGAATATAAATAAAGTCATAAATGAAGTGGAATTACCACAGGTGATAAATCTCTGCTCAGAAAGACTTTTCCCTGTTGTGTTCTCTGAATCTTTTATAAGGCATGTGAAATTTTTTGCCTCTTTACCAGCCCCTCAGTGGTCACTGTTGCTCCGTACACTTAAAGACTTTTGTGTTAGTTATCCGAAAGTGTTTCTGCTCTCTATTTGATCCAGTGCATGCATAATGTCCGCTGTTAATCATCGACGTAAAAAGCTTGTCATCTATTGTCTCCTGTTCGTAGGAGTAATGGGTGAATATGAACCCAAAATAGAAGTCCATTTCCCCGATTCAGTTCCAGCTGCAAAGGAGTCGGTGGTGAAACTGGAATGCTTCGCTCTGGGAAAGTAAGTCAGCCCTATTGTCTGTGTGTGTGTGTGTGTGTTTGACATAAACTGTAGACTCATTCATGGATGAATTAATATTACTCAAAATGATTTAAGGATGCACAAGCCTAACATTATTCATTCTTAGATTCATCAATTTAGTCGAGCGAGGGGCTGCAGAATGAAAAGACAAGAGAGCAGAAATCAGAGTTCTTTTTAGAGCTTCTGAAATCTGAGGGATCTCAGTTTGATTTGAAGGGAAGCATAATTCCCAAGGCTTTTGCTTCAACTACTTTTCTTCTGTGCTTAATCACACTTTGATCACAGCGAGTGACAGTTGCTATCACGGGAACTTTTTGTTCTTCTTTTGTAGCCCTGTCCCAGAAATCAGCTGGAGGAGAACAAGCGGCGTCCCTTTCCCCAGCAAAGTCAAAATGAAGAATTCAAATGGCGTCCTTGAAATCCCTAATTTTCAGCAGGAAGATGCAGGGACGTACGAATGTACGGCAGAGAATCGGCGAGGCAAGAATGCTGCGCGGGGTCGTATCTCATTCCATGGTTAGTGAACCGTTTGAAATTGAATGACAGTGAATGCATGAAGATGCAGAAATGAAAGTGTGTCTGTAACAGATCGACACATTTGAACAGGATACATGCGACAAGCAGTTTGAATCTCATTTGCCGGACAGAAAACCTAATTGTCTGTTTCATGAGGGACATATTGTCACCATGAAATATTTTATATGCTTTCCTCGTCAGGAGTCAAATATGTTTACAAACCTGTGTTTTGCCATCATGATTATAATCCACTTTTTAAGTTTAAACTTTGACAATTGAATGCAAGGCTGCTTTTACGGCTTTATGATTTCTGACACCACTCTCTACTAATCCATGGCTTCTATAATTAAAACACGTGTTTGAAAAGGTAATCCTCTTTTTTTTTTTTTTTAGCTAAACCGCACTGGCTCCAGACAATGACAGACACAGCTTTGTCCATCGAGGAGAAACTCTTCTGGGAGTGTAAGGCGAACGGAAAGCCTAAACCATCCTACAGCTGGCTTAAAAATGGGGAGCAAGTAGTGACTGAGGTATGAAGATGTGTTCACTCACGCAGGCAGTGATTCACTTAGAAGTTGAATAAACATGGAGAGAAACATAATGAATACAGATGAATATGGTTCAATGAATATGAAAATGATGTTCCTGTAAGTGTTCCCATTATCTTGACTCACCAACATTGTAATTGGCTTTTATTTTTAAACCATATTACAAAACTCTGAACAGCCACTGCGGCTAGTCCAAATGTGCGCAAGTGAGAAGGCTGCTGAGACTTACCATACGTTCAGCTCACTGTTGCTCAAAAAGGCCGGCCCTCAGATGGTTGCAGATCAGCAGTTTTTGCTCCCTCCATGTTAGCTTTATTCAGGAAAAATGCCAGAAATCTCGTAGAGTTTTAGAGTAACCAAGTTTGTAGTGATGGGCGCATCGTTTCTGTGGCATCAATATATTGATACTCACATGCTACTTGTTTGAGTATCGATACTAATTAATATTTGTGAACTAAAAGCACATGTCTCGCTTGTTAATCTTTTGGGCTAATTTACTCCAGGTTTTTGTGTCGAAACACCCCTGGCAGCATAAACCTGAACTACTCCATTCATATCACGTGACCAGAGGAGAGCTGCGACTCCAGTTAGCTTTTACTGTTTGTGGCACGCTCGCAAAAAAGTTGCATGGGCCCCAGTAGGAAATACAAATGGAGAAATTGAGGAAATGACTAAGACAAAAAGGAGTGTGGCATGACCGTACTGTGAAAAAAAAAAAACTAAATAAAACAGAGCATAGTTTATGTCATGTGGCCTATCTTGAAAAATACCATCACAGAAAGTATTGGTATCAATATCAGTATCAGTTAAATAGGCCAAAAAAGTAATCAGTATCATACTGAATCATAGAAGTGTGATATTGCCCATCACTACAAGATGATGTACAGAGTGAGCAGAAACAAAAAAATTTGAGCTGGAAGAGAGAGATCTTGAACAAATATTTTTCTTAATCCCAAAATAATCTGAATCCAAGGGATTTATGAATCTACCTGGTAAATGCAGAGGCAGAAACACGCAGACGCTGTTAGTGTGTAATATGTGTAGCTACTTTCTGTCTTAAATATGTTGTCTGAAAACCTGATGGCCTTCAACGTGTAGGTGGTGACATTACCAGTATATTCATTTGACAAAGTATAGGATATGCATCTATTATTAAGATTGCACTGCAAGCACTGAGGATCACTCACCAGCTAATTTGGCTAAAAGTCAACATCTGAGCTATAAATGTAGTTTTTTTTTTCCAATTGAACAGCAACACAAACCAAAGTACCTTTTTTTCCTGTGTGTCTGAGGCACAGGTTAGCGATTTTGGCCACTCACACTCACTCCTCATCTCCCCTATTCCAAGCAGAACATACTCAAAATGCCACAAGGCTCTGTAGGCTTCCCTTTTTTTCTCCTCTCCTGCTGTCCTCCTCCCCTCATGGTGCCCCGGTAATTGCTGTTGTGCCTTTCGACATAATAGACTGGCCTTGCAATAGATATGCATAACTGTTCTCTCTCTTCCTTAGGGCCAGGTACAAATCGAAAACGGGGCCCTTTCTATAGCTGCGTTAAACCTGTCAGATTCTGGGATGTATCAGTGTGTGGCTGAAAACAAACATGGCATTATTTATTCTAGTGCCCAACTAATGGTGTTAGGTAAGCTTGCTTCCCTCCCTCTGCTTTTATCCTGCTTATCAGTCTGTGCGTTTGATCATCTTATAAGATAAAAACCAGGAGCTTGCTACAGCTCTCCTTAGCAATCAGTCTGCAGACTCATTTGATGTCACTGTGGGCTGTGTGAGCGAAAATATGAATCTGATGGAGTGTCTCATTTTACTTTCAGCCATTTCATCATATTGATCTGGATACTACAAACACACTGCTTTGTGGCATTGTGCATGCTTTCTCATGTAGATGGAGTATTGATTTATTTGCAGAGCTTTGATGACTTCCATCTGACTTAGGAATTCAATGTATGATGACACTTGAGTCCAAATGGCGGCTGACAAAATGTGATGATGAGCTTGGATAATGGCTGTAACCTAGACTGCGGATGATAAGTGTGCATTTTATGTGTGTATGCATGTAAATATGTAGCTGAAAGGTGGGATGGCAGGTGGGTGCATATAGGCGTGAGCCAAATGCTGGGTTCATGCTGAGAGTGCACCGAGTCCTGAAGGAGATCCAATCACAACACAGCACGGCTGTTGTGCATAGGTTGAACATTGTCTCACCTCTTTTCTCTGCTCCCCCACAAACAGCTTCACCTCCCAGTTTCTCCAAAAGTCCTTTAAGGGCCTTGCTAAAAGCTCGCTCAGGCAGCGAAGTCACTCTTGAATGCAAGCCTCAGGCCTCGCCCCCAGCAATTAGCCTATGGAAGAAAGGGAACGAGATCCTGCAGAGAACCGAAAGGTAGGATAAAACTCCAAGTGCATATTCCAAGCAGTTTTCATTCACAGTCACTACAGGCCAACTAGTTTTTATAGTGTATTTGGCATTTGTGCAGATGCATAGACGGAAAGGCTAATGAGGAGAAGGAGAGCAGGGCACCCACCATGAAGGCTGCACATGGCTAATGTACTGTGTGCACCGTCATGCGCAAATAGCTTGGTGTGAGGAATGGAGATGGTAGCAACGGTGCACACATAAAATATTTAA
This sequence comes from Echeneis naucrates, assembly GCF_900963305.1. Taxonomy (NCBI): domain Eukaryota; kingdom Metazoa; phylum Chordata; class Actinopteri; order Carangiformes; family Echeneidae; genus Echeneis; species Echeneis naucrates. The sequence goes on along the minus strand of NC_042515.1, from coordinate 21,669,617 downwards.
GAGGATAAAAGATTTTCAAATGGAGTCGTTGCTGAAGATAAAAGTATATCTGCTTGTAGATAAAAGAAGTAAAACCAAAGCTGTTCCATTTGTAATTACCTGAGGTAAAATGTTCACCTTTATTATGACGCATAAATGCAACCTTGATTCATGCACGAATCAGAGTTGCAAAGACAAAAGCCTTTTTGCAGATTTCGGACCTCTCGCTAGGCGATAAATTCCACGCAAGGACATGATCCAGACAATGAGAAAACTTAAAGCGCCACTCGAAGCAACATAAATGTGGCGCTTCGTTTAGTGTGTTGTCCATCTCAGTCTGATTTCTTATTGAATACGCCAGGAGATGAATTTAAGCTCCTGAAGAGATTTCACACAATTCTAAACAACTAATTAAAGGTGGAGAAGTCCAAAAGCAAATCAGAGGGAAAGAAACAGCACATTTGAGCAATTTGCACACTTTTCATCATCCTGATTGGGTGTAGAAGAAAAGCTTTGATGGTGACTGAACCTTGCTGCAATTTAACACACCACACACACACACACACACACACACACACACACACACACACATCAAGAATTTGTAGCCCATACTGTACACACACATGCACACACACACACACAGCCAAGGCAGACTGGATAAACAAAAAACAAACACACACATCCTAGCGCACTGAAGAAGTGCTTTACTTTGTGCTTTCTGAATCGTTTCTCTGCTGCTTATTCAAAAGGAGGTCTGAAAGAGAACAATATGAGCAAAGCATCTTGTCAAAACAGCACAGAGGCTCTTTAGTTGGCTCCAGATGGGGATTTGCAGCTATAGCTGCAGAAAATTGGTAAAATTCCCAAGCTGAATGACATTTAGCACACTGTATGTGAATCCCACATACCCTTTCAAGGTGCACAACACAGGATGTATGAGGACACTGGATGGGAGATGTTTTCTTCCATATGCAGTCATGCCATAAATTGGAGCAGCGTGTAGACATTGAACAGAGCGCACATTTTGTCACTAAAGACCACATCAGTTAAAGATAGTTTCAGCCAAATTATAAAGGACATATTTTCACAGCTACTCCTGGTGGTGTCTATCCATGCAGAGAGCTTTAGCTTAATTTAGAGATATCAATCTCTGAAATATCTGCCTCAGACCCTACAGTCCCTTGCTACCCCGGATAATCTACAGAACACACTGTCAGCAGTTTTTATCTCGACTATTTCTTTGGTAGAAAGTGGGTCCAGTGAAAACAGTGTTTACAGTCAGGTCTGTGATTTGCCCAGACATTGCTTCTGGTAAGACACATTGCTGTTGACATATTTCTATGTAGTTTTTCAATTCATTGAGCACCACAAACAAAATTCTATTCAGCTTCGTTCCCGCGGGGTTGGAAGCCAAACGCTCAGAGATACTTTTGTCCAAAACCCTGACAAATAAAATGCAACATATCTGTGTGACACAGCCCTTCTGGTTTGTTTTCAGGAGAGATGTCAAAGCAAAGTATTATATAATTACAAGAAAAAGTAACAACGCCGTGCACAGTGTTGTTATTATCATTATCATTTAATCACGATGGATATAAAAGGACATATTTATCTTTCACTTATATCATGTGCCTATTCTTATTTTTCACAATATTTTGAAGGATAGTCTTGAACACTCTTTGCTGGTGATTAATTAGTCAGTAAAATTACATTTTTCACAGGCACGAGTCATACAGTGCCTAACGCAGTCAAAAAATTCCAGAAATTATAGTGCGCAGTCCTCTGGGGCACCACTTGTGCTTATGCAGCACTGTGTTATGTATTGCAGCATGTTCTGGGTTTATCCAGCCAGTCAGTGACCCCCAGCATGAGAGTAGTTCCTCTCTGACCTTAGCTGCATAAAGCCTGCAGAGCAGATTTTATTTATTGATTGAATTATTCAGGGCTGCTGTTTGTAAAATATGCCTTTATTCAGTAATGTGTCCGTGAGTTTAACTCACAACTGTGTCAGGGTGCTGGGTCGCCCTACCTGCTGCTTACTCACCTCAAAGAATTCAATTTTTATGGGCATTTGGAGAGAGAGCTTTAAAGTGCTGGGGTCAAAGTTTTTCTTCAGGGTCTTTGCCATTTTAACCAGAGTACAATTCTGGTATAAACATCACGTAGCATACATACAACATACATACATCTACATACAAAAGCTGTCGTGTGGAGTTATTGAATATCACTGTGAAATAATGACCACAGTCAGCAACACAAAGTTCAGCACTAAAATCTAGACATATATGCTGCACCTTGGTCAATACGGTAAAAACACTCTTTCCCTGTCCTCAGGATTACTTTGCTTTCCAATGGAACATTAAAAATCGCCAATGTAACTAAAAGAGATGCCGCCACCTACACGTGCATTGCCAAGAACCAGTTTGGGACAGCAAGCACAACTGGGAGGCTGCTTGTCACTGGTGAGTTCTTCCTCTCTGCATCAACAAAAAACAGATCAGCTTTAACTTAACTTTCTCTAAGTCCCGGATCCTTATGTTAAAATTATGCCTGTCATGCTTTTCCTGACAATCTGTCAATTTCACCACTGTGCATTTACAGTTTCCACCGATAATGGTGGTGAGTGGAATAATAGTAGGTGTAGAAGCAAATTCAATTTCTAACTGACAGCTGCTAATAATGTGAACTCACTGAAGCCTCAAGTCTGTCCTGAAGATGTAGCTCTGCTCAGAGGGTGAATTATAATCTCACGTCTTGTAAAAGCAAAAATGGCCAAAGCTCTCGTCAAAGAACTAAACACATATCTGGCTGATGTTTGAAAATGAGAAACTCTATTAACGCTAATCTAACCATTAAGTCAAAGTTTCACAATAATGGAAATGCTCCCTCTTGCTTAGAGTCAGATGAGGAAATTAATAACCGTATACTGAATATGAACACTTACTGTGTGAGAGATAGAAATACGAAATAAATTCTGTCACTACATGATCATTTTGCATGCAGGTATAGCTAAAAATCACAGCACATTACGATCACGTGTCCATAGTGTCCAAGTTATAAAGTCAAGATTTTAGCCGTGACGACCGATCTATATACAGTCTTGGTGATACAAAGTCATCCCATTGTCTGAAAACGAAATAGAAAATGCTCAATGCCCATCTGACATTAAGTAGAATACAAATATGACACAGTGATGTTATGAATATGCTAGTTAGTCATTATGCATAGAAAATGAATGGCAAATTTGGCAGTCTTACTTAGCTTGGCACAATGTCACGGAAATGGTCAAATTCCCTTTTGGTCCTTTCAAAATGAAGGTAAAATTTGAGAGTGTTTGATCTACGTTGTATGAAAGTTATAGTGCATTTATAATCTTAACAGCCAAGTTTATAGTCAAATTTATATGGCTGATGTACATTATGCAAAATAGAAGTTAAGCAAGCAACAAAGCATTATCCTTGATTTAGTTAAAGGTCATTATTTATGAATGCAGCGACATAACATATTCATGTAGTCCTCCAGTTGAATCTGTTGTGTGTGGAGCCACCTGACTTAGTTTTCTCATTAGCTTCTATTCTTCTCATCCACTGACAGCTGAACCATTTAATGTCATAGAATTTAATAACTGTGACCTTTAATATACATATTGAGAGGCCTCGAATCCACCACAATCACCAGTGGGAATGTGTTCCCATATCTATAATCCTTTTTCAAACATTTTCTTCCAAATTGATCCTGGAACATAATGTGCAAAGCAGAGATGTCATTAAATGTTACTAATGGACAGGCTTGGAATTTAAGTGCTTTTTAAAAATCAGGAAAAGCACACATCCATGGGTAATGTAATGAAGGTAGCTTGATTTAGCCGTGAATTGGAGTGAGGTGACACTTGCAGAGGTCACGGAGGTGTTAAAGGTTCCCGTGGCAGAGATATTAACATGCATGCAATGTCGTCTGTTGTCTGGCCAGAGCCCACCAGAATCACCATGAGGCCTACTAACATGGAGATTATTGTTGGCGAGAGCATTGTGCTGCCCTGCCAGATTGCCTGCGATCCAGCTCTGGATGTCTCTTTCTCGTGGGCATTCAACGGCCAGCTCATCGACTTCCAGCGAGACAGCAATCATTTTGAAAGAGTGGGCGGGGTGAGTAATCTCAGGCATTAAACTCAACTACTTCCTGGGTGTTCTGGGATTAATTGGGACATACTGTGTGGAGTGCTAGGGTATGCTCCACTGCCCTGCCCAAGGCTTCTCCGACACCAATAATACCCAAGCAGGGAAATTTATGACTCATTCATTCGAAAGTTTCCCTATGGTCAGTGGCAGACAGCATATCAAAAATACAAGCAATATCTATTAAGAATCACTTACTACTTTCATTCATCCATTTCATGACTGCCACCATCAGGTCAGTATCGGCAATCCTTACCTTTTCAATTGGCTGTGTGCGCGGCCATGTGTAACACTTCTAAAAATATATTACTGAAATGCCATTTCAGTCATACAGAGGGTCCTCCTTAATGAAGTCTTTTCATCCCTTTTCATCCCTTCAGCTCCTAACTGCTGTACCTCAAGGGAGAACATTTTCTTATCATCTCCCTCTTCCATAATTGAATTTGCATACCTATTTATGAATCTTGAGCCTCAAAATAATTAAGTAATGAGCTGGCTGGCATTCACCAAGGGCAGGCCTGGCACGAGTAAATGTTCATTTCAAATCCTTATGTCTTGAAATAATGATAAGTGATGGCTCTTTGTTGAATATTTGTTCTTTTTGATGAAGGGCAAAACTAATTATTCGGAGCTTGTCACTATGAAATGGCTTGACAGAATCTTTTTGCTTTTTATAGTATAATTTATCATCCAAGGTCAGCGGCCTAATCCATGGGATTCACGTGTTAAAGGTTGGCATCATATATTAGTGCCCTCGTGGTGTTGTGGACATGCCAATTCATATCTTTATGAATGCAAACGCCAATTAGTAATGACATTGAGCTGTGTGTAGGCATAACATGAGCTAAGGTTTTCACAGAATCTGCTTCCCCTGTCCAGAGAGATTACCGGCCCCCTGATCAGCAGCTTCTGATGAATGAATTAACATAATTAAGGGAAATATGCCTCATCACTACCCCCTTGCCAAGGCAGGACGCCTTGCTTTCAAATGCAAGCTCTCAGGTTGGCCAGGTGGCAGCTGACACTGGAGAGAAAATCAGACATGGTGAGCAGCGAGCAAAAAACTGTCAGGTGGAAGAAGTGGAGATGAAAGGGAGGGAGGGAAAGAGAGGATAGCAAGAGAGTTAGTTTCTTTCGCCCATGGCCACAGAGAAAGTGCCATTCAGCTCAGCTCTGCTTTGTCAGGCGCTTCAGAGGTGGAGATCCACGGGAGTTCATGTCCAGCCGCTGCAGAATGAAGCTATGATCACTAGCCGCTGGGGGTGATGAAATCTGCAATGACTGTGCCAAGTCTTACCCCCGGGGGGCTCGTTTCTAAAGCAACACACTCCGTTTTAGAGGCTGACATGCTTAGTGACAGAGGACCTATAGCAGTGACTTTCAGGAGGAAGCTCTCCATGCACAGCGAAAATGAGAGGAGAATAATAACAAATGTGTTAATACACTTAAACGACTTTTAACTTTGGCATATGTCATTTTAAAGGAGAAGGCCAATTATCTTTCAATTCATTTTTTTCACTGTCAAAGTCCTCATATGGAGGACAAAAACAAACAGTTAGTCCCTGTAAAGCAGTCTGACAAGTTCTGTGCATGTCACACTGTAACATGGGTCTAATAATACCTCTGCTCTAATTTGCGTCAGTTGTCAGATTGTTTGATGAATGCTCGGTTAATTGTCCTGCAAAAACATCTCACGTTCTAATGCAGGAAACTTGTGAAGCTCCAGTGTAGTATTTATAGTGCATTTGTCAAATTATGTGGTACATTATTTATGAGAACTATATTGCAGGCAGAGAATTTTTCCAAAAGCTGACTATGGTCACTAAACCCTGTGATTTCGGACCACCATGTTGGAATTATGAGCGTGTTTTGTCTGGGACGGCCAGAATTGGCGAAGCGTAGACAGGCAATTATTTTCTTTGCATCAAAATCTTGACGTAGGTTGTTGCTCTGTGTCACAAAGACCTTAAGCCTATTAATAAAACATGAGTGACTCACACTGATTCACTGGATGACACGTTCCTTCATAACAACAAACATGGGCTCTGTAGTTTATTTCGAGTCAGTACCTCCTATGTGCTGTAATACCCTCTAGCATACCAAATGGTTGTTAATCCACGGTCAAAAAAAAGTCTTCAGCCGTTAACTTTTTATTCCTTTTATAAAACTTCAACTGTGATTGAAATACCGTGTTTGTTATTTGTTTTTAAAAATGTAGTTATTCTGTAGAAACCGATTGTCTTGGGGCGTAATGCTTCTTCAGATAAGGAGTATGTGCTATAAACTAAGAGACAAACTTCATTGTTAGTGAGGTTTTTTGTTTTTTTTTTTATATATATATAAAAAATATGAAGAAGTAACAGCAGTGTTATCCTTTAAAAATTGTCCCTTTTTTTATTTACAAATAAAGCAACTGTTCTTATACAGATTATACAGATAATAGTATTTGTTGTGATGCTTTGTTCCACTCCCTCATGGCCAACACTTGCATGTAGCTTGTGTAAAATAATATTTGTGTTTTACACTCAGAGCTATACTCTCTGTTCTAGCTTGAGCTTATGAAATTACAAAATAATTAGGATTGCCTTGCCAATTAACTACACAGTGTTTGTTTTTGGTGTCCTCTGTGTGTCTGGTAGCTGTTTGCGGGGGTGGAGGGATTGGGGAGCAGTTAGCGCTGGTGCTGGAAGGGGGAGGGACGGTGGTGGTCAGGTAGGCCCTGAAGGACAGCCAATGGCATTATTTGTGCAAAGTACATCTGCCATGTCTGTTGTTGATGTTTGAAGAGATGCAAAAATCAGTGGCCTGGAGACGATGCAATTTTGCAAAGCATTAAAAATGTTCAAACATCCCCGAGCCAAAAGCTTAGTGATGAAACGAAACTACATCTCTTACTCAGCTGTATTCTCTTTCCAACAACAATGTTCTCCTCCAGAGCATATCAGGGGATCTGATGATTCGTAACATCCAGCTGAACCATGGAGGGAAGTATGTCTGTGTTATTGAGACTGATGTGGAGAGCCTGTCCACCTCTGCAATCTTGGTTGTCAAAGGTAAGAGTGCCAATTCAATTTAAGAGCTTGTTTTTGTAAACCGGTGTATGAATACCCAGTAATATTTACTGTACAATGATGGGACTGTTGAAGTGTTTAATGAGCAAATAAGTAAAATGTGCAAAATCCCTCAGGCTACTTGTGAATACATAGTGAGGGAGAACAACATTGGTCATAGTTATGTCACCTTCTGTTTACATTATATATCTGTGTTGCTGAAAAATCCAGAAATTGGCACACTCACTGGCATGTGTGACTTTGGGCTCAGCTGAGCTGGCTTTGTTGGTATGTGCTCGGCATATCTGGCTCAGTGTGCAGGCTAATCTCTGGTGATTTACATTGGTATTCATGCCCTTAACAAACTGTAATGGCTGTCCCAGGTGCTTTGAGGAGGCAATGTTTATCACAGAAAATGACTATAATTGGCTCATTTACACATCGGCAAAATATCATGGAAGCTATCTGAATAATGGAGCAGCAAAGCAAACAACATGGTAACGCCAGGCTGAGTGAAGCAGACACAAACAATCGTTCCTTTCTCTCTCATGGTGCGTTGTTTTCATTGTGTTCTAATCACCGGTGACTCCTTCCCCCTCTCATCCCATTTACTTTTTCTCAAAAATGATCCCATCCAGGTTGTTTTTCCACTCATGTGTTTGGCTGTCAGTTTGTAGTCACGCACCTCTCACACACAGTGAAGTCCCTGTATGCAGACAGCAAGGACATAGCCCTTAATTAAAGAGAGTGTGATGGCCTTGATATGGAACATGAGATTAGTTATGGCCTTCTTGAAGTGGGTGATCACCTCGTGTTCACCCTCCCTACTGCCTGATTGATTTAGGTCCTCCAGGTCCTCCAGACAAAGTGTCAGTCGAGGAAATTACTGACAGCACAGCGCAGCTTTCCTGGACTCCCGGAAGAGACAACGGCAGCCCCATCACTGGCTACATCATCCAGGCCCGCACGCCTTTTACTGTGGGATGGCAGGCTGTTGACACAGGTAGTGTGGAACACTCCTCCTGTCCTCCTTGTAATATTCATGTGGTCCTTATGTAGGTATTTATTTATTTATCGTTTAATATGAGTCCACTTGTGCAGTAGCCTGATTTTTTATGGGTCTCATTTCCACATTGCAGTGCCAGAAGTGGTCAATGGAAATATGCTGACAGCCACCGTGGTGGGTCTCAATGCCTGGGTAGAGTACGAGTTCAGGGTGGTGGCCCGCAATGCTGTAGGCCTGGGGGAGCCCAGCCCAGCCTCAACCAAGACCAGGACAGAGGATACCAGTACGTAAAACTAAACATCAAATACATAGATTGATAATTTTTTTGGAGATTTGATTTTTTCTGCCTAGACTTTCACAACTTGAATTTGAATTTAGATCACTTAAATGTAAGTTTTGCTATTGCTGTATTATCAGATGTAATTGGCAGGGGCCCCACCGTGAGGAGCACTAACTCCTCAGGGCAGACTGACTCGTATCAGAAAGGGATGAGCCAGCTGACCTGGGGCTAGATGGTTATCGTACTGTCTTTAGTAGAAAAAAAGTAAAACAATAAAGTCCTTCAGACAGCCGTTGAAGAGTAAAGGACTTAAATTTGGTGCTGAAGTTGCAGCTTTCCGTCTGGGCTGGTAAGTAAACAGCTGCGAATGCTAGCATTGGCTACGTAGCAATAGCAAAGCCTACAAATGTATGATGAAAGTATCGAACCAAGCAAAGCTCGAGAAACATGGAATTTCTTTCTAAAGTCTTGCTCTGTAGTCCGGTCCCCTGCCAGCAGATTTGAAAAGTTGAACTGGCACCATATCAAATGTGTAAATGCACACTGCATCTTTCTCATTTGGAGGCACGAACATGCTTCAGATGCAACAATACGAACTGCTGTGAGAAATAAACACATTTCGCTGTCATATAAATGGGAATTTTAGACTATAGTCAGAAATCATAATGAAAAGGTTCTGTACATGTTGGAAAAGTCTAGATGTGCGAGTTTCCACCATTGGAGCAATGCAAACTGGGGTTTTTACGCTTGAATTGTACATTGAATCCCAATTTTCGGTTGTTGTTCCATGTACAGCTTATGTAACCTAAGTGGCTATATTTTTTATCAGAGTGGCTTTGTGGCTTCCTCTTACTTGTGCCACATTACTCTGGTAAGTGTGAGACCGAGGCTGAAAGCGTGAGGGTTTTCAGTAGTGGCATGATTTCAAAGAATATTTTGTTTCATTATGTGAATTATGATAAATGTAAGAATATATCTTTTGCTGTAACATGCTAGGGTTAATTAGGTAATAGGTTTTGTAAACCTATTATACAATCAGCAATGCACAAACGCACAGATGCATACAAACATGAAGTCCCAGGTTCCTGCAAGTAATTTTTTTTTTTCCAGGAAATGGGAGCAGATGTAGGCAAGAATTCTGGAATGATACCAGGATCTTAGTTTCCAGGATTCAGTCCTGCCAAGCAACCACACGCAGGCATCACAGATACTGATTTAACCATTTGCTGATATAACACATTAGATGTGATGCTTCACTTGCTAAAGGATACTATAAAGATGTGCACAACTGCTCCTCCACCTACACTTACAGCTTTGCCATCACACTGTGCTGCACAGTATGATGGCAAAGCTGAGTGGGAACAAGGATGGAGTGGGTTGAGTCGAATGTCATTTGCAAAAATTACAAATCTTGGCTTGAGGTTTATGTACAGTGACATCTGGGCAATATCAGTAATTCACAATTTTCTGAAATGTTTGTGTTTGCACACAGCGAGGGATTTGCGGGGCATAAAATATAAGAAAATATTTGCAGCAGGCAGCAATGTCATAAGGCTACAAGTATAGTTGAGGCTTGTCATTGAGCTTTGTAAACTGTGCTCTAATTGCTCCCCTCCGGGCTTTACCTCTCAGTCCCTGATACAGCTCCCACTGATGTCGGAGGTGGAGGTGGCACAAAGTCTGAATTAGTGATAACATGGGAGGTAAGTCATCTGTCACATTTTACTGTTCTCTCTATTGCAGAGTAATGGTTTTGCTTAATTGTGCAGAATTGAACGGAGCAATTTTATGACCCACATTAGAGCGAGGCACCTCTCCTGTGGCTCAGCCTCCAACAGCCATTTCTCCCTCCAAAAGCAGGCACAGAGAGCACTTCCTTGAAGAGTTTTGCTCTTTAGCCACAATAACATGGTCTTGCATGAGAAAAAGATAAGGTAAAAGGTGACTGTGGAATGTTCTGGGTGGTGATGGCCTGAAGAAAGAGGCTGTGACTAATCACAGAGTCCCTTGTGGAGGTACAGTGCAGACACGGGCCAGTCTGTGCCTTTGTCTGTATGCGTTTTAATATCACTATAGTTTTGTGTTTTGCTCCCAGCCTGTGCCAGAGGAGCTGCAGAATGGAGAGGGCTTTGGTTACATCATTGCCTTCAGGCCAGTGGGCACGGTCACATGGACGCGAGCCGTCATCTCCACAACCAGCGTGTCACGCTACGTCTTCCGTAACGACACCATCCCACCCTTCTCGCCTTTTGATGTCAAAGTGGGGGCATACAACAACCGTGGGGAGGGTCCGTTCAGCTCTATTGCAAACGTGTATTCGGCGGAGGAAGGTAAACTACGGACCTCACAGCCCAGCAGCACAGAGTGATGTTCAAATAAACTCTAATTTCTTTCCTCATGGCTGTCCTTGAATAGAAATGATGAAACGAGTTCTTTAGTTCCAGTGTTGTTAGTTCCCTCCCCTCTCTAGCTCGGAACGTCAACTTGATATTAGTCATCACGCTGGTAGATTACAGGAAATCCTAGCAGACACTTCCCACACCGTGCTGTCAGTGAGGTATCCTGTTAATTGAATTTACTGGGCAGATAGTCTTCCCTTATGTCAGTCACAGACCCCATTAAAGGAGAGTGGAGAAATAGCTTTTCAGTGAAACTACAGGTCTATTCAGTGCCTTTTGCTCTTATTGCTATTAGTGTGTGTGATGGTGTTGGATGAGTTTGTGGGATTCTCACCGTCGCTCTATTTCTACAGTCCCCAGTGTGGCTCCTAAGAGGGTTAGAGCTCGAAGTGTATCTGCTGCACAAATTGAAGTGATCTGGGAAGCTCTGCCTGCCCTTGCTGAAAGAGTGCTTGGATATGAGGTGCGTTATGACTCACTACAAAATCATCTTTCCTTTTTTTAAATTACATGATAATGTAGTCCTTCCTCATGGCTTGGTTATCAGCCCGAAATCATCCTTTCATTGTTCTTCAAATAAGTTTTTCAGTTTTGTCTTTTTTATCTTTTACTTACAATATTCGGCCTCATATATTGCCACAGAGATTCAGTTTTAAAGCACAATACCATGAAATGACCCAACAGTTTTGGCCAACCAATGGCAAACCCACTCGAGGAAAATAAAATCCCTCATCCATTCAAGAATGCAAACAGGGCTTTGTTGTTTTTCCTCCCAACGGTGCGCTTTCAATATCTGTCACCTCTGGGCCTCCACACAAAGCTCTCCAGTTGCCATAGCGCTGGCTACATTGTCCTTTCAGAACGGAGCTCATTTCTCCAAATGCTGTTCTGAAGTGGATTTAAGCTGCTGAATCTCAATAGGCCACCAACAGTATAGGTTCCGGGGCTGTGGGCTGCACATGTGTGAGACTCAGCACCTTTAATTGGATGTTGTCAGGATTGCAAATGCAATCCAATTTCATGTTTAATGTAATAACTCATGACTGCTTCAAAGATTACATTCCGGTAAACGGTGAATCTTGGTGCGAATCATACTTGGTTTTAAATGATAACCAATTTCAAATACAAAAATTTATGGGAGATGGGTGAGTAGGCGTGTCCCTTAGAGCAGACTTCACGTTTTGTTAAATTACTTAGTGACTTAACTCTTATGTCACTTAATACCAGACACATGAATATTGAAGAGGAACCAAATCAAGTGGCAAATAAGTTTGCTTTATCTAACACAGTACGGCCTCACCTGCACCCTTAATTTGAGGCAAATAGCCTTAAGGAAAGGAAACTCCGAATCTTGTTTTTACAGAGGGCAAAATCCTGATTCACTGAAAAAAGCATGATTTTTCTCTTGCAGATGAAGCATTTTGAAATACTTGTAACATCCATAACCTCTTCATTTTTTAATATCCAGTTTCCTCATAGAGAAATAAGAGTTGAGATTGTTTTTCGTAAACAGAACAGGCAACATTCATGAATCTTGATTTCCTGGGTCAGTTATCATATGACCCACTAATGTCCTGTTTATATGACCGGCGTGCTTGAGAGGATGTGCATCAGTAATTGAGACTGCACTCTTGAAAAATGTATTCATCATCATCACCCCCCCCCTGTAATATAAACTGCATTTCAGATTTGTTGATGGAAGATGAATTTCAATAATGCAGTGAAATGCACCACTAGAATCAGGCTGTTTGTGTCCCTGTCCATGACTTCTTTTTTTCCCCCCCTGCACAAATAGGTTGTGTACTGGGAAGATGACACCAAGCCTGACACTATTGGCAAAGTGCGCATATCTGGAAACTACACGCTGGTGAACATCACAGGGCTGAAAGCGAACACAGTGTACTACCTCTCTGTGGCCGCTTTCAATACAGCTGGCCCTGGGCCGCAGTCAGCCCCCATCAACACCACCACAAAGAAACCACGTGAGTCCATTCCCCATAGGCATTGAAATCATTTCTAAATGGTCCTCGTTCATGAACCATGTCAGCCTGACTCCAATGACGTCGAACTGTCCTCAACATGAGAGGCGTTCCATTTCTTCAGCTTTATTGGCTCGGATCACAAAATTTTATCTGACAAGAGAGCTTTTCATTTGCCTTGGAGGGAATAAAAGACGACAAAAAGAGACGTAAAAAAAAAAAAAGAAAAAAAAGTGGGCTGAGTGAAATGTAGTGGTAGTGACAATTCAGGTATTTGGGATGGATGTAAAAACTGAACTGGACCAAGTGTTGCAAATTGTAGATATTGCAGCCTTCAGACATTTTGAAATAAGAGTAAGAAAAATAACCATGAGATGCTCGTGTGTCATTACACCAAAAGGATTAGGGTTCACCTGACTGTATCGCATTCATTTCCTGTGGCCAGATATTTGCTGCCAGTGGTCGCACAGTGCTCCACAGCACAGTTTTGTCTGAGAAAATTGTGAAAATTCAATTATGGCCCAGAGAGCTTGATGCAATGCATCTCATGAAAACAAATGCAAATAGACAAAATGCATGGAAATGAAGAAAACAACCTCACAATTGGAGAAAATAACATCTGCAGCATTTATAAAATTAGATTTTGTGCATTTATTAGGTAACAATGGTGGACAGACAACAGGATCCAGACAGAGGACAGTCATGCACAGCATTTCCACTTGCATCCCACCTGGACTTAATTTCAGCTGTTTAGCAACCCACCATAGAATTCACTCATCTTAATTCATGTGGTGCTCTGCTGCAGCCACAATTTAGACGCTACTACAGTACAGCAACCAGATATCTTGCATTACAGAATACCTTTACTTGTGTTTTTTTTATTTCTTTGTTTGTTTTTTGGGTTTCTGTTTGGTTTTTTTTGTTTGTTTTTTTTTGTTTTTTTTTTTGCAGCTCCAGATCGAGCTCCTCTCAATATACAATGGAACATGATTGGCTCCACGCTCACGCTGCACTGGGATCCCGTAGTAGCCGCTGAGACAGAGTCAAAGGTCACTGGATATTTGGTAGGTCCCAGGTTGTTCTGATTTCTCTCCAGAATCGCTGATGACATTTTTTTGCATGAGCTCATTTCTTTTGTCACCCTCTCCTGCCTCAGGTGCTGCTGAAGAGACATCGCTACAATGACATCAACACTATCCTGACTAACAAAACCACTGTGGAGCTAAGCCTCTCTACCAATGACAACTATCTCATTCAGATCAAAGCCACAAGTGAGGGAGGAGACGGTGTGGGCAGTGAACCCATTCACATCCACAAACTCAGTGAGTTTACTGTTGTCTTTCCTTCTTTGTGCTGCTCCCCGTCCTTCTGATAAAGTGAGAATTTGATTATTCAGAGAGAGCGTTTAATTTGGCGTCATTGTATCCCCTTCCAACCATGTGTAATAGACTTATTTTGAGTGTGAGAAAAGCGACCTTTTTAGAAATGCGTGCACGGTGTCATCCATCTCTGCCATTGGGTTATTATTCCTTGTTGACTGGCTGCACAGCGCCACAGCATATAAAGCAGTACCGTGCTTCCATCCTGCTGCTGTGCAAAATTGTGAGGCAGCTCAGTTTGCCACTCTCCTCTTTCATGTGATATGAACTTTATCTTCTCCAGATACTTAAATAGCCTCTCCTGTTGAAAGAAAGTAATAATGGAGATATGGGAGAGAAAAAAATTCACAGTTGCCTTTTGATTTATGATGACTTGTCAGAAATTTTAGAGGCAAGCATAGCAGAGAGCATGTTTTCTTCTTTTGATCGCAGGGGCATTTCTAGTCCTTCACAAGCAGTTTCGCTGGTTTTGGTTTCAGGCATGGGAGCGCGAGGCTCAGGAGCGAGTGGCTTCAGTCCGCTGGACCTCTCTGCAGTCCTCATCAGTGCACTGCTCTGCTCCATGTGGTGATGTCTAATCAGAGATTACGTGGAGCAAACCCCCATCCCCCCACCACCACCCACATCCCCTCAGTCAGCCTGTCCAGCATTAACCCTCCACTGGACTGGCACAGGGCCTGGACTTCAGTGGCAGGACTGGGAAAGATTGGAATGGACTGGACTGCACCAAATTCTTAAAGGGACCACGCTACTTCTTTTAAAGGACCGTCAAATTGAGATGTGATGATCCGCGTGCATGATATCTTTCGGTATTTCTTCCAGTGTCATAAGTGCCGCCATGCTCTAGGTTTCATTTTATAAGTTATGATGTCTGTATAACTTATCTTCTTAGTATCTCTGGAGATACTGATGCCTTAAATCCATTTTAAACATACAGTCCATACCAAAGTAGGTGGTTTCTTGAACCCTCTATCAAAAGTTTTTTGTACACTGAAGACTTCATCTTCACAAGATGAAGTCTTCAAGGATGTATCCAATCTCTCAAAATTAATCTTATGGGTTAAGCTGAACCATGATAATAACCACAGTCATTTTTTTTTTTTTTTTGCAGCTTTGGCCAAAAGAACCCTCCATTGCAGACTTGAGAAGTTTTACCAGGCTTTGATAAATAAGAAGAAATGAAAGATGCATATAAAACTAGATCAACTCTGCTTCAAACTGGCTTATCTCTGCATTCTGAAATAAAATTAAGTCCATTCAAGAGCCACATGTTCCTGAGCTTTAGGCTACTCTACAATACTCTGATAGACCTTGGCATTTTGCTCTCTATCTCATGCGCCTCTAAATAATAAATGCCTATCACAATCCTGCAATCTCAGTCTAGTCTAAAAGCCAGGATTGCAGAGAAGAGAGACGTGTGATGTTACTATGTCAAGCAGATCCCATGTGTATTGTTCCTTCCCTACATTTAGATGACCTGTGTTCTAGTTATGCATATCTCACCACAGAACATTTACCATGTACACCCCAGATGACGAGCTGGCTCTGAACGCAGTGGACTACGGATAACAGTGCCTTCATTATAGCTCACTCGGATTTGTTTTTCTTTCTTTCCTTTTCAAGTAGCTTGCGAGTAAGATTCATGTTTCAGAGGAGGCATTGTTTGCTTTGGTTTCCACAGCAATTAGCAATGAAGGACAGGAAACTCAGAATGTGAAAGAAGCACATTATTGTTAAGGGTATATTGATCAAATTTTCATTAAGACAAGTACACCCGAGCACCTAAGATAGAATGGGTTGGAAGCTTAAGGGAAGTCGCTGTAGAATGAGATATATGGAGGAAATTTTGGTCAGAGTATTTATGGTCTGTGGTATAATAAATGTATGACTCCATCGGAAGCATAATTTATGGGCTATTAAGGCATCAGAATAATTGATGCCAATAGTGCAGTGAAAAGAGCCCTGACTGGAAATGGGGTGAAAGGCATGGCTGTCATTATACTCCCACCCCATCCCATCTATTGGACACATACCAGACTGAGCAGCAACAACAGAACATTGCAACTCTGCTGAGGGAGCCACTTTTCACGCCCTTTTATCATGTGGATGAGTCTGTCAAAAACCACCCAAGTAAAAGCTGAGGTGTGATTACTGGGGTCCTGACAATGTTCATGTGGATGTGGAAGGATACAGTCAACTGAACTGCTACACATTACTGTGCCTTTGCCGAACATGGGGCTGTGTACGGTCATTAGCTTGGAGGCTGTCGTCGTCTGCATTTTGCACTCTATCTACTCCCCTCCCCACCCCCTTCCTACAACCTCACCCCAAAGTCGAATGAAAGCACAAGGAATTGATGCAAGGTGACTGGATGTCCTCACTTAGCCATCTGAACAGGTGTGCAGACCCCAGAGGCCTCGTAAAAAAGTCCAAACGGCCGACATAATCAGGCTGTCCTATCTGCTCCTTGACTGGTTTCATAAAGCCCTGTGCTCGTTGATTGGACTGCTGCAGACCAGTCAATGGGATATTGATTTTCCTGGCCCATTATTACAGCTGTCACAATTCAGCTGCTTGATTGACTGATGGCCATGTTCTCATAGCCCTCATTCTGTTATGTTACATCTTGGGATGTTTCAGATGCCCTCCACTATTTTTACCACTTATCAGAAGACTTCACAGGCACGTCATTCTTTTCTCTCTCTCTCTCCTTTTTTATTGTTGTGGTTTGTTTTGGTTTTTACCAGAAATCTCATTTTATCTATTTGCTCAATTTTTCACAGATTTTACAAGTATTTTATAGTGTAGTGGTAGATTGTGACTTTGAATTGGAGCAGTGGCCTGAAACTGATTGGCTGGTTGATTCTTTTAAGTTACACGTCGAACCGCTGCTGAGCTGTTGTGCTCTTGCAGTAATACTATTGTATCTTTCTTTCTAGCTGCATAAAAGCCCAGTCACACCAGGATAAAAAACAGTGACATTTCAATTCAAATTGGTGGAAGTGATGCCATTAGTGTCAAGTCTTAGTGACTTCGGTGAACCTATTTTGCAGTGTCACAGTGATCAAATCTGATGAAATTGACCAAAAAAATCCAAAATGCAGGTTGCTAACAGCTTATTAACTGCGTTGGTCCATCCATTTTGTATTTATCCCTCTCCTGTCAAAGTATAGCACGCTCCAGAAGAAGAGGCATGGTCTGTAGAGACCAGTTCTGATTGTACATTTAACTATGTGAACTTAATGTCCTGCTATCACCTGAGCTAATGAGCTCGCTAACTGACAAGCTCATTAGTTTGAAAGCGAGTGCAGTAAGTGTTACAGGTGTGAAATGAAAATAAAAGATAATAGAAATAAAAAGAAGCTCATAAAGCTTATGTGGCTGACTAGCACTATCGCGTGTCCAGTTTTTATAGGTACTCGCTTCTCAGATACAGTAGTTAAGTAACTAGCTTTACCCCACAACCATGTCTGGATGGATTTTGCTGTGCCACGTTCTGGTGTGACGGGGCCTCAACGCAGCCTGTGTGTGCAAATACTTGATCCAAGTGGTGTTAATATTTCCGTAGATATCCAAATAATGTAACCTCATCGCCAAATGTCAGGCTAATAGGTTATTAATTTACAGTGCTTAAATGTGTGGCAATTTCTCAAGAGCTTTCTTATTGTTTACATAGTTGTAGTTCAGCCTAATATTTCTTTTCCTCTGCTCTTGCTCACATAAGAAAGCAAAACTTTTGTTTCTGCTTGAGAAATTACATTACGAGTACAATCTAAAGGGAACCACCAGCTGAAGTGGTTGAAGTGTGTTTATCACAGAACAACATTACTTTATATCCACAAGGTCAGTTTGGTTCCATTGGTTTCTGTGATTGCTGTTGCTCGGAGGAGTGTATCTGGTGCGGTGTAAATAGCTTGCATATATTTTTTAAACATGGCCATCAAAGACAACCATATTGCTTTTATATAGTGTGTTCTTCAACCTTAATACTGGTGTATTAATCAATGATCTCTGTGAGATACTTACATGTAGAGTGACATTTTCATATTGAAAAGTAACTGTTTTGTCTTGTATACTAAAATTGTGCATGTTAATCATTGTTTGTGAATTTGTGTTGGGGTTTTTTCTAAAACTATAAATTAATAAAAATGTTTATCCCAGCCAGTGGTCTGTTCATCTGTCAATGGATTTTGGTTACTTAACTGAAAAAAAGGACAAAATCTAATTTCTTATTTCTTCTTAATACTCTACTCATGATTATTTAGAGTCGAGGTAATCTTATTCTAGGGTGGATGGCAAATTCCCTCACCGCCGGACAAATAAATCATATGGTCTGCTGTGCGCTTCACACTAATTCGGTATTTGTAGGCAGCAGGGGTGCAAAAGAGATGCAAGAAGTTCAGCAGAGGTCTCGGCAGGAGCACAGCAGCAAATATTTGCCTCAAGGCTTTGAGAAAGGTCAGCGCTGAGCAATAGTTTTGGAACTATTACCGCAATATTATATATGGACATTTTCCAAAATCAATACGTGTCAACATATGGCAGATACATGCAGGTATTGATGATTATAAACTGATGCAGAAGATAGGATTATAAGATAATTTAATCACAGTATTCACATGGATATTGGATTATAATAATACATAATGAATAATTAAAGGTCCAGTGAAATCTAAACCTGGCCTAAGATCTGGTGAACATGATGACAGGATCAGATTTGTAGGGCATCAAGACTAAGACCAAATGTTGCATTTTCTCAAACAGTTTAAATATGAAATGCAATGGTGATGGAGAGGTTCGTAATGACGATGGACATAATCTACTTGCAGGCGCCTCCTTTGGTAACCAGAGGCAATGATTACAGAAAGCCTCCGTTTGTGGGATTCACACCTCAATGGAAAAAAAGGCCTTTTCAGGCAGGCAGTGGGTCAAAACAGGATTACTTTATTCCACAGAAGTTTGTAGAGCAAACGAGTGTTTCTGAATATAATCACCCGATTCATCGAAGCACAGCTTTGCGCTGGCTTCTCCACTGCGCTGCATTTTACCCATCATCAGCCCCCCACAGTCACAGTATCGATGAAGAATAGATGTTTCTTTATGTCTGACCAGAGGTCGCCTTTTGGGTCTACACAAGCTGCATTATTCAACCTTGTGTTAACGTGTCACGAAAGGTTACTCATTTCTTGTGAAAGCTTACACATCCTCATTTGGGTTTTATAGGACCAGTAATATATTATTCATAGATTTGGTTGTCTGTGTATTGTTTGTGTCCTTGTGGTGTATTGTACACTTTCAAAGTAAAATTTCTTTCAGTTTTGGGAAATCAATTTTAACATATGGTAATAAGCCAAGCAGCAGAACCTGTCATATTTTCGGTTGTGTCAAAGGATTTCTAGATTAGAGTTCATTTAACTCTTTTTCAGCAGAAAGAAGCAGTAGCAAACTGTGCAGTACTGTAAACACAAAATCTGCAAAAGTTGTTTGCAGAGTGCGATTTTTTTACAGTTAAACTTTCTGTGAATAACCTAAGGTCACTTCACACTTTCTAGTTTGCTCTTTTTCAGCATTTGAGTTTTACCACTGATGTACTAGCAAATTAAATTCAAATGTAAAATGTGCAGGCAGCGCGGCCACATAATAGTTAGCGCCCCACAACAAGAAGATCACAGGTTCTGTTCCTGTCGTGGGACCTTTCTGTGCGGAGTTCACATGTTCTCTCCGTGTCTGCGTGGGTTTCCTCCAGGTACTCCGGTTTCCTCCCACCATCCAAAGACATCATGTTTGGTTTAACTGGTGACTCTAAACTGTCTGTAGGTCTGAGTGTGAGTGGTTGTTGGTCTCTGTCTGTCTCTGTGTGTTGGACTGTGATGGACTGGCGACCTGTGCAGCGTGACCCCACCCTCTGCAAATCTAAGCCGGGATTGGCTCCAGCACCCCCGAGACCAGAAATGGATAAGCGGTAGAAGATGAATGAATAGAACAGCTTATTCATACTGTATTTCACTGTTAAAGTTATCTGAAGTTTTTGTAAAATGATTCAAAAAATTCAAGAGCCCAACTTTTCTCTCACCCCGTAATTTATTAAACTTAAAGTGATTAAAATAAGTGGTTTGTCGCAGAGTATGAAATTGTCATACTTCTATCAGCTCTCAGCTAGGAAAATAAGAAAACTTAATATTGAAAATACATTACTGCATAATGTTTATCTTCTGTTATGAAAAAAGATCGACAAGAGGAGGAACATCACTTGTCTGTTAAGAAGCTCAGGAGAGATGCAGAGTTTAGAAGTAATTACCTTCTACCAATGTGATGAAAAATATTTACATGGTGATCTATGCACAGATGGGAACCGCAGACCTGAGACAAAATATCAACAAAGGTGAGCAACAATGCAAGTGAAGCAGTTTCTTTTTTACAAACCGAAATCCAGCTTCCCCTTTTGAATCTCTGCCTCATAAAGTCATTCTCATCAGAATGGTGTTTTTGCACCAAGTGGCACGTAATTAAGACAGTTTGTGGTATTACTAATAAAGCATCGCATACAATCTAGTATGACAAGAGAGATTTACGGGGAAATATATCTACAAATATAGATGCTGAAATGTCACACCTCTTGTAATCACATTAGTTAGTCAAAAGGCTGGTGAAATCTAAATGTCTGCCATACTATGTTTAGGTAACATCCAGACTAAGGGTTCTAGATGGATTTCTTTTCAGCAGCAGCAGAGCTCCACAGCTTTGTCCCTGGGCTCTATAGATGCTCCATCAGTGTTCACTAATTAGAAGGGCGCCTTTTTTACAGACGACAAGGGAAGAGACACAGGAAAGAGGCCTGGAAATTAATCATTGAGGTTTATTAATGAGGGGGTATCTGCTCTGTGTGGCCAGAGAACAATATGAAAGGCAGCTTAGGCTCCATCCATCACGCTGGAAACTGAGTGGAGGCACCAGCAGAGCAAAGCTTTTAGAGGCAATTTTTAATGTGGAGACATGTGAAGAAGAGAAAATTATGATAAGAAATTGCACTTAATTATTTAGACCTGCGATACTAATGTTTCTAAAAGTTTAGTTTGTGGGAAACTTTTTAAAATTCAAAATTTGAAAATGTGTCCTGCATTCTGGGACTTTTCTGGTGAAATTTTCATCACAAGTGCAAATCCACTCTGACTGTACTGTTAATGAACTGATGCATCATAGTTCTCACTCAGCATACACCACACATATATAATGCACAAAATGGGAGAAAGAATCAATACAATGTCATCATAAATTACATAAAATGAAGTGTGAAGACTTGTGACAGCCCCCTACTCCAATACTGTCACATCAGCAACTGGACAGAAATGAGTGATCCACATTCAGTATCTGAAGAATAATTCAGCACAAAGATGTGCTGAGTTGCAGTGGAACACCCACAACCGCATTCAAAACTGTCAATTTTTTTTTATAATTATGACAAATTTTCCCAGTTGTCATATAAATTAACAGAATTAATTGTAACTAGAGATTGCGAGAAATCTATTTTAAATGTAAACAATCGTTTGATCTAAATACAGGACGCGTTCAGCAGATGAACGCATGTCTAGCTTCTTTCTGCAACGTGAATCAAATATTTTGCAGAAAGTTCACCTAGACATTGTTACAGTTGGCACAATTGTGTTGCACTTTGCAGGATGCCTTTGCTTTTATCTTCTGTCCAGTTCATCCCAAACCAGCTCCATGGGGTTTGAGTCTGGAGACTGTGCTGCTCTTCCATCATGTGAAGCCACCGTCTGATTCTGTTCTTCTCATGTTTTAGATCATTATCTTGCTGTTGGATGAAATCCCGACCAACCGGCTTTCTCATCATTCTGATGATAGTATACAGCATTACTTCCTGCAGTATGTGTTGTCCTAATTATGCATTGGAGGATACAGTAACACAGTTTGTGCCAGCAGATCTGAAGATTTATTGGATAGTGTATTACTCAAGGTGCCTCGTAACGCCATCTGAACTTTTGTTCAAATTTAAAAAAAAAAAAAAAACGAAAGAAAGAAAGAAAAAGAAATAAAATAGTTCCAGACAATATTGGCTGTAATACATGTTGGGAAGCAGGCGAATAACAGCAGGAGCTCGGTGAAATTGCACATTAGAAATTTTAGCTAAGTATAGTTATTTTTGGTAGAGAATACCAGTTATCTTTTTCTTTTCTTTTTCTTTTTTTTTTTTTTTTTTTTGTTTTTGATGTTGTAACCATGGTGTGCAGTCATACCAACAGCTCTTATAGCACTTCAGCGACATGAGCTAAATACTAACATCAAAGTGCAAACATGCAAACAACAACAATAATGTGGTTAATATGCTAAATTAGTCATATTTACCACATTACCCAAAATGACGTGGCAACAAAACACACACTAATCACATGGGACCTAACTAGTGGTGCGAAAGTCGAGTTAACAACCAGAACTGTAACAACACACTTATAGTTATCGGCTCGTTATACGCAGGCTTTACTTTATAGATGTGCTTTTATGCAGTTCGTCATGGAAACTAAAATCAATTTAGGAAAAAGAAAGAATTGTGTTTTTAGCCCCGAGAGGAACCGAGGCCTGATTTTACAAATTAATTTTGCAAATGCACCGAAGAGCTTCTCACGTTAGACCAGCATCCTGTACATGCATTTCTTACTGTTCACCTGACACTGATTGGCTTTTCGGTGAGCATACTGCCAAAGTCAACGTGTCAGCTGAGGCCCTTTCTGTATCCTTGTTTGAAATGCACACATAAATTACAACCTTTAATCTTTCCAAGTTCACTCCAGGTTTAACTTTAGAACCAGAGCTTCTCTCCGTATCCTGTTGTGGCTTAATTATACTTCTGATTTAGCTGTTTATCTTTTCCTATTGGCTAATGGTTGACAAACTATTTCCAGTAGTCGCTGTTACACTACAAACTGACCAAATGGCACAGCGGGATCCGGGTAGACACCATCTCCTTTGGTCTCAGCAAACTTTTGTCCTATATATTACTATTTACTATATATCTACTCTAACTATGGGGCAGATTTCATGTCTACTAGTCCTTTTGTTATGTTTTGGGCTTTTTGGGAACAAAGCAAAAAGTCCAAAGGTGTTGAAGTGCCTTGCACAAACAAGGCTGTTCAGCTGAGCGAACAAAGTAACATCATGTGAAAATTGTAAACGCTGCTGACTCTATATTTAGGTAGCTCATTACATGGGCACAAATGCTTTACGCAGCTCACTCCTACCTCCGTGCAATTTTTCCAATTTTTCACAATAATATGAACTAATGAAGGCATGAAAAAAAGTCTCATCCATGTCTGTGTATATTCAGCACCACACAGCATTTGAAAATAAATGCAATGAATGTTGGTTGTCAGAGTCCACTTTTTCAAATTTGGGATGGTATTTGCAGCTGAGAGGTGGCTCATATCTCAGACTGCAACCATGTATAAAGTCTAGAAAAGATGATGGCACAGGAGGCACAAACTGGGGAAAAGTAGCCCTCCCTTCCACTCGAACGAGGTCAGAGGAACCTTACAGAGGAGCTTTGCTTCACAGGGGGGCTCCGGCCAAACCACCTCAGTCACTTCTCAGATCTCACTGAAGCTTTGGAGGATAAATTCAAAGCTCCTTCCAGGAGGTCACCTGTCAGGCATAACGCTCAAGGCTTCAATGGTTGCACACGAGTGGTTTCTGTGGCTGAATCCAGCAGATGGACAGTAGTTAAAGATTCATCTACAAAACCAATATATACAAAACCAACTCTCTAGGATTGCAGGAGTTAGAGATCAAAAGATCTAAAAGGCTGAATTTTAAAAGTTAAATTCTGGTCTTTTTCTAAGAGGGTCAAGGCAAGGTAAAAAAAAAAAAAAAAAAAAAGAAAGTTTCCTATTGCAGTTCTCTGATACAGTGAACAGTGAACATCTCAAACGTGATTGAGGAGAATTGGCTTCTCTTTCTCGATGACTAACATTGAACTGCCTTTGATATAGGCAATGAACCCCCATTTGCACATGTCAGCTGCTCTACGACCAACAGCAGAGGACTGTGGCTGTGCTGGGCAGCTCAAAGCTGCGAATGTAACTGAGATTGGGAGGCATGATATCTCTCTCTGCACGGCTAGACGATAAATTAAAAAAATCAAGGTTAACGTGCCTATTTTATTTTCAAGAGCACATGACCCAGATCAGATAACTCGGGCTTCTCACACTCAGAATGTGTCCAAACAAGGACTTGAATGTTAAAGGGATTAAAAACCGTTTACCATGATTTTCTGAAGAAAGAAAGAAGAAGAAACTTACAATTCAGCTCATAACATAAGACAAACACATTGACACGTGACAGGTTGCTTGCTGGTGTTTGGAAGTGCGATTGTAAGAGAAATACAGGATGCCTGGTGTCAACTGAGTGACTGCTGGGCCAGAAACGAAAAAAAAAAAAAGGCTAGTTAGAGGAGCAAAAAACTCTGTTGCTTCTTATCACTGCATGAAAATACATTCGCCTGAACTTGTACAACACTTCCAAATTTGGATCAAGCTGGCAGGAATACTGCTTATTGGTAACTTGGGCTTCCTCAATGTTAGCATAATTGAAATAGTTGTTTTCTAAAGTTCAACTACAGCAGCTATAGTTTTGACAGCTATTTTGAGTCAGGACAATGGTGTAAAATGAGAGATGTGATGTGGTAATATTGCATCTTCTTCCGGGTTGCGGGGGTTCTGGAGCCAATCCCAGCTCACTCTGGGTGAGGGCCAATATTACACAAAATTATGCTCCCCTACGCCTGATTATATTTGTTTATTGTCCTACCATATTTCTTTTTAGTAATGTGGCTACATTCCAAGATGGCTTCATGTAAGGACCAAGAACTCCACTGAAGCAGCAACGTATGACTAATTTCAGTCCAGTGGCTGTTACCACTGGGGGTTTGACATTATTCACCAGTCCTCTCCCAAACCATTACAAATGACTATTGATTTACGTGAGTGTTTTCTGATCGGCCCCCACTAGGATTAAAATTTTGTGAGGTTTAGACAAGTAAAAATGCTATGTTAAGGTTAAAGACCGACTGATTGTCATTGGGGTTAAAAGGAAACCAACGTGGACTTTTAATAGAGGGCAGGATGCAAACAGAAGATTTAAATGTCAGGGCGTGACCTTCTCCTTAAGAGGTTTTGTTGCACTATAGCAATGCAATACTTGTGCTACCACGAGAGATCCCTTTTAGGAAAGCATAAAATAAACTATTCTTGCGCTGTCTTTGATCAAAACTGTCTTTTTTTTTTTTTTTTTTGCATTATGTGCTGTTGCAGTTACCTATAATCCTGTCCTGGCGTCTCTTGTCTCTTCACTGTCTCAGTGGCGACGTATTTTCTTCTTTTGTGGTTGTGTTACTTATCCCCACTGCATTGGTACTGATAGCTGGCATTTACAGAAGTCTATTGCATGTCTCACCCTCCCCTATTGCTGAAGCACATGCTTTTGTGGAGGTTTTTTTCTTTCTTTTTTTGTCTAGATTCAAAGTATATATACATATATATATATGTATATACAGTAAGTATATACTGTATAAATGTTTTAAAATGTTTTGTTTTGTTTTGGTTTTTTTTGGTGTATATAAATAACACTCACTTGTCTGCATTTGATGGTGAGAACCGTGATGAAACACAACTACTACCATTAAAAATGAAGAAATTAACTGCAATTAAGGAAACATTTTTTTATTGAAATTAACCATTGGTGCTGTGCTTTTATCAGGAACTATGTCAGAGAAATAATTAGACAAGAAAATCAGTTTCATGAGCCACAGAAGCTCTAGGTGTTAATTCTGTGAGTGTAGTTTCATTATCACTTGACAGTGGATGAATAGCACCAGCTGTTATTTACAAGTGTATAATGGTTTCAGCCAATGTCTCTGGAGCTGATATGTAACCAGCAGGACAACATTTGGATTCTCTCAGAAAGAAGTTGCGACGGTTTCTAACAATGGATGTTGTCTTTCAAATTTGGAGATATATCTGCCACCCGAACATAAAGTGGAACTGCATCACCTGAGGTGCCTTTTGAAAAGAGCAAAGTTAGAAAAAAAAAACACTGTTGATATTTATAGGATATGTACTTTTGCTTTTTTTTCCTCTCTGAGCTTGTCTTTTTGCATTTCGGTGAATCTTTGCTGATTAATATTTCCATTGCCAGTTTTATTGCAAAGCCTTGCATGGCAGAAAATTATACGGGTACATGCACCTTTATGATAAAGACAGCGATAGATGATTATTTTCATGCTTCATAATTTTTTTCTCTATCACATGGACTTCTTTTACAAAAACAGCTTAAAAGGATTATGCCAAAGATGAAATCTTAAGCCTTAATGATAAACCGTTCCATGGATCTCTGCAATAAGGTGCTAAAACTGAATTATAGATGAACTGGATGCGCCCTAGACATATTTAACTTTTTTTCAAAATCTCTAAAAAGACAATTTAAAAAGTGCCTTTTAAATTCAGACCAGAGGCTCTCCTAATAAGCTGCTGTTTATTGCGCTTTAAAGGCTTATCATGCCAATGTCATGCTGATGTCATATCAAATCAAAGAGTTGATTATTACAGACGTGGTTAAAATTTTTCTTTCTTTTATTGTTCTTTTCTTTTTTTATGTAACATCATAGCTACATACCATTACATTTGTGATGTTTTTTTGACAAAAAAAAAAAGAATTTAGTTTATAATTATTGATGATTATTATTAATAATTATTGTTTGTTTTTGTTTTTCAGTTTTTTTGTCAGATTTTTTTCAATTCAACAACTTAAAGACCCCCTGACCCAAAAATTTAAAATGTGTAAAAATGCTCGACTGTGACTGTTTTTTGTAAAAAAAAAAAAAAAAAAAAAAGCTCTCAAAGAGGCTAAAAACACATCATCTCATTGAAAAAAAGGTTTAATATTCATGAGTATGCAAATACATCAGACTTGTGCCCGCCCACCGCTGCCTGATCTGGGTTGCTCGGTAACAGCGGTGCACTGTCCAACCCCAGGAAAAACACTTGGAAAAGCATCATGCTTCAAGATGAGCCTCGTGGCCAAACCCGTCCGTTTTGCGCCAGCTTCAAGAAGCAGCTGTCCTCAAAATGCTTGCTGCAGACCCGTGTTTTAGTTGGAATGTTTTCAGGGACATGATCATTCCAAATAAATTGCAACCATTTCTCCCGCGTGGTATGATCCTTTGGTAAAAGATGAAGGCTGGTGTCTCGATTAGCCTCTCCACACCCAAACACAGAGCATTCCAGTCTTTGCATATATTATGTAAATGAACTTGGAAAGAAAATCCACGGGATTGGTTGCTAGGATTTGTGACGTATGAAATCCAGCTGAGGAGCTGAAAAACTGAATTCAACTTTTTCAGATCTGGTTTTGAAAATGCATTTTCAAATCTAAAATGCTCAGTTATGGCGCGCACTAGAGACTTCGCAGCTGAAATGTCTAATTTTTTTAACATTTTTGGGTTAGGGGGTCTTTAAGTAAAGGTTGATCATCTGCTACATTGAATACAAAACAATGCCGCACAGGCAATGTGGGGATTCTACCAAACACCATTAATGTGATCAAGCTCTTATGACTGTCACACTTTTTTCATTGATTTTCTATTTGGTTTGTAGGTACTTTATTTAGGGTTTTCATTCTCAGAGTTTCCAGGATGCCATCATTTTCGGTTCAGCTCTTATTTTTTCTCCAAATTATGATGACAGTGAAGTGGAATCATACATTTGTTGTTCAGCATTGTTTTTTACACACTGACAGGGCAACTGCTAGAATTTTTATTTATTTATCATTATTATAATTTTTATTTCATCTGGTTATGTCATACTTCAGCACTATACATGTGTATCAGTATACATGAGTCTCATGTTTCTCTCATGAATTTTAATGATGTCTTTGCCATGTGATAACATCATATTTCCCCACAGTCAGTATATATCTGTAACCTGCTCATGAGGAAGGAAAGAATTGCAAATTTCTCAAAAATTGGTTCAAATTCAAATAAATGCAAACTGATGTGAATTTCTATCCTGTTTATCAAATTATAAAAGTTGGCTTGTCAATCTTGAGAGTTAAAAAATAAGAAATTGCAACAAAGAAGCGGGGCGGGGGGGTGTTGCTTGACAGTTCCTTCAGCCACCATTATGTTTACAAGATATAAGCTCCTGCAGTAAGTCGCTGTGGGAAAATGATAGGACGGGCCAATTCTAGCAGGTTAGTGTAAAATTCAATAGAAGGAACAACGTGATCGAGACAAGAGGCACCAGTGCTGTTGATTTCCACTTCTGGGGACAGCATAAACAGCTGTGAACTCATAAACTTGCTAATTTACTCTACCCAGCAAGAGACAATATTGGCTATGTATCTGCAAATTTGAATATCTAAAAATAGGTAGCGAGAAAGTTAACATGACAGGACAATGTTTGTTTCATGGATCATTTCAAGAACATAACAAACACTGATCATTTCTGTGTCCTCGGTGGCCAGGGTCTCATTCCGCTATGTCACATCGATTATTATGATTTATTAGCCAGATCAGTTTACTGTGCAGTATGTCACATTTTGTTACTGTCAACACCAATTTTATTTATTTATCTATTTATCGATTTTTATTTCAACTCAAACTGCTCAGCTCGATGAAATACCCACCTATTGTTCAGCTATGAAACATCAGCATGGGCCCGGTGCTGTCCTCTGTTTCTATCATCACATCGGTGATGCATCCAGCATACAGTAATATGTGTACAGGACACATATTCTGAACCAACTGTTTCCCTTACACCAAGACGTCATACCAGGCTGTTCCTGATCCTGCGTAGGGGTCACTTTGGACGAAAGGCTGGATCAGCTTATTAAGTGCAATATAATAAAAATGGGTAAATGTGACATCATATGAATTCAAATTCAACATGGGACATGTACAAGTTTGCATTTATATGTAACACACACAATGCAGCCCTGCGAGTTGCAAGCATCGGAGCACACCATTTAGAGGCAGTCTGATACTGTATAGCTGGCGCGAATGACAGCTTTTAGAAACGTGCATAGAGAACTTGAACAGGCATTTAATTGAGCAGCTAGCATAAAACCAAAGTCTGACAGATGACATATGTTAATATGTCAGTTCTTTTTCTGCACTGTAATTTGTTCTCTCTGCACACAGGCCTGGAGCAAATTAAATATGTATTTGAATTAAACATTTGTATCAGCAGTGCACAACGGACGGTGTGGTGATTAACATTCCTAAACCACTGTTATGTTAAAGTAACCCCTGTCTACACAAGAGCAATTTCATTTATGTATTCTTTGACACTCAACTGTGTTGAAAGATAAATATCTTTCAGGAGTATTGCGGTTCTTAACAACTAGATCTTGTCTCATAATTTCTTACAAATTGTAAATCGGGCATCTTCAGTCCTGCTTTCAGTCTTGCAAGAGACGGTGTTTTTCAGCCTGCTCCTAGTGTTCATATTGCCTTGAGGTTTCACAAAGACTGAGGTGCCAATCATTGAGCTCAGTGGTATAAATAAGGTCTGACACCAGGCTCCAGCAATCCCTGAGCTAGACGTGGCATTCTTGCTTCTTCATTATGGCTTAATTACGCCGCTCAAGCACAGATGTGGATACTGTATGCTGATGGTGCTGAATTCTCAATTAAATATACTTGCAGGCTTTTTTTTGCTGTAAGAGGTACATGGGGGCTTTGTAGCTTTTGTATGCATCTGGCAAGTTGTGTATATCAGCACAAATATCAGGCTGCTGCAGCTGATAATTGTTGTGAGATCCGGCTTCACTGGGGCGGACAAACTCACATTTCTCCCTTGACTGTGGCAAAAGGCCACCGCTGTGTGTGTGTTGCGTGTCATTACACTAATTTAATCTCTTACAAACCCCTCAGAATTTAATTTTGATGTCGCTGAAAGGCAATTTGCACAATAAAAGCAGAGGGAAGAAGTTATTATGTGTCACACAGATCTTCTACATTTGGAATAAGCCACGCGCAGAAAAGACATGTCTTAATTTTTGTCTTTTACAGTGTGGGAATTCATGCGCGGGCTTATGTTGAACCGCTGTGGAAGGCGACATAACAATTATCTGTGCCAATACCATCTGATAGGGAGACAAGGCGAACTGATCATTCCTAGTCCAGTTCATAACAAAGTGACTCTCCTGTGGTTTCAAGTAGGGCTTCCTCGATCAGACGGCAGTGTTTCATGGCAGGACCGGGATTTAGCGAGGCCTGTCGGGGCAGGAGAATGTGAATTACGGCTCAATGTTCCTCGACAGTGCTGAGCCGGTGGCTTCATCTGTTCTGACAGGCTCTTGACTGTGTGTGATGATGAGAGACAGCTCTGGGTTGGCGCTCGGCACCGGCTCTTCAGCTGACAATGTGAATTATGGACACCCGATGGAGCAAGAGCATGCATCAGCAGACCCCCTCTCATATTAATCCTCCCCTCAGAGGTTCACCGCAAAGACCCCAGATGTACCTCACTGTGGTTTGCACACACTTCAAGCATGATGGAGGCAATGGACCCAAGTTCTCCATTGATTTCTGTTTCAGCATTTTAAATTTCTCTTGCATCCATTCATTACTTGCCAATGAACCCCCTTTTTCTTACTGCTAGTGGCTACTGAATCAATAAATGAACCATTTTGCCAGAATCCAATAGCATTTCTTTATAAATGTTTTATTTTAAGTCTGCTATTTAGTCATGGTTAGGACTTCTGCTATTTCATGTGATGTTATAGCATGTCACCCCTTCACCTTCCAGCTCTTGCCCCTGCTTTTTCAAGCTAATACACTTTTCTTGTTGAGCAAGCTGGCACCTGCAAACCCACACTGAAATTAAAGGTTAAATTATTAAAAGTTTATTTTTTATTTGTTCTCTGTTTTGTTTTTTGTTTTTTTGTTGGTTTTTTTTTACAGCTTCAGCTTGTTTAGATTTATTTTGGTAATGATATTTTTCTTCTAGCTAACAAGCAGAGCAGCTAAAAAGTTTCCTGAATACTGAAATAGCAAAAACTGCAGTTCCTCAAATGACCATTTGAGTCTGGCTCTGTAAATCAGTCATTTCCCATTTCCCATGTTAAAATGTTAAAGTATACAGCATAATCTATTTCACAGTCTTTCCAAAAAATAAAATAAAAAATAAATAAATAAATAAATACAACTATGTATATTAACCTCAATTGCCCCCTTTTGGTAATTGTGCACAATGAATAACTATGAATAACTAAATGAAATGATAAAGTGAATAACCCACCCGCATAAATTTTACAATGTAGGCAGAATTGAGGGCATGTCACATTGACTTTCTCTTTGTTGCTAGGCAGAGTGAGACAGTCCTGCGATGATAGCTCACTCTGAGCTACTCAAGCACTGCTCAAAAGCTTATGGCTGAGGCAGCTTGGATGATTGAGCTGTTCGTATGTATGCCGTGCCATCGCAGTGTACGGCTTTCAGTTCTGGCCCAGAGCTTATGCTGCAAGGTCATTCCCTCTTTCACCCTGTTGCCTCTCTGCAACTTAATTGTTGAACCAAAGGCACAAAAGAAAACAAACAAACAATAGTACAAATAGTACAATAGTTCTCCAGGTTTCCTCTCATCGTCCAAAGACATCATGTTTGGGTTATTTGGTGACTCTAAACTGTCTGTAGGTCTGAGTGTGAGTGGTTGTTGGTCTCTGTCTGTCTCTGTGTGTTGGCTCTGTGATGACTTGTCCAGGGTGACCCCGCCCTCACCCAGAGTGAGCTGAGATTGGCTCCAGCAACGCCCACCACCCAGAAACTGAAAAGTGGTGGAGGTGAATGAATGAATGGATGAATATACAGGTGCAGTTGATGGTACCAAAAACTGTTCTTTAAGATAGAATTTTTTGAAAGGGGGACTCATTATTAATTTATTTTTTAAGGACAAAAGAAGTAGAAATAATCATATTATTTTGCATGATTTATTTTAGCACTTCCACACCCTTTAGGTTTGAGCAATTATACAGTAACCATTTTTTTTCCCACAAATTGTTGGTGGTTAGCATAACCATGCAGATGAGGCAAAGCATTGAGTGTGTCAGCCAACATCAGAAATCAATACAATCTACTGTAGCTAATTAATTCAATAATCACCATGCAGTTCTCATTTAAGAATCCATTGAAAAAACAATCTTCCAGTGCCAACCATTCGTTGAACCCTAAGTTGAATCTCTGCTGAAGGAGATATGAAAATTGAGCCATTCCAAAGAAAAGACAAATCCTGTTGCGTGTTCCTCACTAATCCTCCCTTTGGACATGAAATGCATCACAGAGCTTACAAACACAACACCCAGGCTGATCCGTGATGTACGATCTCCAGGAGACAATAGAATTTGGTGAGAGTATTTTCTCATCTCCGGTCTCTGCCAATTTCACATGCCCACACACACACACACACACACACACACACACACACACACACACAAACATATACACACCCTGGTGCCAGCTGCACCCCCACTCCCCACGAGCCCACACAACCTATCCGCCACCGCATAACACCATGATATGACATACTTAAATGCCAAAAGATATTAGTAAGAGAGCGTAAGCAAACTTCAACGAAGCATCTTCTACTTTGGCAACAAAGTGAAGTAGTTGTTAACGGTCAGTTTAGATCCACTGAGATGGGGTTTGCATGTACCTCTTGTCAAATCAATTCACGTATTTATTGAAATAACAATTCATTCCAAATAATATGAGCTAATGGGTGCTATGTTACAATACTGGCAAGCCATTGGCATTTACAGCAGTACATCTGACCAGCGTAAGTAGAGTATATTGCAATAGAAACTATCCTGTTGCACATTTTCTGCCAGCTAATCTCATTACTTGGAGAGCACAGGCTCCTCTGTTGGCGTGTAGTCTGAGGTTAACACACACACACACACACACACACAGAACGTGTTATTGTTGAATGTATCCATTTCACTTTCAGTAAATTTGTATGTGTCGATAGACATCTTTGCTTCACTATAATGAAGGTTGCGATTGATTTCACTTTCCGGGCACGCTGTATTTTCCCAGCCCTCAGATCGTTCCCGCATAGTTGATGTTCCTGCATCAAAATGTATATTGTTGGTCTAATCAGTCCATTTGAACAACCTCTAGCTGCCTAAAATTTGTATCAAACAAAAAACCATTAATATGTTTTGTTTTGGGCCGCATTTAAATTTTTTATTTGGGCTTTAACAGTTAAATAGAAAGCAAATACCTAGTTTTGCCCCACCAGTTCAAATTGGCAACCAACACATTATGATTGTGCATTTATCTAGTCTGTTGACAAAGCAGTGGGCTTTTAGTCCCATCACTGTTTTGTTGTATGTCATTTAGAGGAGGTTTTTTTCCTTACTGTCAGGAACAATACGATATCCGTGCGAGAACTGTCTCATCATATTTGAAGTTTTAACCTCTGCTGAATTGAATAAGATGCTGCACCAGGAATGGTACATCATTGAATTGACAGATCCATAGCACTTTGAGCCAAGCCTCCTCTATTAAATACAGGAATATATGCATTTGATTCCCCAAAATTAAATTAGTCTGATATCAGTCACATTTTTTCCACTCAGTGTTTTCACACAACATCCGGATCATCTTTCATTACGCGCTATTACTTTGGAGGTCCTCCGCTGCAGTCATAAATACTGCGGATTATTCAATTGCTGTCAATCTTTCTGCTGCCTCATAAATTCACCGCCGCCACGGCACAGGGTCAGGAGATTCAAGGGGAGAGCTCCTGAATCTCAGGCTGATTCCTGTGTGAGAGAGGAGGACAAGGAGGTTGAGGTGTACTGTATGTGAATCACTCTCCAGCCGCAGCCCATGATACAATGACACAGCAGCCTCTTGCCCAGGGCAGTACCTGATCTGTGCAGTGGTCACATAGATGCCGCTGGCCTTATACATGTAACTGGGATGAATTATTAACACCATAGGAGAAGGTAGGCGAACGACACAAAAGACATGCATTCACAACAAATGTGCTTGGTGAGCTACTCTGGTTTGACAGTGGCAAAAATGGAGGCAACACTTTTACCAGCACTGTTTACCATTTATAAGGAGTATATAAACACTTGATTTCCTGTTGATGCAAAATAGTTCAAACATGACCTGAGGTGATTGTGTTAAAATATAACCTGATAATGATGCTGCTTTCATAATAATCAGCAGTCATTGTGCTTTCACGTAGAAAAAAAAAAAGATTGAAAGATTGAAAGTCTCCTTTTGTGTTTGTCAGGGACCAAGCAGTGAGGCAATGAGGAGAATGGGTTTGGTTTAGAAAATAGGGTTTTTTTATTTATCCAAAAAATGCAAAAACAATACAAACCAAGAACTTAATATCTAGCCCTATAAAAGAGGTCAACAAAATAGAACTCTACTCAATGGGTTAGGGTTAGCTTGGCCAAACCAAATAACACACAAGGGGAAAACAAGATGAACACACACTATAACTAATTAAATGCAAATGAACTAAACCTAATTCCTCCCCCTCTAGCCTAGCTGCACATGGTATAGCCTGATTGCCAAGCTTCAGGATTTAAGAGTCCTCCAGCCTTGGCCACGGCTTTTACCCATCAGGAGGGAGACTCCCACTAATGTTGGTTGTGACAATGTGTGGCTGTGGCCATCACAGTGCTTATCAAGTCTCATTCTCATGTTCCAATACCAGTCCAGTCCAATCTCTGGAGCCAATCCCAGCTCACTCTGGGTGAGGGGTCAGCAGTCCATCACAGGGCCAACACACAGAGACAGACAGAGACCAACAACCACTCACACTCACACTCAGACCTACAGACAATTTAGAGTCACCAGTAAACCCAAACGTGATGTCTTTGGACGGTGTGAGGAAACCGGAGTACCTGGAGGAAACCCACGCAGACACGGGGAGAACATGTAAACTCCACACAGAAAGGCCCCATGAACTGAACTGCAACCTTCTTGTTGTGGGGCGACAGCACTAACCACTACGCCACTGTGCTGCCTTCTTCTCATGTTATCCAACCAAAATATTTGGTGAGTATCAGTAATTCTGTGTGCTGAATTTTGTA
This sequence comes from Echeneis naucrates, assembly GCF_900963305.1. NCBI lineage: Eukaryota > Metazoa > Chordata > Actinopteri > Carangiformes > Echeneidae > Echeneis > Echeneis naucrates. Next base: position 21,634,244 of record NC_042515.1, on the reverse strand, counting down.
GCAGTTGTGTTCAAAGTCAAGTGTCAGATGAAGTTCAGCGTTGTAGGCTTCATCGATGTGCATTTAAATGACACCAAATCATGGCTGTTGGCTTCTGACATGGACGCAGATTCAGTCAGCATGAAGCTATTCACTTGAATAAATGCTCACAGCAACTGCAGGTATTTAATGGGAGATAACATTATGGAACCAGCAGTGTAAACAGATAGTGAGTGTTAGCATGCTGTTTCCACAAGCTGTGATAAATGCATTAGTCACCGTTACGAGAGTTTATGTTTATTCATTAATGTTACTGCAGTGCATACACAGCGTATCGGACGATTAACGTTACACATTACCTGCATTCATGATTTTATGGAGAGGAGTGATTGTGGTTATCAGTGTGTATTGTGTTTAATTGCAAGTAGCTCTGTGTTTTGTTTTGTTTTTTTACATTTGTAAATCATTCACAGTCAGATTAGAGCAATTATTAATGTGTTCAAAACTCAGGAAGACCTTTGGCAAAGAAAAGGAGACTTCTGGACCTCATATATATATATATATATATAGAGAGAGAGAGAGAGAAAGAGAGAGCTACAACAAACACCATGGCCTTTATCAGTGACTATTTGTGCTTTTGTTATTAGATTGAATAATTTTTTTTTCATGAATGCTATGGTGTAATATGTGGGCCAGAAGTTAATATCACAGGTTGAGAAATTCTTTGTATTTCACAATCATTTATATAAACTATTGTGAATTTAATTTCTTTATTGGACTATTCAATTGAAGCCTCTGCTAATAATTTTTCAATGTCAAAATGTGTTTGGTTTTTTGTCATTTTGTAATCATTATTTCATTTCATTTTAAAAATTCACAGAATGGTTTACAGGGTTCAGGTTCTCAAATATCAGGTTACTTTTAAGAGAGATAAAAATGAAACAAAAAAAAAAAAAAAAAAAACCCAAGTGCAACCAAAATTGCCATACTTTATGATTTAAAAAGTCATTTGGGTGTATGTGTCAGGTTTTGACAGAGAGAAGAGAATGGTTTTCGACCCTCTGTGCTGAAACCTTTTACTCATATCACTTTGTGCCCCTCTAAGTAGGTTATAGTTTTATGGGCGCACTTTCACTTGGAAGCCAAATGTGATCAAACAGCATTACTAGTACACACAATGATGCAAGACGACGCAAAATTTGCAGTGAATACCTACATGCAACTAAAAACCTGAAACCTGAAATCCCTGCAAAAGAAAAACAAACGAACAAAAAACAGACTCATGCAATTTGTTTCCTGTTAGTGTGGCCATCAAACTCATCTCACCTGCATGCTGAGATTGTGATGTAGTGGGTTTTTTTTTGTTTGTTTTATGTGGCTGAAAACAACCTGATTTCATTTGACTCTGTCATTGTCTGTGTGCGAGACACTGACTCTGGCATCCTTAAGTGTTGACAAAGCCAGCAGGCCCAATATTGCCTTCCTATTCTTAACTCAACAGGAAGTCTCAATATCGAAACTTTTCAAGAACATGTGGTGCATAATATCTATGCTGGATAAGAGAGCCACCTTTCTCTTTGAACTCCTGATAAACCCCACTGAGAGTATAGATAACGCTTTTGCAAGTGCACTCTTTCTTAAGTGTTAAAACCTGCAGTATTATGTTGGGGAGTTTGGGTGGAAAAGAAAATGTTATCCACAGCTCAATATTGGGAATTAAACTGTGGCACAGATTGGTGTGTTAATGCCCGCTGGTCGATTGTCTTTCCAAGGTCAAATGAAGTGGCAGCTGCAGACCCAAAACATTGTTTGACACTGTATTGTATGAGTGCAATTTCAAAAGGCTTGGCTGCACTCAAATGTATTCCATATAATATTCTCAAGTGCACATGTCAAAAGTCAAATTTGGAGCTTGCAGACATTTCAGATTATAAATGAAGTCAGATAAAATATGTGCGCTGTGCAGCCCCAGACAGGGACAAAAAAAAAAAAAAACACCATGAAGTTTCTTAATAAGGTACTGGACACCATGTGCTGCTAGAGCAGCCTCACTGCTCTCTGGCACTGATTCTCTGAAGAGTCTGAACATGACTGGAGGGATGAACGTCATTCTCTCAAAGCGTAGTCCCTCATTTGGTGATGGCGGTGGAGCGTGCTGTTTAACACATAAGTTCAAACCCCCTCACAATTGGATTGAGATGATGTGACTGCGAAGGCCAAAGCATGAGATTCACATCATGCTTTACTACTCATCAAAAAATTCTGTGACCCCCTCCTGCCCCGTGGATGGGAGCAAGAGACAACTCCTATCAGGAGAGAAATGTTTCACCACAGGCTAAGGGTGATCACTCAGGACAACTTTTTATTGATTCGCAGTCACCCTTCCTTTTAAGGGAACAAGTGGGTCCAAACCACGACAGCAAGCCCTCCCTGGAGCAGAAGTGAGACACTCAACGCCCTCAGTGAATTTGTCAAGCATTCAGATCTGTGCAGTTTTCCTGGTGCCTGCCACATACCTCCTAATTAAAGAAGAAGTTAAAGAATAAGGTAATGATGACTTGACCATGTAACCTTTTCCCTGTTTCAGTCAACCACTGCCAGTGTTTTGGTACAACACATCTTTATAATAAGGTGTTTGTGCACTTCAAGAATAATATCCCTCTGTTTCCACAGGCTAATGCAAGAGCATCACGGCAATCAAACACACCCTGTCAACAGCTATTTCCCTATTTACAAGAATGTCCTGTAAATAATGAGGCCACATATTGTCTGTTCAACAGGTTCCTATTGCCCATACTCATGTTTTGTTGCCAGGAGACATTTAGCGCTTGTAAATCAATACAGTGACAACTGTTTATGTGCCAACTCAGGCAAGTTAGCATCACCAATTCACCTAAATGTGCACGTCTTTGGAGTGTGAGAGGAATCCAGAGTACTAGGAGGGAATCCGCACAGGCACTACAAGGGATCTGAACCCAGAACCTTCTTGTTGTAACGCTAACCACTGGACAATCTCGAATGCTTTAAACCAAATTACCATCTCATCCTAAATCTAAAAACGCCTCTGTGCCACATCCTCTCCAATCAATCCATCCATCCATCTTCTACCACTTTTCCTTTTCTGGATCGTAGGAGTTGCTACAATCCCAGCTCACACTGGGCGAGGACGGGGTACACCCTGGACAGGTCGCCAATCCATCGCAGGGCCCCTCTCCGATCCACACAATAAATTTCTACTATACTTCCACTGGTACACTCATTATTCTAAACATAACAAGCAATGTCAAGAATGCTTTCTACTCCAGGGACGCTGTTTCAGAAGAAAAATAACTGACGTTGTCATTCAAGTTGAAGTATTTGTTACCAGTCACAGGCATCTTTCATGAATTTGGTCACATGTTGAAACACCAGCCATTGGAGCATTCATCCACACCCCGACATTGAACCCTAGAACTTTTCCTCTTTCCATCTTGATACAAAATGAGCATCAACTAGGCCTCCTCAGCATTTTTACACAAGCGACAGAGCATGATTTGATCTTTATTGCTTAATTGTGCCATGCAGTGCATTTGTGCAGAAGCATCTGCATTTGGTATATTTCTCCCCTCATTCATTCAGGTTTATTCCTGTCATTCGTCAACGGTCTGTATGTTATGTGGCTCTTTCCGAAAACTGTCTGAACACGTTTTGAAACCGAGCTGAGCGGTTTGACAAACAAAACTAGTCCTCAATTTTCCACAGCACTAAAGCAGCGTGTTTGTTCAGCCACGGCCTTTCCCCTTTTGGCAAGCACTGCTGCTGTCACCAAGCGCTGCTGAACCTTGCTAAGCTCAGGAAGACTCAGTCAGCACAATTCCTGTGGTGCAAGGACACTTTCTCCCAAGGCACCCCCCCACCCTCCTCCTCACCCCGGGTGCTCTCTAATGGCACTCCACTTGAGGTGTGAGAGGCCCAGCTTGTGGTAGACCACAAAGCATTGAATCATTGTTTGCTGATAAAACACTCAACACAGTGAATGCGCATGGTGAGTCCATCTCCAGATTGCCAGCAATGACTGCAGATGAGACTGAGTAACCTCTGCTGGTCGATTTCATTAGAGGTAGACATAATGGCATTGTGTTTACTGGAGAGAGCGGCGGCTTTACTGGATACCGTTTTCTCAGGTTGCACTTCAGATTTCTTCAGCCAGCACAGCCAGGGGTTATCAGCAAATAGAAGTGGGGAGGATTTTGAGTTATGACTGTAAAAGGATGTTCGCATGACTTCTGCAGCAGCTCTTCATGAAGAGCTCGCGTTTGTAATTGGACCAGCTTCTGAGAGGAAATGCAGAACAGAACACAGCGCAGAGGTGAATGAATCCCGCCATGCCCCACTTCTAATGTTCTAATGTTCTCTCGAGACACCTTTTCACTACCGCATTGAAATTTATAATAACACAGTCAATAAAAATATTCTCATGACCTTATTTCATTTTACTCCAGCAGAATTGGGTAAAAAAAAGTAATAATAATTTCTTCTATGGGAAGAAATAGGTTACAATACCTTGCAAGCCCCCCCTGACTCTGATGGTGATGAGATGAAGGGCTTCAACAATTATCTATCAACAAGAGATGTGCATTGAGATAAAAATAGCACACAAATACACAAGCAGTTCTTGTTCTGCTGAGCGAGAAGCTGCAGGCAAAACAGGCTGACAAGAAGACTGTCAAATTAGGTGCCAAATTATGCATTATATAGCAAAGGCATGGCTGGTGACTGGTGTGCTGTAGAGCAGCACAAGTGTTTCGGGAGGTGAGGTTGGAAAGTTGTCTCCCGCTGTAATGGAGCCTTACAACAATGTAAAAGAGCAGAGAGAGAGAGAAGTCTTGTATCGGCATTTGTGTTTTAAACACGACATTACAAAGTTATTTCGGTTCCCTTCTTTTTAGGTGCTCAGTTTTCCCATTGAAAACAAAGAAAACGTCGTCATGTCATATTTAGGATATTTTTGTATCATCATAATGCTCACAGATTAGCGTGAAGTCCAATTTGTGAAGTCACTTCTTCACACGTTTGTTCTTAAATCTGTCACCTCCTGTGCTGTGTATGCAAAAGCCAGACTTGTTTATCTGAGATATGCTGGTATATTGTGTATCTGATAAATAACATGACTGTACAGTAATTACTTTAGTTGCAGTAATTGTCTCGCAAAACTCATTTGGCCACCAAAGAACACAACTATTTTTCAAAAAAGTAATGTTTTGGTATTGATAGATTCTAATTGGTCGTTGATGTAGTTTAAGACTGATTGAATCACCACTGTCTATTGATGCATCCGTTCAGGAATATGCACTGCGTGTCCTGTATGAATTGAATTGTGTATTGGACCAAAAGATCAACAACACTGTTGCTAGTTTGGCTAAATGCATGGTGGACAAATCTCATTTAACAGAGAAATTACAAACACCCTGTAAATCCGAAAAGCAACACATTCAAAAACAGGAAAACGGACATGCAACAAGAATTTTTATATATGAAGTAGGCAAAATTAATTGGATAAGCAGCAATGACAAAGACAAGCAAAGACAAGAGCGTCCTTTCTCACTTCTTGTTTTCACTTCGGTTCCTCAGTAACAGTTCATTTCTGTCGGATTTTACACGTTGAATAAAAACCGCTGCACTGCACAATGTATAATCTGTAGATAATTACGCCTCACTTTCGTATACAGGTGTTACATCACAGGCTAAGTTGTCACACTTTGCATGGTAAATCGCAACCGTAAAAAATGTACTGCAGTGGCAACTAGTTACTTTTTTTTTGGTTACTGTATTTTGCTCAGCCAATATAATAGAGAGAGGGAGATTCAATTACATTTTTTCATACATCCCCCTCCAAATTTTAACCATTTTGTGTCCTCATCATATGTAACAATTTAAAGTAAGTGGGATGAAAAGTACATCTTACGCTGTTTCACTGAGAGAACAACAAAAAAAAAAAACAAAACACGTTTTTCTGTTATTCTCCTGCTATCAAATATCAGTCTCTTCCAACAAAGCAAACGGTGCTGCCCTTCATTAAGTTTGGAAAGTGGCCATTTTGATTTCAAATGTTTGTAATATCCAAAAGGTTTCTGCTTGAAAAGGTAACTATGAATACATAATAAACACGTGTAATTGCACAGATTAACAACAGTGCTGCCTCTGTAAAGTTATAACTACACACGTCGTAACAACTCAGCAAAAATACAGCCATTAAAAAAACTGAGGGGTCCAAATTCAATGTGCCTTATTTGTATTATATGAGAAATAAGTGTACATTCTACCACATACACTGGCAATTCAATTCTCTACCAACAGTCTGTACAGAAATACGTTTTTGCTCTTTATCCAAATCAATCCCAGCAACAATTCTTTTTGCGTGTATTTTTCCTATTTCTTCAGGTACTTCTGGATTAGTTTTGTTTGATTTGTGTTTCCCTTAATATCTCTGCTTTGGATGTGTTTTGTCCTTAGGGAATTTGTTATCGTCTCTCTCATCGGTTTTCACTGAAACTTGGTCTTTAGGTTTTTGTTGTCGCTGTTTCATCGCTAATACTATGCATGCGTGTCTGTGTTACAAAGGCAATCTTGTTTAAACAACTGGAAATTCTAATGCATCATACTCTATATAAAACAGATTTTAATCACCCACTGAACAGGAAAAGTTTGAAGAAATTTTAGCCTGCTTCTCATGGCCGTCGGAGTAGCAAAGTAGCTGCTCTCAAGGTGATGAATGATTTGCTTTTAGTAACTAAGGTGGAAAATCTTGTTTGAGTTCTCTTAGATGTTAGTGCAGCTTTTGACACAGATGATCATTCACTCCTACTCTGTGGAATGGCATCTCTGCCGTAGCTTTAGGCTGCATTCTCGCTATCCGCTGCACAGAACTTTATCTGAGGTCGCAGCAGAGTTCAGATTGTCTCTGTGATATCCTCCATGGGTCCCTTCCGGGTTCAGCTTCTCCCTCAGCATGAACTATATTTAAAGTAGGTAACCCTGAAACACTATGAAATAATCCGAATGTTGGTATATGGGATTGAACTCTTTGGGTGTTGAATGTCCTTGGGAGAAAATCTCATCAATCGTTAGTTCTGCATATACACATAAAGATTATTGAATTCAGCAGGAGCCTTGACACGACATTTCACTTTGGACCTTGCTGTTATCATCAAATCTACTAGCATCTTTTATCTTTGGGGTCAATTTACCCCCAGCATTTAAAACTCCAGAAAATTGCAACCTGTGTTTATCTGTGTTTTTATGTCAGATACATGTTTCTATGGTTTACTGTTTATATAGCCCATTAAACAAACCATAACCTCGCCTGCCCCAGAATACCTGTTAGTATTACCCACTATTGACCTAAGATTGGAAACAAGTATGTTTTTTCCTGTTTTGATGGCGTTATGTCATTATAATTCTATTTTTAATTACACATTTGGATTATTTAAAACATTTTGATAGAAAAAAATGTTGTCAGGATAATAACATGGATTATGACTTTTGGAAAAACAAACTATTATATTTTATTTGTGAGCAGAACATCATCATCATCAAAACATCAGTAAAGAAAAAATTTGTAAATTGTACATTTACAAAAAGTCAGGAAGTAAGAAGCAAAAAATAAGAAAAAAAACAGTCAGTCATATATTTGAAGATATTATCCTTTGAATCGGGTCAAATTGATCCCAAAGGTAATTGCAGGGTTAAGCTGAATTTAATTGCGTTGTATTTTGGGCAAAAACTCTCTTTTCCTGTTATTCTCACATGAATCGGCGCACACACACTCTTTATGTCACATTTACAAAGCTTTGTGCAAACTTCTTTTTAATCTCCTGAAATTGTGTGAGCATATGCAAACACCTCAGTTTTACACGGCTCGCCGTTAATCATCTGTTTCCATTTCATATTTCTGACTGCTCCACCATCTTTAAGACCCTCCATTGATGCAGTTCTACAAAAGGAAGTTCCCTGATTATATGTCATTATACGCAGCAGCGAGCTATCTATAGCACCTGTTTTCACCATGAATTAGACGGATGCGCCTGTAACCAACCATCATCTGGTGACATCCAATCGCTGTCAAACATCAGAAGCACCACTCTTTACTGAAACTGATGGAGCACAAACAAAATGCATTGGGTAATAAAATGTTAGTTGCAAAACATTAAAAACAAGAAATTTTATTTAATCATACAATTAACCCACCGCTTGAAATGAAGCATTCATACATCGACATATATTAAAGAGGATGCAGGCTGCAATTAAATGATTCACCATCCATAAAATTAGTGTATTTAAATAATGCTTTATTAGACACTGTTCATGTTTCATTTTCACTGGACTAGATCAAACTGAGCTCACAAGAAAAAACAGTGGCCCTGGAGGATTTGGAAACCTCTCCCCACATCGAGCCTTTAAAAATACCAGCTTATATATGTTCATGAGATCTGAGCATATGCAATGTATGTCCGCCTGCAGATAAATTATTAGTGGTCCATACTTTGCGTAGTTTACCTTCATTTCCATTTATTATTGTGTGCATTGGAGGTCACCGGAATATTATTCAAATTATAGCTCTTATTTCAGCTAAAGTGCTTTGTGTATAAAGGTGGTAAATCGCAGCACTTCAAGGAGCAATGAATAAATTTTGCTTTTCTGTTATCTTAAACAGCTGTTCACTATGATTCCCTTACTAACCAGCTGTCTTCAGAGATGGGAAAACACCACTGTTAACTCTTGTGTAAAATCATGTCTACTCTACCAAAGAAATTCCTACACTAACCAGCTGGCAACTCACCGAAACCCTTAAATGAAGAAGCAACACTTTTCAGATTGTATTTTAGATGATCAGTAATGTGTGGACTATAACTTCCTATATTATGACGACACCTCCACTTACTCCCATTTTACAAATAACCTCTTTCAATAAATTCTCAAGTCACACATATTCTCTCATCACTAGAAACTAAAACCATACATTTGCCCACATGCACTGGGTTTAGAGCCTGATTCATCATGTTCAGCCATTCATCTTCAACTGCTTATTCAAACCTGGGTTGCGGGGGGTGCTGAAGTCAATCCCAGCTCACTTTGGGAAAGGGCAGGTACACCCTGGACAGGTCACCAGTCCGTCACAGGGCCAACACACAGAGACAGATAGAGACCAACAACCACTCACACTCAGAGCTACAGACAGTTTAGAGTCACCAGTTAACCCAAACATGATGGAAACCGGAGTGCATGGAGGAAGCCCACACAGACACAGAGAGAACATGCAGACTCCACACAGAAAGGCCCCAAGCCGGGATCCAAAGCCTCAACTTTCTTGTTGTGGGGCAACAAGATGAATCAGGCAGCTCGTCTAACCACTATTACCGCCAGGCTGCCTGATTCATCTTGTTTTTTATTTTTTAAATTAAATTTAAAAGAAAGTCCCATACCACACCACAAACTCCTGCAGCCCATAAACTGTCCCCTATTACACTAAATGTGACAAAATGTGTAAAGTGCTTTCCAAGATCTCCTATTAAAACTTTTGGACTAAAAGTCACATCAACTTTTCTGACATTAAGAACAATATTCTGAGCTCCTGATACTATCTGCTGTCAGCTAAATGGTTCGCAGTCATTGTCTCTGTCTGGGTATAGGACTTGACATTGCAATGCACAGAGAAAGCTGTGCTATATTTATTGAATAAGCCCCGCGCCTCAGCGTTCAAATCAATACCTGGATTTATGAGCAGGTCGGCGACATATTTTTACTCTCACCTCCAGACTGGAGGGCACTTTAATTGGTGAAATCTATTCCTCTGATTAGACATAATTCACACAGGGCATTGTTCAATTCACTTGTAATTAAAGATCCGAGTAAAGAGACAGGGCTGTTTAATTAATTAACATGCTGATCCCTCGCATGCAGATAAAAATCAGTGGCACATTCCTCCATTTATAATTCAGAGACAAAAGTGAAAAGTTTGGCACTCATCCCTAAAGTGATAACATTTACTCAGACAAGTCACATTGTCTTAAAACTGATGTACTAGCTATGAGTTTATGTGTAACCCTGACAATTGCGATGGATTGGATACACACACATAATCAGGCACGCACATAAAATTTCCATAATATGACAATCTAGAGATACCACATCGTAAGATCACATTTACACCTGTTCTTAATATATAATTGATATTTGACGATGATTTCTGGGAAGGAAAAATACCTGTTAATGTAGAGCCAAACCAAATGTGAATTATCATTCTTTACAGCATCGCTTCTTTTTTCTTTTTTTCTTTTTTTTTCTTTTTTTTTACACAGGCGCAATGAAAAGAAATGTATTCTATTGGTGAAATAAAGCTTGAAAAGACCTGAAGAAATGTCTATTTTTTCGTGTCCTGCTGCTGTTCTGATATTTTAGTCTTCATTCATGTATTTATTTATTTATTTTGTCACTTCAGACCAGCAAGAAGCTTTTCTTGTTTATTTTATTTATTTTTTTATTTTTTGATACATTACCTTCTTGAGGACCTTCTCCAATACTTTGACTTTTGACCTTTAAGATTGTATGCTTAACCAGCAGGTAGTGAAGAAGGTTTGCAATCAACACAATCATGAGTAAAACTGATAAAATGCATATCATTGGTTGAAGCTGCCAATTGCAGCAACCTCTGCTTATTTTTATTTGTATGCGTGCTCTGACAGCATACTGAGCACATTAAACGATATTGCACTTTGAAGTCGAAAATCAGAATCATTGTCCCTGATCTTAGCACACAAATAGCTCCATTACAAAAACACCTGCTGATTTATATTTATGTGATTTTCAATAGTTTCTGGCAGTCAGCTGAAAAACACAAGAAGGGGACCATACTTCTGAGGACAGGAGACCAAATTTGCTATTACCTTTGAAAATTGATTTCTTTTTGTCTGTAAAGAATTCAATATGAGATGAGCTTCTGGGTATGAGGTTTGCTTCTGTCAGGTCTTGATATCCCCCTGGTCTGTTGAAAGGCTTAATTTGGCCTGCTGCAGTAACAACACTTTTCCCAGGCACTGATGACAGTCACATTAAAATGCTCAGTGAAGTTTTAAAGCCAGCAAGTCTGGGGGAAAATGCAAAATCAATTTTCAGATGATTAACTACTAACCATTTTCAGCTGCAGTGAACTGAGTAATGCACACTTGGGAAAATAACTTGTGTTCTAATCCCTTTTCTCCACCTAAAAGAGACAGTCGTGCAAAATTAACATCCAAAGTGTTGATTCACATTGTTTAGGCAGTGAGTGTATGTCTTTCTGCCCTTGTTAAAAAAAAAAAGATGAATGAACAGAGCAGAGCAGCTGCTGAATTGTGAGCATGTTAAGGACCGAATGATGAATACTGTAGCTATTAAGTGGCCTTGACCTATTAATGATGCTAATCAATGGAATTGACGGTTCATGTTAAAGCAACACTCGGCGGAACATCATCATTGCTGCTTTAAATGCTGTCAAACATGGTCCAGCCTTTTCACCCCGAACACTGTATCTCCATTAGGGCGGTAAAATGCTCTGGGGACCGTCTATTCTAATCACATGTATCAGTGACACCAGCGTGTATTTGTCATGCAAGGAGCACCATGAGCTCAATATTCAGGCATTATGCTGCTAGTTCCAGTACGCATTAGGATAACTGGTATTCTGTAAATATTAGTCTTGCAACACATTTTCAGCTTGAGTGACTCTGTTCATATTAAGAGGTGACAAACAGATGGGATGCGCAAGCTGCAAAAAGAGGCAGGCTTAGGGCTGTCAAATCAATTCTGGGAGAAGTTGTAATGCTGCTTATGCTAAACGATCCCTTAATCAAATCCAGAGACTGATGCAGCTACATCTTTTCTGCTTTGAGTATCTAAGAAAAAAGAACCCACACTGTTCTGAAGCCTCCTCATTATCACCAATAAGCAAGCTGTGTTGGATCACTTAAATCGAATTTCGCTCAACCAGCTACTCAGAATTGTTGTTGTGTATCAGCATAAAAAGGCTTCTGATTGTTGCATTGTTAAAACGGTAGTTTTATAATGTTGACAACTTGAGTCCTGAGTAATAATAACAAGCACTTTCACATTTCAATCAAGGAGCATAGGAAGGCAGTAAAGTGCAATTACACGAATAGTTTGAAGTATCATAAAAGCATCTGTGGAACAAATAATAAAAACAAGTTGGGAAAACTTGCGCAAAAGATATAACATGAGGAAAAACAGCTATGCAAAAACTAAACAGTCATTAGTCAGAAAGGAAAATCTGCGAAAAATATGTTTTGAAACTGGATTTAAAAAGAGAAAGGGTGACAGGAAACTGAATACAAGAAGAAATGCTTTGGTAAAGCAACACTTCGATCACCCTTGGACTTTTAAATGAACTAAAAGGCTTTCCTGCGGCTCTGGGAAGCCATTGGAGGGACTTGGGTTCAACCTAAGTTCAGAGACAACTCATCTTCTATCACAGGTGTGTAATGGAGAAAATGTGTCTTCAAATTGTTTGATAGCATTTAATCTCAGAGAGGAATTGTGTTTTGCCTTTAATATCAAACTGCTGTGTGAGTAACTGTATATATCTATTTAAACATTTCAATGACAAATAAGGTTATAAGGCTAGAATGCACAGAAAATGGAACAGAACAACTTTCATTGAGACAATTTCTCAAATTCAAAACCAAAAAACACCAGCGAGGTCTGAGTTTATTGGGGTGTTTTATTGTGACGACCTGCTGTTTGCTTTGCCCAAAAAAATTTGAAACATATTTTTAAACCAAGATGACCCAAACTAAATTTCATTTTCCTCCATATGTGTCATATACTTATGGCAAAACCTGGCCATCTAATACCCTATTTGCATAAATCAAGTGATTACAAACGACCACAGACATTACCCTATTCCTCTGTGAGGCTGACATGTGCAGCATTCTGTTGCTGATTTCATTAAATACAAGCAGGAGGAATGGGCATTAAGCTCAGCTGGCATGCACATTACATTACATTATATGGCACCAGGAGTCTGTCCATCCTGGTTGTTTACCCCAGCCTGTGTGTTGGGACCGGATTTTATTTGTCTGTTTTGACCACCCCTGCGGCTGTTATTGATTGAGCCACAAGCCACAGCTTTTATTTGAGGAAAATATAGTAACGCTGGATTTATTTAAAAACATACACAAGCAATCTATTTCACATGAAATACAATTTGAAATGAGCCCTCGCTTCGTAATTACCTATAAGACTCGACCGTGCATGTCCAGCTTTGCACCTTTTAATAAGGTTTCAACAGCAGATATTGTTATTTTTAGATCCTAGGTGAATGTGGTAAAAGGGATGGACGAGCATGAAACAGGATAAAACCTACATAAAACCTACATTCTGAGTTATGTGGGCCAAAAAAGAAAAATAAAAGTATAACCTACTTTCAAAAAGGAGGTAATGTGGGATTTTTTATTCCCGACTCAGAAGTAAATACTTGGCCAGTGGGTGGATTCCACAGGCATATACCTCTAAATCCAAAGTGTCAATAGCAGATTGGCTGTGACCTCTAGCATTTTTTTTTTACCCAGGTATAATGAGTAATAATAATAATAATAAAAACAGTATAATGGCATTAGGAAGTGAATGTGGGATGAAATTTGGTGAGACTTTTTCCACTGAAAATGGTTGGTACACACACATTGGCCTCAAACTGTATCGTCAGCATTATAGCATGAATGCATTCCCCCAGCAACAATGCAAAAAATGACATTCAATAACTAATATCTATTTTATTTTCCGATTCCTAAATTCTCAGGGTCCTGGTATGTCAGTGGCATACCTCAGCACAGCGCGATATTTATTACTCCTACGTCAAAATGTGAACCCGACTAAAAGACACGATTTCATAACATAACACCTGTCCTTGAACTGTAGTAGCTGTAACAATGGGGGGAAGCCAACTTCATTGCTGTGGCGTCGCAGCTGTAACATTACAGTCTAACCAGGTTCATCCTTCTCTCTCACCATCTCTCTCTCTCTCTCTCTCGCACACAATGCAAAAATACCATACCACTGAGTTATACCTGCTTGACTGCAACAAATTCCTGCTTCAAACCTCTCACACTTGAACAGATCGTTCCCTCGCTGCCTCTAAACACTTCTGCATCGGTAGGAATTTGCTATATCACAACTGATCTCAGAACAATAGAATCTAAGTCAAGGATAGTTAGCCTAACAAGCTTTGACTGTCACTATTCACCAATCGTAGGTCCAGGATTATCCTCAGGACACAATCCTCCAAACCAAACTGCTCTCCCCTTTGCTTTAGAAACTATTCTTTGGAAGTGCATCACTCAGAAAAATGACAGCTAGCTGTGCTGCCACCAAAAAAGGCCAGTAAATCACAGGATTCATTAAAAATAATTAAAAGATGTTTTAATATAGATCTGTTCCAATTTTTTGCATTTTTATCTTAGCCTACCTTGCCCTAAGCAGCATACTGTAGGCGTAAAAAAATCTAGTAGAAATATAAGTTTGTTCACTTAAAATGAATAATGAGGATATCAGCAGGTGACCTTTCACAGCCCCAAAACACTGCCACACTTAATTTAGTTAAAACACATAAGCATACATTTAGCCTAATATTACTGTCTCAGAGTTAAGCACAATGCATTGCTTACTTTGTGCAACCGAGGGTATCTTCTCGATCTCCTCTCTTCTAGAGTGACAGGTTTGACATCTCTTTTGGAGTTCAGCCCATTATGGGCCTTCTGTAAAATGTTCCTTTCAAATTATAGATCTAGCTTGCATATTTAAATCCGCTGCATGTCATTTGTAATATATCCACAGTCATATGTACCCAGAGTCCTGTGTTTGCCAACTTGTTGGATCTTCAGTTCTCAAACATGGCATTGCTTAATACATCCTTAGGAAAATACCAGCCTCGTAAGCATGTTTTTGAATTGAGGGCCTGGGATGGACCGTCTGCATGGCATTGTTTGTCTTGGATTTGAAGTCATTGTGGAAGCTGTCTGTATGATGTCCAACCCGTGCCTATATTTCACATGTGATGAAAAAATGGAGCCTGATAAAGTAGTTTGTAGTGAGATCACCTAATCATGCACAAATATTGTATGTTCCAGTGGTAGCCACATGTTCTATATGGTCCTGCAGTATATAATTATATTTTGATCCTAATTCAATAGGTGACGGTTCAGGTAACTCTCTTTCTTCTATTCATTCTGTGTGCCTGCAAGGGTAAATAAGGTTAATAAGGTTTATAATGAAAAGGAATCCAACATTTGACTATTGAGTGCCATTATCCTTGGCAACCTCAGTGAGCCGGAGGCAGCGGCAACGCAGCCACAGCCTCCAAGCACAGACACTGCAGGCAACACTGCCGTGGTTAACATCACTTCTAACTGACTCATTACCTAATTGAAGCCATTTTCGATTTTGCTTTGTTCTGTGTAAGCCTGCTGATTTCACAGATGATTTTCTTTGTGTTAGCAGACTGTTGATCCTGAGCATATAAACATTTTCCATTTTGTACCAAACACAAAGGGCTGAGTGTACATAGCATGGCCAAAATAATACCCAAATCCTAATATAAGAACCACAAGCTTTTCCTTTTCTACCATAGTCAGGTAAAAATACATTTTTGATGTTCCTACACGTGGATTACCTTTTATTGGTCCCTGCTATACACTATAATCTCTTTAAATATTCTAAACCACACATGAGCTATGCATTAAAAATGTTGTCACTATTGTTGGTCTGTGGTGTAGGCTTGAATCGGTTAATAATAGAGTTGATTTATTCACTAAGTGGTGCAATTAGATGTGTGGCTGGATGAGCATGAGCAGACATAAGTGAGAAAATCTAATTTTCAGCCCATATTCCTCTATTCGTAGCTTCTTCAAGCCCATACAGTTCTCTGCTTTCCTCTTACTCAGCTGTAATTTCTCCTGCAGACGTCCAACCAACAGATAAATGTATAAATTAGAGGTAAGTGTGACGGCCTGAGCTTCGGTCGTGTCACCACAGATATATCTTTGTCCACTCACATTGATCTGTTTTGGCCCAGGTGGTCCGGTGCCTGGAGCACTTCAGAAGTAGCGCCTCTGAGATGATAGAGGGAAAGAGACCAAAAGGAGGTCTCTCATTGCTGTGCTGGCAATTAATCCTTGCGTGCAGCACTCCCACATATACAGTACACTGCTCCAGTGTTGCACCCTCTAATTTACAAGCTGAGAGACAGCAGGTGTTAAGGACAAAGTAAACTGAGGGGAGGTTGGAGGGAGGGATTGTTCGACTTGCTCCAGTCTGCTATTATGTGGCTCCCCACTGGACTCAAAACAACAAGGCGCCTCTCTTGGTATGCAAAACCTGTTTAGCCTTCCCTATTGAAGTACTAGGCCAGGGCCCAAGGTCATACTTCCAGGGTAAGCTTCACAAATGTTGCTTTACCCCTGAGGCATGAGCCGGGGAGAAAAGTAACAGAGGTTGTTTGTTGTTGTTTTTTTTTTTTTTTCTCCAGTGGGCACCTGTGGGTCATATGGATGACTGCTGTACTGATCCTGTCTTGATTTCCTCTGCCAAACACTCCATTATTTAAAACAACAGTTCACCAAAGTTATGTTCAAGTATGAATGACTTGTTTTGCACAATAACATCAACCTGGGTAAAAGGTCAGATATCACAAAATGAGTGTTGCATTTGTAAGACAACAAACAAGACAGAGCTACCTGGTGTTCACTAATCATGGATTAAGAGATACGTGTGTTTTCATATTACTTTTCTTCATTAAAGGCGACAGCAAAAGCATAAAGACGTGACAAATCCACTCCTGGCATGCACGTTTTAAGGGCGATCCTGTGGGCGATGTGTTAAAAATTATGGCCTATAGACTTCAGGCATCTGTTGTTCAATTCTTTGCCACTTTTGAAAAGTGTTGTACAGCAGAATGTCAAGGTGAGAAAGAGGTGGTTATTTCTTGTCATTGTTCCACTTTGCTGTGGGTGCATGCAGCACATTTATTTCTAAATAATGGAGACACTTTTGAATTTGCTTGCGTTCTGACTAGCTGTATGTGTGTTGAGCTCTCAGGGCCACTGCAGGTTTTAGGATTGCAGTTCTAGTAACCCTAAACTCACAAGAGACAGATTGAACAAAATGTTTTACCCAATGCCACTTTCTAGATGCTCAGTATTCTAATGCAATTTCAAGAGGAAGGGTCATAACAAGCATCACTGCTAAACTTGCATTCAACAATTTTAAAATATGAATATTCTCCTAATGACCACTGTCCGATGTTCTGTCAGCCACTATCCAGATGATACAGAGGAGTTCCCCACAAAGGCAATGCTAATATTCAATGATTCAACAAATTTTAGCTGTAACAGAAAATGTTAAAATTTAATTTAATTGCCAGGTTATAGCAATAGATGAGGAGTCAGAGGTGACTGGGGAAGTGATTGATGATCATCAAATTATAATTATCAGTCATCAGGAGTCATCTTTGGGAACAGTAACAAATTTTGTCCAGTCCTTCAAACAGATAATTTCCATGTTTGTCTTTATAATGAAGCAGCCTGTGGCTATAACAAGTATGGTGTGTATTTATCTTTTTTGTTAGGCGAAGCACTTTGGGCTATAGTTTGCTGTATAAATTAGAAAAAGCTGAGTTCCATGAAATATCAGGGGATCACAAGAGCTATTGGAATTCATCTTGTAGGAACTTGAGTGACTTGAGTGATGAAAATCCATTTAATAGCTATTGAAACGTTATTGAAACGTTTCACTCAAAACTAAAAAAGTCAATGTCATACTTGTCCGAGGGTTAGGTTCACAACACAACACAAAAAATTTAATGTTAACAGAAACAGTGATACAGACATCAATTTGTTACATGGGCTTTCCATTAAAATGTGTAATCTCATGCAACAGGTAATATTAAATAAATCATAATATAATATTTATAATAATAGAACATTTTTCTCTGACTTCTTCCATTAGACATTTTAGAGTGTTGTAGACTCACCCATGATGAGTAAACTTTTAATAATTAATCAAGTTCCCCTTAACTTCTGTTTAACTGTTTACTATAAAACTGCCAAAAAAAAAAAAATATGTTGACATCATCTTGTAGCAATTTAAAGAACAATTCTGCGTAGAGGCTCCATCGAAAGCAGCACTG
This sequence comes from Echeneis naucrates, assembly GCF_900963305.1. Classification (NCBI taxonomy): domain Eukaryota; kingdom Metazoa; phylum Chordata; class Actinopteri; order Carangiformes; family Echeneidae; genus Echeneis; species Echeneis naucrates. Next base: position 21,616,054 of record NC_042515.1, on the reverse strand, counting down.
CAGTGGTGTTGCAGGCTCAGCTGCAGTAGCAGTATAATTAGCATACTGTCAGATGTCATCCAGTTGGCCTGCAGGCACGATGCAATGACCTTTAGCGCTGTTTGAACTTTCTGACACTGTTAAATATACATATTCTACTTTGTTGCATGCTTCTGTTTCTTGAGACACACTTTGGCTGACATTTTCTGCGAATCATTCAATGTCGGTTTGCCCTTTTTTTTTTCTTTTTTTTCTTTTTTTTTTTGGTCTTATTTTCATTCTGTTGCTATTTCCTTTTCCCCCAGCTATGTAGCACCACCACTACATACTGCAGTGGTGGACTTTATCTTAAACATTTTGAATCTTCTGCATTTATGATTGCTTTATGTTTATAATGCTTACATTTCTTTGTGCGTATTTTCATCAACCACAGAGCTGAAGTGTGGTGACCGAAAAGAAAATAAAAAAACAGTGTTATATTTGGGTCAATACCAAAGTTAGCATGATTAGCTTCTTATTCTTCTCTTAGCTTCTTTACCCTAACTATATAAATTTAACACAAAATGTTAACAATAAACTATTTGACATTAAGGGTTAGGGTTAGGGTTAGCTTTACACAATTAACAGTGTGACCTGTGCTACACTAATGCTTTGGATGAAAGGGCCTTGTTAGGCCTGAGCCATGTCGCATACAAAAAGCAATGCGGGAAACAAAAAAAGTGAAATCTTAGCCACACTTGCCGATAGTCATTCATTCATCTACTGCCACTTATCCATTTCTGGATTATGGGGGGTGCTGGAGCCAATCCCAGCTCACACTGGGTGAGGGCGGGGTCACCCTGGACAGGTCGCCAGTCGATCACAAGGCCTCACTTCTTTCACTGAAAATAAATTACTTTTATTGTTTATTGTTTGTCTATACTAAACTGTCTGTAGGCAAGATTTAGTTCATATTATCTGTAGAATGGGAATTCAGTGTATTCAGCCAGTTCAAATATATTCTGTGTTGTTTTTGTGACAATTTGATAGTGTTGCTCATCTTGTTAATAAAGATAAGGGGGGATTTCAGATCATATATACCAGCCACCCCTACTGATAATCTCTGACAGGTTCACAATTAAAAGGACAATGACTCTGCTGTTTCACTGCCTCCATTTTGTTAACCTCACCTTGGTCGTCGAGTGCACTACAGTTGAAAAAAAAGGAGAAATGCAGGAACTCATAGGGTATATTTATAAATGGTCTTAAGTGCTCCATTCGAAGGCTTCGCTTCCCTTACTCTCCAGCTCACGCACCACTCGCACAACCTATAAACTGATGCATTCTTGAAAGGAGCAGTGCTGCTTGTGGAAAAATGTGCTGTCACCAGGTTACTTATCAAAATCACTTCAGATCTTGCACAAAGATAATAATTTCCAGTGTTATTTGCTTGTTTACTTTACAACAGTCAGAGAAGGGATGGGAGTCATTTTCCACTTTACTTTCCACACACGAGCGCATGTGTAACGGTGGAGGTTGAGTTAAGGATATTCTGAAAAGGATAAAGATCAGCAGCGGCTGACTTGATAGTCAATATGAACGGTGAACAAACTATTCCGTTGCATTTGGTGGAGCTCTCTTTTTTCTGGCAGTAGATTATGACTAAACTGCATTGCACCTGTTGAATGTTGCTGCTTCAGCTTCCCAACAGTAGTTGAGGAGCACAGGGGAGACTTTGTTTTAAATTTAAAGTTGTCCAATACCTCAAGACCAACCCTCTTCATTTCAAAGTGTCATATGGCAAGCAAGACTCAAGAGGCTGGTTGTGGTGTGCAGTATTCATTTTCTGACAAGCAGCTTAAACAGGGCAAACACTGCCCTGCTACTCACAGCTTCACCTAAGTCTAACTGCTTCTATAGCCAGCTTCACCGTTGTGTTCAACAGAAAGGCCACAACTGATACCCTACAGACCATAGCCTTTATTAAAAAAAAAAAAAAAAAAAAAAGTCTACACTGATTGTGCATCTTAAAATGGAAGCCAGTGCTTAAACCTGCTTTAAGAAAAGAATACAGTGGAGGATGGTCATTAGTAAAATAAGTGGTGAAGGTGCATGAGTGTAAGGTGAATGTTGGACAGCAGAAACCAAAACAGGTCCGCAGAAGGAGAGAGAGAAAATGGTGACAGGGGAAGGCTGACTCCTTCATGGGGAAGCACAGAGGAAGCACAGAGCCCAGGTGCTTCAACTACCTCCACCTGAGGACTCCACTCAGACACCTGCTACAGGCTAAAAAAAATATAAAACCGCAGCCAACAACCTGAGCACGGACCAAGGGACAGTCATATCATATGCTAATGTTATAACTCATGATTATGATGATGAAAAAGAAAAGAAAAATCGAAATTGCACAGCAAAATCACACTGTTAATATTTTTCAACCAAGTTTCTCCTGCTGGTTTCTGCAGAAGGGAGACAAGCTCCCCAGGCTCCCTGCTGGTGACTGCAGGTAGGAGCATTAAAAAGACTGCACAGTCCTCTTCCTCTTTCATTAGTCAGTTTGGTTCTGCCTGTGTCACAGCACGTTGTTCAACTCACTATGGAGAAATAGTAGAGCTGCTTTTGTCCTTTTTCATTTCAAAAATAGTGTGCTCATCGATGCATTGTTTTTAATTACCCAAAAATGTTGTAATAAAGGATTTTCAGACCAGAAACAAGTTTACATTAGCATTTAACACTTGAAATTAAATGCCAGCTAATGAAGTAAATTAATAAGCACTTTTGAGGAAACGTCAAGGACACAGTTGGGAGAAAAACGCAAATGCAATAACTGCTAAAGAAATGCTTGTAGAGAGACAGAAATTTAAATGTCTCTGTATTTTATTGAGGAGCATAGACTTGCGTGAATACTGTGAAAAACAAGCCCCATCGTGTTTCCATGAACAGGAATGAAAAAGAAAAGAAATATGACCTATAGGGGAATCACATCTTATAAACAGCGGAAGAAAAGTGCTTTTAAAGCTTTCTGCTACAAATGTTATAGTGTTGGTACCCATATGTAAAAAAAAAAAATAAATAAATAAATAAAAAAAAATCTGCAGCCAGAAGGTGCAGATCAAACAAATTGCAATACCTTTGGAAGCGATAACCATAAGAGATAAGGATCGGAAGTTCTTAGAATGAAACGTAAAACACATCATGCGTGTCATTGAAGCCTTAAGCCAGTCAATACAAAGTGATGCCATCACAGAGGCGGCTGCAACGCAGCCACAGGAGAAAAACTGTGGAGCATTACTTGGTAAACTCTGGGTACCTTGCTCTCTTAAAAGTTTTATGTCATGTGACATGAAGATGATGCTCAGACAAAGTTTCTCCAGTCCTTTGAGTGAAGCCTACGTTGGGCAGTGCCGCATTCTGTCAAATGCTTCTTTCACCTGTTCACCTGTTCAGATTTAGGGAAAATCTTTAATGCACACGCAGCTTCCAGGAAGAGCAACCCACTGCAGTTTCAAGTGGAGGCAAACATGCATCAGATCCTGTTCGTGCTATAATTCTGTTGTGATACCACATGTAAGGAGAGATATCACTTTGTTCTAATTGATCTCTATTTTTAGCTGCAGCTGTCACAGTGCTGAAGGCACTCTTCTGCACATTACAGCATCAAAGAGTTGCTCACGCTACTTCAGACTTTACTATAAGTAATATATGTAATGTAATGAGACTAGTGTTTACTTACTCGTCTGCCTACAACTTGCAAATACATGTTTGCATGCATGCGCTTCACAGTTGACTATACCGGGAATGTCAAAGCCTGTGTGAGATACAGTACCAGGCCTCACTTGAGGGAGGATGCACTGATTGTGTAAGCCAAAGTTCCACATTTTATTTCTGTCTAGTGTTTGACCAGAGATGTCAAATCATATCACATGGTAAAACGCCAAGACACTTTCCAGACCAGCAGCTCTCCTTGTCCAGTCAACGGTGGCCTCATTGTCATTTCCAGCCACTGATGTCGAGGCAACTGAATGTCCAAAGGGATCTTCTGTAAGCCATGGAAATAACAATGGCTGAATGGGAGCATGGGGTTGAACATGACTATGGGGGCTGTGGGCCAAAGCACAGCACTAAATACAAGGCTAGCAGAGAGTACTGTATGCTACTAGCAGATGGTATGAATAGGTTTATAAATGCTTGACTAGGCTGTCAAAATAATGTGATCTGACATTTAACCATTTGTGATGTATGAAGGAAAAAATATGATGTGATAACCAAGGACAGTGCTATCTGTTCTGCAGCACTGAGCAGGAAAGAATCTGATCTAAAAGTGCAGATTTGTTGGGAATAATGGCTTTCACAGCACTCTCGGATAAAGCATCCCATTTTGTAGATGTCATATGTTGTAATCAGCAGAGACTTCTGTATGGTATTTCCACCCGGTGATGCCTTTGCGATAAGAAACCCTTCCATGCTACACTCTCAAGGCTCCGTGTGCCTCCTCTTCAGCAAACATTTGCATTCCTCACACATGTATTAGTGTATCAAATCATCCTCATGAAAAGTGCCCTTATATGAAAAAATAAATAAATAAATAAAACAAAAATCTCTGTCAAGGTTGATTTTCCAGCTCAAGGTTGCAAAGCGCTGCATTGACCTCAGTCCACTTACAACCCCAATTCCAAAAAGGTTGGGATGCTGTGTAAAATGTAAATAAAAACAGTATACCGTTGATTTGCAAACCTCATAAATCCATGTTTTATTTCCAATAGAACATAAACCTGATCTGATGAACAATATATCAGATGTTGAAACTGACATTTCACCATTTCATGGAGAATATTTGCTAATTTTGAATTTGATGGCAGGGACGCAACTCCAAAAAATTGCAATAGGGCGATATTTACCATTGTGTTGCATCCCCTCTTCTTTCAAGGACTGTCTGCAAACATTTGGGAAGTGAGGAATGTTGTCCCACTTTTGTCTGATGCAGGATTCTAGCTGCTAAACAGACCTGGGCCTTTGCTGCTGGATTGTTTTGTTTTATGATGCGCCAAATGTTTTCTGTTGGTGAAAGGTCTGGACTGCAGGCAGGCCAGTTCAGCACTCAGACTCTTTTCCTGCAAAGTCATGCTGTTGTGATGGATACGGTATGTGCTTTAGCATTGTCGTGCTGAAATATGAAAGGCCTCTCCTGTAAGAGACGTCTAGATGGGAGCATATGTTGCTCTGAAACCTCTATGTGCTTTTCAGCATTGATGGGGCCTTTCCAGATGAATAAACTGCCCACGCCATAGGCACTAATACAACCCCATACCGTCAGAGATGCAGGCTTTTGAACTGTCTCCTGATAAGAAGCTGGATAGTCCCGCTGCTCTTTAGTCCGCAGGATACAGCTTCCACGGCTTCCAAAAAGAATTTCAAATTTTGATTCATCTGACCACAGAACATATTTCCATTTTGCCTCAGACCGTTTTAAATGAACTTTGGCCCAGAGAAGATGACAGCATTTCTGGGCTGTGTTCACATACAGCTCCTTCTTTGCATGGTAACTTGCATTTGCGGATTGCACAGCAAACTGCGTTAACAGACAGTGATTTGTGGAAGTGTTCCTGAGCCCCCTGCAGTGCTGCCTCAGGGTGCAAAGATCACGACCTTCAGCCTTGACCCCTGCACACAAAGCTTCCTCCTGATTCTATGAATCTTTTGAGTGTAGATGGTGGGATCTTCAAAGGCCTCACAATTTTATATTGAGGAACATTTTTCCGGATTTTTTTTTCACAGATAGGTGAACCTCTCAACATCTGAGAGGCTCTGCCTCTCTGGTGTACTTTTATACCCAGCCATCTTACCAATTAACCTAATTAGTTGTCAAATGCTCATCCAGTTGTTTTTGATGACTTTTCCAGCTTTTTTGAGATTTGTCCCTGAGCTATGAGCTAATATTTTCCATGAAATGATAAAATGTCTCAGTTTAGACATCCAATATGTTGGGTATGCTCTATTGGGAATAAAATATGGGTTTAAGAGATTTGCAAATCATTGCATTCTTTTTTTATTCACATTTTACACAGCATTCCAATATATCTAAATACTAAATAAATAAATACTGTAAAGGGCTACATTCTAATGTTTTGTGTGTTATGCAAATTAGCAAAACTTTATTATTTTCAATGCCATTTAAATACAACATCCACTAATGTGTTTTGTATACAGAATATTAAACAGAAATCCAGTCTTAAAGTAGCATGACATGTAGAACTGACAGGGCTGCTTGGTACCAGGAAGCCGTAAAAAAAAAAAAAAACACAGCTTGCAGCACTTTGTCCCTTTGTCTGCGAGTAAATTGAATATCGAGGCCTTTGAGCAACACATTTATGTTCTGTCAGGCTAGTGCTTCATCAGAAGCATGACTTTAGCTCTGTTAATGTTTAGTGTGAAGATCAGTGTGACCCCATCTGGTGTGTCACCACCTCTAGTCCCCTCCATGCTAAGCAGCATGCCTCCCCCCCCCCCCCCCCCCCCCCCCCTCCATCCCACTCCGCTCCTCCCAGCAGCTTGAGCCCCAAACATGCACTTAATCCATCCCACAGAGCGGTTGCACATTTTACCTGGCTATCACTCTTCCCAATAGCCAGCCTGAGACTTAAAGTAGTTTCTGGGCTCTTATGCCCACTGAGATGCATTTAAATCAGGCATGTGACAGTTGTGCGTATGCACATGCTTTGAATATAAACGCAGTGAGCGAGGCTGCTGAGAAGTGGCTGGAAAACACACAGCCAGTAACACACACCAGCCACAGATAGATAGAGATGAAATGTGATGTTTAAGGCCTCGCTTTGGAAGATGCTGCTGGAACTGCAACATGACTGTCTGCTCGTGCCTTTGCAGAAGATACACATAAATTGATTGGAAGTGTCCTCTGACAGTGTAACATGCCACAGAGTTTATGGACAGGTAGGAATGCAGAGTGAAGTTCTGTGGGCTTCAGAGTACAGAGCATTTCCGCACAGGAACACGCAGCCTGAGGTATGTTTTGGCTCGCCTTCTTGTAGGACAGTGATAAAAAAATATGGGAGATGATGGCCTTTAATGGCTCTGAATTGCAGTTGAAATAATGAATAGCTCACTGTGATAGAAAGTGTCAGCTAATAGGTAATATACTGTAAAATGCTCACAGCAAAGCCCATTAGAAATCACTGAATCAACCTCTTCCAACTGTGAATTTAGCATTTTAACAAATTTCTTACAGACCAATAACCTTTTGTCAGTATATATCATACAAACAGCTGTTTTTCCATCCGTCTTTTGGGTGAATGCAGAAAGACTGCTGTCACTGAAAGTGGTCATGCTTTGGGAAAAAATGTGTCCTCATATACTAAGTATTATGAGGTGCCTTTAAAGCTTTTTCCTGTACATATAAACGTGATTTTCATTTTTATTGACAAGGTGTTTTTCTCTTTCTTCAAAGTTCGAAAGCAGATTTTCATTTCTCCCTGGATGAATTCTTCAAAAGCTGGAAATAAGTTCAAAAGGAAACACAAAACACATTTGTCAATACAACAACAGTAGATTTAAAAAAAAAAAAAAACAACCTGAATACACACAAAACAATTACAAAGAGAAAGAACTGCATTTTGCACAGAGGGGTTGAAGGTGGTTTCCATGGGGATACTGAAAATTGACGAATACCCTTGCAAGAGCCATTTCTGTTTGCAGTTTTCATTTTCATGTATGTATTTCTTTTGTTTGCTGTAAACCTCCCAACATTTGGGGCAGCTCGCGATGCTGTGCGCTGTCAGCATAGCCAGGGTGAATATAAACAGTCAGCTGAGCTGGCTCAGTTGTTTGCTGGTTGAGAGTAGAAATAAATAGACGATCTGTTGCTAATCAGATTCTTTGCCTATCTTTCTTGGAAAATGTAGAATGGAACAGATTGTGAGTCAATAAATACATTCATTCATTAATCTTCTACCCTTTATCCATTTCTGGATCATGGGGGGTACTGGAGCCAATCCCAGGGTGACCAGTCCAGCACAGGACCAACATTCAGAGACAGGCAGACAAACAACCACTACGTGCAATCAAGACACCACAAAACCTAAACATGCATGCATTTGGATGGTGGGATGAAACCAGACTACCTGGAGGAAGAAAACATGAAAACTCTACAAAGAAAAACCCCAGACCCAGGAACCAAACCTGCAAACAGGTTGGTTGTTGTGGGGCAACAGTGCTAACCACTATGCCGCAATGCTGCCTTGATAAATACAATCATTGTTATTATTGAACTGATCGAGTGGAGAGGACATTTCAGTCATTCTTTTATGCATTAAAGACATATTCACCCAGCAACCATGCTGTCCTTGATCGGAAGGACGCCACGGTTGACAACCCTATTATTGAAAAAGCTAACACTCACACACATAACCAATATCTTGAGATTTCATTATTTTCTTTGTGGTTTATTCATTACCAATGCCACTGAGCCATTCAGAAAGGGCTCAGACACATCTGACCTCCTGTAAATGAACATATTATTTTACAGCATTTATTAGTAATAAACTCAGTGCTTGGTTTATGTTATAGTCTATGAGGAAAAACGGCAGCAGACTACATCAATATCCAGCTGGATTTTAATTGATGTTTTTGAGACAGAGACGTATAGCGCAGGGTGCAGTCATAACGAAAAGTTATACCTCTGCCTTTATGCCGCTCATGTTCTGCTCACCCTTTATCCATGAAGGCTGAATTTGAACACAGCCTAAATGAATATACACCCCCACCCTCCCAGAGCCAGGTTTGCTTTTGGGTTTATAGATTCGGACTGAATGTAGGTGCGTTTGAGTGGTATTTATTCTCTTATCTAAGTTTCAGTAAATCCTTTCAAATTTGATTTGAAGACAAAAGGCTAAAAAATTAGCCAGAGAAGAGAGAAAAACTTCAGTTCCTGGAATGGCCATTCGAGTACAAACATCAGTCAGTCCCCATGGACTGTTTGAATGGCCAAATTTACAGCAGAGATAAACATGTTTACAGCCCGATAGCAGTCTGTATGACGGGTGTAGCTGTTTTATTAGGGCTTACTGTTCCACTCGGAGTAACAGGTGGTTGAGTGCAGACTCACCACAAACCAGCATGTGTGCAAGTCTCAACGCCACGCACACCCCATCTCTTTGCCCATTGTGGGATTAGGTGGAAGTTAGGCACAATCAGACACTGCCAAGATGGCAAAGGCAGAATAGCCCATCAGGAAACAAACTATTTTCAGAAATCTGTGTGTGACGTCAAGGTGTCCATCTTTATGCACATTCTATGGTATGATACAATCATGAGAAGGACAGACATTGTAATAAAAAAGGGACAAGATAAAATAATTCAAACTGCATTTGTGAAAAGAGAAGCCGATAATTACTTCCTCCCAATCACAGATTAATGGAACTATATTGAATTGCTTGTCAGAGATCAGTACTGATTAGTTTGCGATTTCATAACTTCCTCAGAGTTGAAGTCTTGCTCCATCAACCCTAATCAAATCCTGGTGTAAATGATGAGTAGAATTTATTGATGATGCGTGAGATTAAAGTAAAATTTTCAATAGCTGGGAATGGTCCAAACAGCTGGCTTTATTTTGCTTCAGCGCCGACTTCAAACTGAAACACTGAATTCTAGGACGCTTTTAAATAGTTTTTTACGCTTCACTGTTTCACACACATGGCAGGAGTGCCTACTGTCCCCCTTTATTCGTTGCGAAAGTGTTTCCAATTAGATTTCAAATGCCATCACAACTCTTGTCTCCCCAGGCATTGTGTGAATGGAGGTCTCCCAGGGCACATATTATACCTCATTACTGACAGCGCTGGTCACCTGGGACTCCAATCAGAGCATCTGAACACTTAAGCAATTGGCTTCGCTCCTGCTGCTTTTCTGAGATTGATTGCATTTGAGCTACCTGAGCACCACCTGTGTCGGGTCACATAATGCGTCGGCCACACGTTGTGTAGAAGGATTTCTATCTTTCCTTATACTTCAGCTAATGGTATTTTTACCTAAATAGCCCTTGGCGTGTATGTGTGTACATAAGTTTTCTTGAATGCTTTAAAAATGGTCATCAAAAGCACAACAATGAATACCAGATGGTGGTTTTCTTATTTGGCTAATCTTATCATATGTGGAACGAATAGATTTCGGTAGCGGCAATGGAGAGTGTGACCACCGTTATCAATTTGAAAACAAAGGAGAAACACAGGTTGTGGAGTTGATGATCTGAAAAGAAGAACCTTAAAATGCAAACTGGAGCTTAATATAGCAGATTAGTTACCTGATAAAAATTAAAAATGCATTCAATATTCTTTGGTCGCATTAATTTTTAAAGGATGGCCTTCCCAATCGGTGCCATAAATAGTCATAGTTAAAAAGGAGGACACAAGGCTGGCAGAGGGCAGAGTAGTTGGCTGTGTTTGTCCACGCCGGCTGTGAAAACTGAAGCTGGCTTACCTCCGATACACACTGTTCCTTGTCTGTGTCTTTCTTCTCTTTACAAGACAGGATATCACATCAAACTTTATGCTAAAAATTAGCATTTTAATATGCATAGCACCAGTCCTAAGGATACAGTAAGATCTCAGCATACATCTATCAACATCAGTCTACATGAGTGCTTTCTTTGAAGGTTAACGTTCTTTCAATATCTACCAGCAGCACCTTTGCAGTATTGAATTTGCTCACAAAAACTGTGACAAATTGTATTTGTCAACAACCTTTATTACCCTGATGAAGGTAAGATGCTGACAAAGTGTGTTATCCTTCCACTTCGTATTGCACCTCTGCTAAGCCAGCCATTCAGGACCATATCAGGGCAGAATGGCCTTTACAGTGGCAGGACAAGAACGTGGCAGCAACACTTCAGGCACAAAGGCACTTAGAGAAAAGTGAGAGTGTAGTATTGCAGCTACTTTTCTGGAAAAACACTAAAAACCAGCGCCTCAAAGGAGACTGCATTGTAAAGTAATGTCAAGGTGTTAATTAATGTTACATGACTTTTAATGCTCAAAGAACCTAAGAAATAAATAAGTGGTGAAACTGCAGCTTCTACATTAGCTTCTCACAACATTGCCATATTGCCTACAGATGGGGTTTTAGCTGTGCTGAAGTCAGGAGCCCAGCAAGATAATTTGGCTGACAAACCACAGGATTTAATTTACCCCAGAGCTCATAATTAAATCCGATTCACTGATTGAACCACCATGATACCCTCATCTTACTGTAGCACTGATGATGCAGGACAACACTGGTCAAAAATGTCCAAGTAAAGGACTTCCTGTATCAGTCCATGTGACAATGTTGATGTTGATCAAGCTTTTTCACAAGTCTAAATTGAGATCATTCAAAAGAACGGCTATCGTCCCCATTAGTGATCAGCCGACAAAGATAAAAGGTATGTCGAAGGCCAACTAAAGACCTAATGACTGTTGACTGCTCATACCACTATCAATGATGCGTCATCCTGCAGACGATGTTGGCTACAAAGGTCTAGTGGTTTCTTAATACTCATCCTCTACATTGTGTTGTTTTATCCACCTCAGTGTTTAGTCTGCTCATATATAAAATTTGGACTTTCGGCTTATGAATCTAATTTTCGTTGTCTGTGTTTAGGTGCTAAAAACCATAACTATAACGGAGGCTTTACCAAAACTACATTTCTGCCCATCTGCCCTTTGCCCATGGAAGGCATTTGAGAAATGTTCTGTTGACAGATGAGACCAAAATTGAACGTTTTGGTTCATATGAAAAGTGTAATGTCTGGAGAAAGGAAAACACTGCAATCAAACATAAGGGCGTATTGAAAGATGGTGGTAGTTGAGTGGTTCGGGCTGTTTTGTTGCACCATAGCCAGGGCGGCATGCATCATTGATGGAGCAGTGAATTCTGTATAATTCCAGTGAATTGTGAAGGAAAATCTGTCTGTGAACTGAATATCGATAGGATGCAGGTCATGCACCAGGACAAAGACCCTAAACACATGTCATTCTACAAAAGGGTCAAGGAGAATAAAGTCATTGGAATTGTAGAAGATGGAATGGTCAAGTCGAAACTATGACCTTGGACCTTGGACCTTGTTGTGTTAGGGAGCAGTTCATTTGAGGAAAGCTGTCAACTTCGTCGAGTAAAAAGTTGTTCTGTACAGAAAGAGGCTGCGATCCCTCCCAGTCGATATGGAGGTCAGAAATATGTGGTTGCAGGTATTGCTGCACGAGCGAATCGGGCCGGATGCTGTCTCTCAGTATCTTTCTTCTTTCACTACTTTCGAGACTCCAGAGAGAAGATCATGTTTTAGGTCACATATATGCAGAAATGTAGAAAATTCCCAAGGGTTCATAAACTTTGAATTGCTGCTACAGATCAGTTGCCCGGCAGCGCAGCACAAAGCTGGTGTAGTGTTGCCATGGTTACCTGCATCCACCTTACCCATATAGAGTTTGACCTGAAGGTTAGAAAACGTTAGCAGACACCTGTCAGTCCACTTTAAGCAAGTGATTTCCAATGCTATTATATGTGGTGTAGTTAAAGGCTGAAATAATTTAATTTCACAATCTCACACTACCGACAGCAAATCTCTTTCTCAGAACTCTTTCAGCCCTCTCAAGGTCTTACCTCGCCTACAGGACAGGGATTACCACCTGGCTCTCCTTGAATTACTGTCAAAAATGTCTCCCTTTGGATCATGTTTTATTTGCCAAAAAGACATTTCCTAATTTTTCTTAAAAACTGCAAAAAAATTCTCTTTAGCAGAAAAGCGGGAAGGGAGATACTGCGAGTGATGGTAGAACCCACAGAGAAGTCATGGCTGGGTATTTTTCGACATGCAGCACTGACTAGCATGCAGCAAAGCTCAGTGGTGGTTTGCTTAAAATAGAAAGCCCCTCTTAAAAATATAGCTACGGGGGCCTTAAAGGAGTTGCAGTCACTATCTTGCTGTGCACACTTACTCCCGAGGCAGGTCTGCCTCAGGAGGAACAAAATGCTTTTGGGTTCCATGGATGCAAGTGCCAAAAAATGCTGCATTATTTCTAATCGGTTAGCTGTGTACCTGTCAGGTGGCATGTGGCCGCTAAACTTTTTCGATTTTTCCAAGCGTATCTCTGATGTGTATTTTATACAGAGAGAGGATATTAAATTTTGCCACTTTCAAATATCATCTTGCTGGAAATCTATTTTTGAATGCCCCCCCGCAACCCCCCCCCCCTCTTTTTTTTTTTCACCTTCATGCATTATGGATGCATATGTCTGAGAGATGAATCCTCTGTTTATGTACTGGTCCTCTCGTGAATTTCGGAATCAAAGAGGCCTTTATTTTCTCCCCCAGATTCCAAGGTTACTGCTCCAGTATGTGACCCACATTCTAAGCACTTCACACAATAATGGCTTATGTCAAAACTTGGATACATTCTTACAGCTTTGCACTCCGGGGAATAAACATAAAGTACGGCCCTTCATGAAATCTCTTTACCTCAGAGTATTATTAGTTAAAGCATGGACCAAATGATAGGTTTCTAATATTGGGGAGTTAACTCATCTCCTCTTTGTCTCGCTGCTTCCCGCCTGTGGTGCTTCTGCAAATAATTAGTGCAGCACGGACATTATGCAGACACTCCTACAGGAGGTGAAGAGGAGACCACTTCACTCTCATTAAATATGTATATTTACCTTTAATTAGGAAGTAGTTCTTTGTAAAAAAAAAATAAATAAATAAATAAATAACATCTCCCCTACTCTGATTTTACAGTGCACCTGCTTTCAGGGCTTGTATGCAGAGCTGCTGACTGGGTTGAAGCAAACACACTGTCAACACTCCTCACAGGGACCCTCCATTAGGCTGTCTCTTTCAGCAGCGCACACCCCCGAGGCTATGAAGCATTTTGCTCTCTTACTGCCTCACATTGCCTCTCCTTCTTTGTCCATCCAAGGAAACAGCCTCTTCACCTTCCACAAAGCTTCCTCTGTTTTTTTATTGCTCCAGCCCCCCCAATAATATTTTCAGCCTGTCTTTTTATAATGTCAATAAAATACAATGTATTAGAATAACAGGAGAACTGTTATTATCAACCAAAATATGATTATTATGTTTCAAACCTGGGGACAGAATTGCACTTATCTTCCTCCCGGCCTGATACTCAATGCCATTTTCTTTCAGACATGCTGGGATAGGATAAATCAATGATTCAACCTTGGGATAGCATCCATGCAAGGGGCCATAACGGCAGAACACAGAAGTTACATGATTTGACCTCAACATAACAGTTTACCTTTTCAGATTTTTCCTGTCTCCTGCTTCTTTTAAATTGCATTCATTTTACCTCTCCCAGCCCACCAAATGTATTCGATATTATTAAAGTAAATCAAAAAAGAGAAATAATAAGGGACAATTTGAAATACCCCTATTTCCTAACAGGAACATTCATGAAGTGTTTAAATATTTTATTTCCTCAGTTTTGGAGGTAATTGCGATATGGTTTAGGTTCACTGGCAAAATAAATGTTCCCACCTGACTTGGTGTTATTGTCCAGCACAAAAGTCCCAGGGAGATGGCAAGTGTGCATGAAGAGTATGAAAAGAAGTCAAAGATATAATGATATAATGAAGATGTTTATTAGAGGTTTTATTTTGCTTTTCATTCACTGCACTTCCTTCTGCAAACTATTCACCCTGATGGATTTTGTCTGTAGACTTTGTAGACTTTGAACAGTGATGTGAAAGTCTTTTCTCATATTCGCATAGCATTGAATGTGTAAGTTTAAGTGATTTGAACTGTTTCCTTTCCCTGTGCACAATTCATCATCGGGACATATCATGGTAAAATATTCCATTTTGAAATTGGAAGTTTTGATTCAGACTGAATGAAGCAAGTTAAACTGGAGAAAGAAAATGAAAACAAAAGGTCTATCAAGGCACGTTTTAAGCCTGTACATTTTGCACTATCCCCTTCTGGATTGTTCACCCAGATCATAAAAACACGGCGGTACTAGAAATATCATATTAATTTGATATTGTGCTAAAAACTGTCATTGTAGATTACAAGCTGCATTTAGCATGTTTACATAATGAGGACGCTTAGAGTTATGAGCTAATAGTAGTAATCATGCCAAGAGCAAAGGAATCACTGGGTGATGTAGTTTGTGGGGCAAAAAAGCCCAGGCCGGTATGTGTAAATGGGTCAAAAAAAAAAAACAAAACACAATTTGAAAAACTGTGTTTGTTTCTCATGTGAAAAGAACTAGCCAGTAGTTTATTTTGTTTGTTTTATCCGTGACCATTCCATACTAATTTAAATCAAACCAATTTTTCAAATGTTCCAAGTTTATACATTTTGTTCACAAAATAAGCCATGAATATTTATTCTCATAATCATGGCGGCAATCATCAAGTATCCTGCTTGTCGGTACAGTCCAAATTGCGCTATTGTAATTATGACAACCCAGGTTTTCACTTGCAGCTGTAGAGCCTTTGTCATGTCAGAGTAAAAAAGAAACTACCAACATGATGATGGAGTTTGCACGAAGTAGAACTGTAGCTTTAGCTGTCTGTAACTGGTAGGGTATATATTTATTACAAATTTTGGGATTCGAACCACAACGAGAATTTTTTTTCGATCAAAGGCTATTGTAGGCTGTAAGGCAAGACGTATTCTTATACTGTAAATCATAGATGGATGTAGTGATGGCAAATAACGTCCAGCTAGCAGAATGCACGTATAAGTGCTGGTTTTGAAGTAATGTTAAGTATTCTAGTTCCCACTCGACCAATCAAACTGCAGTATCACCACAGTCAGTTGACATATTGTATCCACATAAAAAAGCAAGTAAATTAAGTAAAATTTGGCCACGAAAGTCAAACAAAACAACAAGGACATAATCATGCTTGAACACAAAACTCGAATTTGACTTAACATTCGATTGAAGTGGAAGTGCACAAAACTATGCTGGATCCAATTTCAAAAGCTAATTATTTTTCATGTGAATGAATCTGGAGGTCATTGAGTTTGTATAAATGCAGTCAATGTCATATCAGAAAAATAAGTGTCTAAACCAATTCACTGTAGGTCTGTGGCAATGGAGCCAGGCTGTCCTTGTCTGTGCCTCTAACTCACACACACAAACCCACTTATGTCAGTTTGTGAGTGTGTTTCTTTATGGGGTCAGATCAGGGTCAAAATGTATCTGTTAGTATTTTAGAGGTCATCAATCAGACATGCAGTGCTTATTTTGCCAGGAGTTGAGATGTGGGATATTATTGGACAGCACATTTTATGATTGTCAGTTAGATGTTGTTTTTTTTTTTTTTTTTTATATATATACACTTTAGTATTTGGGATGGAAACAAAAGACTGTCCTTACTACTTTTTTCACAAAGAGTGAGGACAAATTGCAAAACTGTGAAATGTTTCACATTGCACAAAGACAACCAAATTTTGTCATTGGGGGGTACTCAGAGTAATCCTATTTTAATCATGAGGATGTCTCATGTCTGCGCCTTCTCCTCCGCTTTATATATCTAACAGATCTTTTCTGATACTGGAGATGAACAAATCGCGTGATAGCTATCAATTTTAATTCAATAGCAAACAGTTATGCACTGGCATAGCATGGAAACTGCCATTCCTGGAGGGTAACATTTAATTGTCATGAAACGGGAAATGAAAAAAAGCACAGAGGGAAGCCATAACCTAAACGGGAGGTGAAGAAACACTAGATCTGAATGACCCTAATAATGAAGAAGCTGTTTTTCTGTTCTTTCTTGTTTGGTTTTAATTATTAAAGCGTTCTTTTAATACATTATTCTTCACACATGTGTTTATTAGTTAATAGTTTATTAGTTATTAGTTAACTTTTTAATGTTTTATAAAACTCTGTTGTTAACCCATCTGGTCCTGGTGCGTTTCCACTATTCATATGCATCATAGCTTCACTAAGTTCTTCTACTGTTAATAGGTTATGTAGTATCGATCCATATCTGACATCATCTGATATGGTCTGAAACTGCAATAGGCCGAGAAGTGTAATCTGATCCTCCTTATTTTCTGATTTATATAATCATTCATATCAGTCCCCCAAATTATTATTCTCTCTAATGGGTCCAGATATTGACATTGTAGTGTTAATTGTTCTTTCAGCTGGCATTTTCTTAGCCCTCCAGGCCAATATTTTACCTCCTTTCTCCCCTCGAATGTAATATGTTTGTTTCGTCAGCATTAGACTGTTAGCCACTTCATTTTATCAGTCGTCAGTTTATCATAATTAGCTCTCATAATAAAGAGATAATGCCATTTTCCAGGGCCATTGTCATTACAAATTTCAGTCTCAGCTTCGTTAATTTGGTTTTCTAATGCTCCCAATTCTTGGCTGTGCCATTTGGTTGGTCATAGGACTAATGAGTTCTCCCTCTGATTGAGGCTTTAAAAGCCTCCCATCTAATGCTGGCCGTAGTTTCGTCTTTGTTTAGGTGAAAATATTTGTCAACGCAGCCTTCAGGAAATTTCACAAAAGCTGGATCTTGGAACAGATAAACCTGTAACCTCCATCTTGAGCAATGTTCCAACCTCCCTAAGCAGTTCTCTATAGATACTGTTGGATGATCACTAATGATTACATGATTTTCTTTTACTTCTTGTTCCTGCTTATTTTTTTTATCATATTTAGTGCCTCTGCAAACAAATATGAATATGTAAGAATTTGAGTCTTGGCTGTTGATCAATATCTTCAGGCCAGTGACACATTGCGTGGCAACTGCCTTTGATTTCTATCAATTATATCCAATGGACAGAAAGCAGCACTCACACAAGCTGCAACAAAAGCACATAACAAATGTGCCACTTGAAATCTGAACAACTCAAAGGCTTAAAATAGCAGTCTTCATTCTGTTGCCTTACATTTGTCTGCCTCTGACTTTCAAGAACTCTCCTGGTTACACAGCCCAAGGCAAAGAGCAGCTTAATCCTCTCCTCTTTCAGATAGAATAAATAATTCAGATAATGACTAAATAACACAATACAAAATGGACTCTTGGTGTAGGTGTAACAAACGGCTAGAGCAGTTCATTCCTCTATATTTTGAATTTTTAAATAATGTATTATGATGTGGCCTTTTGTTACGATGCACAAGTTGAATTTGTTGTGATACTCTCACGGCAACAAAAGGACAATAAAATCAGAGCTCTGTATTTCTATGCCTTAAAGCAGTGTACCAGGAGCTTTGTGCAATCAGTTCAGGGATTTCAAGGACTTTTTTTTTTTGATTATAGAACCGCAGGTCTGAGAGGAAGCGATCAGAGCTCATGGTCCCAACAGCACAGAGGAGCTGCTTGAAACGCCAGGAGCTGCTAGTCTTACTCAGATGTATCAACAAAGAGGAAGAGCAGGCAAAAAGGTGGGAATTCCTCTAGATTAAATGATAGTTGCCCCTATTAAAGCTTATTTAGATGTGGGACTCAGCCGTTAAAAGTTTAAGATCTGAATGGCATAGACAAAACAGCAGCTGAGTCTATTTTTACTAATCTAAAAAGGAGTCAGTGGAAAGAATTTTTCTTTGTATACCATGGTAGATAAAATATTTCATATCCTGAGACACTTTACTTTCATGTAGTCCAAGCACAGCCCTATTTGATGAGTGAATCAGCTGTCAAATAAAGTCGTAAATTAAGGGTAGGGTTAGGTTAGGTCAACTCAATTATTATTTTTCTTTTTTAAGCAAGTAGCGTAGTTTGAGGTTAAGTTAACTGCTGTGTCTGGGTTTAATTTTCATCAAGTGTGAAATACCACGAGCCTCATTCAGATTTATGTAAACAATCAGGGTAAGAGCTTTATTTTATGACCAGGATGCCCAGACTTTACAGGAACGAGTAAATCAACCTAATCACAGAAACAGAACCATTTCAGCCATGCAAGGAAATTCTTTACTTCTCATTTTACAATTTAGTTTCCTTTTTTTTTTTCTTCTACTTGTGTCATGCCTTATCTCTGTCTTCTCTTCATAGCCAGGGCGCTGTCTGATTCCTGATTTGCCAGGCTGCACACGTCCGACTTGTGGATTCGACTGAAATGACTCCTGAAATATCCATCACGGCAAATTGCATCTTTCGTAGTGCTGATTCCCTCTTTTGGGCTAATGAAGTTATATGCCCCTGCACAACTACCAAGATGCCTGCTAATGTCTTTTAATTTGCAAAGATAATTACAACAAGGTTTCACTTGGAAATCCATATATGCAGGCAAACGGAGCCAAAATCGACCAATTCACACGGGTAATTATTTCTCCCTTAGATTCTCTAACATATAGATACATCTCAAGAGGCTAATGACACTGATAAAATGATTCACACAATAATAAAGCAGTCAGGGTTGACGTAACGTGTAAAAGATATAAAATATGCATTTGTGTGCAATTCCTGATGAATACCAATGTGTATAGCATTGTTTCTTTTCAGTGCTTTGTTTAGAAAATACCAAAATTAGCATTTTGGTGCCTAAAGGTGCTGCACTAGGCTGCACCCCAACATTACGCAATCTGCAATTAGCCAATGCAAAAACAGAACATGTTGTGCGTGTTGTGATGTTAAGGTTAAAGGCATGCATGTACGCATGCTCACTCATATGCATGCAGGGCGAGTGAGAGACAGAATGGGAAACGATGGCAGAGCAGGCTGTAGGAGACGTTGTGGCAAGGAGAGGCTAGACATAATGAGTTTAATAACGTACAATGTTCATTAAAACATAGCTCACAGCCTCTCCGGAGGTGTCATTCCTGTCAGATTAGTGCTGCTGAGATATGGCTGGTGCTGAGCGGAAGCAGCCCATATGGTCTGTCTGCTTGACAACACTGTGACCCACAGCAGATGTGCTGTTTTTCTCTCCCCTGGTGTTAGAATCAGCTTCTTTGTCACACCTGTGTTTTCTCCCAAGCCACACAATAACATCAACAAATGAGGCGGTCGGATTCGCCCTCTGAGTCAACAAAGGAGCCTGAGCCACCACAAAACACCTTTTGACTTCATTAGGAAGGCTGCCTCCCTTATAGGCATTATTAAAATGGCAATTGCCAAAGGAAAAGGATAAATTATGCCTGTGTGCAATGCTTTTAATGTTGACTGCAGCAAAGATTTTCTAAATGAAGATCAAAACCTCACCTAGATGTTATGATACTTTTTTTTCAGAGAAGCCTATTCCTATCTAGAATATGCTCAATGTTCACTTTTTTTTTTTTTCTGTTAAGGAAGTGTGACATTTTTGTACCACCTACATTTGCAACGCATGGCATTAACACTTGGGAATGGGCCTCACCTGCTTTTAGATGTAGGCAACAAGTACCTTGTTAAGGTTGCGGTTTAATGTAAGTTATTGTGTCCTGTCTCGCACCCTCACGACTTCAACATCTGTTTGGAAAGGAGTAGGGAACATCACTTGCAGCCCCCTCACATCCTGGACACAACCTGTTGTAGCGTCTGAAAACTGTGTGCCAAAAGAAGCGCACTTTTACATACCTCCAATAAATCTCTATCTAAATTTACTGAAGCTGGTTTCTGTTGGCAACAATCAGAACGTCTAAATGATCCAAGTCCAAGAATTATATGATTTTTTTTAATGTGTTTTCTCTTTTAGAAATATAACAGATCAAAATGATCCTCTGAGTTTTTGGCCATAATGAAAATCTTATGTCTTCATAAATATTGCTTTAGCTATGCAAATATTTCCCACCTCAAAATACCAAGAACTTCCTGTTCCAGTATGCTGCAGATATTACTTTGTGGCATCTGGGCAGATTTATTATGTTGAATTTGTGCATGAGCGGGTGCAATGCTCCTGATTTTCATTCTGGGTGTTTATGCCAGGTCATTTCCTTGTGGACTCTGCCACCGGCAATGCAGCGTGTTATATAAAGACTTAGCTAATGAATGGCAAAATGGTCATTTATTAATAGTCTGAAAAACTGAAGTTGATATGATTAACATCTTCAGGAGTGTAACTTTAGAACCGTCTGGATGTTTTACCCAAACACGACCATAAAGATGGGCAGAGAGATCATGCTTCAACAAGAAAATAAGAACGCAAATTAAGTATAGTCGAACTGTTTAGTACAACTTCGAGGGCAACATTGTTTTCATAGCTGCTCATTGTTTAAATGTAAGTGTGCACTATGAAGCGTGAGATTGTATTTTAAAATATTTTTTAAGGCAAGATGGTTTATTATAATGTTTTTTCCTTCAGGTTTCTCAATCAAAATGTATTCAAATAAAAAAGAAACTCAAGAAAAATGTTTTATGTGTTGAATGTAAAAATGTAGTTCAGGCTGTATTCTATATATGGTCTATGGCCGCTAGTTAGTTCGCTAGTTTAAATGTCATTTTTATGGGTCAGGGCAGAAGTTTGGACTGATATCTTGGTTGTCCAGTTTTCCCTCCAACAGAAATCTTACTTTGTCACCAAGACAAATTACAGGGATTTTTTTTGCTGCTTCACCGTGTGCAGGCGACTTGATTTATATGGGTTACCGAGCCACTTCTGCCAGCACTATATGAAGCATGCACCCGATAAGCTGTCTGTAATTTCAGCTGGATAGAAAGCAATTTTTTTCAGATCATGTGAAGCGCAGATGATCACGTTCAATATACAGACCCCCATGACAAATGCCAGTCTGCTTGCAGGCGGCCACACATCTCAAATAAACAACATTTGAATGCTGCAATTCATTATTAAACCTTCCATCAGGATGTATCGTTCATCCCTTCATGTGTCTGTGTGTGTTTGTGCGTGTACAGTTACAGGAGGAGCATGACACACAGCAGGGATACCAGAGGCACGATTTCTTAGAGGGGTAGATTTCAATATTGGTGTTCTGTAATACATGTCTAGTTTATATGGATATAAGTGTCTATCTTAAGTAGCAGCTGTCTGCTCCCGATAATCCTTTTGCTTGATTAAATGTCAATATCTCCTTCATATGTGTGCTGGCATAAATCTGTATGGATGAAGTGGGCAGTGGTGACATCACTGGGGCAAGAGGTGAATGGATCTCAACAGGCGCCGGAAACTTCAGAGCAGGGAGCAATATACGAGCAGCAGTAACAGCAAGGTCCATAGAGTTTAATGCACATCCCCAAGTGAAATGCCATCTGGAAGAAGCAGGGTGCCTATGGATTAATCACCTGAAAGCTCATTCCGTTCTTTGTTATACAGCCAGCATTCTCTGCGCCTCTGGTGGGCTTCTCGGCCGAGGTAAACTCTAGCTACAAGCCTGCTTTTTCAAGCACTTGGTGCTGGCTGGCTCAGAGGCCTGCCACCACGGTTATTCGGTATGCACGGTGCACACAGGTAGATAAATGTGAGGGGAGGATGCCACTCTATTGGGGCGCTGTCTTGTGAGGCAGCGAGAGGGCTGAGATTTATGATCTCTTGTTAGAGGCGTGTGGATAAATGAATGTTGCTTTGTGTATGTGGGACATACGCGCTGGGCTTGTTCAAATTCAGGAGAGAGAACATGGAAGCGTTGGGGTGCTCTGCTATCTGTGGGAGACTCCACTCCTCTCTGCGGCACCATATTCTCCTCTTCCTCGGCCAGACGCAGGTGGTCTGTCATTTGAAAAGGGAAAGAACTAAAGCGTGTTTGTTTGATGGAAGATTTTTCTTTTTCATCAGTTTATCTCTCTCCACGTGTTCTCCACCTTCAATGTGACGTGCCAAGTTTTAAGTAGTCTGCAGGATCTCGCGAGGATTAATCAGTCACATCGAAAGCGAAGAATAAATAGCAATTAGTGTGTTTTCTGAGGAGCGACCATACTAAGAGGGTGGTTTCCAAAATCAATAACCTTGTTAACTGAGGAGCAGCAGCGCACTGTTGTACTTCACTGGCTTTGGAATTAGCTATCCATGGCATGTGTATAATTACAATGGAGAAAATAGAAAGAAAAAAAATGTTTCATGCTGTGACACAGATTAAAATTGTCATATCATAGATGAAAGGGTTGGGGGGCGGGGGGTGCATGAAGTAAATGTAAATTAGAAAAATTGCACAAGAAAGCTGAGTTTGTTGTTGCAGACCTTTTGCTGTCCCTGCTGGTAGATAACAGCATTAACACAATTTAAAATGTCACGCAAAGGGGGAGTTTGGATGGCACAAACTCTATATAACCACATAACCTCAAGACCCTGGGCAGGAATCCAGCAAAGGCCCTTTATCACAGGTCACCCCCTCTCAGTCTTCCCTGTAGGTCCTGCTGGTCTTATCTGAAGAAGGCAACAAAACACACACACACAAGCAATGAAATACAGTGTAATTTAGGCGTCTTTTGGTGGTGTGGATGCGGAAATTACAAAATTAAAGGAGCTGAAAGAAGGATTGACATTATTCCACTCATAGTTTCGTATAACAATCTATAAAGTCATTGTTTAGGCCCAGCATGGAATTAGAAGAAAGGAACACAGTAATTATATCTATATAGCACAGCTCTCCATCCAGTGCAAAGCAATGAGGCAAAATGAGAGTTCTTTATGTAGTGAGGTGGAAAGTAAGGATGTGGAGGTCAGTACGAAGCGTGCAACACATCTATTGGGTGTGTTTCCAAATAACTGTAACAGTATTAATCGTTCCCTTTAAGTACACAAACCTCCACCAAACCCTAACCAGAACCAAATGTTTCAGCCACCTGAGGCTGCATTCAGTCCAACAGTGGCTCTGTTTGAAAAAACACAGCCTGCGCATTCATTTGAACGGAGCCAGTCTGTTGGCTCAGTGGGGGCGGCAGCACAGAGGGATCCAGTTCTCAACTTTTGGGTTAGTGCAACTCAACATGATACCCTCAGCCAGTCAGTTACATGCAAATTAATATTCCTCTACAATTATCGAGGCTACCTTATTTATTTTGGAATAATACCACACTGCTTCGACATTATACAACATGAACAGTAAAAATTTAGACTTAAAAAAGCATTGATGTTGTATCAAAACTCACATCCAACGGACAAAGGTATGAATCAGTTCCACAATGTTTTTGTGGGCCTGACACATTAGCCCAGCCATGTGTAGGACAGACAAGTAATAAATGATGTGAACATATTGCAAACCAACCATTGAATTTCCATCATGCTAGAGCAATAAACCTTGGCTTGTCCAAACTAGTCTCCCAGGTACTGCTTTTGGAAGCTGTTTCTCACCATCTGTAGTTGTAGTCCCAGGGATGAGTTTAATCTGCCGTGCTCATCAGAATCTTTATTAATACTTATGTTGGTCATTTATCACGAAAATTACAATTCTTAAAAAGATGAACAAACAAAATGGGTTTCTGCATCAACAACAATGCTGATTGTGGCAGCAGAGTGGAGACGTGATAACATCTCTGTGGAAACGTGTGTAAAATGTCAGCAAGATAACCAATATCGAAGAACGAAAACATTTGTCGTTTCCGCTGTCTTCCTCCCTCAATTCTTTGGACTTGCTAACTACAAGTGCTTCTACAGTAAATTCCAAGCATTTCCTCGCATCATTTGTTGCTTCTTTTGCTATTTATTTGGTACCAGTTTGTTTCCTCGAAGAGTGATTTTGAGTTGTTAATGAACATTTATTAATTTACTTTGTCTTGCGAGTTGTGCATTACAGTTCAGATTCGTGCTGTTCTGACACAATTTTGAGGCCATAACAAATATAAAGTGAAGCTCATTTTTTAAATGACATTACAACACAGAGGTAAATAGACCATAAAGTAGCGTATGAATTATCTCCACCTTCTCTTCCAAATATGGTTTGAAAGAGAATGCTTCAAAATGTCAGGTCACTCACTAGTGGGCGACATGATAGTAGCTGCCACATGTTTTCAGTCACTCTTCTGTGATGTGCTGATACCACAGCACTAGCTCTGGAAGACAATCTGCATCTGCTTTGCTGTGATCTAGTTAAGTTTTAGTCTCCAAATGAAGCAGGAATGACCTTACCAAGCTGTCAGTGGAGACACATATTCAAGGCTGATGGAAATCAAAAGCTAAAAATAAAACTCAAGTTTTAATCTTTACTTTAGGTCTGTAACACCACAAGTGAATAAAACGCAATTCAGTGCAAACTCGTCGCACAAAAAAAAAATACTCCTTGTGATAAATGACTCCTTTTATCTCTTCTCATGAGAACATCAGAAGATAGAATGGAGGAGTAGAAAACAGACACAACAGTAATAGCCAGACGGCAGCCGCAGATGATGCTGCAGAAAGCTTTGCAGGGACATTGAAAGGCTTGCTGCTATATAACAAGGTAAAGATGGAGCAGCAAAATAATGACAAGATAAGCATAAGGCTGACGGCTTTCTTCGGCTGTCAGCCGCAGCTTGAGGCACAGTGTACTTTATTAGTGGAGCAGCTTGCAATCAAGGAAGAGTATGTGATCGTGAATAAAAATTGGAGAATGAGAAGTAGATCAAATCAGGGAAGACAAGATGGAGAGCTGCAGCAGGACGTGATGTTAACATAAATGACATCTCAATCACTCTCTGTTGCCGCTTTCTTGATCCGCAGTTCCGCGGGATCTTCTTGCGGAAGCTCTATCTAGTCTAAGTCCACTAATTAAACCATGATTATGTTCCCCTAATCAAACTCCTCTGGATTCCTAGATGTTCAGCAAAGTCAATTACATCATATCTATGAATTTGACTTTCTCATTACATTTTTTCCCCTTGCAGTTTTTAAATTAAAGCGAGAGCTGAGCACATTGAGTCGGGCTTAATCAAGTGGAAACTACCAAAGCCCCATGACTCTGCAGTAGGCAATCTCCCTGAGCCTCTTAGCCTATTGCAATGAGCCAAGGCTTCATCAGGCTTATGAGCGCTGTGTCATATCTGCATTACAGCGGCAACGCTCTGAAAACACCCCCCCTGTCTGACTAATGAGCTAGGTAAGGTCCAGTCCACTGTTGGTGCACTAAGAAAGGGGAAAACACATTTCAGTTCTTTCCATGTTCATAATGCATCTTCAGCAGCGGAAAGCAATATGAATGATTTAAAGTAGCATCTGTAAAGGCGCATCAGCTGTCAACTATCAGGAGATGAAAGCCCAGATTGGCTCATTGGACTTGATGAGAGACCGTAGTAGCCGGGCGTTCGGGGACAGGCAGTGGAGGCAAGCGTGGAGACCAGCTGTCACACTAACTGTTGGCACCGTGGTGCGTGGCGATAGGAAGCCCGATGCACAGAAGGATGCTGTGACAAGAGAAGGAAGAAATCCAGCATCTCAGCCACTGTCTTCCAGTCTTCTTGGCTCGGGATATTTTATATCTGCTTTCAAGTAACCCTAAATCAATGAAGTTTCCGTCTTCCTTTATCAGAGCACTCCTGGCAGGGCTTTTTTTTTTTCGATCATAACTTGGTAGGGGAGGGGCTCCCGCCCCACGTATTCTCAGTAACTGTGCCAAAGCAGAGCTGGTCTGATGTGCACCACCTCAGCTTGTCAAAGGGCTATGAGCTCTGCCCTACATTTCTGTGCTAGGACTTCATCAGGCGTGAAGTAAAGGGTAGTCCCATTCCGTTATTGAAATGTGTGCCACCATACAATCGCCTGTGCATGCTGGTGTGCCAGTATACGTTCACACTCACCATTAGAAAATGTGCAGCTTGTTTTTGTCCTTTTTTTCGATGATCCATTTTTACACTTTTTTAAAACATTTAACACATTTTCCAGTAAATCCACTGATTTGCTCATATGGAAAGATGAATCCTGTAAATAATGAGCAGAATCAGTTGACAATAGTACATTTTTTATGGTACACCTGAGAAAATTGCTGTAATCGCATATGCAGCAAACTCAAACCCCTGCCCAGATTACCACCTGTGGGAGAAATGTGAGTTTATCAAATGGTGAAGAAGGTTCAATATGGGTTCCAAGAATGCAGGAAATATATAAGCGCAAATACTTTTGTGACGACTTTTTGCATGTCACATTTTTGACATTGCTGTCAGTCCATATTGATATCAGATGCATCCTAGAATAAACTGGAACACTGATCTAAGAACATCATCTATAAGGAGGGATTCAGAACTGAGCAGGAAGGTCTGCCATTTCAGTGCAGCCAAACACACCCACTCAGCAACATACAAATTCACAGTTTTATTCAGTTGGGCCCGTGTGCTCATCTCGCAGACAAGGACTGCCACTGCTTAAGAAGAAGGGAGACAGCATGGCAGATGCATGTTAAAAACAGCCTGAAAGGAAACATGGATAGCGGAAACGCAACAATCCCCTGTGTGTATGTGTGTGAGATCAAAGAGCATCGGTAAAACTAGCATAATCTGCTGGCACTGGCAGGGTTTCTGCGTGGTCAAGCCCTCACAGCATCCCCTCAACATTTAGTGGTCCTGTAATCCTGTCAACCTTTCAGATGTATAGGCACTGTAGTAGAGACGCTGGTGCTATAAATGATTAGCGCAATTTACTTTGTTTTCTCCCTTATCATCTCTTTCGACTCCATACTCTCAAGGGGTTGGCGGAGATGAGGCACGGCACTTCAAAGATGAAAACTTAAGAGGTGAGCTCTTTTGGTGTCAGTGAAATGATGTTTATGGACCCAGAACACAGCTAAAATTGGAGAAACACATTCGGTCTTCTAAGAGATGTATTACATTTATCTTTTGAGAACACTCGCCATCCATAGGCCAAAGAAATCTGTTACCAGCTTCAGATGGAGTTAATCTGAAGTGAGAGCTGATGTTCACGAGCATCGACTGTTAGATGGTGAAGCAGCAGTTACGCAGCGGCGCAGATATTAAGGTCATCATCACCTGGTTTCCTCCATATCGTCACATCTCCTCTCCCGCATGTTCACTTTTTTGGCTGTGAATCTGTGCTGTTTGAAATCCTTTTCAACGTTCAGTCATCTCTGTAATTCTGCTCTTACTGATATGTACATATCTGAACTGCTGGGCTGGTGAAATTTATACCTGGTTCAAAATTTATCATTTTTAAATATGAAAACCTAAACCTAAACCAGAAGAACCTTGTTATCAGCAACAACAAAAAGGGTTGCTTTGTCCCTATATGTAAACAATGGTGGTTACCCACAGTCCCAACCCCCCTCCCCGTGACTTTGCACACATGAGCCGTGTAGATAACGGATGGATGCATGGAATGATGGATGGATGAATGGAAAGATGGTTGGATGGATGGACGGAAAGATGAATGTTATTGCTGATGCTGGTGGCTGTAATGAGAGCATCCAGCTGCACTCTGTAAGTAATCATGAGCAAGCATCCCGAGTTCCGGCATGATTTAAGTGTTGCGCTTGGATAGACCAGGAGCAGAAGGAGAGGTAGTATGTCCTTCACATAATAATGTAATATATGACATATCGCTATATTGAGAGTGACTGCTGGTGACAGTGTGGTGCTCTAGACATCCACTGGCACAGGGTTAGGGCTAGTAAAGCCACAGACAGCGACGGTAAAAAGTTTTAGGACACCAACCCATTGGCCAATCTGGCTAAATGGACTGCACTCACAATATATACCACTTAGTTCACAGCCCAAGCAAAGCGCTTTGCCATACAACCCACTCCCTTGGGGTTTAGCAGCTTGAGATGGGTAGATTTAGCTATTTGATGCAGTAATTGGACTCATCATGATGTCCAACATGAGCCACAGTCCCCTTTTGTTCTTGTGTGGACTTTATATCGGAGTCCATGTTGTGCTGGTAGTTGAATATGTTATAACATATTGCACGCGTAAGCTAAGCTGAGTTGTGTAGTATGACCTGGCCTAAGCGTAGGCCACGTTGCACAACGCAGGGAGGTGGAAGAAAAGGACCGCAGTGTCACATCTTTATAATACGGACACTAATATAGTCCATTCCATTTTTAATTTTATTTTTTTTAACTACCACTTGGCATTTTGTTAAGTAGTACACAAGTGTATTTTTCCCTTATTTGTGTTATTATAACTGTCAGGAGGATGTTGATATTTGTTCATGTTTATTTTCCAGAATAGATGTTCTGCTTTCAGTTACAGCTCTTTATTAGTGTCAGTTACAAATTTCACAGTGAATGGAAAAATTAAAGTGCCCATGGAAATGACTCCACGCAGACTTGTCTCTATTTGTATGTAAAGTACATTTCAACACTAATTGTTCAGCCAAAACTTGACTAAATGCATGCTTGTAATGGAGCGGCAAAGCATCAAAGAGGCCAGAATAAGTGCATTTGTTTCAAAAGAACAATGCTCTTTTGAAACAAATGTCACTTGTGAGAACAAGTCTTCACAGCAAGTTTTAAAATATCCACAAAAAAAACTTCTCAGAGTGCCACTGCAGCGTAATCCATTTGTCCTTTCATCCGTATCCTCGGTGTGATCTATTTGTCACTGCTCAGCTAAAATGTAGCCACAGACACTTCAGAGTTTTGCAAAGCTTTGAAAATGGTCATTTAGATATATTTGAGAAAACAATGACATACTAATCATACAAATGGACATTGAAGAGGTGGGTTATTCTGCAGGAGTGGTTTGAGTAGTTCATGTCACACTTTTTCCCTCGTTAAAACTTTTTACTCCTCAAATCTATTTTTGAGTGATGGCATACTGCCGTCTGGAAAACCATAAACCTTCACAGCCAGTTCTCAATCCAGCCAATCAGCACTGGGTAAGAGAATCTCTTAAGGGTATAAAACACTGGTCTCCATCTCTTACAAATTCATGTCGTCCAAGCTCAATATGACACATTAGTCCACTCTGCTTTCATATTTATTTTCTCTTGGATTTCCTAATTATAGCATTTCTGCTTTTAAAATGTGGCGGCTGTAGCTAAGTAACTTCTGTTTTAGATGTTACACTCTGCAGAACAAATGCAATCCCAGGATCTAGCTGCTTTTAGGAGTGAAAGAATTCTATTCTCAAGTCAAAATTAGAGCAAACGTTAGTGTGATTTGATATCGGTGGCGTGTAAATAGAGATCATTCAACCGGGTAGTCGCTAATTTTTGTTATTTCTTTATGTTGCAGAGAATTTGGGAATTGATGAAAAACATACAACTCACACGTTTTTGCCTGAATGCATAAAAGAGATTTTTCATGACTGCATAGACTAGTTTATGTGGATAACAACTTTTCTCGTCCTGTGAGAAGCAGTAGGAGTGTAAACACATCTCTCCACACGCTGGACCTCACATCGTCTTCCTCCATAAATAACTATGGATTTTACATTAGCTCAGCTGTAAAATCAGCAACGACAGCTCCCTGACTAACCCTGGGTTGGTAATATGGAGGGGAAAAAACACAGAACTGGGACTTGTGGAATATTTTTGTCAGGAGCTGAAAATTAGCTTTGTTCTTTTATCTGAGAGGATCAGCTGCTCAGACGCTGGATCCTTCTTCGGTAAATTGGGCCTCAGATATCCTCCTGGCTCCATTGTCAATCCATTGTTGTTGATTTTGAGGCATTCTCTGCGTGATGCACATAACATAGTAATTTCTCAGTTCGAAGCCTTAAGAAAAATTAACACTATTACTAACATCAATTAATTTTCAAGGTGCTCAGGCCCATATTTTAGCCACCGAAAAAAAATTCTCAGAATTTTATTACCAGTAGTAAGTAATAAGACTCGACATTTTGTCATTTTCTACGACTTCAAGGGCATTTGTGTCTACTTCGAACACTTCACTTGACTGCTCTGCCTCTAAACTTTATGATGAACAGCAGCCCCACTGCATGTGTCTTATATAACCAGATAGAGAGATTTAAATAACAGGTTTTTGTTTTTTGTTTTTTTTTTTTTCAATACAGCACCCACTAGATGGGTCTGCTCCCTGTCATTGCTTTGACAGGGTGACCTCGGGTGAGGCACATTTAAATAGAAAAAAGTTTTTCATATAATATCACAAAAGCAATCAATGCAAACACCGTTTGAGGGTGAGAATGGACAAGGTTAGGCTGGAGGAGAACAGTGATGCTACCTGTCAACTTTATGATGCGGTCCCACAGGGCTGGGCCCCTGATCTAATGTGAATAAACAGGTGAATGACAGCAGGAAAAAAAAAAGAATGGCGTCAACTTGATCAGCTGTCCACCTCTGTCAGAGCAAGGCTTTGTGCGAAAGCTGAGGTCCCTCCACATGTGACCTTTTGCAGTGGGTGGCGTGTGACATGAACTGTTGAGCAGTGCTTTGAGTTAGAGAAAAAAAAAAAGAAAAAAAACATGTTTCCTTTCGGAGCATCCGAACCAAAAACAGGCTTAAGCTTTAACTTAAAAGGTTTTGAACATGAATCCAGCCTACGCTTCCTGAGCCATAGAAACATTTCTGACTCTGAATGTTTCATACAATGGGAGCTGCAATTGTCCATTTTGGGTTGCCGGATTTGTGGAATTTGATCTGCCAGTGAAAATGCTTTTTTTTTTTTTTCTTTTTCTTTTTCTTTTTCTTTACTCAATTTCAAAAGATTTTCTATCTCAACCCACAAACTTGGAGTTTAATTCTGGGTTGCTATTGTCCCTGGTCATCTGGTGTACTCTGTAATGTCCCTCCTGTAAAGACAGATAATCGTTGCATGGAGGGCCGCATCCTGCTGGTGGGTCTTGTACATCTCCTCATTGAACCACTGCTGCTACCAAAAATTGTTTTGTGTACCTGTCAATCACCAGAGAGTCTGGACAGACAATACAAGCGTGATGAAAGATATATTCAACAGAGCTGTTGCATTGTGGGCTACACTTCTGTTCAGCTTCCACAGCATTTTTGTTGTTATTACTGCAGCGGGATTATTTCCTTCTACAGTTGTCTCAGTTAATTTACATACAAAAGAACTGGTCCCCAAAGAAACATCAGCAACAAGCTGTTATTATTGCACAGGCCATAATGTTAGCGCTCTGTTCAGGAGCTTTGCAACGCTCAACCCTTTTCTTCTGCATATCATACCGCCTGAGCCACAACCTGCTGTATTACAAACAACAAAAGCTGAGAGCCAATTTCACATGTGTCTATCACAGTGTGAGTATTTCCACCAACCGCAGCTCTGCACCCTCCTAAATTTGCATGGCAGCAGGTCAGGGGGAGGTAGGAAGAAGGAGAGCCCAAGGAGAGACACAGAGGGTGGGTGGGCAGGGGGGGCTCCATGTTTGTGTTTCTAGGCCAATGATGCGTGACCCCTCTTTCACACCCTGCTGATTGTTTACCGGGCTTACATGCGCACACTTAAAGAGTGATGATGTTGTCTGCCACATGTAGTTCTTTCACTGCCCTCCAGTGGCTCTCTAATAATAGTACGACTCAGTGTCACTCACACACACACACAAATTCTCCAGCATGCCACCCCCCTAAACAATTCCAAAAGCAGTGCTTGCTTGCACAAATGTTGGTCCAGCTGAAATGACAGGATCCACAGAGAAGATCCAATGAATGTTTACTTACTTCACTGTTATCATCATTTCAGTTTATCTCATTTGGTGTCCCCAAGGCACAACATAAATTACCTTCAATGCAATTATGGAAGTAACCAATTACAGCCCTTGCCATTTCATCGTACAGCGTACAAATAAGCAGCATATCCCCATTATTTACTTGAAACCGTATTTTTAAGACCAAATTGAATGTGGGGAAAGAACTCAGCAAAACAAAACCAGATGTGGTTCGGAGGGTTTCTCTCCAAGCCAAACCTTGAGGAATGCATGACTCTGGTGAAGGTTTTTTTTTTTTTTTGTTGTTGTTGTTGGTGGTGTTTTTTTTTTTTTTTCAACAAGTAGGAGGAGGGGTCGAGGGGTCAAAGGAGTTCATTATTGCAATGGGTCCACATGAAGAGTGTCTGCAGTCGTGAGGTCACTCCCCACGACAGGGGAATCGCACTGGGGTCAGAGCTGCTGCAGGGTGCATGAGATGATGTGCGTGCGTTTGTCTATGTTGGTCAGCGGTTATGGGGAGTGGGGGGTGCGGGGGGGGAAGGGTCAGTTAGACAGTAGGGGGCGTTATTGTGTTGTCAGAACACACGAGTCCTCGATCTTCTCTGGCCTCTCACGCTCCCCTCTCTACCACAGCCAGATCAGATTGGGACGGAGGTGGAAAATAATGCCGCGTGCTGGCTGAGACGACTAAAGCTTCCTGTCCCTTTAAGCTTGTTCGTTCTCATTTGGCGTCTGAGTTACACAGGAATTTTTATTTTGCCTTCAAAGGAGCAGAGCTGAATCTGCTGTGTCTGGACAAAGAGCAGGCAGCTTCCTGAAGCAGAGGTTCTTTCGGGTCAACAAAACCATGTCCTCTTACACTTCTATACATAGAGGAATCATCTGAAACACACTCGCAGCATGTGCTGTTTCGTTTAATGACTGTGGTTGTGCACATGCATGCAAACACCCAAGCGACCAAAGCCAACCTATAAATGCAGCCGAGGCAGAACATTTTACTGACTTTGCCAAAACAAGATTATCTGCTTAGAAGTTCAAATCACCAACCCGGTGATTAAAAGAGCTCTTCAAAATTTCCATCAGAGCCCATAGCCACCATGGATGAAAGAGGCAGAATTTTATCTCTCTATCCCACTTTGCCTTCAATTCTCAAAGGACTAATATGTTCATTTTCAATTTCAAATCGAAAGGTTTTGCATATTTGGTTTGAGTGATTTCTCTGTTGCAGCCTGCCCTTGTTTGAAATTTAGTTGACCTTGTTATTACGGCCACATTGTATGGCATATTCTGGAAAATATCAGACCCCCCCTTTCACTGATGTAAGGATTACCAGGTGTTGACCCAGAATCCATTATCTAAGATTAGAGCCTGTCTTTCTTTTCTCTTTGGAGTGGTTGTGTCTATTTGTGCACACTTAGCAGATTGTTTTAGTCAACTCGTTGCTGAGAATCCTTCTGATGTTGAAGTTGAAATCTTTTGTATGGTGACTATGTGAATTCTAATTAAAATGCAGCTACATATTTTTATGTCTTTCAAATGAGCATAGAGCTTTTTACAATCTGTTCTGTATAAACTGCGTCTGAGCTTCAGGCCGCTGTCTGGCATTTTATCATGATCCAAGTCTGTGGTGTGCTACTGACTGGAACATGTCATACTCAATATACCAACAATGAGACACTTATTGTTTTTGTTTGTGTTTTCTTCTTTCTATTAACAATCCCAAAAAGCGTTAGCTATGAGCTCATGTGATTTATAATATGATCATTTTGAAAGCTGCGTTTGTATGAATAATGCAATTTGAATAAACACATTTTTGAGTTTTATTTACACACACACTCTGGAGGTCAAAAGGAATCTTTTGCCTAGTCTTGAGGTCATGGAGCAGACTTTGCAGCTGATTCCTGTTACTCCTCCCTCAGCTACTCTTCCTTGCTCTTTATGTAAAAGTCAAGCTCTCTGAGTGGACGCTTGCTTTTAGTGCTGGGACTGGACGAACAAGTAGTTGTCTTTTTTACTTGTGTTATTTGAGAACCCACTGAGTCATCGCCAGCTCCCACACATTCAGTCTTGAGATCGTCTCATGTTATTACAAGGGTTGGCTAGTTGGCATTAGGTGTTTGAGATAAACACAAATGGCCAGCCTCTTAACCACAGACTTAATGTAGAGATGGACATAGACAAAGTGGCCCTTAATTATGCCGACCTTCATGAAATTTAAATGGGTTATATAGTTATATAAAAACCCATGGCCGCTTCGGTTGAGATAAAAGACGAAGTTAGCTACAGAGACAAAAACCCTTTTTTTACCAGCCTGTAAACGCATTTATTCCTGGTGTAAAGGTGGACATTGGAGCTATGGGAATTTACTGCCTTTTGGAGTCAGACTCAAGTTGAAAGCGGAGGAACCGCAGTGCTTTTCGCTTTCACATGCCTTTCATTTGGTTGTCGCATGCTCTCCACCAACACCCGCTGGGATGAATCTTCCCTCAACGGAAAACAAGGAGGAATTTCAGCGCTACGTATATTATCCAGTTGTTCAATGTATGGATTCAAACAAGTAGGGAGCATCAGCGCAAGTACATTACAGATGTGTTTAAGCGACAGTTACCAATGCAATGTTTAATTTTCTGAGTAGCTGGTGGACATTATGAGATATTCATACTTATTTTTGGTGCCCACCCACAGTGACACAGCACCAAACACATTTCTTTTTCACGTTTTCCGAGGTTACCAGTTATCTAGGTATAAAAATCTATTAATGATGTGTCTCTGATTTGAAAACTCTTCTCCAAACTTTTCTCCGACATTGTGCAATGGCATCTTTAATGTGAAACCCATCTTAGAACCATTAAAACCTGGCCAAGTTTTACCCCCTCAAAAATCTCTCCCTCTGCACCTGGTGTCTGTCAAGCGAAGCCATTACAAAGGACCAGTTGAGGCGTATCCTTTAAGAGGGTCATGTGTTCAGATTTCCTTTCACTTTTTTCTCCCCTTGAACTTCTGAGGGATGTGCGTGAGTTTAAATGCCTTGCTTTGGATAGGGTTATAACATAAAAACCAGCTCCACCATCCTCCTGTTCCAGCGATTCAGCAGAGCATTCAGGACAAATTTTGTTAGGGTCTTTTTTTGTGTGTGTGTGTGTGTGTGTGTTGATTGTTGTTTGCCTTTAAGTCTGACTGCTTTGTCAGCCTTTGGAATCACAGAAAGAGAGAATGGTTTGATAGAGAGGAATGAGAATGACTTACCAGGAGTGTTGATTCAACGCTGCAACAAAAGATCGTCAAAGAAGGTTTGTTTCGCCACAGCTGCCTTTACTGGTTGAAATACACAAAACTAAGTCATGTAAAACCAGGCAAAGCCATCATGTTGTTCTATAACGCAATCTTGTCTTGCATCTGTCTTTGCCTGTATTTAGTGCATTTTGTTTGCATAACCTTCGAAAGTAATTGCCCTGACACAAGTGAAGACAACTTGAATATTCCCTAACGAGGCATTAATGAGATGAGGTCACACCAAAACACCGAAACCTGTGTCTGTCTTCCTCTTTCCCCTTTGAGCTAATTATTGTAATAGTTATCATCATTACCCTCCTCATTATCCCAATCAGCAGTGGTAATCTCCACCACTGTTATTGTGACCACCTTAGTCACCACAGCTTAATTATCATCATACCTGTAATAGTCATCACCCAATGCATTAGCATTATTGGTACAAAGTTGAATTACCAGTAAAGTTACAGAGCAGTTTGCTTATGATTTCTGTTGTTTTGAAGCTTTGGCTTGCATGGATGGTCATGAAGCCAGTCTGGCAATTAGCATTCAAAGTTGCAACAGTAAATAGAAGATAATTTTCTGTCATTACTGTTGCTGACGGGGAAGGTTTCCCTGTTGTTTAACTGTGCAGAACTGATTTTAATTTGAAGAAACAACAAATGGCTGGCTCCGCGCCACGGAGGCTTTTATTTTCCAAGGCTCCTCTTCATCATCATCTGAGAGGCTGCTCGTCAAGTAACCTGGCCCAGATAAGATTGAGGAGTCTCTGTGTAAGCTCCAATTTGACTCATGAAGCGGATGTTCCCTTTTAAAACACATTGTCTTCTCACTTGACATTTCTCAATTGTGTTCAGGGGGAGGGAAGGGAGGGTATGGTTCGTATTGTTTTTATAGCAGCCCCGCAGCGGGAGGGAGTTCTGCAGCAAATGTGTGTTTTCCTCCAACTGCTGTTCAGACATGTTGCAGTTTTCCATCTCCAAACTGGATGTGTGCATTCAGAGATTCCAGCATTCCTTGCAATCCTCTCCGTTCTCTCCTCCTCCTCCTTCACTTTTATGGATTCTGTCTTCCTGTTCTCTGTGCTTTTCAGCCCAGACTCAGGTCAGAGCGATGGATGTTGTGTAATGAGTGTAATTGCGCTAATCCTTCCGTTTTCACAGCACTTTAATTTGTTCATGCTGTTACCTAATCTTTATTGGTCCATAATTTGTATTCTGTGTATGATTACATTTCCTCTTCCAGTGGTTTGGCAATCATGTGCACCGCGCTCTCGTGCTGGTTTGCGCAATACTTGTTGTTACTGTGACCGACTTGTAAATAACAACATGAAGGCAAGACCTGCGCTGAGAATCCACATTAACAAGAAAAAGTGGCCCATCAAGATGTTCCCTGTTACATTCAAAGTTTGCTTCCCCCCCTGCTAAACTACACTGACGTGACTTAGACATTTAATTGAGTCGTGACGTTCAATTATTTGGTGCCTGCTTGTCTCCAACTCTTAAACTTTTGTTGATTTTTCATGTACAACGCATTAAACAGTCCAGTAGAGAGAATATTAGGTATGTAATTTAGTGGTTTGTGGAGAGCTCCTGGGCTGTGCCGTGCCATGTCTGAGATGTCAGAGAGAATGCTTTCAGGTCAGTAGTTGTTTATTTTGAGAGCTTTCAGGAGGGGGAGAAAAAAAGCCCTGTCACAATCACAGCAACGCTGCTGATAAGCTCCACTTTATAGTGTGTCGTCTCTTCTTTCACCCTCTTCCATCTGATAGGAAGCTCTCAGATGTGTAAACAGAGTCTGGTGTCAGTCCCATGCTGTTTGAGTATGAGTAATGCAAAAAGACGCCTTGATGCCTCGAGGACAGACAGATTTGCAGCGCAAGTAGTAGCGACAACATGACTCCTGTAGGCCATATCTTTGGTTACTGCCAACCCTAGTCAATGCGCCTGCTGCAGCATTTGAGAAAGCGGAGTGGAGGCGCGGGTGTAGTGGATGCACTGTTAGACTCATTATCATCAGAGGCACATTTTTCCTTGGCCGCACTGGCTTCTGCACCGCAAATCTCCTCCATCTGATTCTTTGACTCCTCATTTCCCTGCTGATTCCGAGAGGAAAGTCCCTCCACCACTATCTGAAGGGTCTAATTTAGCTGTCTTTACTCTGTCCAATATTTTCTTCTAAAGAGAGTGGCTCAGTCCAGGTGGCTGGAGCCTGAGGTGGCAGCCAACTTGACCTGGATGCTCATGTTGGAGGCTCTGATATGTAACAGCAGCAAATCTTCTTTGATTAATCCTTTCAGTGAAAAAGCCCTACAAAGATCTCCTAGTAAATGTGGATATTCAACTCATGGAGAATGCTTGTTCTGAAATTTGCATTCATATATGACAAACATGTTAGCAGAGATTGAGGCCAATTCAACTGATACAGCTTATTATATTACAAAATAGTATTTTGCAAAAACACAGCAGACTCTGTCCACTTTCCACTGGCAGCCCAAGTCACAGGTCAGAATGTCAGCAAGGACACAGGCCAGGTGGCATCTGAGAAAGAGCAGCCGCATGCTCGTCCTTTGGAGCTTAGATGAGTTAGCATGACAGAATGAATCAATGCTGACAGGAGTCCCCAAAGTCAAGGGCAGAGAGTTTTTGTAACCAATCTCTCAGGCTCTTTTCTGCTCCTGCTGCCTCCAACTCATCCGTCTCATGACCTGGAGTGAAACACATCAGGTCAGGCTAAGCCAAAGAGACAGTTTTGGGCCACAGTCAGTACCTCGCTGCAGTTTCTCAGGTCATTTCAGCTGTCGTTATACTCCCAGCGCACAACTGGCCCACAGCGCAACCCAACACAGCCACAACCACAAAATAGCAGCAAAGCAGTTTGCATTAGAGTTTCAGGAGTTTGATGCCTTAGAAGACAAAAACCAGTGTTTGTCCTAACAACTTGAGTATTGTGTCAGAGTAGGAGGAAAAAGAGTCGGCATCCATTATGGTTAAGAGCTAAGATGAGTATAATATGTAATGCAGTTTGTCAGACCGAGAAACGTCGCCTTCAAAACAGAGAGAAAGGGTGTCATTCATGAAGTGAAGCAACACCTTTATTCTGGGGCAGAGACAGATTGCCAGCACTTGCCGTAGACATGTTTAATTCATTCACTGTCTTCCCTGTTCACTCTGCCTCACTTCAGCTGAGACCAATCTTCTCTTCCACAGTCGTCCATTGACGACGACGACCCAAATAGGTTCAAAGTCCCTTATTTAAAACATCCTCTTCTTTTTCATGTTGTCCTGATGGGTGCAAGCCTCTGTTGTTTCAGCAGATCAGCTATCCGTTCCATTATCTCTGAGGTTTAGTTGTAAAGCTGTGAGAGAGTTGTTAGGTCACATGACGTGATTAAACTTTTATTTCCCACTCGCTCCTTGTTTCTTAAAATGCTGAAGTGCTGGAGAAAAGCAAGTATTGTTGCATCTCTGCATAGAGTTTGCAGTATACCCGAAAGGTCAGTTTCTCTTGTCTCTTGTCTATAAATTCATTTATTTTGACAGAAAATCTTTGTTGTCACTGTCTGAACACGCAGCTACTAAAATGGTAAAAGAAATATATATTTATGTATATATTTTGTCTCTCACATCAAATTAATGATAGACGTAGAAACAATAGTGGGCAGTGTCGGTTTTGTATCATTTTACTGGTATGAAGTCAAAATAAGCGTCAGCATGTCTTTTCTCAGGCTATTATGGCTGCTAGACACACCTGCCAGAGATGGGTGCCAAAAAGGCTATCAAGACACCATGCACATGTGAATCACCCAAAAGCTTCCAATTGGTACAGATTAGATTCTTTAGAAAATACATTATATTGTAACCTAATCACCGCTCTGGATTTGCAGTTGACCAGAGAAGTAGCTCCCTCAGTTAACCTGGACCCTGGTCTGGTCGTTCCCACCTCCCCCACTTCTTATGGCTTTAATGCTCACTTTCTTTCTTTCTTTTTTTTTTTTTTTTTTAAACTTGATTGGAAGCTGAAATGTGATCGAAATGGTCCAGGTCTGTATGCGTTGCTAATAGTCCCATTCAGCTGATGGAAGCCTGCGAGTGCTGATGCTAAACGGGAGCAGATGCTGAGGAGCTGACACAGGAAGCAGAGTCATACTAGTGTTCAGCCCAAGGGGATCGCATCACCTTGCATCAGTAAAACTGCCGGGGCAGCATCAACACCCTCAGCATCTGGCCTACAACGTTTCACACTTAAAAGGAAGGCTGGTTCATTTTTGATACCCTGCTCAATACAGATCAAAGCAACTCTAACATGCTGACCAGATCCCTGTTCTTCATATGTGGATAACCAAATCATCCGAAGCTGCCGCTAGAATTGATCTAGAGCTATTGTCCAACATGCTGGGGTGCAGGTTATTCGCAGTTTACTGCATCATGACAAGGATGTTTTAGGATGAGCTTTTATTCTAGTTTTACGGTATTTTTTCGAACATTTTTGTGATGATGAGAATTGACATTGTTGGTGTTGTCACTTTGATTTTCAAAATTAAGGGTCTCCTATACGAATTATTCAACAAAAGAAAAGCCTAATAAAGGTTACTGGTAGAAAATTACTTTTATTCATTCAAATAAATCATACTGCAACAGAAATTCAGTTTTTATGAGACCGTATTGGACATATACTGGATTTACTAACCATGTTCTGCCAAAGTCTCTGTCTCTCCCAGTTCCTCTCCTCTCTCTCCCTGTCCTCATCCTGCAGGTGGAGACTCATCTCCATCCCATGTTCCTGCAACACCTGCTGGTCCCATATTTCATGAATTCGCCACTACAGCTCAACTCCCCCCCCCCCATGCCTGTCTCACTCACTCTCTCTCTCTCTCTCTCTCTCTCTCTCCCACTCTCAACCCAACCGGTCGAGGCAGATGGCCGCCCCCCCTGAGCCTGGCTCTGCTCCAGGTTTCTGCCTCTTAAAGGAAGTTTTTCCTGCTCATCGGGGGATCTGTTGGGTCTCTCTAAATAATTTTATAAAGAGTTTGGTCTAGACCTGCTCTATATGTAAAGTGCCTTGATGTAACTTTGTTAGGATTTGGCGCTATAGAAATAAATCTGATTTGATTTGATTTGATTTGACATAATACTATTCATCAACAAAAGTCCAAAAGGATAACAACAAAATTTACATAACATACAAAAACAACTTAAAACTACTAAATAACTGAGACTTAATGTAATGGGGTGTTATTTTAAATGAAAATTGTGATTTTCCATTTTCATGGAAGAAAAAATTTATAGATATTTATTTATCTAAACCTTTTAGATTTACAAAGATTTTAAAGAATGAAAAACATTTGCCTTATTGTATCCCCATAAAAATGTAATGATCCTTTTCGCAGAATTTTACCTTGAGCATGCACAGAGCAGTGCAGGACCAATGTGGAGTCTACACAAAATACTGAAGTCACAATATGTCCAAGTGAAATTTCCAGAGCACTGTATCTGTCTGTTTCTTTGAGTGTTACTGCAACACTCGGGAAAGAAATGTGAACCTCTCGGCAGAAGTTTGTTTTAAAGGCATGATGCAAGCATTCCCGTCATGAAAACATTGCTTCATAGTACTACCGGTGGTCCACAGGGTCCCTTCAACTCCTTACCAAACAGAGCAGACACATCGAGAGCTCGAAAAGAAACAAATGGTACAGGAAAACAAAAAGAGGAGAACTAACTTCACACCGATACAAAAAAAAAAAAAAGAATTCTTGCTCTGATTTTTCTCCGTAACTATAAAGATTTCATTCCTCTCACTACACCCTCCTGGCTCCAAGCCCTCGTCTTTGCAGGAAAATGGAAGTTAATGTCAAGAGAAATGACTTCACTCCTCTGTCTGGAGAGAAGAACTGAGATCTGATCAAGGGGAAGCACTGAGAAAAAAAACAAAACAACCCAACTTCAAGTCCACCCTTCATTGCTCACAATAGATGTTCTATTTTAGCTCTGTCAAAGAGACAAATGAAACACTTTTGGACAAGGCATTAGAGAACATCTGCTAGGGATTACTCCTCCAGGGTGTTGATCAAGAGTAGCCTTCTTCAACCCAAGACAATGATCAAAAGCAGTCATGATGCCC
Source organism: Echeneis naucrates (assembly GCF_900963305.1). NCBI lineage: Eukaryota > Metazoa > Chordata > Actinopteri > Carangiformes > Echeneidae > Echeneis > Echeneis naucrates. The sequence goes on along the minus strand of NC_042515.1, from coordinate 21,574,321 downwards.
ATGTGCCTATGTTAAACATAAATAGTCCTCTGTGGTTTTTTTCGCTGCATTTTATGTCCTGGTTGTTCTCATATGGTTGGAATGAAACATACTATGTTTTCTTGTTCCCAACACTAATTTTCCTGACACTAGAAATGTGACTGCATGAATACTCAGAGGCGTAATACAATGAGCTAACGTGCGCTGCACATATGAACGCATATTACCTTCAGAGGCTCACTGTCATTGAAATTTTACAAGATTCAACACTCTAACACCCTAACATTCTAATTAAAGAAGACGTGACACTGACTTATTCTCCTACTTATTACCACTATCACTATGGCTACAGTATGTCAGTGAATACAGTTTACGCCCATTTTCTGAGCTGTCGTCAACCACTTCACCAACCGAACTCTCCAACTCTCACTGCATCTGTTTTCCATCTTCCCTGCTTCCTCTCTTCTGACACAGGAGATTGTTTGCCTTTATGATGTAAGCTGCATATTGTGAGTGTTATGGATTTTGGATGGGGACTAGTTGGGGAAGGTCAGAAATAGAAAAGAAGAGCCTTATTTGAAAGGATCCACAGAAAACCCTGTCTGAAAAGATCACATTGAGGGTGGGACAATGTTTTCAGATATTGAAAAAAAAATTTTTTGGCCTCGTGAATGACAATAGATGGCAATGTCCACCACATTTGTCCAGCCTGAAGTATCTCAACAGCTATTTCATGGCTTGCCTGTGAATTCATAAGGATATGTTTTTCCGACGCTTTTTTCCTTTAATGCCATCACAATTTTTTACTGTGGATCATATTTTGAAATTTCATATTTCAACATCTACCAGATGGATTCATGTTAGTGGTGAATCAGCTGCGTTGTTTAACCTAGATGCTAAACATCATCAAAAAAAATCATACTTTAATTCAGAATGTTGTATAACAGAGCTGTAATGAGATGGCAGGTGAAATGGCAGATCCATGTTTCATTTATCACCTTGTACTCAAAGTCTGCTTTCAGAAAATAAGACAGGGCTCTATTAGTTGATGCTTGATGGAGGTAAAAACACTGCAGAGCAAGCAGTAGAAGCCTCAGTAATTTTGCAAGGAAGAAAACATATCCTTTTCCATGTTATCACCACCCAAAAGTACAGCTGAGTTTGAAGTCAGAATTCAAGCAAACACTTCCAGTTCTCTTTCTTTCTTTCTTTCTTTTTTTTTTTTTTTTTTTGTTTGTGTGTGGTGCCAGGTTTTGTCTCACAGATAACAGGCTTGGTTTTTCTGGTTTCTAATTTTTGGAGAGAGTTGTTCATTTTGGAAAGTTTTTTTTTTTTTTTTTTTTTTTTTTTTACAGTCAGGAAGTGTTGAAAAAGGAAATGCTAATTTGAGCTCTACACGAGCATGGCTGTGAGCACAGCATGGGACATAATTTGAAAGCCAGGATTTTATATGCAAAAGCTAACTTACTTTTAAAGTGGATGTAATCAGCAGAACACATTCCTGCTGCTGTTCACAACTGCAGCTTTACCATAAATGCACATAATGTTAAAGAGGCGGCTTGTGAGCCACACAGTGCAATCAACTGGAAACACTGCTACTATACATTTGAATCTCCTCCAGCCCACGCTTTATTTTTATGACAAGGCTAACAAAATAGGGCAGTGACACTGAACATTATTCATCATTCATATCAGTGACACTTCTCTGGAGCAGAAATGTCTCATTAGGCAGGTCAGGACCTGACTGATGGCTTCTTGTTTCACAGATCTCTCCTACCTGACAAGCAGTGCTCAGGCGGCAGGAGGAGACGTGCCTCGGTTGTCCCGCATGCATCTCTGCATCTGTGTGTGGATAGCGTACAGCCAGCACACAGATAAGCCATTTGATTTTCTGGCCTGGGAACAAGAGAGTGTTGACGTTTCTCAAAAACCCGGCTGCGCTAAAGACACACGATAATAAAGTGCAGCCCCATTGAAAGAAAAAGAAAAAAGAAAGAAAACTCTCCTGCATGCTGTTTTCTCCTGAGCTTGATGTTTAAAATGTCATCCTGAGGGTTAGATTTTACACAACCCTGTGAACTGATTCAGATCTGGAGGGGAAATTAGCTTTTAACATGAAAGCTCCTCTGCGGGGTATGTAAATAGTACCCAGAGCTCAAGGATATAAATATGTATCATCTTCCATTCAAGTTCTAATGTGAGGCTGCTTGGCTAGAAAGGGAGATCTCAACTTTCAAGTGGAAAGATGTATTCATTGTGAGATTTACCATATCCCTGAAAATTACAAGTGAATTAAACTGCAGCAAGGCAATAAATCCACAATCATACCACCGATTCTGTGAGGCTGTACTAAGACAGAGTGCGGCTTTGAACTAAATGCTAATATCAGCAATCTATTATTCTCAAACTGACAATAACAAGATGATCCCCAGTCTCCATCTAATTTAAAGGGCTATTTGTAAATTTTCTTTGGCATAATAAGTGGGCTCTCCTTTGGAGTGAACGGTGGTGATTAGTGCTTGCAAGGAGCATCACTGTCTCTGTACAATACAACACAATACAATACAATACAATACAAGCGGGCATGTTACCCACTCGGAGAGGTGCTATAACTTCAGGACAAATGAGAGGGTTAACTTGTGAATTTCAGCAGAGGAAAAGATGTGAAAAAAACCTGGACAGTGTTTTGCACCTCTTGAGACAACTCATGTGGAGTGAAGGAAAGACATTTGAAGCTGAAATCCAGTTTCTTGCACCATGGCACTGCTGCTAGTGTTGGTTATCTGGCAACAATAAAACGTACAAATAGTTTAAGCACATCTGCATCGCAATATTTGATAATTTACTAAACAAAAAGTCAACACGTCCCATTAATAAAAAAATAAAATAAAAATACAACGTCTTCTAAAATTTAAAATAACACAGAGGCATTTTCAAAGGCTGCATTACTATTGACAAACATGTATATATGCAGAGAGAGAGAGAGAGAGAATGATCATGGTTCTGGTTGAAGTGATTCTTTATCATAGTGACATTTATCATTAATGTGGCTACGTTTTTAAGGGTAATGCACCATCACTGCAATGATTCCAGTAATAATAGCTACATTAATAATATTCTTATACTGCTATGCATTGATTCGAAAGAGGAGCCAGACAGCAATTCCCATGTGGACTACCTTTGCACTGTGAGTTCCTCTCAATAGTGACTTTGTTGCCCTCCATTGTATGAAGCTGATAACTGATCCCTTGTGTAGACTATGTTCTATGAAGGCCTCTGGCACTTTTTTGCATATGATACGGAAATTGTCCTCCAGTTTTACAGTTCTGGTCTAAGATGGCAAACAAGTTTTCTGATTTAGTATCAGCGACCATACCAGTGCCTCTACCTGTCCTTTTGCTAACTGATCTGTCAGAGGTTGTTATTACTAACTTAAGAAGTGCACTGTATTAGATAGATAGAGAGATCGATAGATATACTTTATTTATCCCAGGCTGGGAAATTGCAGTATAGCAGCAGCATTACACACAGAGACATCAAACAACATAGGATAAGAATAAAAATATATACAGTAAAGATAAAAATCTAAAAATATATACATTAAAGTATTAGCTGGCCTGACAGCTGCCAAGAAGTTGGTAGCCTCATGATGGAAACCTCCCAACTCTCTCGCCATCAGACAATGGGCACTTACCTTCCTCCATGTAATTTATGTAGAACTGACAATTGCTAGAATTAATGGCGCTAATGATGCTTCCATAAACAACTGGTGTGCTTTTCCCTTACTTAATGCCTATTTGTGAGTTGAGTGTGTACTCCAAAGGATGTCAGTAGACCTGAGAGAGCGTGAATGTGCCCAACCCCCCCCCCTCTGTGTTTTTATGTCCTTTTGGTTTGCTTTTGTTTTGCTTGCACCTAACTGATAGCAAGGTTATAACTATTACTATTATTATTTTTTTATTTCGTTTTTACAGTCAAATTTGTACTCTCATGTACATGAGTCATGTTTTTTGCTCATCTCGTTCGAATAAAAACATTTGCTCACAAAAAACAAAGTAATGTTGTTGATCTTTAAAGTCAACTTTAAAGTCAAATTCTTCTTACAACTATTCAGTATCTGTTCAGTATCATCACTACTCCTTTGAACGTGAACATATTTGAAAAAAAATAAATAAATCAAATTAAAAATAAAAAATTGCTTTGAGTGTGAGTGTTTGTTGGTCTCTGTCTGTCTCTGTGTGTTGGCCCTGTGATGGACTGGTGATCTGTTCAGGGTTCACCCCACCCTCACCCAGAGTGAGCTGGGATTGGCTGGAAATAGATAAGCGGTAGCAGATCAATCAATGGATGAACCATGAATTGGCATGTAAAACAAAAAGTCACTGGGATGCATCATCTGGGAACCCTGAATGTCTCCTCCTCATTTCATGACCACAGATTTCACACTGGGCTCAAGGGATGAAAGGTATATTGGCAAATTTTAAATAATCCCTGACTTGAGGATGCACCAAAAAAATGTATGTTGAGGGATTGTTTGAATCGACCTTCGTTTTTTTACATCCCCTAAAATTTTCAGCATCTTCATTTTTGGTTGATTTTATTTAGTAATTTAAAGCAGCTGTTCTTTTTGAGATTTTATAGCATCAAAACACTGCAATCCCCTTTTGTCACTGCATATTCCCATCCATCATTTCCAACTTGTCAACAGACTATAATGTCTCTCTGCTGCGTTATTTGACTTCAGTCCCCTGGCTGTTGCCCTCAGCGCAGCAAAGTGAGGTTGGCTTGAAACAAGCTTCGCAGAGAAGAATGCTTTGTTTGAACATCACTTGTACATAATCAAGAAAACCAGCAGCATAGGAGGCGATAGGTCAGAACATCGGGGGGGAAAGCCAACAGGAGAGGCCTCAGATGTGACTTTGATACACTGTAAGACGCAGCACGAGCAGAAGAATGTTCTCCACAGAGCAGAGATCCCATTTCCACATAATCTAAGCCTGTTAGTGGGGGTCCTGCAGCTCTTGACCAGACTTCCTCGGGACAACAGAGAGCTTTACTGGCCCATCCATCAGCCCTGTTTACATTCCCTCTTGTAAACTCTCAACTAGCTCTGTGTCTAACTGCCCAACTCTCCTTTGAATTCCCTGTGATGATGGCACCCCAACCCCAACCTCCACCCCAGCTTCTTGTTTATGTATTCCATAGTTGTTCCAGATGTTGGAAATGATTGAGAGTCAGTGTTCTGAGAAATCGCTTGCAGCTCAGTTATGTGGGGAGCTTTCATCAATGACACAGATCATTACAGTTTCCGTTTGCTACTGTGTCATTGGAAGGAGGATGCAGTGATCTAAAACGGCAAAAACTGTTAAAACTTAATGAAGATTGATGAGGATTTACTATCTGACTGACTCTATTCATGTATTTGCAATTGTGAGACATTTAATGGGACTGTCTAAGGTAATTTTCGCAGAGATGATCTAAGAGATAAGCCACCTCCTTTTAGTGACAAAGACATTTCTGTGGTGTTTATTATCTGTCTTCAGGACACATGACCAAAAGCACAGACACCCTCTATCTGTGACGGAAGGCACGAGAAACTGAATGTGCTTCAATCCAAGCATGAGCCGAGTGAAAATTGAAGTACGAGTGGAAAATAAGGGGAAAGGGCTCTCAAAGTGCAGCCTGCCTTTAACTTAACTCAATTTTCACAAGGCAAGGTTAAAAAAAGCCAAGCTCGCAGCTTGTCACGGATGCCAGTAACAATTCAACCTATGCCACCAATGGGGTATAGGCCAGAACAGCTTTTTTCAACTCGTTTTAGTTGCAGTCTTGCCAGCCTCAATTGCATAGTAGCACCCTGATATACACAATACCTCTACTGAGACTCTGTTCCTCTACTCGCAGAAATCGATACTTTAAAGAAGGAGCCCCGTTTAAATGGGCACCGAAACAACATCAAAAAAAAGATATGCCCAATTCATCACTTTCACCGCTTCTCTTTCCAGTTCATGGTACCTGTGGTAGCTAAACAGCATTGCTTTTCTGTAACTCTACTCTATTTCTTTTAATGTGACCCAAAGGCACATTAACTTTCATCAATCAGACACACCCCAGAAAAAAAAAAAAAAAAAAAAAAAGCACAAGATCTAAGCAGCCTTACCTCTGAGACGGGGAGGTATTGCTAATGGACCAAAGCCATTTAAAGATAGTCTCGCTTCGTACCTTCATTTCTCAGCTGTACTGCACGCTTCAATTAATAGATAGGGACTGAGGAGAAAGCAAGGGCTTATTTCAAAAGTAATAAAACAGAAGTTTACTTTCTAGCATCTCTAGGTATAACAGAAGTACATACAAGCATATACAAGTGTTATTAATTAAGTGTCATTAATGCTATCTGTCTGCTCTCTAAAGGCATGGTGTAATTGGCTTCACATTTCAGTGTAGCACCGCTAAAACTGCAAAGCAAATTCTAGCGCCTGTTTTCCTTTAAGCTGTTTTTCTAAAAATCCATCCGATTTTTTACACTTTTAGGCCTTCACAACCAGCTTGTGTTTTTGTATCAAACTCAAACAGCTATTGCATGAAAAAGTAAGTTAATAAGCATGGCTCATGTTTTGGGTTTGTTTTTTGTTTTTGAGGGGGTGGGGGAGTGGGAGGGTCGTTTTAATGCTTAAAAGCCATGATAAGCTTCACAGCACTGACAGAGCAGTTTAACCTTTAAGTAATACATTTTTTATTTTATGGAATGGTCGTAATTACGTCAGATAAGTAGCCATCTATGATATAAAAGGAAGGAATAGAAGTTTTAATTGAATAGATTTTATTGTTGCCTGTCAGATTACAACATAATTTGGCCTTTGGCAGAGTGTTAAGCAGCCGTGTGGCATTTAAAAGATACCAGACATATGTCTGTTTAAGACACCGATAATGGCAATCAGACCACCAGGGCAGCGACACACTCTGAGTGCTGATATGGTTGATGTCAGTCAGCCGGGATCTGTTTCTGTCTCAAGTCCAGACACTGCAAGAAAAACAGCCACTCCCAGTTGGAAACTTTGTGATCTTTCATCAAATGAAACATCCATAAACGAAGAAATCTGGTAGGATTCAAATCATCTAGACGACGAATCTGTGCTACCATAATGAGAGACACACTGGGAATTTTCATATTGAATATTAAGGGAGACTTATTTTAGGGAGCCCATTTTTCAAGCTCTGTGTAAGCCCACTATTTCACTCGAGACAACTTATCATATTTATTATGACTTTGGCTCTAATTAATCCTGCAGCCACCAAGTGTGGTAGTATTAGTGGTTGAAATGTGACCTATTTTCTGCCTCCAAGTCCAGCCTCTAACTGAGACATTCTTTAGATAAATAGCTTTTCAAGGAAAGCTCCCTTTTTTGCGGTGCATGCAGGAGCTCCTTCTTTCCCTCCTCTCTGTGACAACTTTGATGGTCAATTATATTTAATAAACAGTTAGGGCACAGAAATAAATCAATTTCAGGAGGGCCTAATCCTCCTTCTCAAGCAGACTGTGAAGCCGCAAGTCCTGAAGAAATGTTTGAAAATGAACCGTAATGGAACACATATGTCATGCTGCAGAGGTCCCTGGGAGCCCCACATCCCAATCTGCTCACTGCCGGCTCCTTCAGCAAGAAGCTAACATGTGTGACATGCAGAGCAAAGATGCTGTTCTTCTTCCGCTATATATATTTTTCTAGCGGATTTGTGGACGATATTTTGAACCCTTGTCATGTGTTCATCAAGGACCTTTTAATTATACTATCACCCCGGGGCCTGCACATGACGGGGGTAACATTTCAGCAGCAGATGCCCAGTTCCACACGTGTGGTTGGGATAGTTTACAAACTCTTGGGCTAGAGGTTTGGTGCTTTCACCAGTCTGGTTAACCCTGGGTATCTGAGAGACACTCAAGACGCTGCTGGCAAAACTACACATAGACAAACAAGCATTTTCTGAGATATGCCATTCACAAAAACACTTAACTCACAAAAAATCCTAATAGCTTCAATTCTAATGGGCTGGGTGTACATACACGAAGCCATCGCAAGCCTGATGGTTACAAATGTTTGCCCTTTTCAACATTTTCACTCAGTGTTGCAATTTTATTTATTCAGTTGCTCTTTAACCAGCTCATTGAAAAACCATCTTAGCTACTAAGCATCTTGAGGAAAGCAGAGCTGGTCTATCTGAAATGTGGTGCTGACTACTATTGATTTTTTTGTCTGTTTTGGGGAGTTGATTGTTCATTGCTAAGCAACAGTGGACAGTTGGTGTTGTTCCAGAAGGTTAATGATGAGGCTTTGACCACAGGGACTCCAAATCTTTGCTGCACATCCTCCGTGGTTTATTGTTGAAGTAGGGGGAGAAGAGGCTGCACAATTTTAGAGACTCATTGCAGGGCAGCATCTATACTGGAGAACACGCTCTGCAGGAATACCACTGTTCCTTTCCTCTTCACTGCTTGCTTTAAAATTTGATGCGTGACTGAGGAACTGTGAAAGCAGTTAATTTTCTAATTTCGTACGGCGTCACCCTTATGTTGATATATTAATTGAGTGTTTATCTAAAGGAGCTGATTTGCTGGAGACAGCCCATCTCTCCGCAGTAAGTTGTTCAAAAGTTTAATCATGTATGACTTTACTTGCAGTTTGCGTCTTTTTCTGCAGCCATGTTGAACCTGTACCAATTAACTATTAATAGAACTTCGCATGTCCATGGAACTGTGGAAATAGCGTGTAAATATGACCTAATTAGCTTTCCTCAAGGTAAATCCCCTGTGAGAAAACAATGATTTGCATCATGTTGGGTATATTAGGCATTCTGTCAATCCTACAGGGAGCAGAGTGTGTTTAGATCACTGATACAACAAACCTAATATTCATGGAAGCCTGAACTGGGACAAACAGAACTTTCACTGCAGAGAAACAGAACTTTCACTCCAGCAAATCTGTAAAATTACCAGAAAAGTCATCAACTGTGTGGTTGTGGAATTGAAACCACAAACATCACATGATAACTCACTTTGTCTGCCTCCAAAATGGAACTCAGTCATGTACAGATGCATAATTTTGGTCAAATGGTCTATTATTATTGACACAATAATGGACAAATAATTGTTGACTTTGATGATGATTTTTTTTTTTTTCTTTTTGTCTACCAAAGAAGCAAAAACATTTATCCAAGCAACAGAAACTCTGAATAATCAGAGCCTTGATTTGCTAGATTTTCTCAGAATTTCATTTTGTGGTTAGATCGACTCAAAGCTTTTTCAAGCAAATATTGCAAAATAACCATGTTTGACAAGTTAGAATGCTATATTTGACCAACATTTGTGTTAATAATGTGGACTTCATTGTGTGATACTGTGTATTTAGTTAGATCTCCCTTTTTATCTTACACATCCAAAAAGTTTTTAAGTGCAGCGAGGCTTTTCTCTGGACACCAATGGACACTTTAGAATCACCAGTGGTTCACTTGATGGCTGGCATCCGATGAGGCAACTGCAGGGGGTCTGAGTGAATCCAGCCTGTTACCTTTCGCTGTTTGTCATCCTATCCCCCTTCTCTTTGTTCTGCCTCTCTCTCAAACGACCCCCAAAAGAAACAACAGCAAAAAAATTGTATGTATGGGAGGAAACGAGAACATCCAAACTCCACACCACCCCAGGCCGCAGGTTCAAAGCCAGTGCCTTCTGTGAGGCGACAGTGCTAACCACTGCCCCACCATATCGCCTCAACCACAGATTTCTCTACCAAAATTCAAGGCCACGAAGTCAATAGCTGTCAGGACGTTTCACTCACAACCACAAATTACAGCCTCATGGTGGCACTGGATGAATTGGTGGGGGATCACTGAAGATGATAACATTCATCTTCTGGGAACCATGAGTATCTCTACAGAAGGTCACGATAAATCATCCAACTGCTGTTGAGATTATTTCAGTTTTGTGCACAGACCATTAGGTTTTTAGGCTAAAAGCATCTAAAGGCCGATGTTGAGTTCCTGGGCAAAACGGGAGCAGCACAATTCCAAGCAGCACATTTATGTCACTAAAATGGGTGGAGCCTTCCATAATGCAGCTCAAATGCAACTGGTTAACGCCCATGTCTTCACTTCCACTTTATAATTTGTAGTCTTTTGAGTGGAAATTAATCTTTTAAATTTGTTGTAAAGTTTAACTGTTCAAATGTGTCAGTGAAATAACACCATCTACATTGACTATAATACACCAGATGATTGGATGTTTCAATGCACAGGCAAGATTTGTGTCATACAAATGTTATCTTGGGCAGCATGGACTATTCTAAAAGTGGCTTTCCTCCTCTGTTATTACATTTCTGCATGATGAGTAGGGCTTCCAATTATGAATAAATGGATTAGGATTAGTAAAATCAGTGAAATGGTCTGAAATGGTAAATATATACTTATGTTATTCATATAAGCTCAATATCTCATTATAGAGTCAAAAAATATAATTTATAGAGAGGTCATTAATTGTCTAAATCACTTTTTAACAATGTGACATTTTCCTGTATCACACAAACCTAAAATTTTCCACATATGTTATGAATTATGGGCACAGTAGTAGTTCACTGCTACAGCGCTCAAGGAACAAAGTCAATGAATTTAAGCAGATTTGTAAGTAGGAATGGGAAGCTGTTCTACTTTGTAAAAACTTGTTTTATGTCAGAGCAATACCTTTCTTGTGGTCTCACTGTTCTCATGAGCAAAGATGTTGACATAGTTCTTTATAACAAAAGCGCTCGTCTGGCCACAACACGGAGAGCTATGACATCATGGGCTAACTTAAAGCTATGCTGGAGAACGTCCAGATAAAAGTGACAGGATATGCAAGCTATTTAAGCCCCATCTGGTGTGAGGACTGTGTATGCAGCCCCAGAGCTTTATTAAATGTGGCATGAAAGGATTACACCACAATGCCTTATTTAGTTTCCCTTGAAGATCGCAGATTTGGACCTGGTGCAGAGTCCACATCTGACCTGGAGGGCACTGGGTCAGCCAGATGGACAGCTCACACAGACCAGAGGACACATCACTGCAGTTTAGGACTGTCGTCTCCGAGCTTCCTCAAAGTCTCTCTGGGATAGTGAGCACCGAACATTTAGCATGTCAAGTTATATTATAGATAAAACAAGGATAGTAAAAATAACATCATGAATTATGAATTTGTTGATAACAGAACTTCGATTAAAATAAAAAGAAGTGAGATGGAAATTTAATTTTCAAGCACAAGAATGCAAGAAAAGCAGCGAGGCTCCTTAACAAAGGAGATTGTTTCCTGAATGATCATTATCAAGCTCATTACATGCTCTTAGGTTTTATTAGGAAAACAAAACCACTGAGGTGTCTCAGAAAGGTGTCATATATTTTTAACTGTTACTGATTGATTGCTGCACACATGGTTTAAAAAAAAAAAAAAGTTCTGTTTTTGTGTATCACAGCACTCCAAATGCCATTTTAAAAGTTACTGATAATGTCCCGAAGGAGTCCGTGAGCAGCGTTAGTTCTGCTTGAGCTGACCTCAGCATTCAACCCATCTCATCATAAAACTCTGATAGATGTGGACTTTTCCCTGCTGTTTTGAATGATCCACAGACGGCACCATTAACACGGGCTGTCTCTTCAATAGAACCTATTTCCAGCGTAAACGGTTAATAGCTAGGTGTAAAAGACTCTGGAATTTGGAAAATCTGAAACTGGTAAAATACGGAGACACACTGACATCAACAGAATTTTTTTTTTTTTTTTCCCCTGCATCATTTGAAAGCATAAGAGCTATTAATGCCAGTTAGTAATGCAGGTGGTATGACTATTAGTATGTTCTGAGTAAATGGCCTGACGGGTGCCGTTGTGCCATCATGCCACTATGGGTATGACTATAGAAACCGTGACAGCTGTCATAATAAAGAACTCGCTGGCATTTGAATGCTTTATCAAACCTCAGAACCTCACAGGTGAGACCTCTTATTGTGTTTTCTGCTAATTATACTTTTATTGTATTCAATTAAACTTTTTTCATAATTTTCCCTTCTTCAAGTAAAATAAAATAAGACAGCAGTGTTTTTGGATATGCCTGAATGTATTTTATGCGTCTACCAGTCAAAATTTCTTTCATTCATTCCATTCCTGGGTTGTAAGGGGAGTAAGAGGAGGGATGGCTGGAGCCAATCCCAGCTCACTGGACAATGGCCTGGTACACCCTCAACAGGTCGCTAGGCCATCGCAGGGTCATGACAGTAATCCACAGTATATGTAACTCATCCAATATTTTTACTTTAACAAAATGAATGCAGACTTAACCACAACGTATAAAACAACCCTCGGATACTCGATAGTCTATGGGAGTAAATGGAAACCATCAGATGTCAAAAAATACAATAACATTTCAGAAACACTGCATCATGGTTTACAGAATGGTTAGCAGGGACGTAAATATGTCATTTGTAGTGTATGGGTTCAAACATACAAAATCACCAGTGTGGCCCTTTAAACTGCATTTCTTTAAGGCAGATTTTATTCAATTTGGCTCAGATTAGTTTTGGGCTTCATCTCAAACCTGAGGTGACCTTGCATTTGTCTAATCGTTGTCATATTGAGGAAGTCCAGCAGAAGGAAAGGGGAATGTCAGTGGGTGGGTTTACATAACCTTTTATTTGTTTTATTTTTTCATAACTGAGTTTTACCATTCATGTACCAAATTTCTGCTATCTTTAGTATGATTATACTGTCTGTGTAGCCCTTTACATGCCAAAATGCACATGTTAGATTTACACTATATTACGTCATTAAAGCAGACAAAACCAGTGTACAATGTATACGGAGACATAAACCAGGATGGCCTCGACGTTAATCAATACATTTTCAAATCCTTTTACAAAATACAAAAGTGACTCAAAGCTCACTCGTTTGAGTATAACAAGTAGGTCAGAAGCCAGAATGCTAAATAGGATACTTGTGCTTTGTACAAAGAATTAACATATTTTTGAACAAAATATTTTTAAACCAAAGCCAACGTTTGTTATTTTGGACCAAGCCCACGCACTTTTACTGTGTGAGATAACTCTCACACAGCAATCCACATTAGGACAACCAACAGCTAAATATCCAAATAAAGGTTAGCACCCTTTTTTTTTTTTTTGGACAGTTTTTACAGGAAGGTTGTTGTCTTCAGCTGTGGACTGCAGATGTGTTCGCTTTCACACCGTTCCAGAGACACTATCTCCATTCCCATCTGATCTGGCCATGTAGAGCAACAGCAGCGTTGGCAGACAAACCCTCCTTTGCACTAACTGGAGTTCAGGTATTTGCCTCTCAGGCATCTGAAGAAGGACAATGGAAGCTAAAGCAACCCTGTAATGACGTGATCATTTCTTTCTTTCATTTAACATTTTGCTCATCAAAAAAAAAAAATGAAGGCAATAATTTGTAATAATACATGATGCACACATAAAATTTTACACCTGCGGCAGCTGTCTGGAAGACCTTTCCTGAGTGGGATTTCTTTTGGTGTGGGCAGGTATGTGTTTTTTTGTGGACAACAAGAAACTTTTCTTTCAGGAGAGTAAAATAAATAGTGGTATAAGATCAAGAGTGAAAGACAGTGTGACTGAACTACAGGTACTTAGACTTGAATATGTACAATCATCATGATGACATAAGCAACAGCAAAAGTTTATTAAGTGAGATGTCAGTGTCATTTTTTATTATAATTCAGGTGTGTGGTCTATATTAATACAGTGAATGTATCAAAGGTCTCAGTCTGAAGACAAATACCCACTCTGTTTTCAGAAACCTAGCCTTAAGACCAGCCACCATGATTTCTACAATCTTGTGATGTCATGACAAAGCTTGCATGCCACCCTGCCATCTAACCTAGTAATTTCTTTTTTCGTGGATGTTAGACGCTAATATCTCTTTTTAGAAAAAAAAAACAACAACCTGCGCATGTTAAAAGATCCATAAAAGACATAAAACATCACAATACAGTACAGAGCAGCACACATAAAGCTAAGAAACCAAGAGAGTCCAGCCCTTAAGACCTATTGATAATTTTGATTGTGGTTTTTATTTATAGGTTTATTGGTTTTTTGACTCCTTTATACTAAAGGAGTCAAATACAATCTCCACAATAGGCATATAAAAAAGAAGGAAAAAAAAATATTTATATTAACTGACTCAACAATAAATAACATCAAATAAAATCACAATACGTACTTTGATTATGTGGGCATCTGTTTAGATGAAGGCAGCGTTTAAAACCCTGAGTATAAAAATAATTCAGTTCAGCAACCGTTCAAATTGACTCAAATCCAGACCAGTGTTCCCCATAAGGGAAAGCAATAACTATGACCTCAGTCTGTTATTTTGGTAATGGCTAATTAGAAGGGGCTTGTTTCCGATTAGCTCCTAATGTTACTTACACAGACCATTGCCTTGTTTCCGTGTATATTGAGTTATCCCTCAGTGAACCCCTCTCAGTGTGCTGCTGGAATAACTGGTTTGGCTGTTCCAATCAGGCTGTTTATTTTTGTCCTTGATCATGTATGCAATCATGACACAGTCAGTCCATTATTCTTGTTTATGAATCATGTGTTTGTCACCTAATTTATGGAGGCTAACTAATCACTTTTCTGAAATGGTCCTGAGAAACTCCCAAGAGAAAAAAAAAAAGGTATTTGTATGCATGAATGGTTTCAATTATTCTATGAAGAAGTGACCCAGTCATGAAATATGCATATAATTGATGGATTATGTAATTTCTGTTTTTGTTTTAATATTTGGGATTAAAAGGGGAATGCATTACTCTCACAATACACCAGAATTGGCTGTTTATTTATTTTATTTTATTTTTATTGCTGCAGCAAAACCAGAAAGATCGTCTTATTTTCTTAATTATTCTTCAACTACTACAAAAAAAAAAAAAAATACTGCTCAGTTGTAAAGGTTGTATGATACAAACTGCACTTTCTCACAGGTCAGATTCCACATGGAACCATCAGCCCCATCGTTCTCTGTCCTTGTTAAAATATCGAACTCTACAGCAGAAAAAATTTACAGCCAGTACCAAAAAAAAAAAAAAACAACAGAAGCTTAAAATGTATGTGTATAGAGAAAATAGAGGCCGTGCACACAGTTACTAAATGAATAAAACTGTGACAGATACACAGGCATAATCGGGTCAAGAAGGTAAAAAGGATGCAAACACTCACATTTGAATGGTGTTAATGTTTAATAAGCAGAAATTCATTGCCATTAATTGTTTATGATCCCCATATTAATCATCAAGACTACTCGTCTTACTTGAAAGCTATGCAAACTGTAGTTGAGGTTGCAAAGGCTCAGTGTCGGGATTCTGAATATCAATAGTCTAAGATAGGGTTTTTCAGTATTTTCGGGCCCATTCCTGTGGAAGTCGATTGTGAATGAGCTATAGTTCATATTGGATCGTACTGCGTTACCTGAATTCCCATTTCTCTGAACTTGTATCTTTGTATCGACTTCATGTGTAACAGCAGAGACAGTCGAGGTGCACTTTCTCTATCATTTACTGTATCTGTGTCACAGAAGTTCCCTTCCGGCCCCTTTAGAAGACCCCACCCCTTTTTGGAGCTCAGGCTATCCACTCCAATGGGCAGAGCAAGCAGATTATCATCAGTTGTTTTGCCTCATTGTGTTAACCACTTTCTCCAAGTGGAAAAACAGAAAATTACAGGTTCTTAAATGTAAGACTATGAATTTAAATCTCTGGTTTTTGCTCATTTATATTATGTTATTATTATGTAACTGTTTTTGGAAACAGAGTATTGTTAGACTGATATGATCTTATAGCCTGGGATATAAACTAGCAAACATTAAATAAAGCTAAGTGGCAATTTGCCTATTTTTGCCTTTTTGATTCCCTTGCCTGGGGCCTTGTGCAGAGTTTACATGTTCTCCCCGTGTCTGCGTGGGTTTCCTCCAGGTCCTCCGATTTCCTCCCACCATCCAAAAACATCATGTCTCTAAATTGTCTGTAGGTCTGAGTGTGACTGTGAGTGGTTGTTGGTCTCTGTCTGTCTCTGTGTGTTGGCCCTGTGATGGACTGGTGGCCTGTCCCGGGTGACTCCGCCCTCACCCAGAGTGAGCTGGGATTGGCTCCAGCACCCCTGCGACCCGGAAACGGAAAAGCTTTAGAAGATGAAGATGAAGATGAAGATGGTGATGCCATTACATCAGCCCCCCTTCCATGACAGTGTTATAGTAATCAAACTCTGCTCTGTTGCTGATGACTCCAGTTTCTGTTCCTATGTCGGTAACTTATTTAAAGCAGAAGGGTCACACTTTGTTGCCCATGTGTAAAAATCTTCTGTATCTGTATCCTCATGACAGTAATTGGGCAACATGAAGATATCCTTACTATTCTTTTATAGGTCTGTAAAATAAAAAACAAAACACTGCAAACAAAATGTAGTATCTAAATATTAACCTTGAGCCGACCTATCTTGAACGGTTTTACTTTGCACACCTGGGGGATAGGACTAATGTGAACTGAACTCAAGCCAAAACAGCCCTGTCATATATAGTTATTAAAATTTTAATTTTCTCTGGCTGAGAGACACTAATTATTAATCTTGTGAAATTTAATAACCAACACTGGTTTCTATTTATTTTGAAAATGTCTCTATTACCATGCTTAAATGTAAGTCAGTGATCAGTGAGCATCTTGCAGGCTAGTGGAATGAACGCATGTCAACAGCGCTCAGTAATTACATTCAGATTGGTCTATGATTGCTAAAGATGCATAAAAATTGCATGTTGCGCCTAAAACAGGAGAGAATCTGCATCTATCCCTTTCCCACTGACACTAACCACTCCTCTGATGGGACCTGCTGTCATGTTTGTCTGCAGTTGTCCATATATGATGTGACACAAATGGAAGCAGAGTGGCCACAGAATAGCTACTCCAGGGACTTTGCAGTAAGCGAGAGGCACAGATGTGCAGCTTCCTCAGATTGTCCATCTCAGTTGAATTGAAATCTGACTTCACTTTCTGCAGAAGTTCATGAAACCCTCCCTGACTTTTCTGGTGAATTATCCACTCGCAGTCTTAATCTTTCTGGCAGTATGATTTTGATCTGTTGAGATAGACGACTGAACATCAAGTCTGGCTTTTCCTGTAAAAGTGACCATAGTAAGTTTTATTTTGGATTTTGATTGCTGTCAGAATCTGTGAATTGTGTTTGAGGTGAAAGTACCAGCAGCTGACCGTGCTTTTGTCATGTTCTCAAAATGAATCATGCTCATGTTGCTCTTGTGCTCATTAACCATGCATGAACGGATAATGGGAGGGTGCAAGTGTGAGATGTGGCTTTTGGATGAGCTGTGAACACTATAGTCACAGCTTCCTGGTTCACGATCACTGTTCTCATTATCAAAAAATTCTCATCACAGCAAATTTTATCTGCAGCTCCAGACCTGCTGTCAACCTGCTTCAAGTGTCTGAGGAGAGCAAAGAACAGCCTTTCTAATACTGCAGACTGTGTGCTCGATAGAGACGTCCCATTAAATCACCCACTGCATTAGGTACAGAGTCAGAAAGTCATTCGCTGCCTCTGCAAAGGAGGTTGTGTTTTCACCAATGTCAGCAAAATTACATAGCAAGTAATGACGTGATTTACAACAAACTTGGCGGAGAGATGGGCCAGAGAAGAATCCATTAAATTTTAGAAAAAGAAAAAAAAATCCTCCTTCACTCTCTTAAGCACCCTTTGTTTTATACCTGCTGATTTCTTACCCATTTGGAGGCAGCAGAAAAGAGGCTGTGAGCATAAAATTGACACATCATCACCCTTTAAGGGTGGTAAACATTTGCTTATTTACACATCAAGTAGCATCATTGTCATTCACATGCTGTGTCTTTGGCATGTCCAGGGAATGTCCAGGGGTTTGCGTTCCCTTTTGATCTTTTTCAAAGTTCTATCAGTTCTTGAGGAAAATATTTGACACAACACCTCCTAAAAGCTCCACACGTTCACCAGCTAGTTATTTATTTTGGGTGTTTCTGCTGTTGGGTGCCATGCACGCAGGGTTCAGTGGGTTGTTTTGCTGAAACTACAACTGCAGTGGCTAAAAATGAAACTTTAAGAGCAGCAGGATACTGGGATCCTCAACCAGTTAAAGTAGTATATTTTTATACACTGACATAAAGAATTTACTTCATCAACAGGTATTATCTGATTTTACTTCTGAGTATTCTCAAAACAACGAAATAGTTAATAGATGAAAGTGTGAAACATAAAGTCAGTCAAACATTTGGTCTTTGGAAAGGCAACACTGCGCCCAGGTCACTCTCGTACACAGCATATATGCACATGCTGCACACATGCACTGCTGACCTATGCACAGTCATAAATTTTGTGTCCTGTGCAGACATCATTTTTGTTATAATTAAAAGACCACCAATTTTACGTCACTTTTGCTTTCATGTACCGTTATGTTCTGGGTTTTACAAAAAAAGACCACAGAGCGATTGAAAACATTTTCCCTTTCAGCCATATGCAATATGTGCTCTAATCCTTCAATCCTTTCATAGCAGATCTAATTTTCTCTGCAGAAACACATGTGGAAAGCTGCCATCATCTGAGGAGCATCATTTGGTCATTTGTCACCAGTGTATGAGTGTATGACCCCTCAGGGCCTGATGGTTAACTGTAATAGACCCAATGAAAACTTAAATGAATGTTTAATAAAAAATAATGCAAATGAAAGTTATTAAGCCAATGCTTTATATGGATGTGAAATCAAACTGGAAGTGGTTTAACTTCATCTCTCTTTAAGCTTTTTTTTTTTTTCTCTCTCTCCAATAAGCCACAGTGATAAGATGTGCCAAGTCTACAGTGCGGTACTTTGGATGTTATTTATGGACCCAATGGGAACGGAGCTTCTAGAAAACCAGCCGTGCTGCGCAGGCTTCAGAAAGGAACTTTTGATTGGAGATTCTCAAGTGTCTTCCTTCCTCCAGCCCTCCTGCAGAGCGACTCATCTGTTCCTAATATTACACACTTTTGGGCTTTGGAAACCTCTGCAACTAATACAGCATGCCAGCCCATCTGAAGAATTGCTAAAGGCTTTGTATGAGTGCTATAGCAGATCACGCTCTGCTGTTGGCTGCAGGAATGATTGCACATTATCATTACTTAAGAATATGGAGTGTGATGTTGTATATCAGGGTATGCAATTAGGGTCAATCATTGGCCAAGTTTTGGGGGGGGGTTTCTCCTTGCATTGCTCACTGGTGTGCACTCAGGCCCATATGCTTTGATCTTTTAAGAATAATATTGATTTATAGATGTGTCAGATATATTTTTTCCGATCAATAAATCTAAAACAAAAGAGAGCCTTATACACAGAAATCTATATTCTGTGTTGCAATACGAGGCTACAGATGTGAATGATACTCGAGTCGCAGGGCAGAAACAGTTACCCGCTTTATTTATGGCTCAGTGAAAGTACAGTTGTTGACATAAACAGATGGTGGTCCAATAGACTAAAGCTGTGGGACCCAAATGCCGTTGTAATATTGTACAGGAGGCTCTGTTCACATGAGAATATAAGAAGGTGTTACTACATCACACTTTACTGAGTTTCACATTAATAATGTATAAATAGTGTTATTTTCATGAAAAGCCATGAGAAATATTTTTATATAAACTGTAAATTAAAAATTTCTTCTATCAAGAGGGCAATCCCCCCCTCCACCCCCCCCCCCCCCCCCCCCCCCCGATATTCACCCTATGGGCCCCCATTACCAATGCTGCTTATGCATAACAATTTATGTCAGAACCATTCAGAGCTCATATTAATCTATCCCATACACACACTCACACACGCAGTCCTCTCCAGATTCGTATTGCAGAATATAATCATCATGCAGCACAGGCCCGTCCATTTACACTGTTGTTAAACTGTGCCTAACTTGCAAAACAGGCTAAAACAGGCCACATGAAACTGAATGGCAGTGCTCGGTAACTGCTGGTGAAATGTCTTTGTCTGTTGATGTTGTTTCAATCATGACGTTACATGAACTTTAGGTGAGCACAGTCAACATTTACCTTCCAAAACATGTCAGTGGCTTGTTCCACTACAATGGGCATGATTAAGAATTTCCCCAAATCTCCACACACACACACACACACAAAAAAAAATAAAAATAATCAATAATTGTATGATTAAGATATCCATGACTCATTATTGTGTAGAAATTGTTGCACTTGCATTTGGGTAGATAATGATCTGGGAAAAAGCGTAAGAATAGCCTGGGAAAAGCTTTCACACCGTTGCATCACACTACTAAGACAATTCCCAAGTATTGAATGGTCATGACTTGGTCTGAGGCAAACAGTCAAAACTAACTGTAACTACCAACTAAATAGCGCCTACATAATAATTAAGAACTTACATGTTCTTTCACGCATAATCCAAGACAGGCTGATGTTAAGGACAGGTTTTTCTCAGAATAATTATTATAATAATAGCAGCAGCAGAGGTAGTTGTGACACTGCCAATAAAACTTGTAATAATGATAATTATTATTTCTCTTTGGAGCAGAAGGGCAGGTCAGCCAAAGAGGGCAAAGGCACAGTGTCTGTTAACTCTGTCTGTATGTTTCTGCCATGAAGATTTAATTAGCTACTGTATTTGACGGCAGATTTAGGTCAGATTTTTCTCTGAGACTTTGACTTAGTTTTTATTGAATGGGGATTTTCTCTCCTTGTGCAGTTTTGCTTTGGGGTAAATCAGGGTCCCACTGACCTACATCCTGTCTCTATCCCTCCCTGAGAGAACTGAAAGAAAAAAAAAAAAACAAAACAAAACAGTCTGCTGTGAGAAGTCAAATATTTATTGGCTTTTCTTCTTGTGCACAGAGCAGCTCATGATAATGATCTTTTCAGTGGCGGCAAATATTTTGCACGTAACTATCACTACGGTGGATCTCTTTTGTTGTTTCTGCTATTGATTATAAATTCAGTTTCGTGAGATGTTGCAAGACGCGTGGGATGATACATTGAAAATCAATTGGGATTTTTATACCGATGTTTTCTTTTGAGTACATTTCAACAACACCTGTGTTGTGCAATCATGACCACTGACACATTCACATTTACGCCTGTGAGGATGCTGTCATGGTTGAGCTGCTGTTCGCTGTCATAACAGACTGACAGGGCCAAAGAGATTGTTTGGATTGCACCATCAGTCAGTAGTTAAGGCACAAGTAGCTTCGTTGGTTCAGAGTCACAAGCCCAACCTGCCCATAAGGTCACCCTGAGACCTTTCCAAACAAGCCTTTAAAGTTACACATTCACTCAAGGTGCCGGATCCACACAACTCCAGTTCCCCTCATGAGAGGCACAATAAGTCACCAATGTTTGCAAAAAAAACAAACCAGACTATTGGTGTTTAAATCATTTGGGGGCGACGCATAGTTTGGACAATATTTCTGACTCCTGAGGGAGTTACAGGCGCATGGGAAACCACAGCGAGATGGATAGTGTATTCCTTTTGTAAGTACATCATGTTTCAGCGCAACATGAAAAGGCATCCTGAGCAGCAATAACTCATCTTTGCAGTTTCCCACATGGCCCCCATGTCTTTGACATATCTAAAGAAGAGTGGTGATGATTACTAAATGGCCCGACTCCAAAGCCATATACCAAACACCCTCATCACACATGCTGAAACCGAGACCCCTCTGTTGCTTTACACCAAAGACTTCAAGAGGAAAGGTTTGACATTGAAACCCAGGACCGCTCTCTCCATGTCACCACGTTGCTTTGGATCCTACAGTACTACATTTCATGCTTTTGCCACGTTTTATTGCAAAGGAATAGTTTGGCACTTTGGAAAATAGGGTAGTTTGCTTTGTTAACATGACTTATATTGAAAGCACAATAGCACTCTTATGAGTACTAAATATGAAGCTAGAGCTAACAGTCTGTTATCTTTGCTTAGTATGCCATAAAATCAGAAGGCAGAGTGAACAGGTAAAGGAATCATAATAGCTCATAGATCATAGCTTGAATAAGCCACTTGCCATCATTGTTTTATGAACAATTAAATAAATAAAAACATTTGGTTTAACATTTGGTTGATTTTCCTCAAAGGGAGTTGAGTTTGATTCTAGTCTTTATGCTAACCTAACCTGATAAGTTGCTTACTCTAGCTTCATGTTTAGCACATAAATAGGAATGTGTGATATCAATCTTTTCATCTATTTATATAGCAAGAAAGCTATTAATCACATTTGCTGAGTTATCAAACTATGTCGAAAAATCCTAAACAGCCAGTGCCACTAAGATGATTGATGATTCAGTGTTTAGAAATTATCTTCAGAAGCTATTTCGTCCTGCAGGTCGAGTTGGAGCATGCCAGTTCAGTCTGTCCTGACCCGTCACTCACAGTTTAGGTTGGAGGAGTGGGATTAACTCTTATCACCAATGGGACGTCGTCTGTCTTTGGCCTGGACCCCATATGGACTTGGTGAAGCCCCCTCAGTTGCCACTTCACCCAGCCACATGGAAAACATTCCTAAACAAACCTGTCTTGGAGATACCATATCAATTCCCCTGACCTACTGTATCATAAAAATCCACAAGCTTCCCATGCCTTCCTGCTCACTCTGACTCTGACACAGACTATAAAAACAACTGCTTATTTATTCTGACTCCCTTTTGAGAGCAAACATCTCTCTAGCTTGGGCAGACCAAACAACTGACTCCCACAGTAAACATCCATGCGCAGACAGGCGGGTTGTTTGTTCCTGAGCTGAAATAATAAATCACAGTCAGCAGGTTGGCCCAGAGGTCGAGAGACTCTGTGTAGCTGGTAGGTCACTGGCCTGATCTTGCAGTGCTGAACACAATATTCCAGCATAACACTTTCACGGTACCCAGATGGAACGTGCTTGCTGTGGTACCAACCTCAAGATCTGAACTTTATTGATCCATATACACCAATGGCCATCAGCATATGAAACTCAATTACTTGACTGAAAAAACAGGTGCGTAAGTCAAACAGCAGCTCTCTCTTTAAGATTTCATCCATCCATTTTCCACATATTTTTTAACAATTCTTGACACACTTGACACACACAATCCTTGAATGTTAAGGATTTTTTTTTTTCTTTTAAATCAGGCCATGACCTAAAGAGTACCTGCAAGGGAAAATATGTAGTCTCGAAATGAGTATGTAGCAAGCTGTATATACACAGAAGGACCTTTGGCATGACTTCACAGGGAGATCTTTTTTTTTTCTACCTCATGTAAAACGTCTCACAACATCAGCATAGGATTACCCGCAAGATCAGACGCTCTCTGTCACACTTTGTCTCTGAAGTCTTTGATAAGCCCTTGTTTTTAGTTCTGGATAATTCACATATGGAAAGGTTTTATTGAGCATGGCATTGCCTAAAACTGGATTTCCGAAAGATGAGTCAACTGGTAGGCATGGGTATCTAATCAAGACAGGGTCAGACCCAGCAGACGCAGTTTCTGAGCAGAAGAGGCTATTCTTTTCCTTTCCGCTGAACATACCCTGTATGTCCAAAGGCATTTCATTTACAATTCAAATCCATCAAATACTACGGCAGCTCCTGCTGGGATTGAAAATGCATTGAAATCAAAGTGCCAAAGTGGTAAAACTGTATAAACTGTCCTATCTTTACATAAGGAGAGCAGCTAGCATTATGCTGAAACATGAATCCCACAGGGATGCTTGAAATATTCATTTTCATACCACATGTTGATCCATGTGGATTTTTCCAACCTTCGCGCGATCTTCCCCTTATTTAAAGTTAGTTGGAACTTGAAAGTCTCTCTTGTGGTTGTGGTTGTCCTCACAGAGGTACCTGTTTTCACAAGTGTTGTACATGCCTGAATGCTCACCCACTGTGTATTAACTATCGGATAGTTAATACACAGTGGGTGAGCGATCATGGCAGTTGTGGCACTTTGTCTTATACATTTAGGCCTTTGTGCTGGAATTTTGCAGTTTATGAATTTGAAATATTCCGGTGAGAAACACACAGTGATTAGAGCTGTGTATTGTCAAACTACAATAGCATCTCCAGAGGTGACAGTATCTAAATTGCTTCACAATCAGAGACTAACAAATTAGAACGTCCTGCAGTGTGTCAAGTTGAGTCTTTACACTTTTAGCGAGCCTAAGTCTTCAACAAATAAATGACAACCGTGATGAGTTTCTGATTTCAGATGCAGATAAAACATTTACAGGCAAAATAGATAACATTTTTTGCATGCTAATCTTTGAATATCGCATGCGCAGTTTATAGGGAAGTTACGGTACGAATTCCGCCACAATTTCACCCCGAAGAATGATGCCTTCACTGACCGCAAGAACCGTGGTTTCCCCAGTTTAAGGTCACGTAGACGGAGCACGAGAAACTTACAAGTTGGTATTTTTACACCAAGGGCACATTTTCAGTGCGATCAATGGATAACAAACTACTCGAGTGCCATTACTTCTGCAGGTCTTTGTCGTCATTCTAGAAGGATTTATTTTATTATTTTTCCACTTTATCCACACAGTCTATTTTTCGTTTTGCAGTTCCATAAAAGAAAGTTTTTTCCACTTGACAATGTCGCCAAAGTTGTTATTTCTCGACGTTTACAAACTTTTAGAACTTTAAACTATAAGTTTACGAGGTGCACCTGAAGGCACCAAAAGTCTCGGTCAATTAGTAGAGTTTAGACAGTGAAGGGAGCTCCCAGTCTGTCTGCGAGCGCTCCGCCAATGACCAGCTAAAAACGCCCCACTGCTCCGACTGAGATCCGCGGGGGTGGGGAGTACACAAGTTTGGATTTGGACTTTGGAAACCATGGGATTCGAGCTGGACCGCTTCAAGGGGACCGTAGACCCGGATTTCAAATGCAACTTGTGCAATAAAGTCCTGGAGGACCCGCTGACTACTCCGTGCGGTCACGTCTTCTGCTCCGGCTGCGTGCTGCCCTGGGTCGTCCAGCAGAGCAGCTGCCCCGTCAAATGTCAGCGGATCTCCACCAAAGAGCTGAACCACGTCCTGCCTCTGAAAAACCTCATCCTGAAGCTGGAGATCAAATGTGACAACTACGCGCGGGGCTGCGATGCGGTGGTGAAGCTGCAGCATCTGGCCGAGCACGCGGAGATGTGCGACTTCTCCCCGGCGAAGTGCAGGAATAGGGGATGCAACGAGGTGCTCAACCTGCGGGACATGGATGCTCACATGCGGGAGACGTGTGACTACAGAACGGTGGGGATATGCGAGGGCGGCTGCGGGTTGATGCTCACCCACAAAGAGCAGAGAGTCAACGGCCACTGCTGCCTGAGAGCCCTGAAGGCGCACAACAGCGCGCTGCACTGCAAAATCATCAGCCTGGATAGAGAGTTCAAGAAGCAGACTATTAAAGCCAACAAGAGGGAGAAGTCACTCCTGGCACAACTTTCCTCCGTGCACAGTGAGCTGCAGATGACGGCGCTGAAATATCAGAAGAAATTCACCGAGTACAGCGAGAGGATCGACTCCCTCACCAAGACTGTGGCTTTCTCCTGCAAGGTAAGCGACAAAGTTTCTGCTCTCCGGGAGCACATCCAGCTTTTCCTCTTACCCACATGTCTGTCCGCCTGTCTCCCTCTGAGTGCTGCTGGGAGAAATCCTAAAGGGCCCTACTCTGTCTAAGAAACAGCAAAAACATGCCCCTCCATCTCAATATGGATGTTTTACAATGACGTCCAACAGTTCGTTCTCACATAGGAGTCAGTAACACAGAGTTTTGGCTCATCTTTACTGACATCCTGCTGTGCAAACCCTTTAGAGCCAACTTTATAGGCTTTTAAATATTTTCCTCACATGTTTGCTCACATTCTGGGACTTGGTATCTCACTTTTATTGGGCCTCCATATTGTTTTGAATCAGTTTTTTTTTTTCTTTGTACCTGATGAAAATGGAGATCAAATTGTTTATTTGGATTTTTTTTTTCTCTCTCTGTCCTCAACTTTCCAGGGGACCTAGTGGGCTCAGGGGTTTGTTTCTTCTCTGTCTTCTTTGAGACATGGATGTCAGCTGTGTCTGTGGCCAGCTGGCAGTCAATGGGGGAGGGCCAAATATTTACTGCAGTTCTGTACACAACAAGAGCCAGGTTCCAGTAATGTATCCCACTCGCAGCGAGCTTGTTTGAGGCCTTCTGTCATCGATGTTCACCCTTCCCTCGAGACAGCCAAACAAATGAAAATCAGAGATCTAGCTGAGCTACTGGCTCTAAAGTTGTGCTAGTGGTGGGCGATATTGATTTTCAATCGGAGCCTCAACAGCATTTGAAGGACTTCTGAGGGGCCAAAAGGTTTTATAAAGGCAACATTTTGTGGAAACGAAACACTGTTTTTTTTTTTTTGTTCCCTTCATCCAAGGGGATTTGAAGCTGCAGTATGTCCTCTTTATCTCTGGAACTCTATTTTAAAAATAAAAGGAAGCTCTGGTGTGAGGATTGTAAGATTCAGATAAAAGAAAAAAAACAAAACAAAAACAAAAACAAAACAGTGACCAAGTATCAATGTCACTGGAGTTCGTAAGTCAGTCACTGGATTGTATTGGCGAATGATGGTTGCACTGTGGCTGTGATTAACAGAGGGCAGTGGTCACATTTTAATCAGGCTTCGTTATAAAATTGCTCAAAGAACAAAAGGAGGAGCTTTTGATTCACATCTTCACACAGATTGGGCACATACTGCTGACACTGTTCCATGACATTTGAATGAATGGTGACTTGGAAGTTTCTCACATTTGATTTTACACCTCTTAAGTCCCTGTTGTTCTCAGCGAAGTTCCTTTCTCATTCTCTCACACAAACTTCCTTTTTCTTTCCCCCCCTTTTTTTATGAGTGGTGGTTTCATTTGTTCATTATGGGCTCTATTCCCAGCAAAATGTGTTCCAGTAGACTAGCGAATTGTGCTTTGGAAGCGCCGATGCAGGGAAATCGCTCATGCTGGTTTAAAGAAGCTTGCTGGGTCGGTAGGATAGCTGGTTATCATAGTTCAGTGGCATCTCACGCCTACTGTTGAGATATATATACGTCCAGTACATTATACCCAGTGACACCCAATGTAAACAGTAAGATAAAAGACACCTCTGCGGGCAGAGCGCACCTTAAACATGCATGAAAGACATGGGAAGTGTTCCAGACAGAAGCCACATAGGAGAAAGAGCAGGTTGAGAAGGGAAGAAACAACATTTTGTGGATTATGTGGTTTCTTGGAAAGCTGCTTTCTTTTTTCAGCTAGAGAGCCCCTTTCATTGGGTGCAGTTGAGCAGTGAATGGGATTGTTTGTAGGGAAAATCTGGAGGCACACATGGCAGTATCAAACAGAGCATCACAAGTGAGATTAGCTGTTGGAGGCAGGCGACTTGCAGGCTGCCACTGAACCTCCCTCAGAGCTTCTAGCTGGATTCATTCTTCTGCCTTTAAGGGCTCCGGTGTACCGGCTGCACACGTAGGCTTCAGGGCTGTGCTGTAGGCTGCAAACTGTTGTGGCTGATGTGCTGAAGCGCTGATGAAGATGCCACGCGGAAGCAGAGGCAGCGGTGATTGGCTGCTTCTGTATGTATTTCTGATGCTTGTTAGGAATGAAGACAACAAGGAAGTTGAAGAGCAGTGCAGTGTTACACTGCAAAGCCCCGCTCCTCGTGATCGCAGCCCTGTATGAGTGACTGGACATGAGCGGTGTCTACACAGCGGTAGTTTGTTATCCACTAATGAGACACAACAAAATATAATAAATCTAGGCATCTATCTCAGCGTTGCTCTGTATCAGCCTCATTATCTACAACTTGTATATCTAATGGTGTGGAGATTATATCATTATGTTGAATCTGACTCTTAATTATAAATCCCAAAACCTGCTGCACTTCCACTGACCTCTTGAATCCGGTTTAACTTCCCTTTGTGATTACAGGGATGAGTTGATTGGTGTGCAGTCAGATGAAAGTAAATTCAAGGCCTGAATTTGCAGTGTTGGCCTGTCATAGCAGGAAAAGGTTCAGGTTTTGACATTTGTCATGGCACCCTTCTGAAGCTGTGCTAATGAGCCAGCACTCACAGTACCGTACAGCTGGAACAGCTAAATGAAGTGCATCCGTTACTAGATGTGTTACACAATACAAAATGTACGTGGTGAGATGGGTGTAATTTGTTGTGACATATTTGCTCTTTGAATAACTGTCATAGAGTGAATACAGACACATCATATCATGCAACATTTGATAGATAACCTACTTTTTTTTTTTTAAGTTTCTGTCACTCCTCAGCTTAGGCTCCCTAAACCAGACAGAGGATTTTAGCCTGTTCTTATAGGCAGCAACTGAGAAGGATGACCTCGCTATGTGGAATAACTGACTGAAGTTTCCAATAATAGTCCCAACACAGTTTAAGCTTCTCCAGTGAGCCAGGAAGAGCAATAAAACAAAGCACAAACAAAGAACCTAGATCTCAACCAGGTTCACTTTTGGGCTGGAGGAATTGCTGTCACACTTTCCGTTAAGCCTCAGATCTCTGAGTCTCTTTTTTGGCTGCTGAAGATGACAGCATTTGTGGTTTGTTAATGTGATAAAAAGCATGTATCAAAATCAGAAGACATCTGGGGGATTTGATGAGAGTAATCTGATTAGGCTAATAGTGCACTAATTTTAAAGTATTACAAGATAATTTAACCAAATAATGTACTCTATTAATTATCACTGACGCATGGGTGTCAATGGAAGACAATGTCGATCGCAGCAATAAATCCATTTAGAAGTCACTGAAAGCAACTGTTGAAGAACAAAAAGAAATTGAACTGACTGGCACTTCCTTTGTGGACATGCTTCAGATTCATTGAGTGTTTATCCCTCTTGATCTGTAAGCTTCCCATGTCTAACCTGCCCAAGTTTAAAATACCTTTGGTGACCAGGTCACTGAGTTTCTGCCTCTTGATCACAGGCCAGTAGCTCATGAATCAATATTTTCCTTTTTCACCCTGCATTACAGTACCTACACTATAATTAGATCCTCTGTGTTAAGAGGCAGATGGAGGGGGAGGCAGTTTGATGTAGGACAGACTTGGAAAGTGTGACTGGTGCCGAGGTGAAGGCTCACTGTGAGTGCGCCAAGTCCGACCAGTGAGCAGCAGACTAAAGTTTCACTGCAGGTTTGCTTTCTTTCCTCAGCTGCCCTCTTCTAATATTCTCCAGTAAAGTTAATTTTAAACATTTGTTGACTCGATGTGCCCCATGTGCCCTCGCCTCCTCAAATGATGTCTCCATGACCACATTTTGCACTTTTGCTGAGGACATTTTGTTTTTTTATCACCTCGGCTTACCTAATGTTTTAGTAAGTGCACAACCTCCTGAAGGGATTCAAGCTTTTGCCAGAGTGTTCGCAGATGTGGTGAAAACCGAAAGCTTAATTACTCTGACTTTGTTTTAATGGCTCACGCTGACAAAATGTGAAAACACCAATTTGTCTTGAGGATCCTGCCAGGTCCTGTGTAACTCAAGTGGCAGGAACAGCTTGTGATTTATTTCTTGTATTTTTCTCAAATTTTCAGACATACTTGACTCAGTTGTCACATAATGGCCAACTGTCCTCTTGTTGACAGTAACGGCTGTAGTGACTTTGATTCGGAAGCATGTGTTGCTGCTAATGCTGCCTTGACATGATGCAGGCGCGCACATTCCAGCGCAGCCTGACATGCACATGACGGTCTTCTTAGCCTATATGGCAGTCAGGACACTGTACATGCCAATAATAACTGCTTTATATTTAGTCCCACTATGCTGCAACATACTGGAGTGGAGGCTGAAATGATGTTACCTCATAACACCATTCTAAGTCCAGCTTAGAAAACAGATTAAGAGCTGACTCTTTCCCAGAATTCTTCCTGTCATGTTGCTACTGAGTAAGAAGTCCAATGGTGTTTTAATTTAAATTGGACAAGAGCTTGAGAGAGGGAAACTCTTAGAACAGGGGAGATGGAAAGGTTTATCACTAAACTATGAGAGGAAAATCTCCTCTGGTAGTTTTTCATTTGGTACTTTCTGCTATATGTTAAAATTAAGCATTATGTTCAAGATAATGTTAATCTAATGCTGACTGACAGAACAAGCAGCGGCATAGCTTTTAAAGTGAAACAGATTAACAAATATACATATGATTTGCTAAAAACAAAAACATGAAAACAGAAGATTCAAACATCATTTGTCTCTTTTAGTCGGCATTTGGAAGGCCAACTTTAGCCGGTTACCAGCTTCTTGTCAGTCACCCTCGACAGCTGGCTGGCAAACATTATCCGTAAGCTACTAGTCTGCATTTGACATGACACGATGAAGAGTGTTTTCTTTTTCATTTTTCTCTTTTTTGAGAGAAAAAGCCTGTACTCCTGGCGAATAATGCTGTTAATAATAGATTAACTCTTCAGCCACAGTGAAGAAATTATTCATTCATCTTCTACCGCTTTTCCTTTTCTGGATCATGGGGGTGCTGGAGCCAATCCCAGCTCACACTGGGCAAAGGCGGGGTTCACCCTGGACAGGTCACCAGTCCATCACAGGGCCAACACACAGAGACCAACAACCACTCACACTCACACTCAGACCTACAGACAATTTAGAGTCACCAGTTAACACAAACATGATGTCTTTGGATGATGGGAGGAAACCCACGCAGACATGGGGAGAACATGCAGACTCCACACAGAAAGGCCCCAGGCATGGGAAACGAACCAGCGACCTTCGTATTGTGGGGCCACAGTGCTAACCACTATGCTGCTGCGCTGCGCCGCCCGTGAAGAAATTAATGCAGAGGAATTATTGAGACATTACTTTTCCAGTTCCATTTTCACATCAGTCACTGACATAGAGGGGCTTGTATTCTGAACTGTCCCAACTCTTTATTTTATCTGTAGTTTTATCTGGCTTAGCTCCTCTATTATCTGCTAATGAGAAGAGATATTTTTCTTCTTTCCTATTCTTCCCCTTTACACGCACAGATAAATCATTCTGTTGCTCACTTGGAGTTAATAATAGATTATTGAAAATAACCTCCTGCCATTTCTTTGTTCACATGTCTCTCCCCTGTCTGTCTGTAGGAAGGCGAGACTAAAAGTGTGACGGTTGTCCTTCTGCGTGAGGGCGGATCTCTGGGTTTTAACATCATAGGAGGA
The DNA here is from genome assembly GCF_900963305.1 of Echeneis naucrates. Taxonomy (NCBI): domain Eukaryota; kingdom Metazoa; phylum Chordata; class Actinopteri; order Carangiformes; family Echeneidae; genus Echeneis; species Echeneis naucrates. The sequence goes on along the minus strand of NC_042515.1, from coordinate 21,543,072 downwards.
AGGCCATGCGCGGTAGGTTAAAAGCCAAGCGTCTTGGAAGTTTCATCTCCTCCCAGTGATCAGTGAAGTGTCATATGGCAACCTTGGAATGAATAGCACATACTTGAAGCTTCACAAGTTTTCTCTGTACAGCTTGACACTGCTTTGAGACAGTGATGCATTTGGATAGACGGACCGCATCTATCAAGTTTTATTGTGTTTATATATTGGTTTGGTTTAGTGGATTTGGCATTACACATTAAAAAAAAAAAAAAACTATAATTAGTTTTATGAGGGTTAAATCTAGGATTATGGCTTTGACCGCAGTTGTTTTGTCTCTAATTGAGGGGATTTTGTTGGTGAAGTAAACACAGAGGAGAGAAAAGGGTCTTTTATCCCGCCTTGAAACTTTCACAGCCACAATGTTTTCTGCCTCAAGGCGCTGCAGTCATATTCATCAATGAAACAACTTGCTCTGCTGAGAGAAAATTTGAAAACATCTCAACACTTATAACGCTATCTTCCATACATGGATCTTCTGTCGAAAGGTCTCGTTGAAATGGTGTGCCACGTATCTGTTTCACCAGGACTGTAGTCAACTGTTAGAAGGCAGTTTTTCCACAGCCACAGTGACGCACTTTTTGTAACGATATAGATTATCACAGTTAAACTTTTATGGCGGGAAACTATAAAAAGATATTTTTTTTTTTTTTTTCACCCGACTCCGCGGTCTTCTAGATTTGCAACCTTTCTTGGTGTTATGACAGAACCCATGTATCAAACTCAACCAGAAACAGCAGAGATAATACTTGGCTTTTGCTTTCCCTGCTAGCCTCCAATTAACAAGGCTTTTCATCAAAATAGAAATAACTAATAGCCAGCATTTGACATAAGTGTTTCATGTGGCTGTTATTTTGGCATGGCTTGTTAAGACCAATCAAGTGCCAAGTTTTGTGGTCTCTAGAAGGGCTAGTTAGTCCACAGCTCTCAGGATAGGCGTAATTGTAAAATGAAGTAATCAGCTTTGTTGAAGCATTGCTGCGAATTTGCTATACTTAATGTCCCCAAAGGAGGCAGCAAAACCAGAAATACTTTATTAGCTCAGTGACTGAGGTGTTTTTAAGTATCCCATAAAACTGGAGTTTTATATTATTGTTCCTACTCTGTTCTACTCTGGTGACTGATTTTTTTTTTTTTTTTTTTTTTTTTGGCATTTCTCCCAATTGACTGTTTAATTTCAACTTATTTGGTTGGTGTGTGCAACACAGTTGACTATCTGCATAAAGGTTTCTCAAAAGCTTGATTGGCAAATCAGTCCTAACAGTGGTAAATTTACAAATGCTTTAACAATTTGTGCGGTCTGCTTTTATTGTTTCCCAGATAATTACTGCTTTTTTATTATTATTATTATTATTATTACTCCTCAGGATGACCCTGACAGCACTTCAAATGAAGGTATCTTTGTATCCAAGATCGTGGAGAATGGTCCTGCGGACAAGGAGGGAGGCCTTCAAATCCAAGACAGAATAATAGAGGTATGTAACTTATGCTGTGGTGTTTCCTGCAGGAGGGAAAAAACAGAAGTTGATTTACTGTAGATGGATTATGTGACAGCTGCAGTCTGCTCCCCGAAGATGACAACAGACAGGAAGCACGGGAGCATCACTCAATATTTCTGTTCCAGTGACCTCTAAACTCCAGCTGAAAGCAGCAAATGTGACACGCTGAATGAGCAATTAACATTTTGGAAGCTTTTGTTTCAGCTCAAGAAAGTAAATCCTCCAGACAGTTAGACTAAAGTTTCAACATCTACTTCTACCATTCAACACTCAAGCGGAGGCTTTGTTAAGAGGGGCTTCACTGCAAATAGTTCTGAGATGAACCTCAGGCGAGGATGTCTGTCTTTGGTTTTTCTGAGTGAGAAAGAGCCCTGTGTTCCCCTCCTAGTTGACAAATCCTTAATGACAGAACTGCCGAGTAGCATCCCTCCTCTTGCCTTTTAAACAGAATCACGTGTGGAAAGGCCAGCTCACCCTGAGGTCAACTTGAGGGATGTGTTGAAAAACTCTGCATCACAAAGGTTGCTTTTGTAGAACAGTTGTCAGCCTGGATCTTGCACAATGGCTGGACTGAATAGAGAGGTTCATGTGGATTACAAGTGTATATCACCGTGTGCCGCAGGATGACAAATATGGTTTGTCGCAGGCTTTACAGTCAGACCTCAATGAAATTGCCTTGGAGTATTTTGACCACCGCGTTGCTCTCAGAAATGTTTATGGAAAGTGTTTACAAGAAAAGAAGACTCCCACATCTGGACTCTTTTGATTGCTCTATCCTGTCATTCATTCAGTCGAGCACTAACTACCTCAAAAAATGCCACAAGTTCTGTGGCACAAGCCTCATCCTGTGGTTCCATATAATGTGGTAATATGGCAACACCACAACTACGACGTGACATGTTGGTCCTTATTTGTAATCTCCACAAGTAGCACAATCAACTGTCTCAAAGCTCACTGCTACTTGAGATTAGTCGTGGGGATCCCCTGACAAAGGACAAATTGAGCCAGCGGTTCAATGGGATCCCGGTGACTTGATGCCAAAAAGCAAGTGGGCCACCAGCCGATGGGCGAAGAGAGATTAGCTCGTATGTCACATGAATGCGTACGAGTGGAAGTGCGTCTCATCTTCACCGTCTGTTTGCATGACCCTGTGTGAGTGCAGGAAGGATGGGGAGTCATGTTAGTGGGCCAGATGTTTCTGTATTTGGTTACTTCAGAACATATCAGGGTGTAGGATTTAGTGCTGAGATAGCCATCTATTAGCCTTCAGAAAAAAAAAAAATCGCTTAAGGATAATGCTGTATTTGTGTTTGTCTTGTTTTTTATGAGCTATTGTCAACAAAGTCACCAAATCTGTCCAATAAGGTGAACACATGAGGAGAGAGGATGTGAAGAGCCTTAGGTGGTAGCAAAGCGCCCTATTAAGTGACCTTTTCTTTTGAAGAGCTGAAGGATCACTAGACAAAGGCAACAAAATAAATCATTCAGCCATTGAAATAGTAATGTATGGACACTTCAGAGTTGTGGTGCTTTTCATTGGATGGGACACCTGATAGTGGAGAAGGTTCATATTTCGAAGCCTCCTGCTTTGTTTGCTGGTTCAAACCAAAGAAAAAGTTCTGTGTCATGGTTTTGTCAGACCACAAAATGAAATGCAAAGTCACAACAGCATGTTCGCTGCTGACTGTGTTGTATCTTTTAACCTCATGTGATTAGATCTGTGAACTCTCCGGTTAACATTGGTGGATCAAAGGAATTTAATCCCAAACACCTAAAGGCAGTTTCATCGTCATGTTTTGAACTGAAACCAAGAGTTTGTAACCTATTTAACATCATGTGTGGGAAGTGATATATTGGAATAACAGATCTGGTTTCTCACCACGTCTTTCAGGAAGTGTTTTATTTTTTTGTAAGGCAAATGCTGTATAACCTCAGTAGCTTTCAAATATCCCATTTGCAGAAATTATTCTATTAAGATGAAGATGTCTTCACCTGTATTCAAAAGGTGATTAAGAAATGTGTTAAATCCATTGATCATGAAAGAATAAATTCAAATGCAAGTGAATGTGAGATTTTTTTTTTTTTTTTGGGGGGGGTTGCTTTCATCAGTCAGTATGGTGGTTATTCCTTCTGGTACACCTTTAAATCATGTGAAAGTTCCCTGAGAGTAAGACAGTTACTAAAAACCATTTTTGTCGATTGGATTTTTCCCATCATTAATCAACAAAGTTTCATCATGAATTGGGATTGTAAAAGCCACAAAGCTTGAATGCCACAATGTTTGCTTAAAAGGTTGAATAGCACTTGTCAGTAGCAGCTTAAAAGTGTCTGTGAAGTTAAAGCTTTAAAGTCATAACCACTTACTGGCAACCACCTCATGGGTTCAATAACATTTTTTAACACTTGACTATACGGTCAGTGTGATGAATGTTTTACATAGTTGCTCCCAATAAGATCCAAAGAATGTAACTCTGAAACAAAGCTAAAGGGTCAATTGTGGTTAGTCTACACCTTCTCCTTAGGGAAGTATGCGGTTCTCCATATACTAATCTACCAATGTGTTTATTAACTAGCAGCTGTCTTATGTACAATGCAGGAGGTTTATCTGCTGCATTAACTGCTTTTCCACTGAAGGCAACTGGCTAGAAAACCCAAAACACAGAAATAAGAATTTGGAACTCTCTGAAAACTGGTCACGTTCAAGTTTTTGTCACAACAAATGACTCATTTTACTTTACACAAAGCCATTTTATCCGTTGTTGGTATAAAAATATTGATGAGTACACCTTCGAATTAAAACTGCGATAAAATCATTTTCCACAACAGGGGAATGAAAAATAATTTTTTCCCCTAAAAGCGCAAAATGTGGCTTTCAAGCCCATTTAGGTGATAATTTTAACAGGCATTCAAAAGGCATAGCACAGCGCTGCAGCTCGGCTCATCCACTGTAAAACAAAAAAAGGAAAATCACATTACACGGGGCAGTGAAAAGCATGTTCACCTGAGGAGGCAGAAAACCGTGGCACTGTCAACAGCAACAGAGCTGTTCTCTCTTCCTGTGTTAGAGGTGTTCGCTCCTGTAAGTCTATATGGATGTAACATGTACATGGCGATCCACAGCTCGTCCTTCTACAACAGGCTCTTAGCGGGGGAGTGTGATGATAGCAGATGGCTGTCCTCTAACCGAGCTACAGGCTGGTATGATTCAGCACATGAATGCCTCCTTGTTCAGCCAGACATTTTTTCTCATAAACCTTGAGCTGTGTTTGCGTTTGCTCTGGAAGCTGAAAAATCTTAACACTGCGGTCAGAATCTGCTCATGTTTGCCGCCAGGATTTGATAAATAAGTTCTAATTCAGTTTAGCAGTGGGATTGGCCTACCATGTAGGGCTTCGCTAAATAGCCACAGCTTATTCTCTAATCACATTATCAGCTTGCTGATTGATGGTATATGCTATTCAGACAATGTTAATGTTCACCATGTTCTTGTAATCACAGCGTTTTATCTTCTGTGTTTGGAAGTCCAGCAAGAACAGGTTTTTCCCACAGCTAAGATCCCTTTTTCAAGCCTCTTTGCTTTGTGTAGTATGACTAAGCCAATGTCACAATCCCAGAATGGCCATGCCTGAGCTGTTGGGGTGAAGGGGATGTTCTGTGTGGGCTTCTCAGTGTGAAAATAGGAAGAGAATGGAGATGCCGGGGCTGCTGTTGTAAATGTCGCCTTGTAAATCCTCAGCAAACATTCTTAGGTTGCACAGGGTGAACAGCAGCAACTACTTTAAAATAAACTGACACCGGGAGATGCCAGGTCTAATATGGAGGACGGGGTTTGCATATGTGTTTTCCTTCAGGCTGAAAGGGGGCTAGCCAGCAGGAATGTGCCTAGGCAAAGACAATGTTAATTTAAATATACAAACGAAATGTCACTGGAATTGGAAAGGGAAGTTTGGAAGACTAAAATTCAACAGCACAATGTTTTATTCAGTGTTAACTACTCCAATGCAACAGGGCGCCGAAACAAAAATAGAAGGTGTTTTTTTGCCAATACAGTTTTGTACCAGATGATGCAAATTGGATTAGCTGGCTGTTATCTCTTTTCATTTAACCTCTGTGGAATGCATAAAGATTTTTATTTTTCATGTTTAGCTTTAGGAATAGCAAGAAGAATGAAGTGGAAAAATGCCAGAGGTCACATGCATACGTGTCTCAAGTGCAAAACAGGCTGCTCTAAACACAGACACTTCATCAGTAGCAAGGGTGTAAATTTGAACACCAGCCTGAGATCTACACAACCTGTTCTCATGCTCACGTAGCTTAAACCTATATAAATTACCTGAAAATCTATGAGCAAAAATTAATGACACTGCAATATGTTGGATATTTGAGTAAAACTTATCTCATTTCATTCAAGATTTTTGTCTGAACGTGCTGAGTGTAATTTAACATTTAATATGTGAAACCGTATCTTAAAGACTCATTTCCATTTTTGTACCTGTCACAAGTTGCGTGAGTTGCAAGACTACCCACAGCGCGCCACTAAACACCTCAAACCTCTCTGCAGTAACTGAAGTATCAAGTCACCAGGGCAGAGACAGTTTAAAACCCAGCCCAACAGCACTTAGCAATGACTGACAAAATTTGAAATGAACTCCTGTCGGAGGCTTTACTCTCCGAAGCATCCGTGTCAGCGAGCCTTCATTCTTCTTCGGTGTCGAGGCCTCCATTCACAGCAACAGTGCGGTATTTGAATGGCTTTCTAGAGAAACTGGAAACACGACGCTGCCTTTTGTTGTAAATTAACTGCTTTGCTTTTTCCTTTTAGACTTTCCAGATATTGCCCTGAGGCGTTGTTTCTGACCCTGAGGGCTCTGCGGAGCAGGCATAGAAGTTATTTCCCTAAGGGGGATCACATGTTGTTTGGCATTCTGGGGCAAGAAGCAGGCCTTTGTCAGGCCCCTTATTAGATTTTGGCACTTGTGCAGGCAATGTGTTTATTCCCCAGATGGGCAAGCAGAATGTGGCCCCACTCCATTGCTGGCCCTAGACAGGATGAACCCACCCCAGGGTAAGCAGGCCAATCCTAGCAGTGAGCCCACATTCCTTTGCCCCGTGGTCCAGCTGAGGCAAGAGCAGGACATTAAAACAAATCTAACTTTAAAGAGTCCATAATCAGCTTCTTGTGGTAGCCGCTGCCCTTGCAGAGCTGCTTTTAAGAAGTGAGGACAAGCACATCTTTGTTTCCCACTGCTCCACGCGGGGGGAGGTAGAAAAAAGGTTTTTAAGATGTGGAGTCGTCTCAGTCTAGAGATGGTGTGAGGTGAGCTTATGCTTTGCTCTGGCCAGAAGGCTTCTTTTTTCTCTGCCCCTCACCACACGCAGAATATTGTATTTTCCACTTTAAACAGCTTGCGTCCTCAAAGGCGAGCCGACACTTGGTGATTTTTGTGGAGACGTACAGTCTGGGACCACTGTAAATGTGTTTGTGCTGCTCCAACTCATCTTGCCCCCCCCCCCCCCCTTCACTGGAACTTGTGGCCTAATTTATGGCTCTTAAAAGTTTTAAAGGGACAGGAATAGACAGGTGTAATTAAGGCAGATTTTCCTGCCAATCAATCATGGGCCTCGTGTTAATGGATCAGCACCAATTGGCTCAGGTTGCCCTGCCAGCTGCTTTTGATCTCAGCCCCTGACCCCCAAGCACAGACTGCCCACTGACTCCTAATTAACTACCCTCAATTAAACCCTAATAGGCTGATTAACAGACCCTTAGTTGTGCTGTAATGGCCCGTCGTTTCCTCCCAGTGCTCCTCTGAAATGCATCCTGACTGCAGCATGTTAATCACCGCCTACCCGCGCTCTGCCTCTCTGTCTCTACCACTGTCTCTCACCCCCCTTTTCTGTCTAGCATGGCAAAGAGTTGGCTCAGTGGACTGAAATTCCTGAGACAAAATGTTTGCCGCCCCTTTTCGATAAAGATTGAAAGACAGATAAATCACGGCCAGCAAAAATTCATGTAATTCAATTCAAATTCAATTAATGTAAGTATGAATTTGTAAAATTGTAAAAATTATGTGATCTGGAAAAAAACAAAAAACAAAAAACATAGGAATTGTCTCATATACAAAGTCAAAAACACACACATCTTTGTTGTTTGACTGGTTCATAACCAATTTGTTCGCATCAACATCCCATGATCCCCTACCAGAAAGAGAGCTGCGCCTTAAAGCTCCTTCTTGACCTTGGAAATAGCAATCGACTCAAGAATCCTTCCTTCACATCCATTTAGTAACTGCAGAGTTTCCAGTCCGGTGAAAAGGGGCTTTGAAATGTCATTTGTTTCTCCAGAACAGCTACTAAATGCACCTTGAGGGTAGGACGGTTGCAGAGTTGTCAGGTTTCAATATGAATTGAAACCTCCTTTGTCAACCCTTATGCATTTTTAATAAAAATTATGGAGCTGCAGGGATTTATAAAAAGGCAAAAATTGTTATCAGCAACTGATGATTTTAAACTATTTTCCCAAACATTTGCTGATTCCAGCTTCTAAAATTTAGGTTTTGATTTGATTAGACTTTTCTTTGAAATATATAATGTTACAACATCAATAACATCGAACAGAAACAGAAATTTGATAAAATATGAAATATATTTTTGTGAATTTGTCACCAGAATCTCTCCACTACAGTTAAAATATACAAGTTTCTAAGTGCACCAAAAATAGCAAAACATGTCAATGTACCGTTCAGTATTTGGGAAGATCACAGCATGAATCTCACAAGGGAACAAAATGGAAATGGGAAACTGTGGCATAGTCCTAAACCCGTCAGCTTAATGAAAGCGTTGACAGTTTTCACCAGATTTATCCGCCATTGTGTAGACCACAGTTTAAAACTCTGATGTTGCTACACTTCACAGTTGTAAATCTTTCTCTTTGGTTTTCGCTGCAGACTAGTTGGAGATGTTGAGTATCTCTGTCTGTCTGCGCTTCAGACGCTGAGTCGAAACAACGCTGGGCAGTAAAATCTTTTGCTGTAGTGGTTCAGTCAAATAAAGTCATAATGCCCACCCTGAGGCCTGTGTAGATGTAGTTTACTGCACTTAAAGTGGACGGATAGGGGCATCATGATGAACATAAAAACAAAATTAGACTGGTGATTGAGGGATTGCCCCACGCAGGCAAAACAATTAAGTGGAGACACGGGCTGCCAAGCCTTAAGTGATCGACTTGAGAATAAGTCACAAGATGCTGACAAGCATACAGCTTTGTTTGTAGAGGTTTTATTGGTACGTTATGGAGGAAACCTATCTTGTGTATAATTTCATATTAGCAATACGAGCTCTTACACACAGCTGGATTCTTGTGGCTCTGTTTTAAGACCGGTGCCACAATGCAGAGGGACTTTCTTGTTTTACTGCACAGCTTCAGCCGATAGCCATTGCTGTTAGAACAGTTACAGACTGATGGTGATTCAAACATGGTCTGTGTGCCACTGTAAGAGCCAGGATTCATCCTTCCACAGATTATTGGCTGTAGATTTAGCGATAGCTTGTTGTTTCTCTCTATCTCATATAGGACCATTACTGCTGTTGCTCTGAGAGATGATGAAGTGGACTTTATTTCTTTAATCATCTACAGCGAAGTTCAGGGTGTTTTTTTTTTTTTTTTCCCCTCACTTTAATGCTCCTCTAACTTTGTCTGGTCTTAAGTGCTCAACATTCCATCCTAAAGGAACCGAATCGTCTAAAGTCATGAAACTTAATGGTTCCTCAAAAAATGCCAGACTGGCTATCAAAAAGTGCTGGCAGGGTAATAAACAGGAGTCCAGGGTCAGAGATAGTGATTTTAGCATTAATGCTGCCTGTTTGCTTTTACATTAAGCTACTTTGCATGCTCAGTGAGTTGAGGGAACGTGCCTCAGGTTGCTGCCCATGTTGGAGAGTACATAAATATTGGTGCGTGATGAATGCAGTGGAGCGAGTTGTGCCGTGCCTTCCGCAGTCTAGTGTACTCAATCTGGACTTAATGCGAATGAATCCGAGCAGCGTTCCATGATCGGCTCATGATGCTCACATCAGCTGTCAGTTTTGGTCCTTCAGGCTGAACATGAATAAAGATATAGAGATTTTTCCCCTATTTATTGTCACAAATGATTTCAGAAGTACATGTGTATTCACTGGCAGCATACATACGGTTCCCAACGAGAATGTCACTGTAATAATGGACTGTGATCTATTTAATCTGTTTTTTTTTTTTTTGTTTTTTTTAATTGATTATTGGAAATGACATATAATGACTTAAAGTTACTGTTAGTATCAAATGTTTAGTCCAGTGTCTCCTTCATGTCCTTGCTCTTTTGACTGGCCATGGCTTTCATGTTCCAAACTACTTTGAAGATTTGCTTGAATTTAACTAGATTCTTTACGAAAAATACACACAGACGTGGCTCAGCCACTTCAACATTCACCATGCTGCTTGGTTTAATTTTTTTCTTTCCTGCATAATAAGCAATATAGCATGACTTTTCACATCACTCCCTCACATCTAAAGTACCCATCTGACCTTCAGAACCAGTGTGAATCTGTTCTGAGTGAAGCCTAATCAGGCTCTATACACTGCAGCTCTGAGGCCATGGCCAACACTACTGCCAGCAGATGTTAGATTACTTTTTCTAAGGCTCCATTAGGACCTCACAGATGCAAAAACACACAGGGTTGACATCACCGTACATAATTGTCCCTCCTGTACATGACAGATGTTCAGTAATATCGGAGCTAATTGGACCACATGAGCGCACATTTTCTTCAGAGAACTATCGCACATGTGCCTTGACTCCTACAGTATTTATATACAGTAGCCCTGCAGAGTCAAACTGATCTGAACACCTGCTGTTTCAGCGCCAGCGTGTTGATCGTCCCGTTTCTGCAGTGAGTTGTGTCAGCCACCAGTTGTTTGTTGTTGTGCTGCAACAGGCCTGCGGTTGGACTGGCAGCGAGGAGGGGCCGCAGCCAAGAAGTACAAGCCTGGTGTCTATTAAATAAATCACAAACCTCTGTAGAGTCGCCAACGCCGCCCCATGTTCCCTTTAGTCTCTCTTGAGAAGGTCTAGAGCTCCACTACCATTGATTGAGCCAGCTCGTGGAGCTGGTGGCTGCTGCGCTACCTTTTCTCATGCAAATGCATGCAAATAGAAAACATTGTTCATAAGCGTGGGCCTCCCGTCATGTTACGCCGCTTTGCGTCTGCCTTTTCTCTTGTTCCCCTGAGAGAGATGTTCCCTTTCAAGTATTACCTCTCTGTCTCATTCAAGATTTCCTCTTCCCTTTTTGACAAACATCCTGGAGGAATGGCTCAGAGCTGGCTCATTGAGCAAGCTTTTCAGGGAAAGGGAGGAAAAAGAGAGAGGGATGTGCTGCAGGTGCCTCCCACGGACTTGTGCAATTTTTTTCCCATACCCTCAGAGGATGAGTTACTCTATAGTGGGAAGTGAAGTGTTCTCTTTCCCTATACTCCCTTTTCTTTGAGAATATACAGGTGCTTTGCTTGCAAGTGCGCACTTGCCTGTCTACTAATTCTAACTCTATATATGCGATGATATATGCCGTATGTCCTGAATGGCTCCAATAATTATTTGTCATGATTACTTTTACTGCCATTATCAACACTCCTATAATTGTTTCTGCTCTTACTGCTGATATTTTTGAATGTAGTTTTAGTTGTGTCAGTAGCTAAGACTCTTTCCATCTGTACACGAATTCGTTAGTATTTTATTGTGGTCTCTTTCCTCCTGCTCTGCTCTCCTTTTTCAAGTCTAAATAGATATTTAGTGAAAAAAGGAAATACCTTGCTTTATTTCAGCATGATCTTGCAGTTCTCTTGTACGGTGTTATTGAAAGCATATGTTTAATAACTTGTCTCTTCTATTGGAGCTGCTCCACTGTGCATCTTGTCATCCCTCACTTTTAAATGGGAGACCTTGTACCTGGAGTTTAACAGGTTGTGTACACAAATTCCTGTAGATTAGGACACACAATAGTGCTGAGGCAGAGAAAATAACTGGCAGGCTCAGGAGAAGCCCCGGACCACCGGCTGAGAGCACTATGGCCCATGCCAAGGTCAACGCCATTGTGTCAATAAAGATACTTTTACTTTCTGCTAACAGAAGGGTGCTTTGATTAGAGCCTCTGCATAAATATGCAGCATTTCATCAGAGGTATGCTGGTGGACGCACAGTGGCAGCCATTTTGTGTCTACATTTTGGAGTGAGATCCAAGCAGACCCCCCCATTCTTCTTCCCTCCATATTTCAGTCGAGTGCTTGGCCAAATGCGTGATTGATATGTGCAGGTGGTAAAGGATATCCCCCTGCGTAAGAGCTCCCAGCTAACTTGAAAGAGAATATTTTCCCTCCTTGCCATTTTATGAAAACAGTAGTGCCAAAGCAAGAAATTCGGATCAGTCCAGGAGTGTAATTTAACGTCTAATGTCTCTAACGTCATGCCTATCCTGGCTGGACAAAAGGCCTTTGTAAGCCCATTGTCAGCTCTTTTTTTTCCATGCTCATAACACCATAAGCCTAGCTGCCTTGGGATTACTTTTAAATACAGGGAAATTAAACCTTTTGTAACTACGGTTTCCTCACTCCCTTTTTCTGTGACACTCTGTCTTGAAAGTAGATGGAAGGCGGCTCGGAGTGCCAATAGAGAGGATGGAAAAAATGTTGAGGGGTAAGGCAGTGAGCCTTTTCTTCTGCAGTGTGCTGAGGTGTTCCTGTTTATGTGTGCACTGGTGACTCCTCAGCCAAAAAATGAAAAATACAATAAAAAGTCTGGAACAGCACTAGGTTGCAATCAAAAGATGAGCTTTACAGATCCAGATGTTGTCCAGAAAGAGACAATTTCTAGAGTAATTTATACAATGTCTTTGCTGTTGGTCTTTTCTTTTCCTTCGTCTGCTACAACTCTCCTTTTAAATTCTTGACTTCTACTTTACTAAGCACGGGGTCACCACCATCTCTCAGACATAACCTAGATTCACACCAGATATCTATTTCTCTTTTGTTTTCATATCGTATGGCATCATCTAGCCTTATTCTGCCAGGACACGTAGTCTTGGTGATAACAGAACAAAAAACAACATGGAAAATATGAAGAGAGCTCAGGAATCCAGCCACCTGAAGCTCGACTGATGTAGATAAAGACCAATTGGGCCATCAAGGAAAAAAGAGGATTGGTCTGTTTGGCTTGGAAATCCATTCAATCTGACATCACACTTTGATTAATATCCCCAAATAATTTTTTCTTTTTGTGCATCCATACAGAGACGGTCAGAACACAGAAATAATTTTCTTTTTTTTAATTTTCCATCATTGAAGTAGATTTCCGCTAGTCTATTTTCCTCAAGAGAGACAGACAAAGGGAAACGGGGCTTGTCAAAGAACGAGGCTTGTTCTAAGACTGTGGCCTCTCCGCTCAGTAGCCATGCTATATCAGGCCAGCAGCTGCTGTCTCTCAGCAAAGGCATGCTGACTGCCAGGGCTTGGTTTCCACACACACACACACCGGATCTTACACAAGGCCCTTTATTTTTGACTTAGGAAAAAAAAAGAAAACATGACCCCAGCTCTATCTTGGGTTTTATTAGTTGAAGAAATAAAAACATTTATTTATGTCTAACGTCTAGATAATCTAAAGCGCTTGCTGTGTTGTATAACTGCTTTCTTAGCCCAGATTTAAACAAGGTATCTCAGGTAGAGGGTTTTTGCGCTGTGCTCCGTTGTTCAAATTCCTTGAATCACAGCCAAAGAAATGTTAGCTCTCCCAGCTGTCCAATGGCACATCAAGACAAGGCCTTTATCAGATTTTTTTTTTTTTTTGTTTTTGGTTGGTGTCAGACAACATGAGACAAAAAATCCTTGAAGTCCTTTTTTTTCCTCAACATTTTGCTTACCTCTTTAAAAAAAAATGTCACTACTTGCATCCATTCTTTAAAAACTATCAAATTTGATGGTTGCAATAATATTTTCAACCATCATCACCAAACGTTTAAGTTGCTGTGAAAACAAGAACCACATGTCTGGCTGCGTTCTCGGCATAAAGGTATAGGTTAAGCAAAAGGAAAGCTCATGTGGACCTCCTCCCAGCCCCTTACCTCCAAGTAGCCAACTTGCTCCTGCAGACAAACCGCAACCGCAGTGTGTAGTCCTGGCAAACCCTTCTAAACTCCCCTGCCCTGAGAAAAGTATTTGTCCTCCCTACAAGGAACGTTTCCACTTTCTGAACTCACATAATTCAAACAATAATTAGGAAATGTTCGTGTTTCAGGTAGGGGTTGGAGAGAGAAGTAGTTCCAGACTGTTAATGTCTGTCATAGCAGAGTCAGAGCCCTGTGATTATTTTGGTGCAAAGGTCCAAATAAACCCAGCATGGGTCACGACCTCGCTGATCTGAACCAAATGTGCTGCGCTTTGCACCCTTTGTTGAAAGACTTAGCGTGCTGAGCGACTAGATGTGAGCGACAAGAGACTTTTTTTTTTTTCTTTCTCCCTGCCATCAGTGTCTCTTAAGCTCTTCTCAAGCAGTACATTCCAGTAACAGTAAGTGAGAATGGCGCTGCTTTATCTGCACTTAATTTTATTTATACTGCTTTATTTTGTCAAGGAGTTTTTTAGACAAACATGCAAATCTGTGCTTGAGCCAACCTTTTTGAAGTCTCCAAAATGTGTCGAGACAAATGCCTTCGTCATCGATCACCGTCCATTTGCAAGAGTTAAATAAGTGGATTTGGTTTTCATCTCCTCCGCAGCAGCTGCATTATAACCGTGGACATCAGCATTTATGTTACATGTCTATTCAAGTGGGCAAACATGGCTCATTATGATGGGACTGCATTGGAGGGCAAGTGATTTATCAAGTGGTGAAAGTCAACACTTTCAAACATGGTCAAAGTTTAAAGGACTTCATCAAGCGTGCAGCAACTATCTGTCTGCTTTTCTACTATGGAAAAATTTATATGGCCCTCCAAATCCAGTCAATATTTATGTAAGTGCGTACATTAGGAACTGGCTGAGGGAGCACTGATCAGACATCTCTTTCATGTATGACCTTCCTCTGACTCGAATCACAGAAGCCTCTAACTAGGCCGGGTGGGGGGTGGTAATCAGATGTCAGCCCCAGTGTATTCCAGGGTGTCATACATGAAGGGCCCAGCCCCCTGCCCCCAGGGGGGGCTTACCTACCTGACTGCCCTTGACTTTTCACTTCACTTGGACACATTGCGGTGAAGGAAGTTTAATTCCTTTGAGTGTAGAGAAACTAACAAGGAATGGAGAGACAGGAATGGGAGGTGGACATGTTTGAGGAGTTAACGTTCACTGAGAACACATAATTCTTCACAGACTCTTTGCAGTGTGTACGTCTGTGTGACCACCAAAAGCTTCTAAATCAATTATTCAACTGGATCGCGTGCTGCATTGTGCAGTTACCATGGCTTTCGGTAATCCGTCCAGGCAGTTAAATGTAACTTCTGATATTTATTCTACTTCAGTAACTGTAACAGCCCATTTATGTCACCATGATCTCCCTAAGAATAGCAAACAGATGATTCTGCTGGCTCTAGAAAAACAAATTTTCACCTTTTTGTGTTGAGAGGAGCATGCCAACACCATGAGGTCAAGGGCTATAAAAGAACCACCGCTGGCACAGGCATGGGAAGGGGATGTCTAGATGGTAGCTCATTTTCTAGCCGTCCATGTTTACAGGCTAGAAAGGGCGTTGACTTGTCTCTTACAGTCACTGCAAGTGTTTTCTCAGATGTTTTTGCACTCATTCGCCTGGCAATGAAAAAACACCAAATCACCATCATTCGTTAATGGCAGCTGCGGTCATGTGTCTCCGTCCTGTTCGAGCTTTGCTGTGCTGTATTTTGCAGCTCGTGAATTAAATTACATGATGCAGAAACTCTAGGGGGCCAGACTGGAGACTCCACTCACTCAGCGGTAAGGGGTGGGGAGGGGCGGTGAAATAACTCTCACGGTTTGCCTTTTCCAAGTGCGTTGTCTGCCATCATGCTGAAAAGTAGCTGCTTTTGACTTTGAGAGCTTCGCACTCATCTCGCTCTCTCTCTCTCGCTCTTTGTCTTTCTCTCCCCTACTGTTTCTCTCTCTCTCAGCCTTCGGTGTCTCTTTCACTGTTTGCTCAGATGGTTCTCTCCTCATCTTGAACACACATTTATTCTCTCCTTTCCCCGAACCTCTGATTAATCAAGTATGACTCTCAAAGGAAAAAATGCAAGTCAGTGGTTTTGATGCCTCGTTTCTTGTCGGTGTGTCCAAATAAGGAGTGTTTGGAGCTAAATATTAAGTCTGGGCTTAATGTGAGGAAAAGTGAGTGTCATCCTGTTGGACAGTCTGCCCTGAATGGTGTCATTGTGATGTGTTACTTTCAGAGTAAATGCAGTACAGTAGAACCAAAGGAATAAAGTTTAGTTGCAGTTTGACAGACACATAACATAGAAGTTAAAAAGTACACCTTGGTAATGAAGTGCACCATAGTGTGGTTTTTTTCCCAGCGTGTTTCTGTGGGCTCACACCTCAGGACTCTCCATAAGGTTCGCTGTTTTACATAATGTGGGGAGGGGGGGCACTAACTTTCATGCGGAAGGTTCAAAGTGGCGAAGAGAGGGTTCATGTGGGGAGAAAGACCACTCAGCTGCATGTCATTTGCATCACTTAAACAGGAACTACGGTAATCTTCAACCTGCTCCTCACTGTGACACCCAGCCTCCTCCTGTTAACGTGTCTCCCAAGGAAACACAGCTAACATGGACTTCCACGGCTGACTGGGCTGTTTGTCCAGCTGCTACGACATGGGGAAAAGCTGCACCCACCTCATCACAAGAGCAAGAATCATTCAGCTGTAACCAGACAAGGAACGCTCGCCCACAAACACATGATTCACTTTAGTCAATTAGCCTGTTCACTCAACAAAGCTTTTTATGCCTCCTCAGAAATATCTTGCCTTTGTGAAGCTCATTACAGAGGTTTATCTCCAAATAATAAACAGGCATGTTTTAAAGGAGAAGCTCTTGGCCCAGACAAAAGGAAGGAGGCGGTCGACATGTCAAGAGAAAGTGATCAAGAACAGTCGAAGCTCAGGAGGACAGCTCTCTGAGCTAAAATCTAGAGGCGCATGAGGGGAATTATGAATTATTCAGAGTTGGATGAATGATAAGAACACAGCTTTCTCATCCTTCAGGCACACACCTCTCATAGCCTGCACCATTTAACCATAAGCCACGGACTGTGTGTTTTAAAATCAAGTTTTTGCTCTGGTGCAGAGTAAGGAAAAACATGTTAGCATGTCAAGCTTAATAACTCATGTGTCCACATCTTAAACCCAGTAGCACCACAGCATGGAAATGTTCTGGGAGGGCGTGCTTGAGGAATGGCTCATTTAGCTATTTGAGTTTATGAAACAATAAAGAAGCCTGTGTGCACGGCTCGGGTTTGTCGGCTTTGTTAGCTTAGAATAATCACAGCAGGCTGAGTGGACAAAAGGGAAGTGGACACAGCGCTACAAAGGTACCAGAAATGGGGAGAAATGATTCTTGCTTCAAATGGAGACACACGTTGTGCACTTTCCTGATCTGAAGAATTGCAGAGGATGCTTTTGGCAAATTCTAAACATATTCTTTGTTAACACGTTTGAGAAAGAAAAGAAGAAAAGAAAACTGCAGTTTTTGAGGAAGAAAAGAGGAAACAACGTGTGATCTTTCAACACAGGTTGCAGAGCGCTGGCTCAAGACATTGGCTGCTTGCCAGGGAGAACGGGAACAGGTTTTTTTTTTTTTTTTTTTTTTTTGACGTGCAACATTTCAGCTGTGAAGGCTTGTGCTAAATTGGCAACTTGGCACACTGATTAGCGAGTGTGACATCACCATCTTGTCAAGTCTACACAGTGTGTGTTGATGCAGTGAAAGGAGCTTTGTACGATGTAAAACAAGAAGGGACAAAGAAGGGGATGGTGTATGTCTGGTTACCCTAAAGAAGGCTTGAGAAAACATTCCTGTGCAGTTTCCCATCTGGAGCCCAGAAAAAAAGGGCTTCAGAACCATATCGGTGAAAGTAAATATGAAAGAGACAAAGACAGGAGTGCAATGAAAACAGGATCTCACTATTCCAGTCAAAAGCTGCAGTGCCTGGAGGCTGACTGCTGGCTCCCTGTCTGCTGTTTTACTCTAAGGGGCAGATCCCTACGGTTCTGCTTATCTAAGCACATCAAGTCTAGTCCAGTTTTTTGACCAACTGCTCACTTTCAGCCCAAGTGTTTCCTCCTTTTGGGCTGAATGTGTGGTCCATTGTGACTGCGGTAAAAGGCTGGCAGCACAGGGACCACCAAAGTGAAGGAAAAGTCCAGAGGCCCATATCAGCAGGGAGAGGCCTGTACCAAAAAGCCAAATGTCATCATTTTAAACATCATCTTCTAACCGTATCTGCAAAATATAAATGTCACAATTATAGGTAACCTCTCACATAACCTGGGCAAATCTTCTGAGGCCATATTTCTCTCTAGCCAATGCTTATAGACAGATATTCCAAGCTTTTTGTTGGTGCCTTGTTAAGGTTGCATGGCTTGAAACTGAGAGATGTTGGCAGACACGGCTAAATGGATGATTTGACATGCAAGCTGAGCTGGCTACCAATGAGATGTTATTTCAGATTTCGACTGCACCACATTTATACAGCATTTTGAGGTGGTGACAACTTGATTAGTGATTAGAAGCGATGGTCTGACTTCACTCACCACCTGACAGCACCAGTGATTATCCATTTTATCTATCGCTAGCTCTAACCCCGTGTATGCAGTTGTATGCAGACAAATGCTCTGTACTTCTGCTGCGTAGGATGTCTTTCACTATGACAATACTTGGGATAAAACACCCCACTTTCTATCGGGCTGATACCATGTGGCATAAGATGTCCCAAAACACTAGTTACCATGAGTATTGTTTCCTCTTCATCTTGTTCCTGTTGTCATCTTGTTCTTTGTGTTTGTTTTTTTCTTCATGCTATGCATGGGCTATACAGGAATGTCCGTCATGCCATCAGTGTGTTCATTCCTTTTCATGCTAGCTGAGCAGGAGCTACAAACAAATCAAGGACCTGCTCATCAAAGAATTTCATTTACGAAAAGTCACGCAAAAAGAAAACTCTCCATGTAGTTCAGAGCTGGGTTGAGTGAAATAAGCGTATCTTTCCTGTGGATGGAAACATGTAGATAATTTATAGCATATCAAGTTTTATTCCCGAGCCTGATTTGCTTGATTTCTGTGATAATGTCCATGCTTGTACATTCTGGTGATTAGTGGAGCTCTACATGTCAGCAGTGAGCTTTATAGTGTTCCTCTTGTGCAGTATGAAAGCTCCAGCAGCTGTATTCAAGTACTTCAAGCTCTGCTGACTCATCCAACCCCCAGAGCTCTGTATAGGAGCAGCTGGGCAGCTCACATGTCACAAACACATTACTAGTGTGTGTGTGTGTGTGTGTGTGTGTGTGTGTGTGTGTGTGTAGAGCAAGACTAACATTGCCAGGAAAGATCTCAGTTATCACTAGAGCCATATCCTTCATGTATCAGTTGGATCTCTTTATAGTTTTGAGTAATGAGAGTGATTGATGGTGTGGGGAAGAAAGTCGTGTCCTGTTGCCTAGTCAAACAGCGGTTCTCAAACCAGATAAGCTGTAATGTAGTCGTATTTCATTAGTTTGATGTCAGTGGTTTCTGTTAAAGTGATATCAGAATATGGAATTTCGCTTTTTTTGGGGGAAAAAAAACACGCCACCTTGGCATAAAGTAAAACGAATTACATTTTTACAAGATTCTGTCTTCAGAGCTGCGTCCCATTTTCCCATTTTTCACTCCAGTGTTATTTACTAGCTTTCCTTTTCCGAGCATTTAAGCAACATAACAAGTGCTTTGGTTGCACAAACAGCTGCATACAAGATGCAGTTTTAGATAATTCCAGTTGTAACGCAGTCACCAGCGTTGTTTTATGAATCTCTCTTTTTCGTTGTGACTCAAAATTAGCTGTAATTTCTTTCTTCTTTTGTTCAAATAATAAAAGAGAAAATTCAAAGAAAAATTTGGTTTTTGCTGGATGCTGACTGTATTTTTTCTTCTGAATCAAGTCATCTGTTCGTGGCTCAGATTGACTGCAGTGATGACACGGGCCCATATGACACCATACCAGCCTGTGATATGCTTTTTGTCCACAGAACAAGAGTGTGATTCCACACATTCCTGAGCGGAGCCTCTGTTCTCTCCGAATGACCTTCAACTTATCTCTTCATCAGAGCATGTCTGGGAGAGAGAGGAATAGTACGACAAGCGGGGGTAAAATAACTTACACACTCGCAAAAAAAAAAGGTCTAGCCAACTAGTCTAGCCTGTAGGCAAGCAAGGAGAACCCAGAGAGCTTGCTCATAATATTCTGCTGGAGTCCATGTGTAACTGTAAGGAATCAAATCGTCTTTGTGTGTGGTTTGTGTCAGTGTGTGTTCCTGGGTTTTAATCTTTTTTTGAGACATATTAAGCTGTAGGTCTTTTGTTGGGAAGTTTTGTGAAATTTGGACTATTCCGACTTCTGCAAGCTTTTATTATAGGGTGATGGCTTGGGTTTAACCCTAACCCTAATTTCAATTAGGTGTACCACAGGAAAGAGAATTAATTTAATTTTTGTTGTGTTCCATCAAAGATTGCATGATTGTTGAAGTTCACATCAACCCAGACATCAAGCTCTCACATCATGATGTAAGATTAAGGACCCAGAATGGCAGTGGTGGGTCCTGTGGATGACTGTCTCAGCTTTTATCTTGGTCTCTGTGGTTCCCACACAGGAAGCCAACTTGAGAACTTGGTAATGCTCGCCAAGGTTGTCGCCGCAGTAATATCACCCCTCACTCCCCTCCAATAGAAGAGCGTCCTGACAATCGCTGCATGAGCTGGTGTAGATCAGGGTTTTTTTTTTGGTTTGCGCTGCTCTGCACAGTCACGCATATGTCCGACTAGAAAGGAAACAGTCATGGTATCCTGGCTCCAACCTCTCAACTTCAGGCTACTGCTTTTGCACTCAAAATGTCAACTTCACTTTATGAAGTCATTTCAGCTCCATAGGATCCAAGAACAGCGCTGCTGTAAATTTGTCCAACAAGGCAAAGGATTCTGTTGCTAGAACATTACATCTTGTCACTGTAATGGAGTCAATCTGACGGAGTGAATGAAGGTGGGAAGACAGCTCTTGGCCTCTGTAGAGTTTGACGTTTGACATGGCTATCTGGTCTGCTAGCTGTTTCTCGGCCGGTTGTTATCTGTTGTCACCCATTCACTTATAGCAATATTGTGTTATGATGTACTGCTGCTGGATTATCGCTGCCAAAACAGAACAAAAGAGTGAAAACATTTGGACAAATGAGAATGATTGTCGTCAGACTACTTTTTTTTAATTCAGTTTTGTATGACTTTGCCGATGTTAACCCAAGTTGCTACAGCACTGACGATACCAGTGTGCCAGCCTGTTTGTTAGTCGGTCCACTGTTTGTTGGTCCAAGTAGTATTGGATGATTTTTTTTTTTTTTTTAACTTTCATGGTCCCCACTGGATAAATTTTAGTTTTTGGGTTGTTTTTTTTTTGGTTAATGAATTATTTATTTTATTTAGGAAACAGCCATCATTGCAGCACTCAATGTGACAAATTGTTTTGTCCAATAATGCCAACCGGGAAAAAAAAAAGATTTAATTTACAGTTGAATAAAACAGAAACGTAATAAATTCTCATAACTGAGAAGTTGGTTCCATTTTGCTTTTTCAATGACCAATTAAATGATAATCAGTTGTAATTTTCAGTTTTTACTGACGTATCACTAAGGTACACAAGAACAATTTAACTGTTACCAGTTCAAGTTGTGTTTATGTAGGCGATAACAACACTGGAGGGGAGAGACATGGAGCTTGTAATGAAAAGAAAAGCACATTCTGCTTTGCACATCGTTAGCTGTAACGGCTGGGAAGTTGTTTTATTCAGATAAGCATAGCTGCTCAATGTAAATGACTGAATACTAAATGGCCTTACTGATTTTATGCATGTATCTTTCTGTGGATAACTATATTAGTAAATGCAGGTGTGTCTGCTCTGGTATGTATAATGCATTGTGAGGGTCTAACTAAAGCCCTGTAGACTTTTCACAAAACTCCCTCTTACGGCCCCGTAAAGCCTGATAGCCAAACACCACAGGACTAATTGGAGAATGTGTGTCTACGTACTTGCCTACAGCCGAGGTCGCAAAATGTCATAACCCAGCTAATCAACATCAACTGCTTGCAAATTACCAACACATGCTGCCTAGTCAGAGTAGGGTGGTGGCCTGGGTTTGGTGAAGCAGGTGGGGACCGGGTGATGAGCATTCTACTGTGACAAAGTGTTTGGGCTGGGATTCAGTCAATATGTTTTACTTTTAAATGTTAACACTGGTGTGTTTTTGTCATTTTACCTCTCCTAATTTTTGTAGCTTGTGCTGGAAAAGCAGCCTCCACTGCCTCTGAATGTTTTCCACTCGGCCAGATCTGCCGCAGTGCAGACTGAACCAGTTTTCTACCCATCTCGTTGGACTTGAGAGCTAGGAAGAGGCCTGTTGCCATTTAACGTTATTCGGGGATAAGTCCCTGAGCACGTTTCACATTTGTCAAAACCATGAACAGCTACTTGCTCTGAGCACTCTGGGTAGCCTACTGAAAGCTGCCCAGATGGCTACTTCAGTACCACCAGAAAATCTGAATTGGAGGTGACTCAACACTCAAGTTCCAAACAAAGCTCAATATGGACTTTAGCCTACTTTACACCGCTGCTAGCTACCATGCGTGGCTTGTTGTATGTGCCACAACGCTCAGTGGTGGTGGACCTACTGAAAACCACACAGTCCCCAGACTGCTGCTCCACTGCTCTCCTAATTAGCTTCTCATCGTTTCAGTCATGATTTAGGTCTGGACCAAAAATCTCCCTGTTCCCCCACCGGAGATCATAAATCTGCTTAAAGCTGGGCCCAGTCAGAGCTCGGGCAGCATGCCGAGGACTGTGTACTGTAGCTGTGTTCACGTCCGCACAGATGAGCCATTCTAATTTCATTAGCAGACTCTGTACGGCCCCAGTGTCCCCCCACGTTCACCGATCTGGCTGGAAACGGCTTGCAATTGAAATATTGCCTCTTCTCAGGAGCCTTGCTGATTTAGAGCGGTTCTGATTCGGGGACTACAGCAGACAGCCATGGTAAATTTGGCAGCGCAGGTCCGTCCTGAGCTGTGCTGGGCCAGAGAAGTGGGTGACTGAGTTAAAGATCGCTTCAGCATCCAGCTGGAGCTGAGCTCATCTCCCTGGTCTGAGTCAGGCCTGAATGAATAAGCAGATGATGTGCGTGTGTGTGGGGAGGGGGTTTGGACCAGGGAGAGGTGTATTTACAGACATAATTAATATCTCCCTGCCCCGTGTGGTCAAAGTGCTGGAGTTAGACATCATCAGTCAATCAGGGACAGCGATATTTAGTGGCTCCCGTAATGACCTAAATCTCTTCCAATGTTTTTAAAACTGTCCCTTCAAATTATGCTCCAGACTATAACCAAAACTTATGCACACTTTGAGCTTTTGCTACTTGTGCTCTCAAATCTCGACTCTTCATTTGAAATTCAACTTGAGCATTTTTTCTCCCAGTATGAGTGATGTGCTTCTACATTAAAACTTTAGTGGTTATTGTTTCACATGAGAGATTTGTGTGTGTTTGTTTTTATTGTGCTTCATTTGCATGTCATCAAATGTAAGACTTGACAGAGCAGACTCTCTGGGGTTGGGATGTTTAGCTCTTAGAGGAATCATTTATTCCAAAGCAATTATAATTACTTTTTAGGTAATTTGAGGGGGGCAGCAGGTGAAACCATAAACACAACAATAACAAATTATAACCTTGTAAAAATGATCAAGCAAACAACCAGAAATTTCTGCCTCTTGAGCTGCTAAATGCTCCAATAACTTAACTTGCTTATTGTAAATTTGCTTGCGTCTTGTGCTGAGGCTCGTTGTGCTGTATTTTATGAGTTTTATTTGATGTTTTCCAAAAGGTGGTATCTTTAAAATCTGACGTGACATTAGGATGACTTCTCAGTCTGTTCTGTTTTTGGTTCAGACCCCGACGGGGCAACTTGCTCTTTAATGCCCCCCTTCAACAGGTGCCACTACTATTCTCAGTGTGGGGCGCTACATCATAATCTGGCTTGCATGTTACAGCGCAGCCCTCGCCAGTGCCTGGGTGTGTTTTTGTCATTTTCAGACGTCAGTTATCTTTGTCGGATCCTAAAATTACAACTCTGTGGCTGGTTCGCACACTCTCAGCCTGGCACCGATTGCTTGTCACGAAAGGGGAGCCGTATATCAGCCTTTAATTTGGCATGAGCGAAACCGATCTGTTTTATCACCACGCTTGGACAGCAGCAAGTGTCAAAGCAATCAGCATTGATGGAAAGTAATAGCAGTGATGAGCATATAGCCATGTAACTCCATCTTTAGCCTGTACATGCTTCATGTGGACCCAGGCTGATAACTACCTGCATAAACTAGTGCTAAGGGCATGAAAAAACACATGTATATCCAAGAGGCAGTGCTACGGCTCATAAACAGTTCTTATTAATAGCCGGTGTTTTCAGATGTTGGTGTTCCATTTGCACGGGAAGCAACCAGGAGGTATTCTGGGTAGTTTGCCTGCGAAAACACTGGCACGCTGTTCAATCCATCGCACAGACACATAAACCTTCTTCTCTACCGCCCAGCTATATGTTTATCCTGGATTAGATCATTTGTATCCTTACACCTCAGAGGGCTGCTTTTAGCAGCAAAGCTGAAAGTGAGAGAGTGCTGTGTGTGAGCGTTTTGGGGTATTCTGTCCTCCAGATTGTTGTACAGCTGAAGACATGGTGTGCGGTTGCTTTCACCCATCGCAGCTCAGGTTCTAGTCACTTTGTTTGTTTATGTGATAGCTGTGAGTGGCGGGCCGCTCACGTCCAAACATCCTGTGTGCGACACGGGGTTTTAATTATGAAAGGTTGTGGCTGCTTTTTGTATGTGCACACAGTGTGCGCCTCTTTGCCTACCTTCATGTCTGCTTGTGTGTATATTAGTGTACGTGTGTGTGTGGTTTACTCTTAAAGGTCCACATTCATCCAGTGAGGCCCTGTGGTGGTAGAGAGTTCTACAAGCGCACAACAGAGCGCCTGTTGTGCGCTTGGTCTGTAGCTGTGTCAGCTCTTTTGAGAGACATTAAAAAAATGCTTCTAGAATCCAATTTCTGCATGCAACATTTAGTCCTCCTTAAGCCTGAATTCAGAGGCTACTGAGTCGATAGTGAGTGAGTTGAACGGCATTAAAACAGATTGGATTACAAGCTCGGACAAAACAGTGGTGCCTGTTTTTAAAGAAAAGTGTGTGGGGGGGTGGTTTTTGGCTTTTTCCGTTGTACTGTTATTGTAAAACAAAACCTGTGCTAACACTCATCCCAACCACCAAGCCTGGGGAAAGGAAGGCTCACAGCATGTCAACTCATTAAATCCCGCAATGTTGTCATTACTGTGGCACAGTCAGATTAAGCTGAGATTTCATTTAAAATGTTTACATGTTTGGAAGTGGTTACAAAAACCTGGTGTTCAAGTTTCAAAATCCCTTGTCACTGATCCCTTCTTTTAATTTACTTAAGCAATACCAATTTGTCATAGCTGCAGAAATGTTGGTTGTCAGCACTTGAAAAAATACCTGAAAGCTATCTGAACAAATCAATTTATGTATACATAAATGAAAACAGGGTGTTTTTTTAATCACATTGGTTTTTTCTGTGATAATGTAACCGTACTAAGATTAAAGTGTCAACATGACAACTCACTGTAATTTCCTTGAAAATGAAGTACGTAACTACTCGAGTCTTTTTTTTTTTTTTTTTTTGGAACTGCGGCACTCGAAGCATCATACTGTGGCAGTCATCCTCACAACACACACACCTTGGAGGAAGTCTATGTAACGTCTGTCAATAGAATCATCCATCTTGTCCTAATTAGTTTACAAGCATTCAAGTTTGTTTTTTTTTTTTGGGGGGGGGGGTCTTGCCTGCCCCCCCCTAAAAAAAAAAATCTGCCTCAGGAAACATCACATAACTTTATCTAAAATGTCTGAAAACGTGCAGCTGTGCCACTCGGCTGCAGCTATATCTTAATTTGGGCAGATTGTTCATAAAATGGCTGAATTGTGCAGCAGCGAAGGAGAAGAAAAAAAAGGCAAAGACTGATGGACAAAAGACACATGGAAAATAAAAAGGGCAGGAAAGTGAGCAAGCCTGTGCTACTTTCAGTTTTTTAAGGCAGGAAAGAAGCTGTAAGTGCACTTTAAGAAAAACTCAATCACATAATTTCAGCTACTACTAATTTGTAAAATCCTCTTTGTTTTGCCTCTAGAGGTCACAAACTTCAAAAGTTCACCTCCAATACAAATTTATTTAATAACTTCTTTAAGTCAAGTGGCATTTTTCTTAATTCTAATGGCGTCATCTGGCTTTCTTTAACTTTCAAGCTCCCTTACTGCTAGAAAATCCCTAAAATATGTGGCAGCATATTGGACGTCTGGGAGTTATCTGACCCTTTTCACAAAATTTTCATATCAATTTTGTCCCCACATCGTTGCAATGCATGCCTCAATCTTTAATCAGATTAAGATCAATTATTTTGAATGCATGCAAACTTAGTCAGCACATCGAACAGGATTTCTCACAAGCCTGTGGCGCCTCCTGTTTTTTGTCACTGTTGCCGTTTTTACAAGAGCACTTTTTCCCCACTCTCTTTCCCAACGAGTCCCTCTAGGTTTGATTCATATTATGTCTCCCCAATCCTCAGCTTGCTTCGATGGCATAACTCTTCATGATGGCTGGATTTGGGCTAAAGCTGCTGTCAGAACAGGATATCTCGCTAATGTGTTGAGCAGGCCCTGTCTCAGCTTAAGACAGGAAGAGAAGCAGCGAGAGTGGGGGGAGGAGAAGGAGACGCTGAGGAGAACAGGATAGAGAGGGGGAATTGAAAAACACAAAGTTAACGCAAATCTTTATTAGGTTTATAGTGACAGGAGTGTAGAAGATGAATCTTTCAGACATGTCCATGTTCTTCTCTAGCCTGATTATTTTAGGGCTATACGACTGTTGCTCCTCCCTCCCTCTATTTGGCTTTCTCTTTCTAAGCGAGCGACCTGGCCTGACAGCCATGCACAGCTGCATCCACAGCTGTGCATTGGTCCACACACACCCAGCTCTTTATCAGCCTGATTGGTCACATCTGGCGTCATTACTTCCTTTGAATCGCCTAGCGTAGGGCACAAATGAAAGAGGTGAGGAAAGGGATTGACGGACAGGGTTGGGTCGGGTTTGGATCTGGCTCCTGGAGGAAATGATGCTGGATCCTTGCCTTTGGTTATGGGCAATATGGTTGTGTTTGTGTTTGCTGGCCAGGTCCCTCGTGTTTTTGCTCTTGGTGGTCCCAGTGTCCTCCAGCACACTGGGCCAGAATTGTCTTGGGTGCAACACCATGTCTTTCCTTAGAGTTCTGGGGTCTACACCACGTTCCAAATGATTATGCAAATATTTGCAGATATGCAGATATTTTTCTCTGATTTTCCTAAATAGTAGCTGCAAATGACTGTCACTATAATTTTCAAGTCATCAACCGCTAGAGTATAATTTGAATTTTACTGAACAAACCCAATGATAGCATTATTTTTTCCAAAAATACACTGTTCCAAATTATTATGTACAGCAGAGTTTCAAAACATTTTATATGTTGTACTGATCTGCAATTTCTCATTTGTTGAATTTGTAGCACTAGGTCATATTTACTGAAATCAAATGCTATTTCAATGAAAAACATCTTTAACAGGCCAGGTTACATGTTAACGCAGGACCCCTTCTTTGATATCACCTTCACAACTCTTGTATCCGTTAAACTTGTGAGTTTTTGGAGTTTCTGCTTGAATTTCTTTGCAGGATGTCAGGATAGCCTCCCAGAGCTGGGAGTTGTTTTGATGTCAACTGCCTCCCACAATCATAGATCTTTTGCTTGAGGATGCTCCAAAGATTCTCAGTAGGGTTGAGGTCGGGGATGATGGGGGCCACACTATGAGTTTCTCTCTTTTCATCCCCATAGCAGCCAATGACACAGAAGTATTCTTTGCAGCATGAGATCGTCATGCACGAAGATGAATTTACTATGGAGGGCACATCTCTTCTTTGGAAGATGGAAGAAAGTAGTCTGGGTTACTCTATATCCACCTTATTTTCAAACACAGAAGTAAATAGTGACCAACTTCCGTGTTTTTGTGCGGCACTTCCGGTCAGCCACTTTCCCTTTACCGGAGCTAACGGTGCAAGCTAATGTTGACCAACAATACCAACAAAACCAATCTTTTGGTACAATTCAGCTCTGGAAATGTAATCACAAAAATAGAAGAATTTATGAAAAATAGAGGTGACAAAGACAAACTCTTCAGAATAAAGCGAGCTCATTCAAGAAACACCCTCTTTCTCTGTTTAAGACACTCCCCCTCTACATAAACTTTGCATTTATACCAGTTATTATTATAGCCCGTAACTTCACAAGAGGCCCGGGTTTTCCTTAAAGCCATTACTTGACCAAAAAAAATAAATAAATAAAATAAAAAAATCGCAAATATCTTTCTGTAGCTGCGGTAGACACAAGTTAGCTAATAGCTACACGGTGGTGAAGAGTGCTGGACCGGAAGTGTCACACAAAAAACCGGAAGCTGGCTGCGTTCTGTCTTGCCTCCGTGCCTCTGTGAAAAATAAGGTGGATACTTTGCCAAAGTAATTTTCACACCCTCAGGGACCCCAAAGGGACCTACCAGCTCGCTCCCCATGATTCTTGCCAGAACATGACTGCCACCTCCTTGCTAATGTTGAGCTTTGTTGGGTCATGGTGGCTATCACCAACCATCCACTATTCCTTCCATCTGGACCATCCAAGATTGCACAGCACTCATCAGTAAACAAGACTGCTGGACAATTTGTCTTTATTTATTTTTGTGCCCATTGCAACCACTTTTTCTTGTGAGTATTGGTTAGGAGTGGCCGGATAGGATAGGTAGGTCGCAACTGCAAGCCTCTGGAGGATCCTACACTTTGATGTTTGCAGGACTCCAGAGGCACCAGCAGTATCAAATACCTGTTTGCTGCTTTGTAGTGGCATTTTAGCAGCTGCTCTCTTAATCCGATGAATTTGTCTGGCAGAAACCTTCCTCATTATGCCTTTATCTGCACGAAACCCGTCTGTGGTCTGAATCAGCCAGAAATCTCTTCACAGTATGGTGATCACGCTTAAGTTTTCGTGAAAGTCTTATGTTTTCATTCTTTGTCCAAGGCATTGCAGTATTTGATGCTTTTCGGCAGCACAGAGATCCTTTTTCTTTCGCATTTTGCTTGAAACCTGTGGTCTGCTTAATAATGTGGAACGTCCTTCCGAAGCAGTTCTCCTTTAATTGGGCTCACCTGGCAAACTAATTATCACAGGTGTCCGAGATTTATTTCAGCGATCCAAAGCGCCCTGAGACCCAGCACCATCCATGAGTTTAATTGAAAAACAAAAAATTTAATGATTATGACGCTTAAATCCAATTTGCATAATAATATGGAACACAGTGTAATGCATGTGGTGTTGGAAGAAATTGCCATTTGATCTATTTAAGAGATGAAAACACAGCTGGTAAAATTGTCTTTGGCAGATTTCCAGTGCCCTATGGCAGCCAGGGCTGGGTATCAATCCTCAGCATGTTTTTGGCATCTGCCAAATCTTAACAGAACTTCAGGAGATTCTGCAAAACATGAATAAAAGCATGTTTTAATGAATATTAGCAGTTGGTGCCAGATTGCAGAAGCAGAAGAAGAGATGGCAAGATGATGTGCTAAAAAAAAATGAACACACACTAGTGAAACAAAAGCAAGAAATGTAACATTCATTCATCTTCAACCACTTTTACTTTTCCGGGTCGCAGGAGGTGCTGGAGCCAATCCCAGATCACCCTGGGTGAGGGCAGGATACACTCTGGACAGGTCACCAGTCCATCACAGGGTCAACACACAAAGCGGGACAGAGACCAACAACCACGCACACTCACACTCAGACCTACGGACAATTTAGAGTCACCAGTTAACCCAAACATGATGTCTTTGGATGGTGGGAGGAAACCCACGTAGACACGGGGAGATCATGTAAACTCTGCACAGAAAGGCCCCAGGCTGGGAACCAAACCCACAATCTTCTTGTGGGTTTGGTTGCTAACCACTATGCCGCCGCCCTGCCCAAGAAAGTAATTAATTAATTTATTTATAGTCATCCATTTTCTTCATCAGCCGACTATAAAGAAATTTTATTTTTGGTTAACCCTTATGATGACAGCTGATCTGTCTGATAGACAGACTTTTTAATAGACTGAGGGTTTAAGATGGCTCTGTAAAATAACACCAGCATAATATCAGCTTAGCTCTAAGTTTCTTTCAGAAAACCTTTTTATTCTGTTTTTATTGAGATGGCATTTGGCTTTTAAATAGTTGGGCCTTTTCCTCTATTTTGAAATAACAGGGGTTTTGTAGAGAAATATATCTATATTTGCTAATTTAAGGTATGAAAGAAGTATGGTTTTGGTATTAGTAATGAAACCCAGGTGTGGTTCAAAACATTTCAAACAATAGCCAGCCGTAATGCTGAATTTTTCTTTTTCTTTTTTTTTTTTTTATTTGTTGTTTTGATTTGTAATTTAGCTTTAAAGTGAGAGAAATTTGAATTTGAATCAACTCCAGAAACTGGCAGCTTTCTGTGAGACACTGGTAAAAATTTTCATGAGGAAGGAAAAACAAAAGGAAGAGTACTTGCTTTGTTTATGGAGGAAATGACTTTCATTTGACACAAACCTCTGACAGGCATCTCTCATCCTCCCTCACGCAGGAGGTTTGTTCATCTTGAAACAAGCCTCTCGCCCTTTGAGGAGCAGAATCTTTATTTGCCAATGGCTTCAATTCCTTTTTTCCCTCTTGTACCGCTTGTAGTTGAACTGGGCCCCCGCGGTGAAGTGCCAGCAGCCTGCTGCTACAACAGAGTGCACTGGAAGTCACTGTCCTTGTACCGCTGCCTAGAAGCAGTAAAAACAAATCCAGTGACAAATAAGATCAAGACTGTTGTATACAAGTGGAGTAACGTGTTACATGGAGGCTAACTAACAAAGAGTTTTTAAGCCCTTGAACGCTGCATAGCCAGAGCTAATTCTCTGCACATGTGCTGAGTAGTATCCCTTTGGCTCTCCAGCCATGGAGTTGCGATCCAGATGCAGATACAAGGCTCTGAACTGAGCTGACCCCTCCGTGGCACATGGATCCACATCGGGGACTTGTGGACGCGTGATGACGTACGCACCACCTACACAAACCCACGACACTATTTCAGCCATCATAGGTGGATGGGTGGGGAGTGAAGAGGGAGGTTGTTCTCTCTTTAAATCTCTCTCCCTTTTCTCTGGATACATCACCCCCACTCTCCAACCCCAACCCTACCTCCCCCCTTCAGAGGAACCAGTTTCCTGCCATGCCTCCATGCTGAAATCAGATCCCAGCGTCGCTCAGGCCTTGTTTTTCTTGGCAAGGGCCGCACACAGACACTCACACAGAACTGAGGCTCCCAACCATTTCCACCCACCATCACAACCAATGTTTTTTTTCCCCCCTCACTCCCTCTCTCCACCTCTGCTCTCGTCTTCATAAATTTACAAGGAAACAAGGCTTTTATCTACTTTCCCACTGAACTAGATTTCACACTACCAAAGTGCAAATGTGTGACTGATAAAGCTGCGCACCAGTGGTTATGCATGATTGTTGAAAAACTTATGATGAGGTGCGATGCTAGACTTGCATATTTCTCAAGCCATTTTGGGGCTGTAATTTGAGCCAAACCCGTTCAGCCAGCACATATTTTAATGACATTTAAACATCTCCAGATGTAATTTGAAAACAGTCCAAACAAAGGCCTCATGAGACTTTTGAGATGATATTTTTCTCTGAGTTGCAGACTGATGCATTAAAAATTTGAGATAGAATTCACAGTAAACTTTCTGTCCTTCTCTAAAAAACTCCTCAAAGGATTGTCTGTATCAAACAGGGCAGCATTCCTGTGAGTTCACACACAGGATTTAAAAAATTTCCTTCCTCTGGTTTGGAGCTTTGCTATTCCCTCATCTTGGCCCAACTGAGGCTAACTTGACAGAATGTGAGTGATGCAAAGTAAGCGTATTGTTTTCCAAAGCAGTTCTGCGGCTTGTGGGAACAGGGTTGTAAAGAGGCTTTGAATGACAGAAGCGTGCACTCTGGTCAGTCTGCTCATTGTCGTCTGGTGTTTACATGCCTTTGGCCCTCACACCGCCGCCATGGCCCGGGGCAGTTTAATGGCAAGCCCATGAGTTAGTGCTGTCTGTTGAAAAGGTGCTCTGTCTTTTGGCCCAGCAGCGTGGAGGAGTGCTGAGTATGTGTGCTTTTTCACAGAGAGGTACACAAGGCTGGCATTCCTCCTGCCTGTCTGTTTGTGTTTGTGCGGTTGTATGTGTACACACACGCATACGCATCAGAGGGGTGTGCTACAACAACAAACTGTGCTCATCAGTGACATTAAACAGTACCATGCTACAGAAAGACAGCAAACAAAACCGGCTGTTTTTGCTTGCATTTGCGCTTATTACAAGTGCATGCACGTCAGCCAAGTACTTCAAGGGAGAGTTTCACATAAGGACATTAAACCCAGAATCAAACTCACTGATGGGAGTTTAGTTATCTCAGGCTATTAACTCTCAACTTCCCTCTGTCCCTCCTTACCTACAGCGTCAATCAAAAGATTACCCCATGCTTGTATTTCCAGCTTTTCCTCATGCAATGTTTTCCACTAAAGCTAATGGGGGGGGGGGCAGCTGTTTAAATTCATAGTGAAGCTTTGTAATATAGCCGACACACACTGAACACAGACCCCCCCCACCCACCCCCCCCACCTCACTGGAGCTGTCACGTGTCTCCATCCCGCTCATTACACAAGGATACAGCTGAGCCTCTTTCCCCCCATTTCTCTCCCTCTTCTTTTTTCTGTGCATCCTAATTTGATTTCAGGCTGAGCGGATGTTGTAGCCTGATCTTTGCACATCACAATGTCTTGTTGTTGTTGTGGTGTGTTGTAAAATGTTCTTGTTTTCCCACTTTTCTCACAGCTGGTAATTACAGGCGTGTGATGTGTGGGTTGAAGAAGAAGGGTACTGGTGTGTGATGGTGGGGATGAGGCAGGGGCTGTCTTCACCTCAAGCCCCTGCTCCTGCCAAGTCCCCCCCACCCCACCCCACCCGCCTCCCTCCTTCCCCTGACAGCCCCACCCCACCCCTGATGTGTGTCTCTCCAGCCAAGGCCAAATTAAAAGCCTTTGCAACTCGCATTCACATTCAATTAAAAGCTCCCCTCTGCGGCCGTGCAGAAACAGCTGCAGAGACTCCACGCTGTCTGTTCTCCTCAGTTGTTGTTGAGAAGGTTGCAGCTCGTCTCTCGTCAGAGGTTTACACCCCCCAGCCCTATTCAACACTGACACACACAGACACGCACACAGACGCACTGAGAAAGAACAGCTAAGAACGAATGGGCCAAAATCACATCCAAATGTTTACATGAGAGGCGGTGTCCCTTTTTCATCGTTGCCTTATCACTCTGGCATAATGAGGCGCAATTACAGAAAAGATAGCACAATGTGGACAACAAGCCAGCAAGAAAGGGAAGTGAGTAATAGCTTGTAAACAGATACTCTCCGACCCGTATTCTTTGATGAAAAAAGATGTGTACCTCAAAGACCTGAATGAGCCCGTCCGCAATTATGCGTTATTTGCTGATTTGAATGCTGGTCAGACTTTCCACATCAGAAGGTCTGATAAGACATCTCCCTGTTATCATTACCTCTGCTTGAACTGTGTTTTGCACACTGTAGAATCAGATTCAATGTGGTAAGTTGATGTCTTCTGATACATTTTTTTTTTTTTTTTCGAATTTCACTGTTGTTGTCTGGAGTGAACACAAAGGAAAAAATGGCACTGAAACTACCTTGTACGGTGGAAATTTAGCTGGTGGTCCAGAACTTAAGAGTATAATGTATACAGAATGTTAAGATTTTGATTTGTAGATGGGAAGTATGCTTTTAAATTTAAACTACAATTACTCAAAATGACGCGCAAGACTTAAACATCCTAGTGCACATGTTCATCCGTTATAAATGTTCAGCAAAGGTTCAGGTAATTCTTTTTACAGGAGAAAACACTTTCACTTGAATTCATCACTGAGACCATTATAAACAAGAGGTCATTTTCAGCACGCTTCAAGTCATGTTTAATGTTGGGTGGCCACGCCCCTCCTCACAGAGGTGAGCCAGAAATGATAATATGCTCGTTCAGTCCTGGCTTCCACAAGTTACTCGCTGGCTCACTGCGAGGGCGAGAGGAAAAGCGCTGCGTCTCATTCAGCCTAAATTTAAACCTGCAGACAGACAAGTCTTGCCAGTGGCCAACCTCATTCCAGCCACTGATCATCCACAGCATAGAGAGAGAGAGAGATAGCCCCGGGCCTTTTTCAGTCTGTCCTCCTACTCCTCTGTCTTTCTTCTCCTCTCCCCTTCATTTCCCTCATCTGTTTTCCCCCTCACTTCTTCTTAAAACTTCTGCTTGGAAAGGACACCTTAAAACTTGTGTTTGTGTTTGTACTTGAGTTTTAAAACCTCCAAATTCACAAGAAGTGGGTGAAAATCTGTATACATACAGTCCTTGCAGCATTGTTGAGGTGAAAAGCAGTATGTGCCAGCAGGGATCCTTTATTTTCATGTTCTGTCAAGATGAGTTTTTGGCTTTGAAAAGTTGCAATTTTTAACTAATTATTGACAATGTTTTCCACCAAATGCATCTGGCTTCTTCTCAGCTTCTGAACACAAAAGTGATTCAGTTTGCACAAAAGCTGTTTTCATTCATTGTTACAAGCACCTGGGAGAATGTTTCCTGGAGGAAAAAAATCCTTGGGCACACTAGAAGGGATCTGTTTTATAGCGTCAGCTGGAGCCCAGTTGGTTTGTTTGGAATACCTGCAAATCAAATGTGAAGGAACAGAAGTGACTGTCACCATGCCTGATATAAAGAGAATACTGATTCCACGGGAGAGTCCAGGGCGCTGACATGAGCAGATGTACCAAAAAGAAAAGCAAAACAAAGTGTGTGATGTTTCACAGTAAATACGCTGTCATTTTCAAATTATTGGCAGCTTGTTTCTAGAGACGATAGTTTGTCATCTCACAATGGCAAAGGGACACGGTGTACTGGACCTACTCGTCTAGGGTTATGATTATAGTGGTCTTTTGTTCTGGAAAATGTTATATCTCTCTCTCTCTCTCTCTCTCTCTCAAGTAGTCGCAAAGCCTTTCCTTATCTTCCCTCTGAATGCTTTGGCTCCTAAAATCATGTAATAGATGGGAGAGTTTAGAAAGTCTCAGCAGAAGATTGGAAAAAGTTCGGAAACATACAGATGTTCAAAGAAACAACGCTGCTATTATGCTACATTTGTCGACTTGGCTTTATGACCGCACTGAGAATCAGTCTGCCATTTATCTGACAATGGAAGAATCACTGAGTGAGTGCATAGGCGTGTGTGTGTGTGTGTGTGTGTGTGCTTTATACCCTTAAAATGCAGCAGATCTTAGCAGAGTCCCACATGGCTTATGCCTTCCAGAGCTGAGCTAAGCCAGCACAGCAGCATCAGCTGGAAGCTGAATGGACCTCCAAGCCAGACGGCTCAGAGAAAAATACACTACGTTTCCGTTCAGCCTCTGTCCACCTTCCTTCCTTTCTGTCATTTCCATCTATCCATCCCTGCCCTTCTCTCCTTCTCTTACTCCATTCTTCCCCTCCCTGTAATCAAGGCCCTTTGAAGTGGGCTGAGGAGACGGATTAGAGTGGGACCTGCAGGGTCTTTGACCTGGGGTGAGCCAGGGACGAGTAATTAGACAGGGAATTAAAAGAAAGCTCAGCCCCTTTCCCCGTCTGTCTCGTGAGCCGTGCTGCTGCTGTAGTAGATCCACATTGTTTTTTGTTGAGTTAATAGTTTCAAGAAGTTTCATGCTTCTGTTATTGGCTGCACTAGCAGCATCAAAAGTCCTTCACCTTTTTCTCGAAAACAAGTTGCACAATACAAATGAATACACAATTTCCATATGTTTTGGATGTCGTCAACCTGTTGGACTGGTCAGTTCATCAAAGTAAGCAAGACTGTCCTAGAGCACTTTTATTAAATTATCACAACTACAGCATCGGCACATTATCACTCTTGAGTGATATGTTAATGCAGAATTGGTAGTCACAGTTGTGTATTTGCATATTCGTCAAACACTGAGCAACATTAGCATTAATTTGAAGTTCTAATTATAACCACATGGGGAAGTCAGGTTTACTGTTCACTTCCCTTTTCGTGGTTGTTGTGGTGGCAGCCAGCTGCTTATCTGGCTCTTTATCAGCTAAATGTGTTTGCACTCCAGTCGCTTATTTGTCTGTCTACCGTGTGCACAAGAGCTTCCTTACTGAAAATCTGCTGACTGCTGTTGGATTAAGAGTGATCCAAAACATTAGCTGCAAGGCACTAAAAGGCTGTCTAATGCTGGTTGAAATTGCAGTTGGGATTCTTTGTGGCTTTGCTACTACACACAATTATTCAATCCATTGAGAAAATAAACATATCAACTCGTCTAACTTTATACCGTAAACTGTCTCAATACAACTGTAAAGCTTTTTCTAAGAACTTGTGAAAATTCACTGACGTAGAGCACATTCACTTCAATATTTTTTGAAATATTTAGTATAATCAGTGTGTACAGATTTGTGCCGACCAAATTTGAACAGCGAAAGTTTAAATGGGCACTTTAGATGTAAT
This sequence comes from Echeneis naucrates, assembly GCF_900963305.1. Lineage (NCBI taxonomy): Eukaryota > Metazoa > Chordata > Actinopteri > Carangiformes > Echeneidae > Echeneis > Echeneis naucrates. The sequence goes on along the minus strand of NC_042515.1, from coordinate 21,506,441 downwards.
CATTTTAATTATAGTATGCTGGAGTTTAATGAAAGAATATGTGCTCTTTGTCTTCCAGTGCCTACGAAGTAGTGCGGTAGAAGTAGTAACAGCACAGAACAGATGTAGTAATATTGGTTTAGTATAAAGCAACAAATCAGGATTAAGTTCGGGCGGCTTCTGAACCTTAACCATCCTTACCTCCATTTATTTTCGGGACTCTGGAGACGAAGGTCCTATAAACAGAGTGAGGTTGGTTTAACCCAATCCACTGCCTTTTCCCTCTGAACCTAACTGAACCATGACTGCTCCACAGCTTTCATTGCACGTTTTTCACCGTTACCATGATTATTGCTATCAGCCATTACCATTGTGGTCCCGTTTGGAGGTTTGGTTCCACTGTGGGGTCAAGTGGCATTAGCGCTAATAAAAACTGGTAGTTTCACATCAGCTTTATTCACGTGAATCCTGTTCACTGGCACGAGGTGTCTGTGTGTGTGTGTTTTGGGAATAGAGAGGAATAAACGTCCATCAGCTCAACCAGCTGAGATCAGGCACTGTGTTATTAAACAGAGACCTTCTAGAGGAGCACCCACACGGCCAAATATGGACATCCAGTCACACTTTCTGTCTCCCTCTTTCTTTTGGAGGGAGCAAATGGTGAACTCGAACCCACTGGCTGACAGTGGCATGAACACTCTGTGCTGAAGAAATGCACTAAACATTCTGCATGTCTGTTCTTTTCTTCTTTCTCTGCAGGTAAGAAAGATTTAAAGGGCTAAGAAGTCTGTGTGATGTCCTATGTAAGTAAACTGTCACAAATTTAGCTTCACTATACTTCCCTCTTCCCAGACTTCTCTTTCCTGGTTGTGTGTGTGTTTATTTAGCGTGTGGATGCTATCCCCAGGGTACCTGTTGTTATGACAGACTCTTGACTTGAGCAGCGTTAGCATATAGCGTGTAAATTGTGATCTGGAGGCTCCCATTCCTCAGCCTGTGTCATGCTAATAATGCTGCTTGTCAGTCAGACCTGGCCACTGATTAGAGACACAAGCTGATGCTATCTCCCCTTCCTTTCTCTATTGTGTAGACACTACAAAAGGAGCCATTTACCGGTGGCATTTAGCATCAGGGGGAAGAGTCCTGGCTGAGTGATAATGGAGACTTAACCTGTATTGACTTACTCCTTTGCATAATCCTTAAGCCAGTTCTAAAGAGTAACTTCCAGTTGAGAGTGTGTGATTATTACAAGTTAACAGCAAAGAGGTAAACAGATAAGTGACACTGGCTGTAATGCATACTAAAGGGGCTGTGAGCTGAAACCCGGATATGGATAAGTAAAAGCGCACCTTGATCTTTAGGTTGTTGATCAGAAAGCTTGGAGTGCAAACCAGGATGTTCAGAAGAGAAGAAATCTCTTTTGTCTTATTTAAGTCTTTCCCAAAGCTACTCTTTGTGATCTAGAAGTGCAAGTCTTCTGTCAAGCCTCCCCTTCATGTCAGTCTGGATAAAGGTGTCGACTAAATGTCTGAAACATAAAAAGAACTCTGTCTGGAGGGGACAGGATGCTCAAGAGGGTTTATTTTAGTAGAAAAACCACTGCAAACACTCTGAGAGCAAGACACCTCCATCTGGACCTTCACGCGCACACATCTGCACACACTTCGCTGCAAACCCATAACTCTTGCTTACATAACCCACCTGCCTTTCTCCAACCTCAACCACATCCTGGGAGCAATAGGGAGCGGAGGAGGAGTGGATGACAAGCGGCTGTTAAAGATAAGACTGTTTACTCTAACATTGTGGGGAAGTTGTAGACATCGTTATCATGAACAATGAGTAAAATCAACAGCGGAAAGAGCTTTAAGATTTGGTTATTAGCAACAGTCTCAGGAATCTGAAAATTTAAATTGCAAAGGAAAAAAGAAAGAAAAATAATGCCTTATTATAGGATCTAATCTACAAAATCTAGTTTCTCTGCAGTTAAATTCTCTGGGTTGCAGTGCACAGTACAGAAGTATGACGTAGTGGTGTTTCACAGTCAGAATGGTAAATCCTGATGGTGCTGTGTGTACAACCTCAAGAGCAGAAGCGGAAATTACTGCTCTACCAGAACATGTATTTTCTTTAGACTAAGGTGCCATGTACAGGAGACAGCAATGCACTTGAACCATAAAAAAATCCTTTTTGACCTCTGATCTCACCACATCTCAAACTCGCGGACATTTCTTCGCTGCCAAACTCTGTCCTGGTGTTAGCTGACGTCATCACTGTTTTGCCCATTAAGCTTTCTGCTTTTGAAAAGAAACAGCTGCGTCACCCAGAGACTGGGGTTGAGGGTGTATTTCGGTTCCTCTGTAAAATACAACATTTGAACTCAATTCTCTAGAGGGCTAGCCAACCCAACCGTCGGGATCAGGGAGCAGAGCGTGTTGTGCAGTCTCACATTCAAGCTCATTTCCCTTCCAAACCTTCATCCACTTTAGCCAGACCACACATCCTTAAATGTTGATAGTTCTGCTGGCTTGCTCATATTCTCCCTTACACACAACCGCGCAGTCGCGACCTCAGATAGGGATCACATTCAGCCTTGCTTGGCTGCTAACTACCTCCAGTTCCTTTGAGGGTTTACAAGTGAGCTGGGCCTTAGGGAACCCCTCAGTATTTATAAACAGTTGTGATCGGATTTGCTCAAATGAAATGATCTGAAATTTGTATTTTTCTGGAGGGTCAACGAAAACATGGCTGTCAAGAAGAACATATTTGCATTTCATGTTCTAAACTCTTGGTCTTTGTGCGGTTTGGAGCTGGCCGGGTTGCCAATAAAAAAGCATAGCGGATGGGTTGAGCAGGAGGTTACAAAAGGCTGCAGCAGTCATGATGAAACCTTATGTGGGCAGCTGGTAAAGAGCACAGCCTGGCCTTTGTAGCACCGATAAAGCAGCCCCATTTTGTCCACGGGGATCAAGGTCATGGTAGGATGAGTTAGCCGTGGTGCTATTTCGAAAGTTGTGTATTATAAAATTAAGTTGGAGCATGTGAGGAGGCCTGTACCGCACACAAGACAGAAACAGATGGGCAAATTCGTCTTCAAATAAGACATAAATTCTGAGGGGCAATTTGGAAAATCCCAAAATATCGAAACATAAACAATGACTTCTCAAGGTGCCAAATCAGATTGGAAGATTGAATTATCGCCAGTCTCATTAGTGTGGGCAAAACTACCACTGATAAGAAAATGGTCGAGGCTCCCTCCTGCTCAGAAGCTGAGGCCATGCTGGAGATGAGCAATTTGTCGTTATCTGACGAAAAGTGAGAGGTGCTGGTGGTGATTGAGGAACAGGGTTTGATTTGCCATGTGATTCAGAGCGAGGTGATAATGAGCCTTGTCTTAGTGTTCCACTTTCCCCCACCCTCCCCAACACTATCAGTGCCATCTGCTGCTCTGACTGTGCTTCATCTACAGTACCAGTGACTAACTGGCTGGCAGCCTTTCCTCTCCCCTCTGGGTTGTCTCTGTGAATAAGCATGTGTTCTTCGTCAGCCTCTCTCTTTCTGCCCATTGTATTCATTCTTGTTTTTTTTTTTTGTTTTTTTTGTTCTTTCATTATTCCCTCTCTCTCCAAATCCCCTCAATCAGCCTGGAGTCAAGAGAAGATGCCGAGGGGGGGCATTTTCTGATCAGATGATGACATTCACAAAGGGTCAGAAGAACAGGGATTACTGCTCTGGCTCATCATGAGTTAGCGGCTCCAGCTCATGGCAGCGCTTTAGCATCCGCAGATCTGGGAAGAGGGGTATCAATGTGAAGTGATGGCAAGTTGTAACTGGTTGGCATCTTACCGATGGATGTGGCTCGAATGCCACTTTACCCTTCAAGACTACTACAGCCAGCTTCAAGAGTCAGTGAAGCGTCATTGGTTTAAAATCTTTTGGAAATGAATATATTGTCAGTGACGATTATCTAGAGAAGATCAGTTTGAAAATGAGCCAGGCTACTGTAACTAAGAGATTCTGGGTTTAACAAGAGTGTGAACACCGCAAGCTGTGTAGTTTGCCTTTAATTTAACCCCACTGGATTGAAGCACAGCTGGAAGGCACCCTGTTCGCTGGATAGAAATCCTTTGCGAGGACAATCCACTCACACTAGGGTACATTCTTCTCACTCAGGGCAGGGATTGGTTGAGAAATCCCTCAGCCGATTTAAAACCCTCTATCTAGCAACAGAATCATGCTTTGGATCAGGAAAAATGTGTTAGTCGGTATGTGCATTGTTGTCCATCTTTATGAGGACGACAAGTACTTCCAAAAACGGTCTAAAGATCTGTCATGCCCTCGTTGCTGTTAGCAGTTTTCAGGTTGGAGACAGGATTTGTTCATGTTCCTGCTTGGTTATGTTTAGTGCTAGATTTGGACTGGATGGTAAATGACTATTCTATCCAAAGGGGAATTATAAGCGACAATTTTAAAAACCCACCATGATGGTTCAGATTAACAGAATTTTATTCCCCCTTTACTGCTCCAAAAATGGTAGATCCACATAATGAGCTGGAGACAATCTCACTATGTAAATATCATGTATTGCATGCTGGCTCTGTAATGGGGGCTCTCTATTAAAGATGTTTGGCCTCTCTAACCACAACAATCCACTAGGTTCGTTTACCATGATGACCTCGTTGGAGTAGCACTCCATAAGTCAAGTAAATCAACCTAACGTGTTTCATCAGGGCAGCACCACTTTAGAAAACATTTCTGCCCTGATTGATATCACAACACCTGAGGTCACTGGTGATAATAGTGGTGGTGAACTGTACCGACACATCCTTCTATAGAGGATTAATTGTGTGAAAACACAAACAGTGATTAGTGCACAATAATGTCTTGGAATCAATGAAAATATTAAGCATGATAACTCCAATGTGTGTATTAAGGTCATGGTGAGGAGATTATGGCCAATGGATGGTTCTTAGTATAAATTCTAAATATACACTATCCATGCACTCCGCCGTATGTTTTGCTGGCACGTGTAGTTCAGTGTGTATATGTGCGCCATGTAATCCACAGGCTGCTTGTTAGCACAATGTCGGACACGTCCATCAGTGGCATCTCTCGCTGCTCTGTAGGCGGGCTGCCTGCAGCTCTGATCCACACACAGCCCCACCCTCCCCCATGTTTACCTCCTCACCCCCTTTTCCCTGTCTCTGTGTTCCAGGCTTTTTCTTTTCAATTAGCTTCCAAGTCTCCCATCTCTAACCTCTTCGCTCTAGTAACTGTAAGTAAGACTTGATTATAAACCATCCCTGGGTTTCACAGACCCTTAACACTTTTTTGGTAATGCTTATTTTATGTGTATGAACATGCAGCAGGAGATTTTCTTTTTTTTTTTTTTTTTTTTGACCTTCTACTTTTTGTCAGGTTTCATTTGCTTTGCTGACAAAAAATGCAGCTTGGACCAAACTTTGTATCACACTCTCCCCCACAGCTAAGCACTTTGTTTTTAGCAGCAAAGAAAAAGTGAGGAAAGTCAGGAACAAAACTTGCCTCCTCACCTTCAGCTGTTCTCCACTGTGAGAAATTAGTGGGTGCAGTCATACACACACACACACACACACACACACACACACACATAAGACTGTATGTGTATGGTTGACATCAGGGAGACAGAGAACTCAAGGTCAGACAAGCCTAATCCTGGTCCTTCTTATCATTGCTGGCCTCTATGGGGCTGTGTGTGGATCTTGACCTTCTGGGGGCTCCTTTTGACAGGGGAAATACTTGTACTCCCCCCGTCTCAATGGACTTCAAAGGAAGCATAGGGAGTGGCGGTCGTCCTTCTTTCATTACCAGGGGCTTTGCATTAATCTGCACGGGCACACCTGACGCCCCTCCCCTCTCGTTATTCCAAAAAATGTACAGTGTCCGGGGGAGGGGCCGGCTAAATGCTGTGTAATCTGAGTATAAAGGAGCCTCAATTTTCTGTAGTCCAGTTGCACTCTCCGGAACGTTAACCCAAAGCTGGGATAAATACCTGAGCTCGTTAATTTGTTATACAGAGACGGGTTAGAGGGAATGCCTAGCAGGGATCAGTAGATGAGTCAGAGAAGTTGTTAGTCGGAGCGGGAGTTGCTACCTCTGCCTGAGGCCATACATTACAAATGGAGACATATTAAGCCATAGATTATTGAAATAGAAAGAAATATAGTAAAAAGAAAATATCCTGAATCCTTCCACTATGCTTGACTGTCATTTAGCTACCTGACTGGATAAGAGAAAGGTGTTTGTGTCTGGAAACAAACACCAGCTATTTTACTGTATTTTCTGACTTTTTGTTAAATAAATAAATAATAATAATAAATAAATAAATAAATATGTATAAAATTCAGCATTTGTCTGTTGTAGCTTTAATGTGAATGAAACAGATCAGCAGTGCTTTTGTATTAGCCAAGTTTTCATAACTCCCAAAGTTTCATAGAAATGTTTTACAAATGACTCCTGTATTATTCACACCAAAGCTGCAACTTGTTACTCAAAGTTAAAGCAGAACACCTAATTGAGGGCTGCTTAAGCACCAACAAAGAAGAGCCTCTTCACTGGTTTTTTCACTTGTTTTCCACTTCAGATCAAGGTTTGAAGGTTCCAAAAAAGCAGGCACTAATTGGTTGTGTAGTTTGAAAAGGCGGCTTTGTTGCACAAAGAAAAGATGAGCGTAAAATAACATAAGTGCCTGAGTCAGAATACTATTTAGGTCTGACAATCAGCTAATGTATTTTCTTAATGGGATTTTTCTTTTTTCCTGAGTTAACCTTGGCGTATAAATAACACACATTAGCCATAGGCGCACATAGCGCTTTCCTTACATCGAGATATTGGCATATATGAGCAAGAGGCAGAGCTCTGAAAAATTCTTGCCCAATCAATTGTAGAAAGCAAATGAATGTGTCCTAATTTCATTTTCAAAACTCTGGCTCAGTGTAGCATTAGCGTTTGGCTTCAGAGTGCTGCGCTGGTGTGAACTGTACTCCCTGCCCCAGGCCTCTTCTCTGTATAGTTCTTTCCCTGGGAATCTGTGATAGATAAAGATCAACGTGAAAGTTGCAGCTATGCCCCCTGCCCCCAGCCCTTTGCTCCAGCCCTCCTCATATTCCTTTTTTACTCCTTGTCCTTGTCTACTTTTCTCTTCCCTTTCTCTAGATGTCTATTCATCTTCTCATGGCCAGCAGTAATTAAAGCACAATCAGAATGAGCTGTTTACATTGGGCCATTTGCCTCTGGCTGCTGTGGCCAGCCCCCCCATCCCCCCCATCCCCCCGTAAGGCCAGCATGAGCAGCCAAAATCAGCCCAAAGCCCGAAAGGCCCAACTCATCCCGGCCCCCACCCAGCCATCATGTTCTGCATGCAACCCTCCTTTTCCTCATCTTTCTAGTGGCAGCTCGGTATAGTTTGGATATCCAGCCCAGCTGAAGGAAAAGTATTTAATTCATTGAATGTTTTAGTGTAAAGAGGCAGGTCTCAGCCCTGACAGATCTACCACATGCTGTTTTCCCTCTGTTTTTTGTGCCTGAGGGTTGAAGCAGAATGAAAGCGTGAGCTCCCCCGTGCCGCTACTGGGCATAGCAGAGGGATGTTTGTTTACACACAGGCAGCCAGGGAGTGCTGTTATGGAGCTACAGATCCTGCACAGGACCCTTCTAGTCAAGCTGATGATGTGTTACGTTGGGCAGGGTTGGGGGCCCCCGCCGTTCACTGGCCCTTGGACCCAGGTGCTTCCTGTCCGCCTGCTGGAAAAGTACAAATAGGCCCATGATGGGCCAGTACAGCTATGAGCTGTGTGCCATTGCTGCTCCTGCAAAGCCCTGCGAGACCAGTTATAGAACTTAAAACGTCCATCACTTTTTTCTCCTCTCTCTCTCTCTATCTCTTTATTTTCCTACTTTTCCACCTCCCACACTCTCTGCTGTTCTCTTGGACATTTAATAAAAGAGATACATTTGTTACCAACATCTGCAGAGATAGTTAAATGTGAGGGAGCTTTGCATTTCTCATCATACTGTTTGTTTCTCCCTCTCCTCAGGTGTGGCCTACTATACTGGCAAAACAAGCTGATTTTATTCTAATCCTGTCTCTGTATTGTGCTGTGTTTGCTCTTTTTCCTTTTCACTGTTCTCCAAAGGAACCCTGGAGTTGTACTCCGAGACAAAGAAACATTTTGGCAGATATTTTCTTAAATGAGAAGAGATTTACAGTTCCAGTGCCAGCTGTGGCAGTTCCATAAAGTATTTATATGCTCCCTGAAATATGTATTTTATATGTAACTGGAGCTGTTGTCTGTTCAAAGAGCTCAGGTCGACCTCCTGGAGCTACAAGCTGGGTTTTGTATCTAGATTGAGGCTCAGTTCTGTGAAGATCATTCTTGACTCCTGTCCAGCTGGCCTTGCCCTAAACTGCACAGAACAGCGCTGGAGGGAGAGAGCGACCCCTGCTGGCAGCAGTGCGCACATACACTTTTAGAGCCATTTCTTTCCCCCCAAGCAGCTTGTCAAAAATAAGTCCTAGTGAAAGAAGCATGTTGCGTTTATAGTTGTGAATTTTCAGTTTGATGGCACTCCACCACAATTACATTCATTCCCTTCGATTCATTGGCTGACTCACTTTTCCCCACATGTCACACTTTTGCTTTATGTCTAAGACAAAAGCATTTAACCAACAAGCTCTGATTTATGACTCTCTGAAAGGTGTAATTTGAGGTTTCTGTTGGAAGCTTGGAAAAAGAAGCATGTCTTTTTACTGTTAAATCACACAGGGACCAGCGGGAACTGCGATCATTTCCTCCTCAGGCAGCCAAAGGTTCCGATTTTTTTTTTCTTTTTTTTTTCAGCCCACAGTAAAGTGAAGAGGTGGCAGGCGACACCTCCTCTCCTTCTAATTCTCCTCCGCTTCCTCCTGCTCTGTAGCGTGAGTCTGTGTGAGAGGACTAAGTGAGGGAAGGTAATAACGGGCAGCCCTGATAGAGGCATGAGTGAACATTAGTTGCTTGTAAAAAAGAGCTGATGGTACAGGCAGGCTGCACCCCTCCCACCCCAAGGGTATCTCCTTGGCGATGGGTGCAGTTAAGGTGGTGTTTATTTCCAGGTACAGCAGTCTGTCCCGTCCGACGCCAGGAGTCTGCATCTGCAGATAAGGCCGAGACTGGCTGGGAGCAGACAGCGACTCAAGGTTAATACCCACAGTCTGGGAGACGTTTGCTTTTGCTTAAGGGTAAAGTTGTGCAACAGAAACTTTGTTCCCTTTCTTCAATTGTCAAAGAAAAATCAAATGTAGCATTTGCCTACAGCTTTATGAACTAGTTTATGGCAAGGATGATAGCATTTAATAAATCATAAAAGTAAAGTAACAAATGATTCATTCCATGAAAAAAACTATTTTCATATTTAAATTTTTTGTTGTTGGTGTTTAGAGAAGAATCTAGAGTCTAAAAACTTCACGGAGAACAGTACTTTGAAATCAGAGGGGGTCATACTCTGCTCGACCCTCAGAGCCATCCCCATCCCTCAGTGTGAGCAGTGACCTGAGCAATGACCAGACAAGGTCAGTCACAGTTCACACTTGCCCCATTCCTCTTCACCACCAACCATCCATGGCACTTTGTTTAGGACTTCGGCCTCAGGAGTGGTTCAGCCAGTTCACCAAATGCTTCTCTGGGGTCTTCTGCGCGAGCAGGCTGGTGAATAATTACATTTGAGCTGGGCCAAGCAACTGTGACCCACTTTTAAGTTGGCTTGCATACCATAACTTTTATAGACATATATGTAATATACTGCGGAACTTAAATTTTCAGATTTGCAGATAGGCCAGCTGTGGAAACAGAAGATAGTAAGCAAGCCAGCAAGGAAGTAGGGATTTGGTGTGCAGGATCTGGACAGCCCTGCTAAGATGGAGGTTTTCATTTCCTCAGGATAGCTCTGGCTGTTTGAACAGGTGGGTCACCCCTCTCCCCCCCGGGCCGTAAACGCTCCAGCCCCTCTCATGTCATCCAGTGTGTGCTCTCTCTCCTGGGCGTCGCATTTTTCTATCCGCAGCACAGCCTCCGGAGAAGTAAAGCAGCCTAGCACAGATCTTTGTTCCCAGCTCTCTCAGTGCAGGAAAGCCCAAACAGACTCCACTCTAATGCTTTTTTCAGTCAGCCTCCTGTCATTGCCGTTATTACTGCTCTGAGCAGCTGGGCTAAGAGACATGGAAAATGCTTGTTAAAGGGGGAAAGTGAGCATCTGGACACACTGATTACAGAGGGGTGAGAGCTGTGTGTTTTGGTACATGTTTTGTGTGTTTTTCCCAGGGGCATGGATGCACCCAGACTGAGTCATGCGCGACTGGAGCCACGACTTCGGCTGCTTAAGCTGCTTTCCCTCTTTTTGCACTTCCCTCTCCTCCCAGTGCTGACATAACCAGCTGGTCTCCTGAAACATCCAAACACGCATACTCATGTTGGAGAGGTACTTGATGGGAAGACAGGAGGAGGGTGAGAGGGAGGGAGGAGTGATGAAATGCCAGGAGGAGTAGGTGTGGGCGATGCTAGGGCCACATTGAGATTGATGGGCTGCTGTAGAATCTAGCAGGTAAACACCAATGTGGCCCCTCCTCCCCCAGAGGACAGTGCTCCTCGATCGGGTCACTTGACGAAGCTGTTTTTCTTATTTCTTAGTTTGCTAACAGCCGCACCTCCCTCCTTACTCTCACTTCATGTTTGTGTTTTTCACCTCCTCTCCTTTTTTATATCTTTCCATCCTCTCTTTTTATTCCAATTCTGTGGCCCCTAGTGGACATCTGTGAATGTCATCCAGTCTAAAATCTAAGCTACATGAAAGCAGAAAACAGAGGGACTTTTAAGCATGACCAGTAGGTGGCAATATGACTCTTCAGAAAATCTCCTAGGGCTCCTTCAGCTGAGCAAATCCCCCTGTGCTTGCCCTCATTTGATCCCACACCCCTTTAATTCAATTCAGTTTGATTTAAAAAAAAAAAAACAAAACAAAACAAAACTTTATTTTCTATCACAATGTGTTAGAAAATTGCCTTCAGTTATGACTGAAAAACATAAAATGCCCCAAAGACATAAAATACACATTCAGGCCCATGAGACAGAAAAGAGCACATAAAATCACACAGCTGCAGACCATGAGACAAATGAAATCGCATAATCAGTACCATAACAAATTTTTACTTATTTTGCCAGATTTTTAACAAATAAAACAACTTGCATTTTCAGATATTTTCCCAACTGCTTGATTATTTTTTGACTGCTTGTCTGGCTGTAATGAAGGAGATGGCCATGTATTTGACAATGAAACACAGATAATTCCCCAAGCTTAAAGTATGTGAGGAAAAAAGGTTGAGTAATAAAAGACTAGGCCAGCTGTGATTGTGGACAAATGCTCTGAGTATTCACACTGTATATTCTCAAGTTGTATGACAGTGAATAAATATATGCTCACAAAGGTAGACCGCCTGAGAGTTTTGCATCAGCTGTAGCTGCAGTGCGATATTTCTGCTTTCTCTCAATACATGCATTATTAAAGTTTTCAGAAAGATAAGTGGAGAAAAGAGATCGGTTGCCATGCGGTAGGTTAGATTCTTGCAAGATTAACTTTTTTTAATATCAAGTACATGGTAAGATAATGCGAAGAAAGAGTAAATCGGAGATGATGCACCAATGCCACTGAGCAGGATACCAGTCACTAAAGTCTCTTTTTCTTTTTCTTGTTGCCTGTGGGTGGTAGGAAATTGTGGATTTAGCCCTTAGTTGGGCATCTGTTCCTGTCCATCTCAATTTTCATGACCTCTCTCCTGAACTATGGCAGATCGCAGCTCTTCGCAGTGTGTCTGCAAGATGGCAGTTGAAACAGAGAAATTATAAAGTAGATACTTCAAGAATCCTGAATGGAGACATAATTTTATGCCTACCACTCTGGATTGAGCCTCAAAGGAAGTTGGTGGCATGATTACTTGTTCATGTATAGTAAAAGTATCACTTGGAGGATGGAATTTTTCAACCCCTATTTTTGATCCAAGTTACCAGACTTATGCTATTATTAAACTTCATGTTGGACAAGTAATGCTAGACACAATTTTTACATTGCAGTAGATGTAAAAAGGAAACTCTTTCTCTCATTGATGATTTAGTTTGGAGCCTAATGTTGTTAGCCCACTATAACTGTCCGGAGTCATTGCCCAGATGGCTGCCAAGTGACTTGCCTGTAAGGACTATGGCTGAGCTCTAAATTCCCTCAATTGTCTTGTCTGTGATTTCATTTATCATGTATGTTTTTCATGTGCAAGCTGTTTGTTGTTGTTGCCCCATCAGTTGTGGAATGTGAACAAATCTGCCTGCCAAAGAGAAATGTGTGTGTGTGCACATGTGTGGGTGTTTCTCATCAGGCCTGGAGTCCACAACCCTAATCTCACTACACTATGTATTGGCACAGGACAGGGGCTTGGGGCAAATTTGCGATGTAGTCGAGAGTTAATCTCTGCCCTGTTGCTTGCTGATCAGCCCCTCAGGACAATCAATCCAGGCATGCATGTAATCCCCCCCCCCAAATACACACAAGCACACTCCATATATCTCCAGCTCTGCCATCACTGAGCCTCTCCAGCTCCCATCTGAACCAATAATCTCATTACCAAAGCAAGTGCACCGAGAGAGAACAAAAGCTCCAGCTCACCTGAGCCCTCGTCCTCTTTAAACATCGAGAACAGCATTAGAGCCAGCCGGACAGAGTAAATCACATTCCCGGCCTGGCTTGGGTTACATAACACAACTGTGTGTGTGTGTTGTCGAGCTGGTTTAACAGCCACCCGAGCTGGAGCTCAAAGGCCGTAACCATTGTAGACAGGTTTGTACCGCCTGGCCAATGAGCATCATCTTTCAGTCGCACTTCAAGAGGAAAAACGTGAAAAACATCAGAATTAGGGAGCATTTTTTCACACGTTTGGAGAAATTTCAGTATTCCTCAGTTCTGTCCTCCGCTGTTTGCCAAAGATTATCTCAGATTATTATGGAGTTGAAAGTACAGTATTGACCTCAGAGGGTTAGTTGAGTTTGCACAATCTATAATCGCAAGGCATTTCAAATCAAATCAAATCAGGTTTATTTATGCAGCACCAAATTATATCAAAGTTACATCAAGACACTTTATACATACAGTAGGTCTAGGTCGAACTCTTAATGGAGTCGTTAAAGAAACCCAACATATCTCTCACGACAGTGGCAATGAAAAACTTTCTTTAAGAGGCAGAAACCTCAGGCAGAACCAGGCTCGGGGTCGGGGGGGGCGGTTGAGAGAAGCAGAGGAAGTGAGAGAGAGTCACAGTGAGAGTGAGTGTGAAGGAGAAGAAGGGGGGACTTGTTAGAGGGATGGAGAGGGAACAAGAACATGAGAACAGGAGATGCCATGGAAAATGCTAAGAAAATATAAAGAAAACATACAATGATCACAACCTGGCAGTTCTAAATGTGTACTAGGCAATATTAGCTGTGGCGGGGTGGTTACAATGGCAAGTGAGTAATAGTGTGTAATGATGACTAAAGGTAACTCTTTCAGCAGCCTGAGACAGGATGTTTCTGATCTTTGCAATATTGTGTAAGTGAAAGAAGACCGTCCTAGAGACCTGTTTTATATAAGAGACAGAGGACATTTGCTAATTAGAAAATAACTCCAAGATTCCTAACAGTGAAACTGGAGGCCAAAGTAATGCCACCCAGAGTGGTTACATGATCAGATAATGCTTCTCCAAGGTGCTTAGGGCAAAGCAGAATGACTTCAGTTTTGTCTGAGTTCAGAAGTAAAAAGTTGCAGATCATCCAGTCCTTTGTCTGTAAGACATTATGGTCAATGGTGACAAAAGCAGCACTAACATCGAACAGGACAAATATGGAAAATATGGAGGCCAATTGGTTGTCTGCAGCCATTAGAATGTCATTGGTAACTTTTACCAGTGCTGATTCTATGCTAAGATTTACTCTAAAACCTGACTGAATCTCTTCAAACAAGCCACTCCTATTTAGGTGTTCACATAACCGCCTTGCAACTGCTACTTCAATAATCTTGGAAATGAAAGGGAGGTTAGATATGGGTACATCTGGATCATGATTAGGTTTTTTGAGAAGAGGTTTAATAACAGTAATCCTGAAAGGCTGTGGTACATAACCAAGAGATGACCTCACAGTGATCAGATCCAGAATGTACGTGTTAATTAGTGGAAGAACATCTTTAAACAGCCTGGTAGGTATTGGGTCTGAAAGACAAGTGGATAGTTTAGATGATGAGACTATAGAGAGTAGCTCAGAGAGGTTTAAAGGTGAAAACGTTTCCAAATACAAATCAGTCATTTGGATGGAAATTCTTACTCGTTAATCCATTTAACGGCGTATTAGTGCATCTAATTGCGTGACACACACTCCATTGCCACTAAAAAAGACAAATAAGCTCAAGAGAATTATCTTTAACAGTGGGACATTAACTCTTGAAGAGAGTTGAAGAGAGCCCTTTACACTATTGGGATGCAGGTTGCCGTGGCGACAGTTAGAAACAGGTTTCCTTGGTGACCAGGGTCCTGTCCAATGTGTGCATCTGCTTCATTGTCGCAGTTCTCTCCGATTCTCACATGCACACACACACACAAGGTTAAACTTTTAAGGTCTAAGGTAATTTTATATCACCAGTATAAAATGACTTCAAATAATTTCAGTTATCTTCTTCTATTCCAATTCTTATTGTTATTCATCTGTTTTTTGAGGTGTAGTCCTGTTGAGGTAACGCTGTCTAATGGTTTTGCCTGCTCAGCTGCTTCGCCTGTTTGCAGCATCTGTGCGGTGAGGCGAAGGGGGAAATGGCAGCATCAAAGCACAGAGCTCACTGAGACACCGCGTCAACCTTTGACTCTCAATTAGAAGCAGGGAGAGATATTACCCTGGGATGGCTAATGACAGTCCGCTGGGACCTGGAAGGGGAGCACCAGGGAGAGACGTGCTGAGTTTGGTCATAAATACAATCATTGCTTAGATTTTTTTCAGCTTTTTTCCGGTTGATTTAAAGCTTTTTGCTTTTTGCTCAACAAGTAGTTGATCACAGCCTGCAAAATCTAAAATGGATTTTACTTCAACTTATTTTAAAGTCTGTTATTTACACAGCCGATGAAGAAAGAGACACATAAAGAGCTCCTTTGACTAGAAGAATTAAAGTCGGTTTCATTGTTAAATCTTTTGTGGTCTTGAAAGGCGTGTTACAGGATTGTTCTCCTTCACAAGAATACAATACAGGAGGCTCCAGTCCAGCTTTTCCTCTTTGATATCTCTTCTCAGCTTCTATCTGAGGTTGTCGCTCTTGTTTTCTCACAATTGACGTCTGTATCACCACGCTACATGGGACTTTTTGGAATAACATCAGGCCAGGGACTTGTCTGGCAGCAGAGCCTACCATGACTGAAAACAGAAAAAAAAACTAGCTGTATTCATGAGGACCTCTTACAATACATCAGGGCCGATACCCGATTCCCTTAATCAGGATTCTACGTATCCTTACAAACCTGCCTTTTTGGAATGAAAGTTGCTGTTCACAAAGGCAAAACATTAGCACAGAATAACTTATCTTTAACACTGGAAGTTTTTGTTTACTTTATGTAAGCCACAATGAAAACTAAGAGCAGCTAATGCCATCAGCCACATGCTGGTCCTTTGTCTTGGGTCACCATTGAGCTCTTATAACTACAGTTTTGACAAGCATTATCGTGTTACAATCTTGCTATCTGACAGACCCCCCCCCCACTCTCCGAGCAGTATATCAGCCAACTGTGTTCTCAGTTTTCTGCTTTATATTTAGCTTATGCATTCAGTAGTGATCCTCAGGTTTGTTAGCGTTATCCAACAGCCTCCATCCATGTGATCCGCCGCCATCTGCAGCTGGCAGCACAGCCAGACTGACCCATAATACCTCCTCGCCTCAACCACTCGGCTGCAAAAAATCGATCCTTCTTTTTCTCAGAGTGAGGGACGTCCACTGGCTCAGAAGGAGCCCGAATGACGGTGTGTTAGCTGAGAGCGGTAGATAAGGAAGTAGTCAGTGGTGGACTGAAGAAAGAGTACTTTGTAGTGAGAAGCTTTGACAGAGATAGATTGGGCTGAGAGAGCATGGAGTGCGAACCGGAGTGGAAATGAAAGCACAGGCTGATGCATTTGGGTTCAACCCATAGATGGTCTTTCCAGCAAAATATTAAACTAATAATTAATAATACGTTCAGTTGCTCCTAGCTAAAGGGTTTATATTTTCTGCTCACAGAGTAAACCCTGTACTGCTGACTGTAAGTGAAGTATATGGCCAAAGGTGGTCAGTTAGCATCAACATATGACTGTTGAACATCTTATTTCAAAAGCAAATTTACTCATAAAGCATTACCCCATTTGCTAGGTAATTTATTTTATAATATTAATATAATGCTATAATACATCATGACTTTGTGATGTTCAAGAGTATTAATGAGTTCAATTGATGTTGCACAAATTTTTGTAGGTCTTCCTTTACTTGGGAAATTGCCCCAGAACCGAGGTGCACAGATATGTATAGAAACAGCATGATACAAATAATCAACATCACCAAAAGCACATCCATAGTACTGGTGTGTTGTCAGCTGATTTTAGCTTATCAAAGATACAGATCTCTACGTAATATTTTGTGTAGAGTACATTCAAGACCTGTGACATATAAAAAATTCCCATTGTTCTTTGCATCATCCCAGCTGCTCCTGTAGCATGACTGAAGGTCTTTGAGGATCTGTGGTGCATGTCTGTCCCTACATATGTTTGATCTGCCACAGCAGCCAGCTGCTCTGCTATTCTTATTGTTAGATGATGTTTTCACGATAAAGGGGGGGGGGGTGTTGGTCATCCACTGCTGGGGGTCTGCCCAGTGGTGAAGGACCTCTCACCTCGCTCGCCTCTCGAGGCATCTCTCCCACTGTCCCAGCGGGCTGTCCATGTCACAGTTTGACTGACAGATACAAAGTAACCACTGTGTGCTTCGAGGTCCTAAACTCACCCCTGTCACTCAGCTGTCCCAGGACAATGCCCAGCTGTCCCGCCCGCCCAACCTTACTCTTTGTATCCTTATTGAATTACAGCACAAGTCGGCTCTGTGAACTCCTGGAGTAATTGAAAACATGTGATTTAAAAAAAAAAAAAAAAAAAAAAGCAGGGATATGCACCAGTGAACATGACTCCATCAAACAGGAGCACTGGTCAAATGGAGCCTGTGAAAGATGATATCGGCATGTGGCATCCTCATTATGAGGACTTAAATGTTCCCTTTGTAGGTGTAAAAAGCACAGCCAGGACTTTGAAGCGATTGAAGGGATTTTGCCGACCTCAAAATGAAGTCACGTTCCAGCAGTCTGCCTCACACAGAGTGTAGCTCTTAGGGATCTCCTCACTCTTGGCCCTGTCAGGGTGTATGCTGGGATAAAGAAGGGCTGATGCCGCTCTGCTTACTGCTGTATCGATGGCTTTAAAGTGTGTTTACACTCTCCACAATTATTTCAAATGTGTTCAAGATTTCTTTTGGATCCCATATGATTTCATACTTTGTCCTGCACATGTAGTAACAGCAGTGGAATTGATTTTAGCATCATATGCCCAGATACAGTGCCACTGATTAACTAATGAATTTAAAATTTTTCAATAACCCAATGAAACTACAAAAACTCCAAATTGATACTTTCGAATGATTGATTTTATCTAACCAACTATAAAAAGAATGCATAAATATATATATATATACAGTGTATTTTTATTTTTTTATTTTTTTTTATTTAAAACATAAACAAAGAAGCATGTTCTAATCTCAGTCATTGGATTCAGCAAAGTTTTTTTTTTTTGTTTGTTTGTTTTTTTTTTTTTTTGTTTCCTTTTATTCAAGAATTCACCATAATGGACATCAGTCCCTTTTTTTTTTACATCAGAGCTTTACTCCAGGCTAGCTGTCAATTTCTGTATCTCAGATTCCCACTTTTTGATAACGGAATCCGACAAGTTGGACTCTGGTCAGCTAAAAGATAATTCACAAGCTAAAAGAGCTTGTAGAGTGGAACAAAGGCTGTGTATTTGAAATCAGATTTATTTGTATAGCGCCAAATCATAACAAAGTTACATCAAGGCACTTTATATACAGAGCAGAGAGAGAGAGAGAGAGAGAGAGAGAGAGAGAGAGAGAGAGAGAGAGAGAGAGAGAGAGAGAGAGAGAGAGAGAGAGAGAGAGAGAGAGAGAGAGAGAGAGAGAGAGAGAGAGAGAGAGAGAGAGAGAGAGAGAGAGAGAGAGAGAGAGAGAGAGAGGCAGAGAGAGAGAGGCATGGGGGGGGTGTAGTGTAGGGTGAGAATGAGAGCAGGGGATCATCATGAAATATGGGAGCAGCAGGTGTTGCAGGAACATGGGATGGAGATGAGTCTCCACCTGCAGGATGAGGACAGGGAGAGAGAGGAGAGGAGCTGGGAGAGACAGAGACTTTGGGAGAACATAGTTAGTAAATGCAGTACACATGCTTAGAACTGGGAGAAACAGGGATTTCATAGAAACATGGCTATTGTCAGCGCATGGGGGGGGGTGCTCAGCAGCCTAGGGCTATAGCAGCATAGCTAAAGAGTAAAGAGTAGATGCACTTTAACTTTTTAACTATAAGCGCTATCATACAAAAAAGTTTTACGCCTGGTATTGATTTGGTATTTCATTAATGGGTATTGGGGCAATGCCAGCCCACTGCTGAACAAATCTCCACCACCTGTGGCCACCTTCTGTCATACTAAAATAAAACCTCCATGGCGAAAGATGTTGTCTAAGTACAGGCAGACGCACTCTGGAGAGAGAAGGGGGATGAGGTGCATAAGTGTTGCTTCTGGGGAGTGTCCAGGCTCATGAATGTGTGCTCTGTTCTCATTACTGCCCTTGATTACCTTAATCCTCTGTCTGAACTCAGCCCTGTCACACACACCAAGGGATCTGAGAGGTCAAAGATCAAACCATCCCCCCTGCTCGCGCCCAAAATCCCTGTCTCCTCATTAAACTACAGCTCTCTCTCCATCTATCTTTCCCTTCTCTCCCTTCTTGTCTCTGTGGTTGTACACTCAGTCCTCGCTCCTTCCACCCAGAATTCCCCTCTCCCTGTTGCTCTTTTGTGTGTCTCTCTCCCCTTGCTCCTCTACTCCTCTCGAAAGAGAGCTGTGCTCTATGAAAGCAGCATTTGCCAGGGTACTTCAGTGCAAATGAAGGTGGAACTAGATGGAAATTACAGGCTTGAGTTCCTTGAAAGCATGCTTCATTTTTTCTCCCATTCCATTTGGAAGGGAATGGGGTGTAAAATGGGTGTGTAAAAGTGTGTGTGTGTGTGCACGCGTTAGGGATGAAAGAAGGCAGAATATGCAGCTTATAGTTTTCAATCAAGCACACCCCTCCTGAAGATGTGTTGGTGGATACATTCATTCATTTATCGATCTTCAACCACTTACCTGTTTCTGGGTCGCGGCAGGTGCTGGAGCCAATCCCAGCTCACTCTGGGTGAGGGCGGGGTCACCCTGGACAGGTCACTAGTCCATCACAGGGCCAACACACAGAGACAGACAGAGACCAACAACCACTCACACTCACACTCAGACCTACAGACAATTTAGAGTCACCAGTTAACCCAAACATGATGTCTTTGGATGGTGGGAGGAAACCGGAGTATGTGGAGGAAACCCACGCAGACACGGGGAGAACATGTAAACTCCACACGGAAAGGCCCCAGGATGGGAACCAAATCCATGACATCCTTGTTGTGGGGCAGCAGCGCTAACCACTATACCACCACACCGCTTTGGTGGAAACAGTGTTTGAGAAATTATATTTGGTTTAATGATGCTCAGAGCATGACAAGAGAAACCTGCGCTTTGGGGCCATTTTCCAATTCACTGTTTGATGTGTAATATGCTCAGCCCACTGGAACACACAAAATGTTATTGTGTCTATAATTGTAACATGTAATGTCTGGCATTTTGAAAGGTTTTACCAAAAAAAAAAAGCTTCATTATGATCCACTGAGTTGGTTGGTAGAGGTCCTAATAGCCATGTCTATTTGGAAAACAAACAGAAATATTAGGTAGAATATTTTTTGTGATGGCTCTTCATATTTCCATTTACATTTTCTACTTCATGCATGTTTTGCATAGCATTAAGACAACAGCTGAATAACACATTAGCACCCTAAATGTCTGTATTTGCACTCTGAAAACCACTTTGCACAACCATTTGAGTACATTTATTGACATATGTTGCAAATTCATTTTCAAGCTAATGGCATCGACGTTTCCCTCATTAAAAGCCTCACTCTTTGGAGTAATCATCAGATCAGTCATGGAGAAACAGGCATTGTACAGACTTAGATTTCCTGGCAGTTGGAAATTTAATTTACTGTGGGCAAACCTGGTTTGTATTGTAAAGAGCAGATGTGTAACGGGAGGCAACTTTTGCTGGCAAAATCAAATTTACTACAGACCACACATTACAGTTTGTGTAATATATGTAATATATGTAAAATCCTTAAACTTGTATTTACTTGTATGGTAGCTATCAGTTCTGGTTGTTAAAATAATAATAATAAGAATAATAATTTATCTTTGAAACTTCACATTTTAAATCCCACAGACAAAAAATTACCAACCTTTCCAAATTTCTCTAAAAAAAATGACATTTTACAAGATCTTGGAGAACGATCTCAGAATGTGCATTCTTTAAAACAACATCCCTGGAGCTGTGTGGATACAATGTAAGATTTAGAGCAAGGACAGATAAGATAATCCACCATATCATTACAAAATTTGTTGCCTCAGAAAAAAAAAAAAACCTCGATCCTGTACTTCATTTAATCCAAAAAGTCAGCCCTCATTAACAAGCAATGTTGTATGAGACATCCTGTGGGATTCTTTGGCTAATGCTGATTTTCAATGTCCAACCTTTGCATCTGACGCCTCTAAAATATCCTACAGTGGATGATTGAAACCACAATGTCTCCAGCTGTTACATCAATATTGCAGGTATTTTATATTGAAATGTTTTTGTTTTTGTATATTTTTCTAACAAAAAAGACAGGAGGAACTGTTCAGTAGCTAAAAGCTCCATCAGCTGTCAGTCAAAGTGATGTGACGGGTGTGACTCCCCTGGCAGCCACTGGAGCCTGACACTGAAGGGGAGTGGGCAACCCACTTTGAAAATGTTCACTGGCTCAGCAAAGAACAACAGGGAGGCTGTGAGTCAGTCTCTGCTGCCCTTAAGGCTGAGGTCACTGTCTCAGCCTGACTAATGGGCTGGGGGGTGGTCACCTAGTAGAGAGATTTACCGACTGGTTAAGACATCCCGTTAGCTTTGCGAGCCATTTCATCTACTTCGCTGTAAAGAGAACGTGTGTTTAAAAAAAAATTATTCATAAATAAATAAAAATTCCCTCTCCTGGGCAGTTTGATCATTTATCACAGCTGACTTTGGGCAGTAAAACTTGGCCATCCTTCTGGATATTGAGATTTCTGAGTGATGTCAACCTCAGTGTCAGTCACTTACCTCTCAATGACCTCAGCTCTAGTTAAAGGGTTTCATTTGGAAAAGCACTGTAATGTAATAAGATTCAGCCCCTCTACCTAGGCCTCTGCTATAAGTCACTACTCCAAAACTCAAACAGGTTGGCGTTTCCCTCCTTTTCACTACAGGCACTACACTGAGCGTACCAATTTTGATTTGCTCAGAGGGTCTGCTATTATTGCTTTTTTCCCAGGGAGAATGCTTACACTTAATGCAGCCATGCTTAGCAGGCTAAAACAAGTTGCAGCCCCCTGCTTAGGAATAAGCTCTACCATCATTTGTAATCGTAGAAGCAGAGGTGCGTTTATTCACAGGGAGCTTGGAATCAGAACTACAGGAGTACAAATCCAAGGGAAATTGCTACAAGTGTACAGCAGAAACCTAAAGAAGAGCAAGGTGCCGAAGGCTATGTCTTAAAGCCTTTGTCTTAAAGTTAAGATCATAAAATGACCTCTTAGAGCTGAGTTGGCTTCAAACAGCCTGTAAGAGTCTTAACTGCCATCTGAAGCTCAGCACCTTAAGCTTTGCTAAAACTTCCATTTTGGGGCTCTTCCAAACTGTTTGTGTAACTCTGAAAACTTACAACCCAGCAAGCATTTACACTTCACACAGTGATTGTCAAAGTGCATGGAGGTGAATAAATATGCCTGGTTTAAAGATGTCAACCTCCTTTTTCTTTATTTAACAAATGAGTATTTCCCTAACTTGTTGCGTGAAACCTCATGACCATCCTTAAAGATGGACTGTATGAGGTTGCACTCATTTCTAACCATGTGTGCGATGAATTGCTTTTATTATTACAAAAACTCCTAAAGGATGTAAAACATGCTCAAGATAAGTTTGGTAGGAAGTGATACCATCGCTAACCTGAAGACCCTAAAATCCTGGACCTGTTTGTCAGACGTTTAACATAAGGAGTTCATGCCTTGTGAGTTGACACTCTGGACACGGACTGGGCTCTCTATCATCCCCATCATGTCCTGCTGCAAGGCCAGTAGCTCCTTGACTTGATAATACCCTCTCATCAGATTGCCTTGTCTACTCTTGAATCACATCAACTGTCCCTCCGATCATTTCCTCAAACATACCTAAACCGAACAAACCAAAAGGCTTAGCACAGCAGTGTCTCCTCAGTTTTTTTTCATGCTTGGCAAAGTAAATAGATTGTACCTTTTATAGTTTTTATCCAGAGTGTTATACGTTGCCTTTGATTCAGCAGCTATCACACATGATTGCCTACCAGTTATCCTACAAAACACTGGACAAGCCATGGGAAGACATTGCCCGAGGGAACAGGACTTAACCGTTAAACAAAACAAAACCAAGTAACAAATGTGCCACAATAATGAAATCTAAAAATGAGACAAATCTAAAAATGAGCTATCTTTAAAAATGAAGGAATCTAAACTCTGCACTTATTACACCCTTTGTCCAAATCATGTGATTGCCTCCATACAGGTTCAGTCTGCAGCCATTTCATTTTAGAAACTCCCAGCTCTGCTTACTGTATCAGCAGTGTGTGCATACACATTTCCTCACCAAGTGTAGCTGGAGGCTTTATTCGGCCGCCAACATGCTGGAGCAGCCAGGAGCAATGAAGGCATAGAGAATGAGCTGGTGACAGGAACTCTGTGTGGACTCCAGGTTTGGCAGAGCTCAACAATGAGCCATAGAGAGCAATCACATCATTGAGCCTTGCTCTCACCACAGGAGAGGAGATGAAATATGTACTCATTTTAATGTCCAGCCTAATAACTGTGTTGACAAGCGCCATGAGTTACCTTCTGCAGGAATGTCATGGCATTTGGATAATTAGCTGTAAATAGTATTTTATTATACCTCACCATCACATAGTGGTGGAGACATTTTTATAGCAAAGGTTAGGTGGTAATTTAACTAGCCCTATCATGGAGCTAAACACAGGTCTCTCATAGAAAGTTATAAGTTTCATGGCCAATCAGGGGATCAAGTCTAGAGAATGATTGCAAGAACTAGTCTGAACTAGACATTAAATACATCAATATCTGTGTCCACTTGGCAATGGCCCCACTGGTAAAAAAGCCAGAAAATTTTGGTGTGAGTAATGTTTGTTTTGTATGTTGAGAACTTATGAAACACAAGTGACAAATATATACGCAGACACTGGCAGAAATCCCAAGTCAGGGAATACCCACAAACACAAACATGATCAGTGCTTTTGTCTGATGCTTTAGTGATTTCACCACAACAAATGCCCAAAGCAGTTTTTTTTTACCAACTCTAAAAAAAGTGAAAGTGATTTTTACACAGCCCACAGCCAAATTATGTGCATTATGTGCCAGGCGGTTGATAATAGAAAACAGCCTCAGGGAGGTCGATAAAAGCTAACAGGTCGCCATACTTACAGCTTCTGTTGACAAAAAATACAAAAATAAAAACAAAAAGCATATCCCAGAAATGTACCATTTAATATATGGGCGCGTTATCATAGCATCTCAGAACACCAGCCTTGTTAGGCATCCCCCTCATACTTAAAGTAATTAAACTGTGATAGTGATGGCATTATTAGTTGTTTGAGCCTCCAATTAAACTGTTTCAGGGGCTGTCATTGCTGCTGGCTGGGGTCTCTGTTGGCTCAGGATCCTGGCTCGCAGAGTAAATAGAAGTACAAAGCTGACAGCTGTCTGATAAATTATGTACAGCCTAGTGTTTCCGAGGTGCGCACACAGACACACACCACCATACACTTTAATCCTCCTGAACTCGGGCCCCTGCGGTACAGTTGAGAGGAACTGCAGACTTTCACTCCTCCTCGCTTCCAGTTTCTGCCTTTGTCCTGCTCCATCCTCTGTCTGTTCAGCGTATCTTTCCATCCCATGTGTACTTCTTTTTCACACCATCTTTTAACATCCCTCGTGTTAGTTTTCTCTCCCTCTCGCCGCTACAGTTTCCTCATCTGGCAACTCCATTAACACAGTTGCATGTGGCTCCTTCCTCTCATATCCTCTGTAGATAAGAGGGCAGATAAGGAAGGCTGGGGGCCAAAGTTAAAGCAAACAAACCTGTTGATTGTTGCTTTCTGTTATTCAGTATTTGTTGTGAATATGAGGACAGTTTTCTTTGGAGCTGAAGTGAACATAATCTCTGCTGCCGCATGAAGCAATAACACAACACACAATCCACACCAGGACATTCTCATCATAGATCAACAATTCATTCATTCATTCATCTTCAACCACTTTTCCGTTTGCTTCTGTTTGCGGGGTGCTGGAGCCAATCCTAGCCCACTCTGGGTGAGAGCGGGATCACCCTGGACAGGTCACAGAGACAGACAAACAACCACTCACACTCTCACTCAGACCTACGGACAATATGGAGTCACCAGTTAACCCAAACATGATGTCTTTGGGTGGTGGGAGGAAACCAGAGTACCTGGAGGAAACCCACGCAGACACGGGGAGAAATCTAACCCTAACCTGCAAAGAAAGGCACCAGGCCGGGAACCACACCCACAACCTTCTTGTTGTGGGGCAACAGCGCTAACCACCGTGCGGCTGTGCTGCCCTAGATCAAAAATATGTAACCAATTTAGTTTTCCCCATCACTCTATCGTACCTCATCTTCCACCCCTCCCCCCTCTAGTATCCCCTTATCCTGCTGTCTGGACAGTTCATTAGAGTCATGCAAAATCTTTTTTTTTTTTTTTCTTTGTGTTATCACACAGACATCAGTGTTCTGTTTCTTCACGTTGCCACGTCGTCACTTCTGCAGACTTTGCTTCCACAACCTGTTAAGACTTCCTTTCTTTAAATCTTTTTCCCGACTCTGATAACTGAGATCTGGCCTTCCACAGTTTGGAGATAAATAGCCTGGCATTTTGCTTCGTGACAGGCCCAAATGTTGAGGTCAGGTTATGTTCATTTTAATGGAACTGCACTAATGTCATTGTATGGATTGAAGGCAGTAAGGGTCATGTATATGCAATTACTCCTAGGTTGCGTATCGTAAATCTTCAGACGGTCTATTAAAGGGCTAAATTGACATTCAGCAAATTAGCTAATGTGTGCTTTTCTGCACCAAGATGAATAATAATCCATACTAAAACCAAAGAAAGAAAACAAATATTCCGCATTTTACGTGGGATTTTACCCCAGGCTGTTTTTAATGTGGGACCTCTAACTCCACTCGTTGCCCAGCAACTGGTCCCAGCCAGGAAAGATTGCAGCATATTACTCCCAATAAATACATTAATATTGTGAAATCAATATAACCAATGAATTCAAGTCTACTCAAAGAAAGAAAAAATATATTTTCTTAAATCTTCAACTCTTCCTTTCGTCATTTAAGCCATTTATCAATGTTTCCAAACTGTTGCTTTCTACAGCTTCTTAAATATGAACAGTATCTTGAGATTTCAGAAAGTGGGTTGGAAAAAAACAACAAATATTTAAAGTCATTCATTTCTCACCATTTTCTGTGAAAACCAGTAAATCAGCTCATCAGAAAAATGGAAAGTAGTTGTGACTTACTGCTCAGTTAGTAAGTGGAAGATTTGTAGAAGCCATTCACTTGACGTTGTCCAGTTATATGAGCGGCATAAAGATCTCAGAGGGAGGGAAAATGTCACCTTCAAGAATTATAACCCACACAGGAACACAATGTATGCCACAACAATTGCCCGATCCCACTGTGGCTCCAGTTAAGGCCATGCCTCTTAAACTGGGCCCAGTGGGACGCAGGCACGATATCAAACAGTCCCTATGAATATGAATGATCCCACAAAGTGTAGATCGAATGCACAGGACTCGAGCATCACGCTGCTAATTGGGAGTCGATGCGGTAACCTCTAGCCTTCTCATCTCTATTAAAAAAAAAAAAAAAAAAAAGTTGATGTTTATTATAGCAAACCACATGAAATAATTATCATTTGCTTTTGCTCCCACTGAGATAGGAGCCACTGTAATGATAGCCCCAGTAATGAACCAAAGCAAGTGTGTGTGTTTCTCTCTGCTCAACCCATATCATCCCCACACCACAGGGACAGAGGAGCGAGAGCAAGAAATATATTCAGCAACAACTGCATCAAATTTGTGAACATAGTGACACTTCACCTGCTGTTTATGGTTGAACTTCTCCTACAGCTTGACTTTTCTGCTCTGTGCCTCGCTGCTGCTGATTATTTATCAATGCGCGCACTTTTTTCCTGCTGCAGCTGCCATAACCTTTTGTGCAGTGTTTCGTATCAGAGCACTGTCTCCGTTTTGACGGAGTGAATGGGATAATCTCAGTGTGAAAGAAAGATTAGCTGGGCAAGAGCGCCGGCTAAAACTCTCCTCTGATCCCAGCCCGGGGCACAACCAGCTCAACTAATGTGAGCATAGAATTAGTTTCCATGCTGTAGTGGATGAAAGTTTGAGCCTGAAACCCAGACAAGCAAAGCCTGCAGTAATGATGAGTGATTGTTAAATTCTCACAGATATTTTGTAGTTTGCCTCAGGCTGCTGTAGCCACCATCACTTCTTCTGCCTTCAGGATTTTATTTTAAGATTCCTCCTTTTTTTTTTTTTTTTTTTTTTTTAAAGATTGTCCAGTGGTCTGTTCACTTTAGGTTCTGGGAAAAAATTATGAATGTTAGACAGAATACGAACTGAGATTAAATTAGATGACATAAATTAGTTGAATTCCCATCCAGTTAAAAGAATCATGGAATAGAAATGGCTTTGCTTTGGGGGTTATTAACAAAATAATATAATAGTGTTTGTATAGATTATATGAATATAAAGCTGTTGTTGTTGCTTTATGGTACAGTAACTGTCTGGGTGCATGTCATGCTTTTCACCTGTAGTTAAATAAAACCTCTTTGACTTGGTTGGTTTTTCTAATAGTTTAGACCTTTGTTCAGAATTTATATTCTGCTTTCAATGGCATTTGGGGGAATTTACATAAAATTTGTGTGACATTTGAGTAGAAACCTTTAAGCCCCGGTAATAATGCTCCTATCTTGGACTGGTGCTGGAGCTGTGGAAGTGCTGATAGATTGGGATCAGTGGACACATCTGGCAGGAGGAAATACCACTATCACCAGCAGTCCGGGTTCTCCCAGAGGACCACCCCCCTTCCTCCTGCTGTGAAATCTATCCAGGTATGTGGTTTAGCAGTATGGTCTAAATTGAGGCAATAATGTGTATTTCTCAAGGGTAGGATTGAGTCGTGTGTGTGTGGGTGGGGGGGGTTTCAGTGACATTACTACTCAGTCAGTGTTGATGTCTAAAATTTTCTACAAACCCACAGAGCAGCAGCATTTCAACCCCTGGTGTTTTATCTGTGGATGGCTTATGTGGTATCAGAGTAAACACCAGGACTGGTGCCAGGTCTGGCTTATGAAGCTGTGCTCGTCTGCACACAGGGCAGCACACACCGTGAAGTTACCCAGAGAGCCGTGCTGTATGTCGCTATGCACAAGATGCTCCGTTGGGTAAACTTTGTCTGTCTGCACTGGCGAGGGCCGGCATAAATATTTATCTGGTTTATTTATTTTTGCCTGCTTTGGGGCTGTGTATTTGGAGAAAGAATGCACAGTGTCTGATTCTGGTGGATTAGTACACCAGAGGTCACAAAGTGTTAATTTAACTGGAACATGCTAAGTGGTATGCTGCAAAAGAGCTGCAGTGCATAGCTTAGGACACATAAGCCACAAATATTTTGTGCTCAGTCCGCTGTCATTGATAAATGCCTTCATGTGGCAATCTTGCATATGGAGCTAGACTTCAAATTAAAAGACGGCGAGTGTTAACAGTCAGGCTTCTGAGGCTCCTTGAGAGAAACATATTGTCATGAAATAAAAAGCCTTTCCATCATTCAGGTTGTTGCTGCACAATGGATGTAATGATGCTTATTAATTACAAAGTCTTTATCTTTCGTGATGTCAACCAAACCCATTCAGAAGTACCCCCACCCCATCCCTCATGAATACTGGGAGACTGCTTAATAAACATGAGGAGGGTGTGTATATCTGAGCTCTGCCACTGGCCTCTGTAAGCTCAGAAGAAGGCTGGAGAACGACAGAAAGGGAGGGTGCATGTGAGCTGAGGAGTGTGGGGGAGAAGGGGGGGGACTGTGTGTGTGAGTTAGAAAAAGAGGACGAGAGAGAGAGAGACAGAAGCGAGGTTGAGCGGAGAGATACAGCCACAAGCTGGGGGGAAGTCAGTCCTGTCAAGCCAAAGTGGTTGTGTGGAGAAGGCACGGAGGAGGCAGTTCAGAGAAGAAAATATCTGTGTCCTCTCTCTTCCTGCCTTAGTGGCTGGAGGGAGAGCCTGGATGGTGTGATCTCCTCCAACATGGGATGCAGCCTCTGTACCCTTCAGAAGCCTGAAGAGCAATATAAACTACTGTATGAAGTCTGCCAGGTACGGTGACTGCGCCTCAGGAACAGTCCTTGAGACTTATTCGCTCACATTTAGCATGTTTTACTGCGCCTTGTTTTCTCTCAGCCTGTTTTGATATTTCATGGTTCTTTCTGACTTGTTGAAATGCTGCTGGAGTTTGCTGGGCTTGTGTCTCGGAGGGGGACGGGGGGGGACTGGCTGAGTGTGTGTAGAATTAAAAAAAATAAAGTGGAGTGGAGCTGTTGCCGGCTGACGCTTCTGCAGCTGAGCAGCCTGAACTCTGGCCTCAGGGGTCAGTGAGAGGTGGCGTGCTGCTCTTAAAGGGGGGGGGGGGGGGGGGGTGATGAAGAGGTGACAGCTCCCTCAATGTGTCTGCTAGTGTGTGCCGATCGCTGCCCACCTCCTCATTGTCAACTGAATGCTGACTCGAAGCTTTTCGAGCTTTAACCCCAGTTTGACTTTCACTAAAGTTTATATTTAACACCCCACTGCCTGTTTCGCACATTTTTTTCTCCAGAAAAGAAAACAGAGCAGGTGTGTCATAGATGCACCATTAACATATATGAAGACTGTTTCCACATGACGGAGCAGGACTATTTTGTCAATGATCTTTTTACTCTCTCTGTGTGTGTGTGTGTGTGTGTTTAAGTTTCTGTAAAACAATACCTAATCACTGCTAAGACTCCATTGATTAGTTAACTGACTGAATATTAATCATTAATTCAACATTAATAAATGAAAATGTAAAATCCAGCTTCCACTATGTGAAACCTTTCTTTTTCCGTTTTTCAGTTGGTTTTGGACAGTTAGTCAGAGAACACAGTCCATCTCAGCAGATCTGTTTGAACTCTGGAGGTGTGTGATCAAAGTAACTGACTGACAGCGACCGTGTTGATTCTCCATTTGTACTTGATTGCATGTATTTGGAAAGATAATTGAACTGTAGGTTGATTTTTTTTTTTTTTTTTTCCCCCCAACCCTAACCCACAAGTTGTTATGATTACTATGATTGTTATTATTTTCAAACCATCTTCCACCTCTGCGCTCTTACATGAACTCGCTGTGAACCAGCTTCCTGCAGCTCAGTGTTAACACTGAAAGAAACAGTTTTCATGGAATTGAATTGCATTATTGTGTATTTTTTCAGTGGAGAATGTGTAAATAGGTAACTTGGTCTGCGAGTGGCGTGCAGTGCATCAGAACAAACACCAGACTTTGCTGCGTTGTCATTCTTATTTGAGACGACACGCTCAGAGCGTTGGTTTATTCATCAGTGTTTGGACTGAAGCGGCAGTCTGGTCTAATGAGTGAAAACACTGACCCGTCGGACAGCAGAAAGCTGTCACAAACTGCGCTGCACATCTTTGAGGACTGCCCTCAAATCCGACCTTTTCCATTTTTTTTTATTTCTTGTTATTGCTCCTTCTTTTCATCCGTACTGAACCCCAGCCAAGTGTTAGCCTCCTATCACACCAAATTACATCTCCATTTACCACACAGGGGAGCGTGTGGCTGGTTTAAATGACCGTAATGATCAAGCTCTCTGTGGATTTCACTCATTATTCTCCCCCGAAACACAGCTCCCTTCCATCAGGGGAAGATAACAGGGGGTGTGTGACATTGTGCCTGCAAATAGTTTGGCTTTGATCAGGACTAAAAGGTTTGGGCTTGTCTCAAAGGAAAGATGGGTGTTACGCAGTGGCATAATAAATGGATTATGGGTGCTAACAGTGGGGTCAGAAAGCCCACCACTCCTCCTCCACCCCCAACCGACTACTAACAGCAAAAACATGGTGTTTGGAAGACAGATGTCACTTTTATTTTGTTCCGGCTTCTCTTTAGTCTTGGTGTCATCATCGGTCTCAGTCCTCCTGGATTGACAGACCCTTCCCGGGGAGTACTTTGTCACTGCTGTGACAGCAGATTTGCAGGTTTTAACATCGTAAGTCACTTGTCATTTTGCTGCCACAGGACAGTAGGGGGTAACACAGATTATTCCTGGTGCCACATGAGTCAACCCTAACCCCATACTTCTATAAAAACCGTGCGAGTAATTTGTTTTTAGTCTGGGGCATGTTTTCAATTCATATCAGATTCGTCAAGTTGAAGTGGAACATCTTGAAAAAACATTTTCTCGGAGGCTGGAACGAATGCTTACTTCCTGTATTTATTATTTTCTTGATTTTCTTCTTAATGTTAAAATATTTCCAGAATTGATCAGCGCAGTTTCCAGACAGCATCTTGCATTTCTAATTATTTTTCTGTTAAACCATGGAGAGACTGAGCAACAATAATAAATTAAAAAAGTAGTTTCATAGTTTGAGTAGAATGAGGATAGCTAATGAGTCTTTCACGGCTTTTGAGAAGCTACACCACAATGATCAATCTAAGCCTGG
This sequence comes from Echeneis naucrates, assembly GCF_900963305.1. Taxonomy (NCBI): domain Eukaryota; kingdom Metazoa; phylum Chordata; class Actinopteri; order Carangiformes; family Echeneidae; genus Echeneis; species Echeneis naucrates. Next base: position 21,475,057 of record NC_042515.1, on the reverse strand, counting down.
ACACATTACCCATTTCAGTAGGCACAGCAAGTCCAGCCCTCTGCCACACTTTCTACGTTTAACCATTAACTATGCCTTTACTATAACGTGCTCCAACAACCTTCAACAACTACTAGCACTGGTTAATGATGTCCCAACTTGAGACTTGCATTTCCTGAGTGACTGTATCTGAACGCACCATGTGTAACTACTGCAGGTTATTTTGAAGGCTTGGCAGTCATTAGAAATGATCAAGGTGGTATTGATCTACACTGCTTTTCTCTCAGACCTGATGCTGAACTTATTCAGCAGATTATGTATTATGTCTGCCAGATGTCACCAGCTCACATTTAGTACAGTTTCCTTGGTAATGTCATTTTAATGCCAAATAATGCCAAATAGGGCAGCACAATGACATGGTGGTTAGTGCTGTTGCCCCACAATAAGAAGGTCACGGGTTTGGTTCCCAGCCTGGGGCCTTTCTGTGCAGAGTTTACATGTTCTCCCCGTGTCTGTGTGGGTTTCCTCCCACCATCCAAAGACATCATGTTTGGGTTAACTGGTGACTCTAAACTGTCTGTAGGTCTGAGTGTGAGTAGTTGTTGGTCTCTGTCTGTCTTTGTGCGTTGGCCCTGTGATGGAATGGTGACCTGTTCAGGGTGTACCCACCCTCAGAGTGAGCTGGGATTGGCTGCAGCACTCCCCGTGAACTGTGAACGGATGAACGGTTGACGATGAATTAATGAATATTGCCAAATACATCACAGACACACACATTTAAAATCTTGGGGGAAAGAAAAGAACACTTTTGCAGTGAGTTAGATTTGTGGATTCCTTTATATCAAACAAATCTTCACGAACTGTGATACATGTTGGTTGGATGCTGGAGAAAAAACTGATGCTCCCTGTGATGATTAGCCTTGTCCAAGATTACTATTTACAATATTTATCAGCAAGTGACCGGCACAGTCTACGTGTGTCATTAACAGTCTGATGCTTGAAACCACCATACATAATAATGGTCACTGTCTGGTAATCTTGTTGAATATGCTTATGAAGACTTGAGAACACGCTAAGATGCCCTGAAAAAGACAGAGCTTTCATGAATCCCTAAACACTGGCATCCCTAGTTTGTTTTTCTGGATGACTGGAGGGGGGGTCTGCAAGTTCTTACTGATAATACAGCCATATTCTCCTGATCCAAGAGCCTGGCGCAGCATCTGCTCCGCTCTGCCCGTCATCTCTTCCTGGACTTAATAATCCATGAACACTTGAAATCTTTCCAGTTCATTAAACACTTTAGTTCCAGCTCGTATGTTGGAGGTATGAATAATATGGTTTTGTGCTGTTTAAGAACGCAACACAGCATTTTTTTTTTTTTTTCTTTTATCCGGGGGCATTCCACAGTCCATGCAAATTTTGAAAGACCCAACTGATTTGTTAACTGTTGTCTATTGACAAAGAATTCATCAAGAGCTGTGGCATTAGAGTGCATTATTTTCTCCTTTTGCAGATTTTTGTCAATACAGTCACACAGGATCAAACACTGTTAAAGGATATTAAACAAAGCCAACAGTGTTCGAGATAAGTGTTTTCCCCTTTCACTGTAATCATTAAAGGCCTGAGCGGCACTGGCCTTGGTGCTCCCTTTTAAACTTGACCCTTGTGACAGCAGCTGACCCCTTGGTCTTTCCTTCAAAGCTGAAGGTAGGCACCATGTGGAGATGTAAGCCCAGCTGCTTTTGTCAGGGACTTTAAGGTAGAGGCCGTTGAAACTCTGTTTGACAGTCTGATGGTTCTTAATCTCTCCAGAAGCACCGTGTAATGGCTGTGGCGCCATGCTGTGGTTCTTACAAGACCCAGAGCTTAATTAGCGCCTCAGCACAAGCGGCCATTGAGCCTCTGATCTTGACTGAACTGATCGAACTATTGTTTGTTTGCTAAGTCCTTTGCTTTCATTAGTCTCTCTCTCTCTCTGTATCTTCATTCTGTTGATTTTTCTCATGCAGAGGGACAATATCTTAGATCAAAAAGGATTGATCTGTAGAGTTTAAGAAATTTTACAAATTAGCCGGTTGAAACATTTCCGATCTAAAGTGCCTCATTAGGCTTGTTTCTGATTGAACGTTGCAAAGATGTCACACTCAGCTCAAGAAGCCACGTTGTCATTGCGCCAGATGGTCTCAGTGGGACATCGTCTGGACCAGACAGACAGAAAAATGAGATGTAAATATTTGTTTGAGACATCTCATCATCCTTTCAGTTTTCTGTTGCCCCCGCCTCCCCCCACTCCACTATCGAAGGCAACTGTAATCAAAGCAGTCATCAAAAAAACAAAGAAGAAAAGAGAACTCAGGGATGCAGCTCCCGCTCATCCCATCTCCTGTAATGAGGCCTGACAGAGACAGCATATAAAGACGAGGCAGGGATCACCAGCACCGTGCGGAGCCACCAGAGCCTTACACTGTGTGGTTTTAATAATGGCTCAGACCAGCCCCGGTGTGCCGTCACATCTGTTAAACACTGGAGCAGGTGGCTGGCTGCCACAGGAGGCCATGTGCTTACTGTAAGTCCAAAGCCAATGACACAGAGCGATCATAGCAGGCAGTGGAAGTGTCATTTGAGCTTTAAAACCAGCTTCATAGGGGAAATGCTTTGTGTACTCACAACAAATATCATGAAATTAACATATTATGAGTTGGAAATATGGCAATGTACACTAAGAAATAATAGTTTTCATTCAATCAGCCTTATATTTGGTACACATTAGCCCCATCCTTGAATCCTTTTCTTATTTACAAAATAATTTTTCAGATCGAATGGGTGTTATAGTAGTTTTTAATTCAGGCACAAACAAAACCAGCAAATATAGATTTAATAATTGTGTTTTTGTGAGTCATCGGTTAAACTGTGCTGTCAGTCGTTTTTCTGTTGCTCTTTTCTTGCTAGTCATACTAGAATGTCCCCCATTCTTAATCTCAGCCTTTAAAGTTGCTGTTTCTGCAGTTTCACATCCATGCGATGAAGAAACCTTTCATTTTTCAAACAGACATTTAACTCAGTGAGAAGACATTCATATCAGGTATTTTATCCAGACAATCCCATTTAATCCATATAACAATATTAAGTGACATACTGTGTAGCCTAATGGGTGTCAGCCAGCTGTAGCACATATACTTTAGCTGTCACCCAATTTACTGCAGATGCCATGGCTCTGGATGTTCAGTCCCATGAGGCTTTAACTGCTTTTTATTAACCAGTGGTTGACAGGACCTGGACTCTTTCATTCCGTCTAACAAGGAAACACTACAACATGGTGCTGGATTGTGATCCAGAGGATATTGCATTGAAAGCTCACTGGCTAAAAATGTCACAGTCAGCAGTTCTGACCCATACTGAGGACGTCACAGATGTTGTTTTATGGTGTGCGTCACATATGAGGCTCTGATCCTTTTGCCAGGAGCCATGAATGGGGACAACTTTAACTCAGCGCAGATGCGTCAGGAAGTGATGTTCTCTCGAATTGTCATATTGCCTTGCAAATAAGAGGTTTGTCTTCTATAGTACAGAGCTGTTTTCATCAATCTGCTGATCATAATTATGAATTACAAACTATTCACCAAAACCTTTCACATGCTTTGTGTGTGTCTGTGTCTGTGTGTGTATTTCCCATGATGAATAAAGCGTATCTCCCATGTGAGGTATGATCAGTTGTTCAATAGCTCCAACTCATTAGGCACACTCAAATCCTTTAACTGTGGATGCTAACATGGAAGGACATATGGGACTTCCAGAGGATTTATTGTGGCTTCGTCATACTTTTTGCGTCTGCTTCTGCCCGTCCACCGGAGTACATTTCAGTGCTGCTCTGTTTGCTGCCGGAGCAAACTTGACTCTGTGAAATTAAGCAAATAAACTTGTGCCTCGCATTGATCTGGTAAATGCAGATTTGGGGCTGGTGAACGCAGCTACTTTTCTCTCTGTGTGTTTACTTGAGCCAATCACCTGCTGTGCATTGGTCGGTCTCTGCTGTTGTCAAGCAAAGGTTTGAAAAAGCCTGGAGCTGGCAGTTTATCATTTTTGCAGATTATCATCGAGTCTGAGTCTGAGTCTGTGTCTTTTTTTGAATGATGAAGGCTTCTGCAAATTTTACAAAAAAATTCTCAAGATAGAAAATCATCTGATCCATGTGAAAGCTGATTTAAAAGCAAAAGGGCTTGAGAAGTAGAAGTAAAGGTTTTCCAAGTCAAGTAAAGTTCATCACCTTCCGAGGACACACTTCAGAGGTGCTTCACGAGATGACAAAGAGGCAACAGAGAGTGTACTGCCTTGGGTTTTTTTAATTGATCAGCTCAGGATCACAGAATGTCCCCTGCTTAAATCAGATTAGGTGGAAGTAAACAGTGGTGTCTCTTTCAGCCAGTATTAAGTTTTTAGCTGTTTGTTCTGTAATCCTCAGTAAGCTCACACACTGCAGTAAATAAAGGCTTCTGTGTTTTCAAGCCTCTCACCAAGGAAGGATTTCTGTCGAGTCAGTTCAAAGAACAACGTGTGCAAATTTAAAGGTGCACTCAAAAAGGTATGAGCATCCCCCTGAGTTTATTTCTTTCTTATGAACGCGGTTTAAAAAGGAAAGAAGGGATTAACTGTGTTATTCAAGTAAAATGACCCACATTCACACTGCCACTCAACACTCTATAGGCTCCACCCATCAACAAAAATTAAAAGAAAAAGCCCTCAAGCCTTCAAGCTCCCTTTCACGTCAGCACTCCTGTCGGCTCCAAAGTACAGACTTTGAAGAATTTGTCTAAGAAGTGAATCTGAGTGCCCTGGCTCTCGGAGGCTCTTAAAACTCTCGTCTTTAGAAGGCCGTTCCCAGACTTTCCCTACACCCCGTTCTCCTAACAGAGTTTCCACTCTGTTCACCTCATTGCATTTCCCCAAGGAGCGGAGACACTGGCTTCTTAATGATGTTCTTCTCCTCTTTATTAAAGGATTATGTGGTGATTGAATGGCTGTATCAGAGACTAATGTTATACAACACAGTCAGTAAATTGACTTAATATCCTCCAAAGGCTTTTGTGTATGATAATGATGAGAACAGTGGCACAGGGACTTTTTTAATGGTAGTTTCATCCCAGTCACTTAAAGTTTGTTTTCGTTTTTTTTTTTTTTTTTTTTTTTTTGCTTGTTTTCAATAGAGGAAGCAAACATTTTAAAGTAATTATGTCTTTATATGGTGTTAAACTCACCAAACCCAGCAAGTAACTTGCTTTTGTCTGCCTCTGTTTCAAGGTTGCTGTCGTTGTGAACTAAGTGTGCAGGCGCAGAAAGTCTCGCAGGCTGGTTGACTTATTCGATTTCATATTAACTTTAACTCAGTTTGTTGTTATTGGGGTTCTCACAAATAAGAAAGCTCCATCGTAATGAAACCACACGAACAGGTGATAAAATAAGTAATGCATAAAAAAGGGAGGCAGCTTCACCCATCTACCATAATTCAATGATAGCGACTTCTTTTTCAACATTTTTCAACATTTCAGTCCAGCCTGATTTGCGTTCCAGGGTTGATACAGCAGGGGCTCTTGGCATAAGTCACCCCTGCTGCCCCTAATTATTACCGAGAGGCCTGAAGGCTGACAGCTATCACATGAGGCGTCAGAGCAAAGCCTGAATTACTCCAAAACAACCTCAACCAAATCATGCACAGGGATACAGGTTCCATAGTCTAATGTTGCTCTGGAGGTCAAATGTGATTTATTTATTTTAATTTTTCTTTTTTTTTATGAAAGAAAATAACAAGGTCACAGCTGTGGAATGTCCTGACCAGCCAGCAATGCAGCAGTCACAGTGTGATTTAGACCTAATCAGTATTCCTGTAAGTGTGTGCTCACTGTCATTCAAATGGAATTTACAGAGAGCCCTCTTGGAGGATGCACCAGAGGTTGATAGTGTAATTCCTGTCAGTCATTGTTCCACAGTGTCAACACTAATAACAGCTGGAGTGTGCTGTATTTGGAGAGGCAAACCTGCTTGCTGATTACAGTTCAAGAGGTTTCATTGTACTAAAACGCTCGCTGAACTCCAGTTGTGTTAAGGCTCAGGGTTAACATGACATAGCTGGAGAGCTCAGCGGTGGTGAAGCATTGCGTATTGTGCCAGCGGGAGTGTTGTGTGTTTTTTCTCAGTGTGCTGCAAAGGGCTGCTCCGTGTCAGAGGTGAGAGTAGTGAATGGGGGCCGTGGGACACCCCCCACCCCCCCAACAGTTGAGAGGAGACTCCCCCCATTGAGAGCGCTCAGGCAGAATGCTAGGGGCTCAACAAGACGGGGGCTAAAGGCTTTGTCTTTGCTTCACTGCCTTCAAGTAGCCCTGGGATTCCTGGCAACCAAGTTTGACTGTTGGAGCCTGCATGCAGAGAGTGAGCACAAAGGCGCTTGTATTCCTCAGCTGATGTGCAACATCATGGCTCGCTGTGGGAAACAAAGATGGTTAAAGATGTGAGGTCCTGTGTGGATTTTCTTAGCTTAATGCCAATACCAGACGAGAATTAAGATGTCTGTTTTCAGAAAGAGATATTACTTGCTTAGGTTGGGTACTGACTCAAAGTCAAGCAGCTTTCCATGTCTTTCACGAGGGGCCAGTGGTCTTAAATGTCAAGGTTGTTTTTAAGGATTTCTTATAATTATTCCACAATTTCAGAACTCACTGTTCTCAATGTCGAATTATTGACTGCAAACTGCGAATAGATGAGCTATTAAATTTTTTGGCCAAGTTCTGATGTAGAAGAAGTAAAAGTTTCTCAGTCCACTGAGATGATCCAATTATACTGCAGGCCCAGGATTAGCATTAATCTGCTCTGGTTATTAGCAGACGCATAGCCTCTTTTGATTTCTGAATTAAGTCCCCCCCCACACTTTTTTTTTTTTTATTATTCAACTTTCTGCGTCCTTCCTTTTAGCACACCCAATCCAATGCCTTTGGTTTTCTATACATGTGCCTTTATACAAATAAATTCTCAGATGTTACATTGACCTGGCTCAAAGTCAGGTTTTGTGTGTCTACCATGCTTTTTCCCTGGAGGCAGTTTAATATCACTCCTACTCTTGATGCGCAGCCCCACAGTTAAGTCTGCAAGCTACGGCATGAATTTGAATGAGACAGCCAGGGCTGGAGGCAGGTGTACCGAAGCAGCCACATGTTTATCAGAAAATGAATCCTCAAACATGGACTCGCATGTATGTTACATGTCACAGAGAGTGAGAGGGGAAGCTAAAGATTAATGACATGCCTAATGACCTGCAACACTACATCCTGCATACCGTGTGTGTGTGTGTAGTGGAGGGGGAAAGCAGTTAAATGAGAGGAGCCCCAGGCTGAGATCCTATCGGACACCCCAACACATTCAGCAATTACAAACCAACTAATTCCATATGATGTGGTGATTGAAAGCAGAGCAGCAGCTCTGTGTAAATCCAGATGAGGCCACGAGCCAGTGAGGCGATCCAGTATGCAATATAAAGCTGTTAATAAAGTCCATTAGGCTACGACTTGTTTGGGGTTTCACATCTCCTGTTTCTGTTCCCATGGCAGTTGCTTCATGAATTTAGACTGACATAATGGCACTTAGGCCAAGGCAGAAAGGCTTAGATTAAATCCATGCACACATCCTGGCATTTTGGACAACCCAGATCTGTGAACAGACTTGAACCTTCTTAATTTAATTTGAAGCCTCTTTGGGCCCTGTTGAGAGCAAAGATGGCACTCATCTTTCATCAACACACAGAGGCCTCAAGTCCTCCAACAAACTTAATTAGCCTCTTCTCTGCAACACACCACGGCCTTTTGCTCAAATTAATCTTCTCAGGTTAATGTGCCGCACCCAATCCACTGTCTCTGATGGGAGGTCAAATTTGTCGTATGCTGAGAAATTTGTTAGCTAAATGAAAGCTCCTCCAAGGGGCCTCAGTTAGTGACCTTGATTAATTAAAATGAGACACATCCTAATTAAGGTCTTATTCTGCCAGGTCTGACTGCGACCCTGTAAGACAAGTTGAGCTAGTAATGAGTTATTTCTCAACCTGGATATCACTGCAGTGTCTATGTGCACACGGTGCATTATGCGAGGCCTTTTAGAACGTTTACACTAACTTGGTGTAATGAATCTTCTCTTCAGTCTAAAGAAACCACAGTACCATGTGTTTAAAAAAAAAAAAAGCTTCTGTCTAATGCAAACTGTGAAGTCGTCTGGCATCACTGATTTTTTTTTTTTTTAAAAAGAAGAAGAAGAAGAAAGGAATGATGCATCTCCCTCTGCTTTCTTCCCTCCTCCAGGTCAATGGCAAGGACCTATCCAAGGCCACCCATGACCAAGCAGTGGAGGCCTTCCGCACCGCCAAGGAGCCCATCATGGTCCAGGTCCTGCGCCGGGCCCCTCACCCCAAACTGCTCAGTCCGTCCGCTGACACCCAGGTGGCAGACATCAGCACTCAGACCGACATCACCCTTCAACATATCATGGCCCTTACCAAGCTGCCACCTTCTTCACCTCCCATGACCGAGCTGGAGGACTATTTGCTGGCTGAGGAGTGAGTACCAACTCAGCTCATTCTCTAGAGAGATTCTCTGCGCACAGATTGTCTTAGGAGACCTGGCCTTGACATGCGGTGACAGTAAATCACTTAACACAGTGACAGCAAAGCCATATTAGAGTAGATGGCTTAGAAACTGAACCATCAGCATAAATTCTGTCTCAGTGGCTTGTATCAGCATCCTAAGCAATTGTGTCTGTCTTGAGAAACTTAAGGATGCACAAATTACATACAGCAAAAAATACTGCATATAGTCACACTCCCCCAGACTTTCACATGTATCAGTTTATTAGGTACACTTTGCTAAAACCAGAGCACTCAAATTTAACAGTCCTGCAAGAAGTGTGATGTTAAAACCCATGTTTTGTGACAAGATAAACACACTCTTCCATCTTGATAAAAATTCAGGGCCATGTATCCAAGATTTACAAGCCAAGCGATGGCCTGAATCTGGCACCTGGGCTGTTGGAGGCATATAAAAGCAGGAATGAGTGAAACCTCAGGCTCAGACAGGAGCTGGGAATGAAAAAGGCACAGTCCCCATTGCTCAAATGAACAAGTTGTGTTGTGAGTGTTATCTGGCAAAAAAAAAAAACCTAGCTCAACTTTAGCCACAGGAGAACGACACAAAATAATCTCATAACCTCATCCATCAGACAATCAAATGTGTGCAAGAGCTGATATTTTGGTAAAGTGGATGGTGTATTTCTGTTTACCTCAAAATTGCAACCACAATGTGATAACTAAAGAGCTGTAACATCCAGCAACCAAGCCAAGACCTTTTTTTTTTTTTTTTTTTTTTTTTTAAATGAGAAGATACGGGGAAATCTAAAGTGTCAAAACTCAGCGATGCTGAAAAGGTCACTTTCCCTCTCAGACACAATAATCAGACCTTTCACCCTAATAGTTAATTAACAGAGCGAAGCCTTATCTTCCTCTCCAGACTGCACTGCTGTGATCACATAGGATGTGGCTGAAGTTTGAAGGTAGAAAATGTCCCTGTCCCTTCTGGGAGATGGCGGCTCCTCTGGGGCACGCAGCCACATTAAAATTATAATTCTGTGCATTTCTGTTGCCATATTCCCAAACTGCAGCTATTATTTCCCTGTGTGTGTGTGTTGGAGAGTCTACCTGCATTTCACACTTTGTGGCAGCCGCAGTTGCCTTATGATGAAAAATCTAGATTGCTTTAATTGATTTTTGAGTGAAATTAATAACTTGGCATATTAATTTGTGATTAGCCTCCGGGTGTAGCTTCAGTATTTCTGATTCAAGAGTGATTTCTACATCAGGTTCTTATTACTTCCTGTCTAATTTCTCATTTATTTTTCAAACTATGGGGCAAAATTAAATCCAGATTGACAAATGTGTTAGCGTGTTGTGGCTCCTTTTTCATGCAGTTATGTTAAAGTGGTGTTCCTTTTCCTTTGTCAGGCATCCTCCTGGACATGCATACTTCGACCCCAATGATTTCCTGGAGGGCATACAGCAGGACATTGAACGCGAGGAGCTGGAATATGAGGTAAACATCATTTCCATCCCACCGCTGTCTCTTCAATGAAGATCTACATTCAGACAGCAGTGCATTATTACTCCATAAGCAGACCTGAGGTTGCCTCTGTGTCTCCACTCCAGTGGCCTTGCCAGTGACCACAAGTCCTGATATATCGTGGTTATTGATGAGCTACTCTCCCCGCATGCAGACGCTAAGATGTAGGCCAGACAGGAATTGAGTTGTCGGATTGTTCCAGCAGATGCGCAGCGGTGACATCATTAGTTATCAGTGACAAGGCCTAATAAGTCTTCCATGTGTATGACGCAGTGGAGAAGAGGCCCAGTGGATAATTAGATGGCACAGATAATAGGTAATAGGTCTGCAGTGATGAATCTGATGATGCACGCCAAAAGCCTGGATGAGGCCATGATGAGGCCATCATCAAGCCTCTGTTGTATTCCGTGAGTGACCTCTGCAAACCCTGGCACCGCCTTCCACTGCAGCCCAGCCACCAACTGCTTGAATATTAATAATATTCATGGAGGAACTGTGACGCTGAGAGCAGAAAGGTGAAGTTCAGGGCATCTAATGGCAGATGCATAGAAGACAAATACTTGAATAAAGCAAGTCTCCTTGAAGGGAGAGCCTCCGTTTTGCAAAGGAAGGCAGATCAGTTTCATTGAACGTTCCACTTTCATGCCTATTCACTCTGTAAATATGATGTCACACAAGATTAATTTACAAAAGATAGAAAATGTGTATTGCTGGCCAATAGTAGGGAATTACCTTATGATGTTTTCATTATAGTAAAGGAACAGTGTGAGGAATAAACTCATTGTGTTTGTTTGTGCAGCGTCTTGTTCCCAGGCAACAAGGCGACACTCTAGGATCCAGTTGTGCCAACTATGTAGAAGTTCACACTTGACCCTGTTAGACCCAGTTATACTTTTAACGATGTGCACATGTGTGTGTCCATAGTTTCATCAGTAACAAAGCAATGAAATAATAGCTGTGTAACAAAGTGAGCACTCTGGCAAAGGTAAAGTTTGCCTGCTAATACATTCTATATTTTTATTTTTTGTGAATGATTCAGTTTCATTCAAACTCATAAATGGCTGTAAGTGGAAGTAAAGACAGAAAGTAGATTTCATAAACATAGCATAGTACAAAGATAGGTTGGCATTATTTGATATTTCTACTGCTGACTCTGTTTCTCCATGCATGTGGATATGAATGATCTATATTTACAAAACTAGCAGGTTATTTTAATGCGTCATAGTATACCCCTGAAAGTTTTATTTCAGAAAATTAAGTTACAGTCATATTCCAGTTGCTTCCTATTGAGTAACCAATTTACACTTTACACTTTATACACTTTATAATGTTATGAAGTAAAATGCCTTTACAATTTTTACAATTTGGTGTTTCTTTTAATCACTGAGCTACAGAAGTGCATTACCTTTGATCGGAGCCCCTTGTGTCTGGTTTTAGCAGTTTAGATCAGTCTTCAGCTGTAACCCAGGTTTGTTTACCCCACTCAGAGTCTTTCCGCTGCCCTCCAAGAACACCACTGCTAGTATCTTCATCTGTATCTGTGAGATTACAGGTGTTGACAAGTGAAAAACGGGACTTTGGCCATCCGCAGTCACCCACATCATCTCTCATTCTGTCAGTGGCCCTTAGAAAAAGCCAATGGTTTCCCCGTGTCCAGCTGAAAGATTAATTACAGTGATGGATGAATCACTGTTGCTCCGTGATCCCATTACTTTGTCAGTTTATTCACTCCATCCAGAAAAACATTATCCAATCAATGTTGAAAAGACAGTAACTTGAAAAGTTCCTCACAGAAATTTTGAGAGTGCCTCGGGGAGGAAGTGGGGGGGGGCGGGGTAAAGTTGAATTTAACTCTGCGTATGTGTGTGAGTCTGTCTGTGTGTTGTGTGTGCATCAGCGTCTTTGTGTTTGTGTGTCTGTGTGTGAACAGCTATGTATGTAAATACACATAAACTGTCTGTTTATGTCTGTGTATTTCTATGTGTGTGTGTGTGTCTCTTACAATCGTAACAATTCTACTGCTGTTAGATTTATTTGCTGCTTTGTCCTACCAGGAGGTGGATTTGTACCGAGCCAATATCCAGGACAAGCTCGGCCTGACCATCTGTTACAGGACTGATGATGAAGATGAGGCCGGGATCTACATCAGTGAGGTATGTGGCGCTCCATACTAAATCAATAGCATCATCAGCAGTGATGATGTTCACTTTAACATATGGATGGGAGTATTATCTACAAATAACACGGACATAAGCTGAGTGGACATTAGATGGATGATAATCTAACTCTTATTGCTATATTCTCTGCCTAGATTGATCCAAACAGCATTGCGGCGAAGGATGGAAGGATTAGAGAAGGAGACAAAATCATCCAGGTGAAGTCTATGTTATTTCGGGAGTTATTAATTTAGTTGTTTGCTTATTTTACTTAACGCCTGCTAGAAATTCATTTAGATGTACTCATTACGTGAACACGAGGGCAGCTTTTGAAGTCCTTCTTTCTGTCTTTCATCAAGATCAATGGTATTGAGATCCAGAACCGGGAGGATGCTGTAGCTCTGCTGACCAGTGAGGGGAACCAGAACATCTCCCTGCTGGTGGCCAGGCCAGAGATCCAGGTAGTTCAGATGTTACTGTGGCTCTGAGATAAGATGAGCTTAATGAACACAGTTCATACCAATCCATCATATGGTCTCTTTTGAAGCCAAGGCAGTGTCCTTTAGAGCAGCGGTGTGGTGACCCTCCGAGGCCATTGATGGGGTTCCTTGGGCCCTCAGTTAAAAGAGGAATGTCTTCCCAGAATAACACAATGACAAACTCCTATATTCTCTTATATTTTGGTCATGGTTTCAAAGGTCTGAAATAAAAAATGTAGGGTGTCTGATCTATTTTGATGTACTTTGTGTTAATGCTGTGATAAAGTTACAATGGGTCACATTTCCATGTCTACAAACAAGAGCAGCACTATCAATAAAGGCTCCATTTTTTTGGTCGAATATTTGGGTCTAATGAGGCGTCTCATCTCCCACTGTGTATCAGCTGGATGAGGGCTGGATGGATGATGACAGGAACGACTTCCTGGATGACCTCCACATGGACATGCTGGAGCAGCAGCACCACCAGGCCATGCAGTTCACTGCCAGCATGCTGCAGCAGGTAGACACACACACGCACACACACACACAGCATGTAGAAACAAACCAACCCACATGTTCATCTATAGATTCTTTGCGGTCACAGCCAGCTCTGTATCAGCTGTTCAGACTAGCAACAGTTCACACTAACTAGAAACTGAAAAATAAAAATGTAGCTATTACCAACAGCGGTCAACACAAGCAACTCTATTTACTTTCTAATCTAATCTAATTAAATATCTCCACTCACCTGAATGCACCCCCTATCTCTGAGCTCTGTTGTCTGTGTTTCTAGAAAAAGCATGAGGAGGATGGAGGCACTACTGACACCGCCACACTGCTGTCCAACCACCATGAGAAGGACAGCGGCTTTGGGCGCACGGACGAGAGCACACGAAACGACGAGAGCTCAGAGCAGGAGAACCTCGGTGATGACCAAACCACGGCCTCCAACACACTGGGTAGCTGCAGAAAGCTGACCTACAGTCAGGACACCCTGGGCAGCACCGACCTGCCCTTTAGCAGCGAGTCGTTCATCTCCGCTGACTACACGGACGCAGACTTCCTGGGCATCCCAGCCGACGAGTGCGAGCGCTTCAGAGAGCTCCTTGAGCTGAAATGCCAGATGAGGAGCAGTGGCGCCCAGGGTCTGTACTGCCACAGCGGCGGCGGGGCAGGAGGTCAAGATCAAGAGTGCGTGGACAAGGAGCTGGAGCTGCTCAACGAGGAGCTGCGCACCATCGAGCTGGAGTGCCTGAACATCGTCCGCGCTCACAAGATGCAGCAGCTGAGAGAGCAGTGCCGTGAGTCCTGGATGCTCCACAACAGCGGCTTCCGCAACTATAATACCAGCATTGATGCGCGCCGTCATGAGCTGTCAGACATCACCGAGCTGCCGGAGAAGTCAGACAAGGACAGCTCCAGTGCCTATAACACTGGTGAGAGCTGCCGCAGCACCCCCCTGACTCTGGAGCTGTCTCCAGACAACTCACTCCGCCGGGGAGCAGAGAACCAGGGTCCAGCTGGACCCTCTGGCTCCTCCAGCTCCAGCGGCAGGATGCTCAAGCCCCTCCTGTCTCCTGTCCAGGAAGCTTGTGGCCCCAGCCGGAGCAGAGGCTCCTCCAAGGATCCAGATGGTGTCCTGCAGACAGAGAACAAAGAGAGGAAGCCGGGCGAGTCCAGCAAAGGCGGACGGAGCTTTTCCCAGCCCCACTCCCCCTATAAGCATGCCCACATCCCTGCCCACGCCCAGCACTACCAGAGCTACATGCAGCTGATCCAGCAGAAATCAGCTGTGGAGTACGCCCAGAGCCAGATGAGTCTGGTCAGCATGTGCCGGGACCCCATCAACCCCAGTGACCTGGAGCCTAAGATGGAGTGGAAGGTGAAGATCCGCAGCGACGGCACACGCTACATCACCAAGCGGCCAGTCCGGGACAAGCTGCTGAGGGAGCGCGCCCTCCGGATCCACGAGGAGCGCAGCGGTATGACCACAGATGACGACGCCATCAGCGAGCTGAAGATGGGCCGCTACTGGAGCAAGGAGGAGAGGAAGCAGCACGCTGTTCGCGCCAAAGAGCAGAGACAACGCCGTGAGTTCATGAAGCAGAGCCGGGCCGACTGTCTAAAGGAGCAGACCGGGCCAGAGGACAGAAAGGAGCCCAACATCATCGAACTCAGCCACAAAAAGATGATGAAAAAGAGGAATAAGAAAATATTTGACAACTGGATGACGATCCAGGAACTGCTGACCCACGGTACCAAGTCACCAGATGGCACCAGGGTTTACAATTCACTCCTGTCTGTGACCACAGTCTAAGTCCTGCTTTCAGTTCAGTGCCAGACCAGCGAGAGGAGGACAGACTGGGGTGTCATGGACTGTACATAGAACACTACCAGTTGGGGTAGAGATTCCTGCCTCGTTAAATGTGGCAACATTTTTGTAAATAGGAAATAAGGAAAGCCTTTTCTGGACAGAAATTTTTCCAGGACTGCGTTGAGAAGAAGGTGCTGTAGGTGATGGTTGGACTTGGACACGAACATGGACATGAATCTGGCATAGTTGCGAGGATGAGTTTGGAAACATATTTCACATTCTTTCAATAGCCTTTTCTACTTTTCTGCTTGCTATTTTGAATAATTTTGGAAATAAAAACACAATATTCAACTTTTTGGAAGGTTTGGAAAGTGTGCAAAGACCATGTGCCATACAGAAACAACCAGCATTTACACTATTTTACATTATTTTGTTCATACTATATATCTCTTATCAGTATTTTACTGTTATACATACTTAATGCTTTTATGGAAACAATGCTATTTTCCTGCAAGGTAGAACACATTACCCTTTTCAAAAGGACCTTTGTAAATTAAAAAATAAAACTTTTGTAACAAATCCACTTTTTTAGCTTTATTTTCTCTCTTTTGGTGCTGATCTCCCAAAGGTAACACCACCAGCAATCTCCCATCTGTTACATCATGTATACAACATCATAACGCAATATCATTGTGTACTTACGTGTGTTTAGAGAAAGATGCTTCTCAAATTGTTGATATTGAAATGTCTGTGTTTGTTAAAGCCCATATTGTAGTCTCTTTTGCTCTATTAGGGTTTCACGTGTACTGAACAGAGTAACAGCTTCACAAATCCTTAGCCCCACAATTTGATGTCTTGTAAAATGAGAGAAATAATAAATTATTGTTTTATATATGATGAGCTTTGAAACTCTGCTGGGATTTGTCATTTTTAATGATCAGAAAAAATACATTGTCATTATTGCTGTTACTGTTATTACAATCGCACAAGAAATTCCCTACACATACACAGTACAAAGCATATTTTAATTAGATCCTGGTTCAACTGGTGCTAGACTTTGTGCTACAGGACATTGTCTGAATTGAATCAGAAAGGTCAGAGCCTGATGTTAAACAGAAGACAGGAGGATATCTATTAAATGTTTTATAGCTACAATATAAGCCCACACAGTCAATCATGATGGACAGAGTCTTTGCCACATTGCCCACAGGTGTCCGAAGAGGTGGTGCTATCTTGGCAGTGCCCATCTTTGCCAGACTAATCCGAAAATTTGAAAGCTGAGACGTATGTAGGGCTGACACCTCTGCGCACGGTGGGTTTCTGTTCAACTCTGCACACCAATTGTGTAAATGAGCTCAGCAACAGTCTCACAGCACATTTGTTAGTCTAGTTTGAAGAGGCCTGCACTCGCAAAAGCAGACCCATGTAAAATTGCCATTGTGTGGTGATGGTAAGGGCAAAGGCTCTGAGGTAAGTATAAATCTGTTGGCTGTAACTGAGATTCATGTCAGATCCCAGCTAATGTAACAGCGTGCCAGCCATTAGCATAACACAATCACAATTGACCGCAGTCCCTGCTGCGTGACACAGCTGAAGACAACAAAGATTTCTATCATGTGTTTTCTCTTGTCATCAAGGCATCCTCTCCCTCACAGTAGTCCATCCATCTCCGCTGTTCCACAGCAAAGGAAAAGGGGCCCCTCACTTTACAACACAGATCTGACATAAATGTGACAAAGTTGTTAGTGTTGCCATGAGGCGGCCTCACATGGCAGTATCTCCTTTCTGGGCTAATGGTTTATTTATCTGACTCCAGACTCCTACCATCTGTTAGAGCAACCTCATACCCTCAGTCCCATATGATCCTTCAATTAGCAGCTCAGAGCCTCATTACCAAGGACAAAGGCAGCTATCTGCACAACTTTCATCATCTCACCCTCTACCAAACACATCTTTTGTTTCTCTTAATGAGGCAACATCCAAGGGCAGCATTAATATGTATTCACGCTTAAATTCATTTGCAAGCACTGGGCATATGGGCAGAGTCATCTTCAAAAGAGATACTCATATCATACTAATCACGTAAAAATTCACCAAGCAGACACTTTCTGTCGTCGTTCTATCGTATGACCATCAGGGGGCGACAGCACTGGTTGAAAGGACAATGAACTCTAGGTGAAAATGAGTTAAAGGTCTTACTATCTAGTTATTTGTCTTACTGAAGAGAACATGTTTTCTAAATGATGCCCAAGTTTAAAAGGTAACAGTCCATGTTAAGGCGTGTCTGCTGTGTGATTGACCAACTGCACAAGACAAAAAAGATTCCATTTGTTTCAGTACAAATCCAACTGCTGGTAAGACAAAAAAATCCAGAGCCTCTCAGATCAATAAGATTCTGGTTTCAGAAAACCAAGATGGGGATGGCCTATTTACAACCAGACTCTTCAAAACTACACACAGCAATGAGTGATTTGACCAATCCCCAATCCTACACTTCCCATGACATAACATGACAATATAATTCAATCTGTCCCAGATCAGTGGCTTTGCAACACAATCCTGAGTTGCCAAGCCTTTGCAACAATTGCAAAAATTTAAATGTTGAGCCCTGTAAGACCACCTGTCTTTACCCAAGTGGTGTCATTATTCTTTTCTTTCTCAAAACCACAGACAGTGTTACGATTGGCTGAGTATTCTCCATATGGAAAAATGACATTGACACATTCAGTCGATCAGGCGTGTGCACAGATAAACCCCAGGTGAGACTCGAGCTTCAAGCTCCTGCCCCTCCCTCAGTGTGAAAGCACCTTAAAACGTGTGCAGTGTGTTAACTTTGTTGTTGCTTAGTTGCGTGATATATGTAGAAACAGTCGGTTTTGAAGTCCATTGTCTCTGTGTAGATCCATCCATCTTCTACCGCTTTTCCTTTTCTGGGTCGCGGGGCTGCTGGAGCCAATCCCAGCTCACATCGGGCAAGGTAGCTAACCACACACACAGAGACAAACAACCACTCACATTCACACCTACGGTCAATTTAGACTCGCCAGTTAACCTAGACATGCATGTCTGTGGGTGGGAGGAAACCGGAGTACCCGGAGACAACCCACACAGAAAAGCCCCAGGCCAGGGACCAAGTGGGGCGACAGCACTAACCACTACGCTGCCATGCTGCCCGTATGAATTGATCAAATCTGTTCAGTGTGAAATTAGTGTGAATGATTTAGATCATGAGTAACTTCATTGAATAATTATGCAAAAGTGTCTGCACACGGGGCAGCATGATCGAATGGGTTAGTGCTGTTGCCCCACAACAAGAAGGTTGCCTGTTCTTCCTTTGTCTGCGTGGGTTTCCTCCAGGTACTCCGGTTTCCTCACACCGTCCAAACACATCATGTTTGGGTTAACTGGTGACTCTAAACTGTCTGTAGGTCTGAGTGTGAGTGGTTGTTGGTCTCTGTCTGTCTCTGTGTGTTGGCCCCGTGATGGACTGGTGACCTGTCCAGGGTGACCCCGCCCTCACCCAGAGTGAGCTGGGATTGGCTCCAGCACCTCCCGCGAGCCGGAAACGTATAACTGATAGAAGATGAATGAATGGATAAATGCCTGCACATGGCCCTGTAGTTGGGTAAGTGTTCCCTTGAAATGTCCCTGAAGTGTTGCATGTTGCCCTGGGCAACATATTCCTGTCCAGCTTTGTTTGACCACAATGTCGCAGTCACAGAGTTCTTGACCATGCAGCCACCATCCCTACAACAAACACCTGACAATATGTGACTTAATGAAAACTAAATCTCTTTCACGTCAACGGGCTGCAATTGGTTGTGAATTTCAGGGCCGCTGTTTTCAGTTTGTATAAGTTGTCAGGTAATTCATGAATTCCTCTCTTGTCTCATGGAGTCTGCATCACTTACGGGGAATGATTATGATAATGAGAGCAGCTAGGAGTGCAAGCCGAGCCTTTTCCCCTGTGTCTGGTAGAGGATAATTGATTACTCCTTCTTAAGCCGGCCGAACCCAAGCCTTGTGATTTATGTCTGGGTGCAAGTCTCTGTACACACTCTTTTAATGGGAGATAACAATATGGCATGCAAAGCAAACAAAAAGCTCCCACAATTAATTCTGGGATGTGGCCCACCAGCACCACTGCCGCCAAAAGCAAAGAGATTAGTCGATCACATTCTTGGCTTTGCTTCTTCCATCTATTTTTTTTTTATCTTTGGGATAGTGTTGGTCCTCTCCCACCGCTGGTCTGACAGAGCTGTGTTTTAGCCAGACAGCGGGACTCATCAGTTTAAATGTCAGCTCAGAGAACAGGCCGACATTCCAGTGTACTCATCCATTAAGTGATAAGGAGGCTTCTCCTCCGCCTGGCTGTGAGTGCCACTGATTCTGGTGCTGTTTCACTGTGGCGATGAGATGCCCTGAAGGGCTTGCACCCGCTCAACAGGCCTGGACAATATGCTTCACACGGTCATATTGACCATCACATCCACAGTATTCGTTTTGACAGTGGAAAACATGTTATTGTGCTTAATTTTGACATGACCCAGATTAAAATATGACAATTTCTCTGCTTTCTTTCTTCTTTTTTTTTTTTTTTTTTTCCTTTGAGGCACCACATCACTCCACCAAGTTCAGCAGGTGTGAGATCCTGTAAGCACGTCTCACATCTTGGATTAAAGAGAACAAGCTGCTGGATAAACAAGAAAGAAATGCTGAGCCACATGTTCATGCCCACCATTTTGTTGAAGCATCAGTCAAAAACCTTGTACTTAGAAGTCGAGCCATGTCCTCAGAGAATTTTAGTCTCTGAACCCTTACCATTTTAACTTTTATCCGTCAATAATTTAATATTCTCAATGAAACTCAAAGCTCCACCTAAAAAAATCCTGCTGATGTGAAACACGGAGGAAGGAAAACGTTGCAAAAATATTTATGTCCTGTAATTCTTGAGACATTTCCAACACTCATACGAATTGAAACCATATTGTTTCAGTCCTTAATTTGATGTCCTTTTGTTGTTGATTTTTTTTTTTTTTTTTTTTTTATTGACATTTGTATTAGCAACAATCTGTCTCATTCTGACTTGCATGAGCAACCAGTGTATTAGGGTATCTGTTATAACACTACTAGCTACTACCAGCAGCAACACATGTAGCAATTTATGAAGGAACATCTAGTTAGTGTGGAGACCCAAAGAAATTTATATTTATCTTGATATCATTTATATTCATATGTTAATTTTAAAGATGCCTTCCAAGACAAAATTGTGCCTGACTTTTTTCTGTGAGTAAAAAGAAAAAAATTTATTTGTTTCTGGGGGAACTTTGGCCTGAGGCAGTAAAACCCCATGTGCTTATGCAGAGCTCTGTAAAAAACAGTAAATTACTCTCATCTGTATCGTGACAGACCTCATCTTTCATGCTGCTGCAATAACATCAAACTTGGCATCAGTGAAATACACGTGTCTGATCAGCTATTGTTTCTAAAAAGTGTCAACTGCATTCCATTGTGTAGCTTTTTATCTCTCCTAATTCAGATTTCCAGATAAATGGGTGTGCCGTGAAATTGTATGTGACAGCCAGGATAGATGTGCCAGCCTCCAAAGGTAACTACATATATCACTTGCATAAAATGAATAATAAAATCCATGAGCTGTTCTGATTTATTACAAGAACGAGATGGAAGAACACAGAAACATTACAATGATTAATGACAGGAAAAGAGCGCGGGAACATCTTGTTCAGGGTAGACACAATGAATATATGCACAACCCTGGAAAACATATATGAAGTGGTTTTATCAGTTAGACTGTGGGAGACAATCGGGAGTAAATATTGATCAGCTGTTTAGACACGTCAAGTCAAACCATTGTACTCTAACAACATGGTAAAAAAATCTCTTCACAAGTATAAGGTGACAGCTGTTGGGATGTTTCAGTCTTTGAACTGTCACCATATTCTCAGTTGGCCACTGAGTCCAAACCATTTAGACTTGCACAGTGGTTCGTATAGAAGGAGAGAATTTAGGTCTAGAATGAAGGAAGAGCTGCATGCTGATATTGCTAAAGTTCTTTGGGTCGTCTTGGGTGTCAGCAGGCTTTGAGCTAAGTGTCAATGTCAGCATGTTGATGTTTAGCTGTCATACTGTAGCATGATCGCCATCTTTGTTATAATTAGCTCTAACCCAAAGCACAGCTTAGACTGGTGGAAATCTAGTTAGCACTGGAGAACTGTGGTCAAAATGCTAGTGACTAGGAACCAGGCCTCAAAAGAAAAGAAAAACAAAACATCAGACTTTAAAGGTAAAGAGGAAAGGATGACTTTGAAAGTTCAGATTCCCCATTAACACTGGGTGACCTTCATGGTGGTCTGACACAAGCATAAGGTGGCAGCATGATTATCTGTGCGTTGATAATCATGCTCCAGGTCAATTTTTTGCACTTTGAAAAGGTCAGGATGGACAATAAGGTAACAAATATCTTGTCAACTAGCGGACCTTCCCCTTACAGTAACCAGAGAGGGGCAGGACAGGAACAGGTCTGGATTTCAAAAATGAGACGAGACAAAACATGTGACAGAAATACAATTCTTAACTCTGAGCAACATTTCTCTGCAGACCATTATGAAAAAATGACCTTTTTCCAACTTTCCTACTTCATTCAAACACATTTTTTCTCATCTTCTAACAGTTCCATCAGATGAATGGAAAATGCAACCCGGCACTTTGAATGCCAAAGACACATGAATGTCTCTAACTACATCTTTGACCCTTACATGGTCTTGTTAGCTTCAAAGGCCCCTTTGCTTGTGTTTTGTTTATGGCCCAGTGGAGTCATAACTCACAGCACTTCGTCCTCCCACAGCACGTCCCTCTTTGCTCAACTATTCTCACAGCACAGTTTCCTGGGTCAAACCGCACAGACCTCTTTGGCTCCCACTCTGCAGATTTATTGGTTGACAGCTAATTTATCCATTATCCAAATTCCATATTATAGGTTTCGGTCAGCAGGATGGCAACACAGAACAAGGAAGGAAAAGAAGGGAGAATGAGAGGGAAGGACAAGCTGTCCTTCCTCTGAATCCAAAGGCTCTGTTGTCTATCAGCACTTGTGCTGAAAGCGCCTCAGGGTGAGGTGCTTGATAAGTCCTACATCATTAATTGTTGCATGCAGGACTATTTCAGCCCGCAGATCAGAAAAAAAAGAACAGCTAGGCTGCAGTTTCAGAAAGACTTTATGTTGACAATATAAAGGGCAGGCCTTAAATCCAGTAAAGGCTCTGCCAGTGTCTTTGTCTGTGTGTGTATGTTTGTCTCATCGCAACCTGCAACCTGTTTTTTGTCACCAAGCACTTCACATCATTTCCTGAAAGCATGACTATAATCTGAGGATGATGCCACCCATTACTGTGGCTCATTTCAGGATATCAGTAATAAAGGCTGGGATCCAGAGAAGCTGGATAATTGGGCAATTATAGATTGCTTTTAAACACTGCTTTTACAGACCCAAAGAAAAACCGGAAGAATCGAAATGTTGCAAAACTGGAGGTTGAAGTTATCTGTGAAAATATCAGGGATTTATCGGTGCAGACCTTGTGCGGAAGTAGTGCTGTTACCTAATTTCACAGAGTTGTAATGTTTTATAACCCCCTGACCTTCCATCTAAGGCTAGTATAAGCAAAAACACACTGCAAACACAAGAAACAATAAAAGTCTAAATGCTGCGTTGCCATGAAATTTAATGAGCCTGTACATGCTCCCCAGGGCACAAGCACATGAGCCCACGCATTTTGTGGTTAACATTCTTTTCTAATAGGCAAGATGTGCCCATTGACTATCTAAGAGGAACAGTTCCTTGGTGTGTTTTAGATGAGATGAAAGTAGATGTGACTCAGAGTCAGTGCTAGTTAGAAGCTGCAGATAGATGAGAAAAAACACTGAGCTTCAGCAGGTGTTGGCAGATGGGTTTAAAGACACTGGACAGACACAAAGTGAGAGTTTGTGTTTTGTCTATGGCCTACGGACAATTTTCAGTCACTAATTAACCTAAACATGATGTCTTTGGGCGGTGGGAGGAAGCCTGAGTACCCGGAGGAAACCCACGAGAGCACGGGGAGAACACGCAAATTTGCACAGAAACACTCCAGGCTGGGAACCCTAACCCGCGACCTTAACTTTTTATGTTAATGCAAACTTTTTATATTAAAGCTAACAGTGTAATGTGCTACAGGAAATGATGGAGAAATGTACCCCCTCCCCAACCACTTCCCCATCGGGCTCAGTGTTGGGATCCACAAGAGTAAAGAATTAGAATCACAGCATGACACATGCTGTAATTGAAAGACTTCACTTAGACATCATTTGCAAATGCCGAACGATAAATATGCTCAAACTGCAGTCTAATTATAGAAAAGGTTTAGTCATTTTCATAAAAGGATGACAAACCTCTCAATGTGCACTTCCTTTTGTGTTTCCTTCTGGGATGTGCTTCATAGCCATTACCTCAGCTTTTTTTACCTCCATTTTCACTAAACTCAACCTGCATAGTGAATATCATCTTCCATCCACTCATTCATCTTCTACCGCTTTTCCATTTCCGGCTTGCTCGGGTTGCTGGAGCCAATCCCAGCTCACTCTGGGTGAGGGCGGGGTTCACCCTGGACAGGTCACCAGTCCATCACAGGACCAACACACAGAGACAGACAGAGACCAACAACCACTCACATGAATACCATCTTGTCTGTATCCATTCTGGAAAGGAACGAACAGCCGCAGCTAGGCCCCCAGGCCATTTATATCTCAAAATGTTTGATTAAAAGTGTTCTCCCTTATCAACACTGTCCTTTGACACATAATTACTTGTTTCTGTCCAGTCCTGGTTATACCTGTCTCCTGTTCATCAGCTCTATCACCCTCACCTTCACTTGCCGAATTAATTACCTCACACATTCTGCCAGATTGCTCTTTGTATTGTTCAAGACTTCCCAGCACTCACCCCGATCTCTCTTTGCACACCTGCCTTCTGAACCTGACTTCCAACTTTGCCTGTTTCCTCTCTGCCCATGCTCCCTCCCTGGAGGGGTCTGCTGTGTGTTACGTAGCAAAGGGCAAAAATGTCTCCACGGAGTGAAAGCCAACTCTTGTACTCATCTGTGCCAGAAACCTTACATTTATGCTGTGCGCTTTCTTGTGCTGCTGTCTTGCAAAAATGGCATTTAAATAAAGAGTCAAAGCAAATCCTTCCTCGTCCAGTGTTGAGCTGCTTTTGGGTTCTGAGCTTTCAATGGTTTCATGATGGGGGGGTGTATGGGGTGTAGGGGGTGTAACCTTACCACCAGCTCATCTCAAACATTATTAAACCTGATGCACATTCCATTCTCTGCCAGTTGATTGGATTCTTTACAAATGTGAATACAGCCAATTTGTGTCATTTTGACTTTTGGAAACCTGTTCTTTTCTGTTTTTGCTCTTGCTTGTTTTTTCCGTGACTGACCTTTCTTGATGTCTTTGGCCCTTTCACACACTGGCAATCAGCTGAACAACCTCCAGCCCTCCCTCTTGTCTGTCTTCTGTTTATCTGCACACCTTCCTACACCAGGCCCTTGGATCTGCCCCACCACCACCTTACATTGTTCTCTGCTTTGTGAATAAACCGATTAACCGTTCTATCGATGTCTGCATTGTGGGTCCTGTTGTGTTCTACTTATCAAGCAATGACGCTATCCAAGCTTCATCAAAAAGCAGCGGTTTGGTCAGTTTGGGAAGGTCATATTTCCACTCTGTGCCCCCACTTCCCCTGGCATCAAGCCATGTGCCACAGCAGCACACTGCTGAGGAGGCAGGGGCAGATTCCAAGCCCGTCCTGCTGCCCAGCTGCTTCGTTGGCCTATCACCTGAGATATTGAATGACTGGATAGATGAGTTCAGAACCACCAGTCTGACTCCAGTGATAGTCTTACTAAGTGCCCCTTGTCGTTCTCAGGTTCTCCAGTGGTGGGTAAGTGTTAGCTGCTCCCCACCTGCTTTGCCACAAATACCTGGTTCCAGCAGTCTGCCAGATAGTACAACTCAGTTGTACAGTCACGTTCCAGCTGTTCGTTCAGCACTTCTCCAGTATCAATATAAACCTTTTGATAAAGGCTCCCTCCATCCTTGCCTCTGTCCTTCATCGGACCAACTGTGTCTGAGCTCAGCCCCCCCTCCTGACCTCCTTTTGTCTGCCCCATTTCACCCTGCAGCCATTCATTTTGCTCTGCTCATCCTCTGTCTCTGCTACCAAAGTGTTAATAAATAATCTTGGCGTCAGACTCACCTCTTCCTGTCTCAGTGCACATGGCCCCAAGACTAGCCTTGACAATTTTTTGGCATAAAAAACATACAAGTGTGTGTGATCCACAGCTACATTGTGTGTGTTTGGTTTTGTAGTGCTTTTATTGAGCCATTAACATTTATCCAAATCCCTGGAGATCATGAGGCGAGTTCACATATCACGGGCCTGATTTTCAGTATTTAGATCCTTTTAGAGTCTTACAATGTTTACTATCTCCATCTCCCTTGTTCATTTATAATGCATGTGACATGACGCAGTAGTAGTAATTCAAGTCCCCCAGACCTCCCAGCTCTGTGAGGTGGACCTAGAAAGTAACTCTTCTTTACTGCCTATTGATTTAGAATACAATAAGCGGCTCTAAATGTGACAAAAGTGTGTTTTTGTGTCTGTTTTCTGTACTTATGGTTCATGATGGGTTTGGGTTTTTTTGCCTCCTATTGCAGTGGTTTTCAATCACTCATGCCGTGTTTTCAAAAGCTACATTTCAACTTTATGGCCTTCCCACTGAAAGTCAAATCAATACAGTTTAGGTGGCCACCTCGAAAGAGTCTCTTTCGTTGAGTTGGTTTTACAGGGCTTGAATAAATTAACATTCATTGCATTTGGCGCCGAGAGCATTGTCACTTTGTCTTTTTTGTTTTTGGATGTACCCCAAGGAGACCTGAAGAATTAATATATCAGCTTCAGCTGGGACAGATTGCTGCAGCTCAGACAGACAGTCTCCCATGTGCCTCTTCAAAGTGGCCCAACAATCCATTAACATCTTCATCATAAAGCACCGAAGCAGTCCGCCTCCTCAGCTGCAGGACGCACGGACACAATCCCACTCAGCAGTATCACCACATCCACACACAGTTGCTGTAATTGCACCTTTATTAGTCTCCCATTCACACTTATTACAACCTGGTGCAAAGAGCAGGTCGCATCTGTGGAAATGGCCTCTAAAAGCATGTCTCTGTTATCAACAAGACCCTTCAGTGCCATTAAACTGAGTGGCTGGGGGAAGCACACAGGCACCATGCCGCCTGCATTGAGAGGAAAGTCAACTATTATACTTCGTTAGAGAGTAGTACACGTGCAAAAGGGCCATAACCTGATAAATACTGGCATGTTGCACATCATTACTGCTGTGTAGAGAGCTGCTGGAATATGCCTGAGATGCTTTAATATTTTTGTGTCTGAGGGACACAAATGTATATCAGGGAAACATAAGGCTAAGTGTTTCTGTGCATTGCAATGCAGCTCTTCTGACCCTGTTCTTACTCCCCCTGTCAGATCTGGCAGCCAACATATTTTGTCAACCCAAAATGTCACCACTTCATGTAACGCATAATATCGTGAGTGAATGACAGCACTGGAAGCTGATCTGACGGCGCAAATGCACCGACTCAATCAACAGACTTCCATGTACTGTGTCTCTTTCTTTGAGATGATGACATTCTTACAGAGAGGTGGAAATTCAAATAGCAGCCACCTGAGGCCTGAGTCCACTGAGCGTGCCGCCCACACACTGAGCTTCATAAAAATCCACTCATCAAGCTGGCTGGAGAGTTGGACATCAGAATAATTCAATCAGTACCTTTTTCCCACTGAACATTTCAGAGCATTACACAGTATTTCTCACTGCCCCCCTCTTTTTGAAGCGGCTCCTGTGAAGCCCGTCTGAAGGCCTCCTGCGGTGGAGCCTCCCCGCTGCCTCCATTTTCAGGTGTCGTTGGCATTCTTGAAGTTGCGAGGAGAAATAAGCATGTTGGCAGGCACCTCTAGTCTGCCAACATGCTGAACAGCATCCCACCCACCCACAGCTGGTGTTTGCCGTTTTGTCAGAACAGCTCAGAATGTTTGAACCTGCTGTGTGCCAAAAAAATGTAACTTGACATTGGCACCAACACCCGGAGCGTCCAGGACCTGAAATCAACCGCGGAGACACTATCAAACCTTTCAGACAGCACACACAAAATCCCCCACTTCATTATCATATTACTTTTGCAGTGTGACTCGTAGCTGGAATTTACAGGCAGTGTATTCTTGATCGCTCTGATAAACGCTTGTTTTTCCCCCTGTGAGAAACTAGACACGTGGGAGTCAATCTCATGTCTGCGGTTTCTGAAGAGGCGTGATAAATGTGTCACAGGTTAAACCGAGCAGTAGCGTCAGATACTAACATCCTCACTGGCACTTGGAGAAGAAAGAAAAAAAAAGATGGCCAAGTCATCTCATACTCATTTCACAAGCACTCACAGGCAACGTGCTCCAAAGGCGGCGTCTTCTCCAAGGGAAGGAAAATGAGCCGAGCGAGGGTTCATCCTACGGACAGCTCTGGAGATGAGGGAGGTCACGATGTCTGCGTGTATTTTTCAGGCCATTCAAGGCCGCAGATGAGGAGGTGCGCAGAATATGTCACAGCACCTTATTCGCTCGCAGCAGCGGGACGACTGGGCCTGCATCCTGATTCCGGAGAAGACTAGAAATATGCTTGGTCTGGCTTGGAAACTAAAGAGTACCCTCTATTGGCTGACACAGAGATTGCGTGTGTGAGGACGAGTGCTGGTGAACTCTTCAATCCTATTGAACCAAGTATTTTTCTCAAATCTCACCCCTGGTGCACTTCAAGAGCCGCTCTTGTGTTATAATGACTTTCTTGCAACCTGATGCATTTCTCCTTTTAATCTTGTCAGAGTCATAGTGTGTCCAAAGCTCAAGTGCTTCCACTTTAACATGATGACTCAAGACAATTAGTGTGATTTGCTATGCGCTGCTGGTTGCTGACTACACTTCCATTAAAAGTCCTCCTCTTGGGGCATGTGGTGATGCATGAAACTCAAGTGTAAGTTGGTGCAGCAGCCTGGTGGGACTTAAGTGGAGTCCAGAGGACCACAGGAGTCCAGCAGTGGGGGCTCTGGGGGACAGTCACAAGAGAAATGAAAAAAAAAAATTAATTTCATAGTTATTTTACCGACTAGTTTGATCAAAGGGTTCACTTAACTTATTGAAACGATCGCTCCAGCAGCACTAGGCGATTACAACTTCATACCTACTGACTTTTTCAATTATAGGACACATGAAGGATAATAGAACTTGTGTAGAATGTGCAGATTTTTTAAAATAGGTGGAGTACCAACAACGACTCCAGTCCAAGTTCATACTCCAGTGAGATATGTACTGGTGCTTCTTTCTTTGCTCAGCTGAATTTTATTATATTCTATTTAATTTTTTAGTTTTGTGTTGTTGTTGTTATATGAGAGCCAGAGGCAGTTTTTCTCACCACAGCTCTGACAGCAGCTTGGTGTACTTTCCTATCTAAACTTTTATCACCTGCCAGTCCTGATACCCTGGGGCTGCCAGCACAGAAGAAAGCACAGATTTAATTTAAGGCCCAGAGCAAATTCTGCAAGTGTAGCAATGACACAGACAATGGACTGAAGAGTAACGATGATACAGTGCAAACTGCTCTCATAACAAGTCTGAAGAGTGTAGCGTACATTTCTTGAGGCAACTGATGTCTTTAAAAATAAAGTCTGTGAAAGCCTGAGGTCACTGTTATCATCAGTCTATATCATATGCTGGTCGTAAAGCTGATGTCAGATTAGAAATCATTTGGTGTCAGGCTGCTTCTAATATTACTCCCGACATGGCATCTGTTTCCCAGGAGACCAGTCCTCAAAGGTCCTAAACACCGTTCAATGGATTAATGCAATCCACTTCTTATTTCTCCTGAGAGCCTGGGCAAATTTCAGCAGTCTAAAAGCAGCAGTGACAGATGGTGTTGTAAACTGACCAACAGCAACACCTCTTTGAGCTTTCATGTGCAAACATGAGTCATCTTTATTTAATGAGCGCCGTTTCGATCCTGTATGTTTGATTTTGACCAAAACCGCAGAAGGCCATTTATAATCTGCACCCTTACAACCTCCAATGCGTTGCCTTCATTATTTTTCACATGATGGGATATGACAACAGTCGTGCTGATGGGTTCATTATCGGCGATAGTGAGCAACGACTCAGAGGTGCTGAAGGAAATCTTTTTCTTTTCTTTTTAAATAAAGATAAAAACCTGAGTGCATGTAATTTCACTGCAGATGAGATTTCCATTGCACCAGCTCTACCTGGGGATGTAATGTCCTTTGTAGAGATGAAAGCTGAAGGGAACATTTTCTAAATTACAAGATGATTAATAACTGAAATGATCTGCCAAACACAGCTGGAACTAATATAACAATGGCCCTGGCTGCTGCCATGCTACAGCTACATAGCATGGATCACTACATTGCTTTTTATTGGAGTTGTTGTACGTTAATAATGAAGTATACTCTGTCATACCACACAACTGATGTTTAATGTGTCCCAGAAAGTAAACGGGAGCTTCTAAGACTAGGAAAAATGTAAATAAACCGAAGATGGGAAAACTTGAGAAAGGTCGTTGAAAACAAAAAACAAAAACTGCAAATTTTTTTGAAAAATTGTTTTGCTCTCACTTTGATGCAGTAATGATTTCTTCCCTGGCATCGGTTCACTGAAGGCATTGTGATGTCATCTATGAGAATAACATTAAGTTTGCTGGCACACAGTGTAGACTTAAGACAGGCTTTGGAAAATTTACTTTGAAAATAAAGTAGCCCACAAAATATGCAGCTACACAGGTGAAACTGAAATGTCCTTTTCGCAGCCGGAAAAGCACAGATGTTCTAACAGCCTAAACCTCCCTTGATGGTGCCATGCTGCCAGCTGCTGCTCTGCCCGTCCAGCGTAGACATAGAGACAAAGAGATTGTGGAGTACAAATAATTGGGTGTTCACCTAAAAAGTAAACTGGACTCAACCCTGATGCGCTGTACCAAAAGGGCCAGAGTCCTTTGGAGTGTGCAGGCCTCTGCTGAGGACTTTCTATGACTCAGTGGTGGCCTCTGCCATCTTTTATGCAGTGGAAGTTCAGAGAGGGACAGAAAGAGCCGGATCTCTGGACTCCCTTCAGGTGGTGGGTGAGAGGAGGATGTTGGCCAAACTGACATCCATCATGGACAACCCCTCCAACCCCACTGTGAACAACACGGCGGGAGAATTAAGCTCCTGCAACAACAGACTGCTGCACCTGTGGCGCAAGGAGCGCTACTGCAGGTCATCCAGTCCATCAGAGTATATAACACCTCTCTGTCACTGCGATTTGTTTGCATTTTGTTGACATTCTTGTATTTTTTTCTATACTTATGGTTAACTTGTTATTAATTATATGTGTCAGAATGTCTGCTGTGATAATCCTTTGTTGGACCATTGCTGTATGCAGCAGGACAACAGTTACACACGGTGGAAACAAGGAATGAGATGCTGTCTACAAGTAAGCAAGAGCACCACACATAAAAATGTTAACATTTATTGCTGATTCTGAATACTGCGTTGAAAGCAAAAGCATTCAGAGTATACACAGAAATTATACAATTATATATGGTTTCACAAAGGCAGTGAACACATACTGTATTACAATCTACAAAAATCTACTTTACAGAAATTTAAAATTCTAAATATCAAAAAGTACAGCTGCAGAAACAGGTGTAGAACTGGAACCAGAAACTGCTCTGGATATCGGTCGGTGAAACAACATGGTGACATCACGATACAAAGAAAGCAGAGGTTATCTTTGTACTTACAGCTGGTTTTGGAAACTACAACTGGCAGACAGAACAAAAACATACTCCAAAATAACTCATTGAATTGAAATGATCATATAAATTATGGTGGTTTTTATGCATCCAAAATATATCATTTTACAGAGGACGCCTCTACAAGGTAGCATGTCAGAGTATTTGAACAGTGGGTTTGGTAGTGTGTCTTGGCAAAGGTATGACTAAAATAAAATGAATACGCAATGGAAAGAAAGTCTCCCATCTCAGGGGGATGGAAACGTAAAAATGTTAAAACAATACATATGGATCAATAGCCTGGTGCAGCTTGTTGGGATTATAACATGTGGTGGTGTGGTGTTCAGGTCATTGTTTGACTCAAGGAAGAACTTCAGTCAGAAACAGAAATGGGGGGTAGTAGCTAGTTTTTCAACAATCTCATAAATAATCAGGGCTTGTATGGCTCTGTTGTGACCCTGGTATTGTAGTCCACTGGGCTTAAAGGGTACAAAACCTAGACCACCAATTCTATAACAATGTCAGTATGGTATGATGGAGTGGCACAAGAAAAGATCCAGACCACCACAGCAATCAACTAACCCCATAGACTGCGAAAAAACAAGCAAAAAACCCAAAAGCCAACAAACTCAAGGCTGCTGAAACTTAAAAATACAGGATCAATAAAATATTCCAGTTAAGAAGAAGGAAAAAAAAATAAAATTTGAAAATGTAAATTTATTTGTATGCCCACATCAATGCCAGGTAGCCATTTTGGAGGAGTGTCCAAAAGTGGGACGAGGCGTTTGTCTTGTGTACGAGTTGCCATTGTCCTCATTCCCAGTGACAGTCAAGCTGGACTCAAGGACAAGCTGGTTTATGGTCACACACGGCTGCAGGGGGGCCTTCAGTCTAGTCCTGCTCCATAGGCTCCTCAGTGGTCCCAGTGTTCAAGATGGCACTTTCCATGGCGCCCTCTGTAGGAGGTTCACTCGTACTGCTAGTGGGAGCAAGAGCAACGTCTTCTCTGGCCGCTTCTGCACCATCCTCTATGCTACAGCTGCTACCACTGCTGCTGCTACTGCTGCTGCTGCTGACTGGGTCACTGTTACTCTCCTCACTGTCCCTGCTGGTCTCAGGGCTCTCCAGGACTCCTGCAGGTGCCTGCTGTTCTGTTTGATCCATGTCGCTACCCTCCTCCTGGGAGCCACAAGGCACCTCCCTCTCAGCCTGCTCAGCCTCCAGACCCGAGCCTGCACACACCTCAGGCTGCGTGCTGCTTGTTGGTTCTGTAGAGAGGAAAAGAAAAAAAAATTTCAACAAGAGCAGTTTTAGGGCTTTTCAGACAGGTGAATGACACGTGTGTGTTTCTTCTCATGATGTTTATATTAAAGTTACACTTTAAGTAAATTAAAGTTACACTTAAACAGATTCAGAGATTCAGATTAATTTCCTTCATTATTTCAGAGAAGCTTGATTGCATGTACATTAAAGAATGTAAAAGAAAGTGTTTTAAATCTTATAAGGTAATTTAATGTCTCAGTATGACGACAGCCAACATTAGACTTCAAGATCTCTTCCTGGCTAGCTCAAACTGAACTGAACTAATCAACCGCATTAACGTGATTGCAAATGATGTAATTCCCCACAACTCTACCTGATTATAATATAGGGTTAACCCTGAAGGTTACCAACATCTGTGCTAATTTTCTGATGTTGATTGGCATTTTCACCCAATAAGAGAGAAAGACAGCGAGGGATGGAGAGAACCACTGTGTCCCAGCTGAACTTGAGCTCATTTCGACAGCATATGGAGCTCCACTGAAGCACTTGTTGGAATTAGCCTTTGAGAGTACACTTTATGATGACAACACAACAGCCAAATACTATGTCTATTTGACACATTACAAGAATGATCTGACAGTTTTACCAGCCCAATTGGGAACAAAGAAAATTGACTGGGATTTAGAATTTTTAATCTTATCTTTTCTTAAATTAGATTACATGGTTGTTGCCTATAGGGACATCATAATGTGTTCAGAAGGATAACAATCTAGCACAGTTCTAAAACTTTATTTTGATTTGCACTTTTCTGAAACTTAGTGACTTTCAGGTGAGTGAGCAGGTTTTCACTAATGCAGTCAAATTCAGTACACAGCTCAGGTCCGAGCTGCTTGTGAGGGCAACATATACGTCACAACATGATAGCGAGATGGCTCAGAACCAGCCGGAGAAGAAAATGCTAACAGAAAAGTGACGTTTGATGTTCTCCTCAATCAGTTTTTCACTGTTGTTTTGTTGTGTTTCCTTACTTGACCAGTCTAGCATCAAAACCCAGCAAAAGACCACAGTGTGGTCTGTGTGAAAATATACTGTCTGGTTTCATTGCATCCTATTTTCATTTTGCTGAGTGGTTTAGCTTTTCTTTCCTGTCTGTTTCCCTCAGCTCCTCTATCATTAAATATAGTTTTTTAATACAGCACAAATGTCCTCAATTTTCTATTTTTGAAGTCAGACAGTGGCACCAAACCAGACCATCTGTACTGAGTCAGAGTGGTGGTCTGGCTGTTCACACCAGCTGTACCTTTTGCTGTACCAGTCAGCAAGCTCTTTTTTCAACACATGCTGAGCTCAATTTTAGATTAACTATCAAAAGTGACGGGATGCAATGCAGATCTTTCGGAACCACATTTATATAAAAGTAGATGACTACGACATTTAACTACCACATTTGTACCACATAGTATGTGGACTGTATCTTGTTCAGTGAGGTCAAATTATGCACCCTTTATAAAAGCCAGACTGTATGTAGTCAACATTCTTAGACTGTGTAGTTTCGCATACCATCAAACCAATTATATATATATATATATATAAAAAACTT
Organism: Echeneis naucrates; assembly: GCF_900963305.1. NCBI lineage: Eukaryota > Metazoa > Chordata > Actinopteri > Carangiformes > Echeneidae > Echeneis > Echeneis naucrates. Next base: position 21,441,165 of record NC_042515.1, on the reverse strand, counting down.
ACCTTGGTCTTCAGTAGCAGCAGCACTGCTGGAAGCCTCAGCCTCTTTGCAGTACGCAATCTTCTCATCCTCTTCTTCTTGGACCATAGCCTCTGCCTCTTTTGAGAGGCAGGTAGCATGTGACAGCCTCAGTGTGTCCACATCTTGCTCTTCCTCCTCTTCATCTTCCTCATCCTCCTCATCCTTGGTGAACCTAAGTCTCTTTACCTCCTGGTGCTCAGCTTCCATGTCCTCTTCTGCATCTGGGTGTTTGTTCTTCAATGAGCTACCCAGGGAGCTTCCTGACGCTGAAACCTCACTGACAAATAGAGAAGAAACAGTAGATAGAGATTTTATTGTGCTTTTTTATCATTTATTCTCAAAAACAAAAGCAGCAGATGTACTGGCTCGTGGCGTGACATACCTGGAGTCTTTGTCAGCTTCTTGTTCAATGTTGAGGTCTTTGTTGTCTGTACTGTCTGGCAGACCATTAGCTGCTAGTGAGTTGGCAAGAGACACCTTTGGTCGATTCAGCGGCCGGGGAGTTCCTGGTCCATTCACTTTCCTAATAGTGATACAAGACAAATCAAACAGAAGGGGAAAAATGCATTTTTATAAAAATTTCAATATTATTTGATTTAATTTACAAAATATGAACATCAAAATCAAGGACCAAATCTATGCCTAACACAACCTCTCTGTAAAAGCAGATGTGTTCCCAGGAAGCATGACTCCATTCATTCTATTGACTGTACTGCATCCATTTTTCCTTTCAGAAAAACAAAGACCAACAAGTTTATTCCAAATGAAATGTTAATTCTCAATCTTCCAAATCAAAATTAATTTGCATGTAGACATGATGTCACTTAGACATGACACTTACTCCGATGTTGGATGTACACAGCTTACCACCATTACATTCTAGAGGGGAACAAGAATTGCCAAATGAATGACAGCCAGTCAAATAAATTACATCAGAAAAGGGTAAAAACATTCACACTGCTTAGAAATACCTTTTCCACCCCTCGAAGAAACTTATCTGTTCCTGTGTAATTCCTCTTAGGCTCTGTGAGCAGCTCGCACAAGCGTTGGATTGTAAATGGGATTCTGTGAAGAAAAATAGGGCAAAATCAATAAAAATCAAGTAGAAAGTGTGTCCAACATATGGCCCTCTATTAAAAGACCAGCAGCAGTGGTTGCCCAAACCACTGTGTACTTGCTCAATTCCATCACTCAACATCATTGTAGCAGACCCAAATAACTACAGATCACCAAATGTTCATCTAAAATGGTACCTGTTTGTACTTGTACAAACATCTAATCCACAAGTTCAGGGTTAGTGAATAGAACATAGAACAAATTGTAAAGATTTTAACATATCAAATTTTTTGTGAGCTCTTATGCCTGTTGTTGGTTTTAATTATTTGTATTATACTACATAGTACTATTGTTCAAATTATTATTACATATTGTTCAGGCAGGTATAGTGATGAGATAGACCGACTGCACTCAATCAAAGCTTGATCTTTGTATAGCAGGAAGAAGTGGAGATGGAGTTTGACCCTTAATGATAATCATTAACATCAACTGCAGTTCAAATTAAATGAAGGTACCTATGTCAATGTTTCTCAACAACTGCTCACCCAAACTTTACAGATAAAAATGGTCCAATGCACCAAGTTTGAAAATGATTAGTCTGTCTGGTTGTCAAGAAAAAAAAATGAAGTAAAGAAAAAAATCTCCCTTTATTAGAAGAACATCTGTGACTGACTTGAATTTGCTACAAATAATCTAAACTCATCTATCTAGAGCCATTTATACAGCCAGATCAGTGAGTCAGTCAATTCTGCATGATATGGGAGATGAGTCATGGGTTGGGTCTTGTACAAATTTTTTATAGCTTATCTGTTCTGGAAATTGCATCTTGCTTCATTGCAATTTTATGGAAGCTGTTTCAATATCATTATTGAGGAGATTAACAATTCATGTGTTAAACTGTAATGTGTACGTAAAAAAAAAAAAAATAAAAAAAAAAACCCTTCCCCACACACATCTTGCAAATATAAAACTAATCGGCAAGTTCACAAAAATGCCAAGAGTATTACATACATATTTGTGAAACAATAATTTTAGATTTTTGTAACATTTCATTTTATGTTAATATTAAATAAATGTATAAACATACTGAGCTTTCTAGTGCTGTTGGGCATATTTTAATACCTTTGAAACAGCAAGGCTAGCCATTTCCTGTGACTCCAGTCTTTATGCTAAGCCGAGTTAGCTAGTGGGCATAGCTACAAATTTAGTTGAGGGATATGTGAGTAAAACAAATGTTCTCAACTAAGTATCTGCAAGAAAAAATATCACTGCCAAAGATGTTGAATTTCTCCTCAAAAGAAAAGACTGCAATGCAACTTAGCATCATCTTCTTGCTCTTCTCCTCCCTTAATGTGTATCTCATTGCTCAAAGGATTTGATATGCTGCATTTTAACCACTTTGGGGCTGCATTTTATCAACTGGCGTGGCTGTTGCTCAGATGATTTAAAGGGTTGTTGATTGGATTCAAGGGTGGGATACTGAACCCTAATTGCTGCAATTATTTCACTTGTGCTTAGGAATAGTTTTTTCATTTGTCCAAGAATTGGGGTTTGGAGTGCATCTCATTCTTGAAGTGTGTGGATATGACATAAGCCAGAAGTGAAGGCGTTTATGAACCTTCTACGCTGTGAAGGTCTTTTTCTGCACCATTGGCTGGTCAGGTAGCTTGATATATTGTCTCAACTGTGGATGCTCTGATGCTGCTCAGAGGTAGGTTCAGTTTTCATCTATTTCCATATCCTCAGCATACTCCTGCTCTTTTGCTGCTTCCTCTGCCTGACATAAGCTGTTTTGTGTAATAAACCTTTTTGTCTTGTAGAGTGACCATATCTGCATGGTTCCTATCAGGCTACTTTTCAACCTGTCTCAGTATCACATTCAGGTTGTTGCTGAGTTGGAGCATCACCTTTGTACAGTCCTTGGCAAAAGTCTTGTCACTTGGGTTCAAGTTGACCTTGAGTGCCCCTCAAATGTAACCATTTTTTTAAAACAAGAAATGGCTAATTTCAATCCCAACAGTTTTTGAAATAATGTTTTGGTGCCATATGAAAAGCATTCTAACGTTCACAGCTTGGTAAAGCCCACCGACTCAGTTTTTGCAAAGAAAAGTCTTGTTGCCTTGTCATATGATGTACCCAATCCTAGATTACAGCCTCACCTGTGATCAATTATTGATCAATCAATTAGTGGGTGTGTCTAAAAAGAACCCCAGCACACCGGACCTTCACATCAACTGCAACTTGACCTCTGACAACATGCCAAAGAGTCACCCTGAGACCAAAGCGTTGATTATCAAGAGGCTGAAGACCAGATCCACTGCTGAGGTGGCTGACACCTTCAATGTGTCTCAGCGTCAAGTACAAAGAATAACAAAAAGATTTGAAGAGACTGGAGATGTTTTTGACAAGGCCATGTCTGGGAGACCCCGCAAGACAACTGCTCGGGAGGACCGTTTGCTGGCTCGAAAATCCAAGGCCAGCCCCTTTTCCACTGCAGCAGAGCTGCACCAGGTCTGGTCACCTCAAGTTCCTGTGTCAACCAGAAGAGTTTGTGGAATTCTGTCTCGAAATGGCCTCCATGGTCGAATCACTGCCCAGAAACCAGCACTAAACAAAAGGCTATAAAAAAAAGTGTTGCATTTGCCAAGGCCCACAGCCTGCTAAAAGAATGGACGCTGGAGAAGTGGCAGAAGGTGGATTTCTCAGATGAATCTTTGGTTGAATTACATCACAGCCGCTGCATGGATCCGAAAGTCACCCAGAAAACAGTTAAGTTTGGCGGCAGAAAAATCATGGTCTAGGGTTATATTCATAATGGGGGTGTACGAGAGATTTGCAGGGTGGAAGGCAATATCAATAGCCTAAAATATCAAGAGGTATTAGCTATCTCTTACATTCCCAACCATAAAAGGTGTCAAATTTTGCAGCAGGATAGTGCTCCATCGCATACTTCCATCTCTACATCAAAGTTCCTCAAGGCGAAGAAGATCAAGGTGCTCCAGGACTGGCCAGCCCAGTCACCAGACATGAACATCATAGAGCATGTCTGGGGTAGAATGAAAGAGGAAGCATGGAAGACGAAACCAAACAATCTTGATGAACTCTGGGAGGCATGTAAAACAGCTTTCTTTGACTTCATCAATAAATTGTATGAATCATTGTCAAACCACATGGATGCAGTCCTTCAAGCTCATGGAAGTCACAGAAGATATTAAATATGGCTCTCACAGCACAAGTAATTTATTTGTTAAATTTTCACATTACTCTCTGTAGGCGACAAAACTTTTGTCTTTCCAAAATCTGACCTTTCTGTGTTCATTAAATGATCAATCTTTCTTCAGTGAAGCAAATTCATTTTAGTATATTAAACATAATTTGGGAGGGTTTTAGCTTTCATACAAGCCATTTCTAAAACCAATGAATTAATTAAAAGTCAGGTTATAAGCTGTTGTTTCTACAAAATGGATAAGTGACAAGACTTTTGTCAGGGACTGTATGAGATCACTGAGTCTGGTCGATTTTTTTGTGTTTTTTTCTAAAAAAAAAAAGAGTTATTCCACTGTGTAGTTTCCTGTTGTCTTGCTATTTTCTGTTTGTCAACGAGTTCAAAGAATTTTAGCTGGATAAACAGCAACTTCAGTGAAATTCAAAATTTTAAAAATTCATAGACTCCAACTTTGCGTGAGTAGTGGTGTAAGGCTTTCCCAGGCCCTAACTTTGAGTATGCAAAGGTTGTAATAAATGATAGCATTTTCTTAGTACACAAGAATACAGTATTGCCACCTACAAACAAAAACAGACCCTAAGATTGAAATTGATGCAGTCAGACTTTACAATAAAAAGCCTCAAAGATGATGTCATCAGTGTCACAGAAATGACAGAGAAGAAATAATATATATTTGGTAGTCTTAACACAACCAAATTCCCTAATTATTGGTAGACTATAGTTGTATGTGAAAAAAATATGGGGAGCTATCAATGAAGTGGAGCTAACAGGACATACTTTTTCTTACTGAGCCTGTCACAATCACTATAATGGAATGGAATCTACCTATATCAAATCAAAATGTATTTATGTAGCAACAAATCATAATTAAGTTACATCAAGGCACTTTACACAGAGTAGCTCTAGACCAAACTGTTTATGGGCCTGTTAAAAAGACCCAACATATCCCTTCAAGAGCAAACACTTGGCAAAAGTGGCACGGAAAACCTTCCTCGAACAGGCAAAAACCTGAGGCAGAATTGGGCTCAGGGAGGGCAGCCATCAGCCTCGACTGGTTACCTACCCATTGTATCCCTTCACAATCTTCAGAATTCTCTCCTTCATGTCTTCAAATGGAATTGACTCTACGTTGGGATTAGCGGGACCTCTTTGCTCAGGTGCTGAAGCTCTAAAATCATCCATCACCTTCTCCAATTTAAACAGGAAGTAGTTCTTAAATTGAGACCACTGAACCCTGGAGTAAAATGATAAGAACATACAATTAAACACATTTGACATAACACAGATTATAAATCAACATGACATATAATAAAATCTAGAACATATACTTTAATACAGGTCAAGCAAGTGTTACTTTTTCAAATTAAAGTCAGTCCATTGGCATAATACTTAAATAAATAAAATAAATAAATTTTTCTGTTAATGCTACATGATAATATACCCTGTGTGTTCACCTGCACAATATTGCATGAAAACATTTATATATTTAGGGCCAAGAAGTAGCTTTCCACTTAAAACAAATCATGTTTTTGTTTGTATGCTTTAGACGTAGTAGTAGTAGTAGTAGTAGTAGTAAGAGTGGGGGTTGCAGCAGTAGTAAGGAGGGAGAAATTATTGCAGGGAGGCCTGCAATGTTCACTTACATGGTCTCTCCAGTCTTGGCAATATGACATAGAAACTGTTCCAGCAAAGGAGATGCCTCCTTCTTTGCTTTCTTATCAAAATCTAAGAGAAGAAAGTAAACCACGTGAATAAACACATTAACATTACGTTACAGAAATATCAGACATGAACAAACTTCGATTTGATCTAGGTATAAAGACAGTTCTGATAAATGAGCTTTGAAGCCTCGATGTCACTGCCTGAAGTAGTCACCTGCTTTATCCAACAAGGCTTGTTAGCAAGTCTCTGAGGGAACCTCACTCTGTAGACAACAGTGTCATTAACGTTGGCTGTGTACATAACACAGCAAGCTAGTGTTGCTATAAATCTAGCTGGGTAGCTTGCAAGCTAATAGCTAGCATCATATTAGGACATCGTCTAGCATATTAGCATGATAACCTCGACAGCATAACCGGCAAATAGTCTACCAGTAGCCGGTGGCAGTAAGCAGTTACTTCATCTGTGCCAAAGATGTGAGTCAGAGCGCTACCAAATAAGGGCAACAAATACACACATGTTAAATTAAAAAAGTCAGATAAAATATCATTTTATAGGTCGCTTTCTTGCCTGTCTAACGTATTGAACAGAAAGCTAGCTATTTCCGTGAAGCCGCTTGTGATGTTAGCGTTAGCCAGCGCTAACAAGCTAACGACATTAGCCTGTGAGCTACAACCCGTTAATTTTTTATTATATATCAACTACAGAAGCACGCGTATAACACGTGGCCAACATGAACAAAAAGCTGTCGAAATAAAGTGAAGTAACCTCTGAGCGCCTCTTGAAGGGAGTCAATTTCCATCACGTCGTTGCCCTCTGGCAGTCCTGTGAGTGTAAAAAGTAGACTGGCGGCTAGCTGCTGCTGCTAAGCTACGATGGCACAGGCAAAGAGGAGGGAGTACTTTAATATGGCGCCGTGAGGTCACTGCCTGTTCAGCGGCAGACGAGGAAGCGCTGCACCGGCAAGAGCGACCACTCGTTTAATGTACCAGTCTTTCTAATGACTGATTCATCACGAGTTGTTTCAATTAAAAAAAAAAAAAAAAAAAAAAATATATATATATATATATATCAAAGGCAAAGAATAATTTAATCAAACAGACTTAATACAAAAGCATACTGACATTTCTATAAAACAGGACAGATTGTTTATATAAATATGTAGATACATGATAACACGAATTCGTTTTAATACTTTAAATACACTAAGTCAACACGTACAAACTTCTAATCATTGTGTTTCTGAAGTACATGTACATGTTGTCTTTTTATTGGATGCACTTCAAAAATGTCTTCCCTCTTACCTGTCTATAAAAGGCCAATTTCTGTCAACGGGTATGGTTTATGGTTTATTTGCCATAAAACTGCATTTTTTTAAAGCAATCATATGTAACCATTAAGTGGAAATAATCAATTTCCAATTTAATACAAAAATAAATCTTGTGCTGTGATGCAGTTGCCTTCTGTCTACAGCATGAACCCACAACATATCCCCTCATTGGCATCAGCAAAAAGTTATCATTCACTAAATTCTGTATGCAGCTGAGTCCAACTGAACCCACTTTAAGTGAAAATGAGGCTGAAACAGACTCAGGACATTGCATTGTTTTATTTAGGAACACGTGACTATGCAGCCATTTTCAGTTTCCAGTTTCAATGATTTGATTTATTTCGACAATCAAACCACGTTTAAAGTAGTGCTGCTTAAACATATGACTCGTGTCCACAACATAACATACATCATATTACAAACTAAAATACCCTCTCAAACACACACGCATGCCTATACCACTCAATAGTAAACATCGGCAGACATGAATATTTATATGGCACATAATCAGCTGTAGTATGCAGTATGTGTCTTTTCTCTTTTAAATGCGAGCACTTTTGGTATTTGTTTACTCGGATAGTGTAGCATCTAATGTCAACATGTGTACATACAACCATCCACTCCTAATATCATTCTGAAAGTGCATTTTAACATTTGGCGTTTAACATATAAGTCTGTATTTTCTCTATTGTACTGTTTCTAATACTGTCAGTGGCATTTGGCAACTGCCGAAAAGACCGACACACAACTCTTCTCATTCACACATTCACATTTCAAGTTATTTTCTGGTAAAAACATTGAAATGATTTTAAAGGAGTGGTTTATGTAGCTACTACTTAAAGGAGAAAAACTTTCAGTTGCCAAAAGTTGACTTGTTGATGCTTGTTTGGCAAATATATGACTTCAAATTTGCTTTTATATTTGAGAGGAAGAGCTGATATTTCTGGTTGTTGTTGGGCCATGCAGTCTTTTTATTCCCCCACTGTTTCACCATTCTCATCATCCCATACACAACTGAGATGTGAGATTTTCAAGACGGTAATAAGAAAAACCTATTCTACGGCATCACTGACCAGCACTGTATGCTCTTCTGTATACATAGGCTTATTATCCACCTGAGGCTCATTAGGTTCATAAAAACATTTTTCCCAGGAATTGTCTAGTGCTAAATGCACAGCAAATGCTGAGTTCCATCTTGAAGATTCTGGCATTGAACATAATCCATAGCAAGATGGCCCTTGGTGTTGTCAGATTAAACAGAGTCTTCTTCCTCCATCTGTTATTTGTGTGGTCTGACATGTCGGACCACTTTCTCCTCAAACACCTTCTTCATGGTCTTTTCTATCTGCTTGAGGAAGACTTGAGGAATCCGACCACACAGGGTGTTGACTGTGTCCAAGAACTTGGTCTGGATGGGGTAGAAGAGTGACTGGAACATGTTGTCATCAAACGGAAACTGCAGGGACAAAGACATTACCCTATGTCAATCCTTGTCTGAAAACTATTTGAGTTTGATAGTTTTGTTTCATGCAACATATCACAGACTAAAGGGTATTTATAAATTCTGTCAGCAGGATTGGGGTTGGGTTCTCTATTAATCATAAATTACGGCACAGTTCATCTTTAAGAGGCTTATCTCCACAGAGCAGAGGGAACTGTCTCTGCTGCCAGAGAAAACAAATTCTAATTTTAAAAACTGACCCAGATTGTTTAATGCAAGCAAGAGAGAAAATACTCAAAGCTGCTCTTTTTTTGAGTTGTTGTCTCAAAAGGAACAGCTAAACATTTTGGTAAACGAGAACTCAGATGAAAAGAAGTGCTTCTGCCAATCAGTGATGTTGTAGTTCACATCCATGTCTGAGGAACTTGAAAAAGCATTTAATAAAAGGAACCAAGTGTGTTTCCAGAAGATTATGATGTGATATATGAGACAATGGCAAGTAAACCTTTGACTGTTTGGAAATAACATGTCATCATCTCATCAATGTATACGATTGGACTTCTGTAGGAAATCTTGACAAAATGAGAGCATAAGTCCTTAAATTATGGCCTAGAATGCCCAGTCACAGTGATCTTTACCTTTGATAACCAAATTCACTTCATCCTCAAGAGAACATTTGTGTGAAATTAACTCCAGGTATTCCTGTGATATTGTACTCCAGAAGAGGGATATCAGGGAATGAGAGTAGAGCTGTCATACCAATATGGGTACAATCTCAAAGGAAGGTTTCAAACACATACTGGAAATCATGCCATGACGAATTAGGTTGGTTTTGTGAACGAAGGGAAGCCCTTGCCTGGAGTAGTACGGAGTTCCTGATAAAGTACTCAGACAGTATGGTGACTGTACATGCAAACACACCAACTTCCACATTGCAATGGATGTGGGATTTCAACAGAGGGCACTCTGCATCAGTACCACAATGTGTCAGTACTCACTTCACGTATTGCATCATAGACAACTTTAAAAGCTGGCTGCTTGTCATCGTGATAAACACCACGGTTGCCGTGGAGGATGGACACCCCCTCCTCTTCAGCCCCTTTACAGTTACTCCCATACATACAGTGATCGGGCCTGTAGTTCCACTGGCAGGGGAAGATGAAGAGACACTCTGGAAAAAGAAAAACACGCATTGTGACTCATTCACTTCAACTGCAATAGCCAGGAGGATAAAGTGAGGGCAGTCGCTTATAGAGTTTGATAAAAACAATCATTCAGTTCACCTTGAAAAATCTGGATTAAAAGACTGTCCTATCCTATCTTACACTATAGAATATTTTTCTCTTTGTCCTCACAGTAAAGAGGCCTTTGAATGAAGACACAGCCATAGGCCTACATACAGGATAAGCGCTCTCTCCCATTTCATCAAATACCACCATCCCCACTGGAACACCCTAGTATGACTTTTATAAAGCAAACCATTGTGGACTCCATGAGGAAAAAACATTATGCAAAATGAGATAGTAGAATATATAGGGACTACACAGCTGGTACTGGAAGAATATCCTCAATAGATGGGCTAATATAAATGCTATGATTAATAAGGCCACCTGGTGAAGTTGTGCTCAGTGTATTGTATACTGCAATAGGTTAAATGGTCCATGTGTTTCAGAGACTCTCTTGCTACACTTGCCTGAGTAGTTACAGACAGACCTAATACAAAAATAATGTGCTGATCTGACTAATGGGTTTTTGAATATCTACTGCATCCACTGGATAAATGATAAATATATATTCAGTGAGTGTAACGCTCACAGTAAAGGATGTGTATAGCAAAACACCTTTCTACGGATTGTGTCCTGCACAGAAGCAGTACAAACAATATGGGGAAAAAAAGCATTGAGAAAGGAACATGGATAAGTTTGGAACAGAGTTAGGAAAATATATTATGCATTTACATAAAACACAGATGTAAAAAAGACCTCTGAAAAACAAACTAAAATGAAAACATGTTGCCCTTGAGCAAACTAATCAACCTCCAACCGCTCCAGCATTGCAGCCCAATGGCTGGTGGTGTACTGCAGCTTCAAGGTACGGATGTCTGAACATAAAATGTGAATGTGATGTTAATTTTTTAAATGACGGTCCCATTAGAGGAAAACAGACCATAAAGCAGAGGAAGCATTAGCTCCTTTGCACTGTGTGATTAACAGACTGTACCACATATGGTGGCCTTCCTGACTATCAGGATAAAGTATAGAGCAGGTCTATTCATCCCTCATTCCTACTCAGCTCCACCTTCTGCCCCCGTATGGTTTCTACTAGTTTTTAAGAAACCAAGATGGTGACTGCCAATTTACAAACTGGAGGCTTCAAAACAGAAATTTACAGACCAATGGGTGATATCACAGTGGTTTACCACTTGAACCAAAACATTATATATATAAAATATATAAAATTATATATTTTTTTTTACTTAAAAATATATAAATAAAAAGCGAGCTCTACCTAATTCCCTTTAAATTCCACTGAATCCTGATCTGAAGAGATTTTTGAAGTCTTTAGACGCCACATATTTCCATTGAACAAAAGCAAAAATAGATCAGAACAATAGTTGAAGACTAATGTGAGTATTCTTCTGGAGAATGCCTCAACATGTAGAACAAAATCACACTCCACTCTGCAGTGTTATCAGGCAAACACTAGCAATGCCAGCTCTGCCGATGGCTTGCAGCACTTAATGCCCACATCTGGCTGCTGCAGCTGAAACTCAGTCTGCTGCTAAAGTGTGCTTTTGCCTATAGTCACATCCTTGTGCGTTTACTGATCACACTTGCTTTGTTTGCAGCTAAGTAAGACACAGATCATGTGAGAATGTTGAGAGCACACAGTATCTTAAAATAGTTCTATATATACATACACTCTGATGTGTTAGATCTGTCTTTCATTGATCTTCAAAAGGCATTAAAATGAATGTGTTTTCAGGGAGACAACCCATCCTATGATCACTATAAATGACATTAATATCCTGCCAAAAACAGCTGTACCTGGATTGTAGTGGAAGATGATGTTAAGAAGATCCTGGTCTCCCCAGGTGATGTGGTTCTTGTATTTCTGATAGAGTGGATGTAGAAGATCCTCCCACGATAGGCCGGTGGGGATCATACTGTTCTGAAATACATAACAACAACCTTCAACACTAAGCAAACTGCTGAAAAGCAGTAATTTTTTTTTCTCCCAAACCACATCAAAGGAGGAGCACATTTATATTCAAGCTTCAATTTGCAATCTGCTGGCAGTATTAAGAATTGGAGAGCTGCTAAATTGAGTTCTGAGGGCACAAGTCTGTGATGCTAGCGTGGTAATCAGAAAGCTTCAGTCAAAGCCCACTCAGAGTACTCATCCTGTGACTTTAGTGTAAAAAAAAAAACAACAACAACACTGCGAGGTGTCGCAGCTCACTTTAGCTTGCAACTGATCTGAGTATAGTGTGGGAAAGGAACAATTTGTTGAAATATTATTGCCATCACAATATGGCCAAGTGCAAGAGCTCAGATGCTGCAGGTTGTTTTTTTGATTAAGGTAAAACCATTTAACTTACTGAAAAAAAAAAAAAAGAATGAAAGAAAGAAAATCTCCATAAAAGCATCCCAGCCTACAATTAAAATCATGAAAAAAAGAAGACTAAAATTATTAAAAAAAAAAATTTTTCCTGTATATAGCACTATTATAGGGCAATATATTTTGACCTTACTTTGAACACTGTGCTGCGGATTCTGGTAAGATTCATCAGCATGACACCAGAGTTGACCCCTGTGACCCCGTAGAAAGGGTGACGTGCAAAGCGGCTGTACCAGCCAATCTTGGGGACCTCATGCTCTGGAGCCATGGCTGCTAGCTGTGTGCTATTGAAGGACTTCAGGAGACTCCAGATGTCATCCATTGGCCGCAGGAACAGGACATCAGTGTCCACGTACAGTAGTGAGTCCACATCCTTCAGGATAACCTAGAAGCATAATCACAGAATATTTATGATCAGATTACTTGGATGCGATGACACCAAAGAATTATGTTCAATAAATAAAACTGCTAACCCTCTCCCCCTCTCCCTAACCTCTGCAGAAACAGTTTGCTCTACCAAGCAATGGCTCACAGAATCATAAATCGTAACTATGAAGTCTGCAGAAAACATTGTGAGGTTCAGTTTAAATCAAATGTGTCAAAGTGGGGTGCACATCAGATTCAACATAAAACAAGCTACAGTTTTAAGTCTGTCAGGTCATAGTTACACTGATAAAATGCTTACGTTTAACAAGTGCAATGTGTCTCAGTTTAGCATGTTATCAGGGTAATATTCATGAATTAGTATCACTGAATGTACAGCTGAGGTTAATGGGAATTTTGTAGGTATTTGGCTAAAAACCCAAGTAAAGCTGCAACCTTTAGCTGCTTAATTAATTTGTTGATGGATAGAAATGGCCAACATCTATTCAAATTTCTGTTTCAAGGTTCTGAAATGTGAAAGTTTTTTGCTTTTAAGATTCAGAGGTTTTGAAAAACTGCTTGAACTCATTTGGTGAGTTGGGAAAAGTGGTTTCGCAGACAAAACTCTCAACTAATTTGTGCTGTTGGCAAATCATCTTCAGTAGTTTAGAGAAGTAAGAAAATATAGATATTTTGTCTGTACTGTAAGGTTACAGCTCTCGGTTTGCACAATTTTGCAATTTTTGCAATGTTTCTTCCACCATACCTTTCAAATTTGAAATTTTCCACAGTTGGATCATTTCAAAGAGACTTGAGGACCTTGGATTTTTTTCATTACTTGCTCTACAATTTATCATAAATAAAGTCAATATCAAGACAGAGATAGAAGTCTGTAGAACAGTATCAGAAAATTACACAGTTTGGCTAAGATTAAAATTTTCTTGTATGCCTCAGTACAATGGGGACAGTTTTGGGTTGTTTTTTTTTTTTTTCCCCGAGAAACAAAGTATCTTCTGTGAAAACAGTACAAGGACGACGAGTGGAGTTCAAGACAAGTTGTCACAAAGTGCATTGCTCACAGACAGCTTACCATTCACAACATACAGCACAAAAACACTTGCCTCTGTGGCAGAGCTGTGACATGATAAAGTCTGAGCTGCAGAGTCAGCGGCGACCGCAGAATAACGCGGAGCTCTGGGTAGTGCTCAGAGGGCGTACTTGTGCTCTAACGTGACTGTGGAACATTGCTGCTCGTTACATTGTGGGTCTTGGTATATGACCAAGGTTCAACCTATCTTATCAAGCCCAAGCAGTGCAATAGCCCATCGTTCCAACAATGTAGCTGTATGTGTGTACATCTGTAGGGACCCTGAGGCTGGCTCAAGATGGTTAGCATCCTAACTTCAGTAGAGGAAAAGATAGGATAAGATTAATACTGGTGTTGCTTAGTGTCACTGGAGGGAGCCATTAGTGGATGAAGGATAGAAATTTGATGCCAAACTAACAAGGTATGTCGAAACTGCTGTTAAAGCCAACACAAGCCATCTGGTAGTAGGACAACGATTAAAGGATCCTTTGACCTAGTGCTTCCTTTAACCAGAATTTTTTAATAATCTGGTAATTTGGTTCTCCAATCTTCAATAAACAGGTCATTTGTGTAAATTCCATTGAGACGATATTGTCCTCCTGCCCTGTTTAATGGACGCAGACAGCAGTCATGGTGCAAACAGTATAACATGCCTGTGTATGCAATGACTTCTAAACAATGGCCCCACCCACAGTAAGAGGTGGACAAAATGAAGAAAAGGAAGTGGAATGACTCAACGTCAGTTTCCACTTCACTAAACAGCTCTCCAGTTCCAGCTGTGCCACTTCTTTCTCTCTCCCTCTCTTGCTCTCCTGCTCTCTCTCATCATTCCATCAGCCCTCGCTGCTTGATTCTCTCCTGGGCCAGATGTGGGGAGGTAAATGACTGCGGGATGCAGGACAATTATTTCAGGGCTTGTTTTTTGCTTTATTTTGGGTTAGGGTTAGGGATGAAGTAGTATGTTGCAGTTTCCCTGCTACTTCGAAATAAAAAAAGGTGAAATTTAGGACAATTTTTAGGAAGTAAGTAAGGCCTGTTAAACTGGTAACACTATAAATTATGAAGGTTACGCTGCGAACTCATGCGGCATGAAGTGCATCAATGACAGCATGTGATGGTACTGAATCAAGACAATTCAGATCATGTAGTGGCAAAAAGACTCGGTGCTCATAAGTACTTGGATTTCCTAATAAAGTGAACAGTGGATCTTTATTGATTGCCTTGCAACAAAAGGGAAAAAAACTATGGATCTGTTTGAGCTGCAATATGTTCATTACATGGTAAGTAAGCTGGCTCACATTTCAATGAAAAAGAAAATCAATAGCCAGACACAGCCTTCACTTGATACAATTAGTGGGTTAAGTCTCTGGAGACTGCTTATTTCTTAAGTAAGTGCTGAGAAGAAGGTGTGAAATCATCAATCACCGCGCCAGTAATTAATTATAATCATACAGTGCAATAAAATAAAGGGCAGGAAAATGCTGTTTGAGTAGAAATGAAATGGATTAATTAAATTTTTTCTGAACACTAGTTAATCACATTATGCATGGTGACTGAGGATGTGATGGGAGATAAGTGGTGCAGGCCTTACAGGGAGGAAGAGTCTCTGAGCAGCACAGGGCTTGAAGAGCTTCTTCCACTCATCTGCATTTCCCACTGAGAAGGTGATGGGGTAGATGCTGTACAGGAACTTGGAGGCAGCATGAGGCCACTGTTTTAGCTGCAAGTAAAGCAACACATCGCAGTTTATAAATAGGAACCATTAATGGACTCCTAAAAGGCTGAGTAAGAAAGAGCCATTATAAACAATCATTATTTTGAAAACTAACCTCTCTTTTTTCTCAATTATCAACATAAAATGGTGCATAGAGCCGGTCATTTAAAACACTGAAGTCATGTCTCATGGTGCTGTGCTGTTCCATGTTGAACTCATGCAGCTGCCAGCTGTTGTTTTATTGAGAAACCAATAGTCTAAACAAGGAAAGACACCCTCTTAAAAGTCCACATTGTATGGCTAGAGCCTATGTTATCTGACCTGTTATACCCTGCGTAATCATCAGATTAAGAGTTTGGCCCTGAAAAGGGTGAGAGCGCTGTGAGCTGTTGGCAGGGTTTGTGCTGACGAGGACGAGAGAGCAAAAGAGATTGCGAGCAACCCCTCTTCGAAATAGTCCAAACCATGTCTCTTAACACCGTTTATCTGCATAAGCTCCCTCCTGCACAAACCCGCCATGTGTGCAACATTAGCTAGGCATCAGCTACCAGGACTCTCTGTCCTCTATGTGGAGATTTTCTCCATATGGAAATAATAACCTCTTAGGGTTTGGATTTAAAGCTGATTAAGGTGCTTTAGGTACTGTTTGAGGTCTGTTAACTGGAGTAATTTTAACAGACTGTTGCAATATCAGTGGAACTGATCAAAAACCGACCAGGCACCTTTGTAAAGGTGACTTTGAAGTGCTACACGCTGCTGAAGAAAAAACTGTGTGTCTCTGTGATATATTATGCCGCATCCCTGAGATAAAAGGGTTATATGTCTGTACTAGAGGGAGTCAGCAGTAGAGCTCTGATCTTCACATTATCTATTACAAAGAAAGAGGGGGAATATATCACGTGCTGCATTAAATAAGAAATCACAGTGTGCTCTAAAGTAACATAGACAAAAAAAAAACAAACTCAAAAGAATCTTCCACATCTGATTTTGTGCCATTTTGTAACGGTTAGTACCATATACAATCAGGCGTCAGGAAACGCAAGGCTTTTTACCCTTTCTTCAAACTGTGGGGCCAAGGGGTCCTCAGCAAAAATGTGAAACTTGATCTTCTTGAGGCTGAATAGGAGGGCTGATTTGACCATGGTGAGGGTCTCATCCAGACGATTCCCACAAGCCACCACAGCCAAGTGCATGACCTCCTCAGCCCGGGTGCGCTTGATCACAGGCCGGGCCACATTATTCCTCTGTTTACTACAAAGGACATAGAGGGATGAGAATGATTAGTACACAAATGGTTTAGTATGAGACAGAAAACTTACCGTTAAGTAGTAAAATTGAAAGATCTGGGGTGCCCTTGAACAAGGCCTTATTCCCAACTACTACAGCAGAGCTCCTGAACGGACTTTATAAAAGAGGTTGGGGCCTTTCTGTGCAGAGTTCACATGTTCTCCCTGTGTCTGCGTGGGTTTCCTCCGGGTACTCCGGTTTCCTCCCACCATCCAAAGACACGCAAGTATGTTAACTGGTGATTCTAAATTGTCTTTAGGTCTGAATGCGAGCATGAGTGGCTTTTTGTCGCCGTTTGTCTTTGTGTGTTAGACTGGCGATCTGTCCAGGGTGTAGCCTGCCCTCGCCTGGAACGTTGGGCGGGATTGCCAGCAGCACCCCCCGTGATCCGGAAATGGAAAAGCGATAGAAGATGGATGGATGGATGATTTGCAGGATGTGCAATTTTGTGCAACACTGTTGTTTAATCTATATAGGACAAGGGCATGTGTGGGGGAAGTTGAGGGGATTAAACCTGATGATGATCACTTCTTTCAGAGACCTCATTTGCCTCATCGTTTGTAAATTGGTCTGAGAGCTGCAGAGCCTGTGAAGCACAATTTATAACTTAAAAGCATATATACAGGACTATATACAAGATAAAGCAATAATATAAAGGGATAGCGCTGAAATAAATCATGCAATTTCAAACTTTCATGGATGGTTTGACCTGGATGGAATTTCAACGGCTGAAACTGATTTCAATGTCTTTATGCTGCGTATATTCTATTAAAAATGTCAATTAAATCACATATTACCCCAATATCTTATTACTTCTTATTGACGCCTTCCAAAAGCCTATAAATCAGCCTTTGAACACAACAGGATACTAAAACCCTTCATTGGAAATATATATTACTGACCTCTTTGCCTTTACCTGGATCATTGAAAAGAAACCATTGGATTTATCCACCTCATTGCAGCGACATGCCACACCTGTACCAGATTAGATCGTTAGAGATATCAATTTTTTTCTCCCTGATTGAATCTTTACAAACAGAATATGATTATAACATGGTATTCCTCACCTTTTACTTTAATTCAGACATTTAAATGAAAACTGAAAAACTCCCTATTGTATAGTGTTTCAACAAAAAACTAACTAAAAAAACAAAAATCTACTGTCCACTATCAACAAGCTGTCAGTCATCACCATACAATGCCCAAGATAGCTAGCTGCAAATAGCAGCTAGTACACCAAGCTGTCTGAAAACAATATGCCCCCTGTAGCCTATCTGCTACTCTGTTGCCATTTTTTGAGCTGTATTTCACTAAATTGTCCTAATAGCATAAATAAGTTTACACTGATTCTAATCAAATTCAGAAAATAACCATAAAACGTAGTAAGTGCATGCTTTGCTGCAGATCACAGGGCAGACAGAGGTCAGTGACATCATGTGCAGGTCAGACAAAGGTCAGTAGCATTATGTGCAGTGGAAAGGGTACTGAAAGGCCGAAAATAGGAAGACTCACCTACCAAGCTTACTCATTTACACACTGGTGTTGTACAAGGAGTAGACAAACAACATCCTAAGGAGAAGTGAGCTGTAGCAAATGTCACCACACAGAGGCCAATGTGTGATAAGTTCTTTGTGTGCAATACAACTGTTTCCTCTGTTAAGTGCGTTTCAGGTTACATCCACGAGGCACTAAATCTGTCACCGTCAGACAAAGGAAGGAAACTGAAGCGAGCCAATCAGAAGACGAACAACACCCATGCACATTTCCTTGTTTATGAATATGTAACTACACTGGATCAGGGGAAGTCAGATTATCAGACTTTGTGAACTGACACGAGGATGGTATGCTGGTCAGAGAGACATAGTCTGATCCAGAGCTCTGTGAACAATCTCTTTTCTGTGGCTTATTTTGCTGTTAAAATGTTGCTGTTAAAAACTTGTTAAAACTAATCTGAACATCTCCCGCATCCTTCATCAAACAAACATGCGAGTTCCAATGTGGAGGAACTCAACAATTACTACAACTAAAGAAAGGAATGTTAGCTGGCTGAAGCTCACTAGCTAGTTGCTAGTGGATTTATAGGCGTATTAAAAGTGTTGCTCTTGAGTTTTGAAAATCATGTTGACAATTTTTTTTTTACCTGATACAGAATAGAAAAGGTGAGGGTGGCATGGTGGCATAGTGGTTAGCACTGTTGCCCCATTAAGCCTTTCTGTGTGGAGTTTGCATGTTTTCTCTGTGCACTTTTCCTCCCACCGTCCAAAGACATCATGTTTTGGTTAACTGGTGACTCTAAATTATCTGTAGGTCTGAGTGTGAGTGGTTGTTGGTCTCTGTCTGTCTTTGTGTGTTGGCCCTGCAGTGGACTGGGATTGGCTCCATCACTCCCCGTGACCCGGAAAAAGAAAAGCCGTAGAAGGTGAATGAATGAATGAATGAATGGAAAAGCTGAATGAGGCTTGCTAGCATTAGCTAATATTCGTCACTGCTCATGCCAAAACAAGCAAGCCTGTAGACCTGGAGGATACTGAATATAGCATGGTGTGTTTAAATTTATGAAAGAGGAAAGGTTTACTTTGTTCTTTCAGAAATTTTAGGTAGTCTTACTATTTGATTGTGATTATGTTTTTTCAGCACGTTGGATTCAGGTTGACTTTCTCTGGACATATTGATTAACTACAGTAAATGTTAAGATTGCATCCATCCAGTCAGAACACAGAATGGGTGGTGTCATACTCACACATTATTTTTATCTGTTAGCTACTCTTCCATCTGCGGCCAAATGCATGTCATGAGCATGGCAGCACATGTAAGGTTTCCTCCCTACTCATGCCAGTATGTCACATCTTAACAGTAATGGCCTGTCACTTCATGGGCATGTCAGCAACACAGAAATTCATTTTGGTTTCTATGAGAATCAAGTGAGGGAAAAGAAGGGCAATGTATTCAAGGAAATAACAGGTCCCCACCACATTCATCCTGCTTTTGCCAGACTGGGCACAAATTAAAGGATTTCTCAGAAAAGCATGACATTCTGTTCCTTTGCACACACTTCAACACCAAAGCCACACTATCACATACACACACAACCAGTTCTTCTTCTCTGTATCTCTGCAACATCTGACTGGGCTTTGTTCTTACATGCTCAAAGGCAAGAAGGCAAGAAGTTGCTCTCCATGAGTTAAAATAAACTCAAATACCACCCCCCCCCCCCACACACACACACACACTACATGAGGTTGGTTATAATAACATGCTCAAGATAAATATTATTCTAGCCCATAGGGAGAGAACACTGGCACACATAAAAAGAACAAACAACCTTTTGTTAAACGTTTTCTGGGGGAACAGTGGAAGGCAAATGGTTTTACATCTAAAGACTGCGCCTTTCAAAAAATGAGCATGGATTTCCTGTGAAATTTCTGTAAAAAAAAAAAAAAAAAACCGCATGGGAAGAAAGAGGAGTGAAATTTGACAGGTGGGTTACAGGGTTGTCTCCAAGCGTGACACATTGTTTACTGCATGGCTACGTGACAGTGATGAACTTCAGATTAGGATGAATGAGAAGGTTCTGAGAAATCTGTCTGCCACGCTTCAAAGGCTGGAGCTCTGTCAAGGTTGTTGAACACACAGTTCTATTTTCCAACAGAAAATGCAATCCATATCTCCTACCCATGTGTAATTATGTCGCACTTAGTCATGGAAAATAAATGTCTTTGAAATGATTTCTGCATGAAATTGGGTGACAAAACAAACCAAAAAAATAAAATTAAATAAAATACAACCCAAAAAACGAAAACAATTGCCTGTGTTGCAAAAAGAATGGGCTGTGCACATGATGTTTTATGTCATGGCAGTGTTCCCTACATCTGGAAGCAGTCAAAGAGAACAGAAGAGGTACAAAGGGAGTGAATTCATTACAGGCTGCAGAGTGAGCATAAGAGCAGTTCACTGCCTGCACAGCACCCCAGCTAATGCTTTTAAATCACAGAAGAAGGTGCATGTACAGGAGAAGAGAGTTAAAAACCAAAGAGTACCTTGAAGGCATTTCATTAATCCCACCACTTTGTCATTATGTTTGGCTGGTATCAAACATGGTTAGTCTGGTTTGAACCAGTAGATAGAGCCATTTAATTGAACGCGCTGACAGCATGCCCTTCATCTTTGGGTAGGTGTAACCAAAATCCAGCTCTTCATAACAATCTGAAAATATCAGGCTTCATGAAAAGACACCTACAGATGTTTATTTAGATTACATGTGGGGGACTATCAACGGTCGGCAAATGCAGTCACAGCCAGATGCCTGAAACTACAGGCAATATGTTTTCACTCAACTCAACCTATTACATGAATTTCACTCATCGGGATGTCTGGATAAATCATCTAACCCAGATTTCACTAATTTTTTTGTTTTTCACCCAAACTGTGCTGGCTAAAACTGGTGAAACCTTGTATGGAACATGTATGGGGTGGGTTTCCATCAACATTTACCAAAAAGAAATCACAGTTAGGATTGTCAAGCCCAATCAATAATTGGTAACTGCAATTGCTGTCGGGCAAATGCTCAGTAACAGAGATGTGATAGTGCACATAATTTACCCAGCTAGTTCAGAGCCAATTGTTTAGTTTGACACCTAAATCTCTTTTGGGTAATCCAAATAGTTATAGCCTAATAAATTCCTATATTATTAGCTAATATTAACTAGCTGATATTATGATTATATTATTAGCATAATAAATAATTTTCTGACTGTTGTTGAAGTTTGACTCATTGGTCTGTGCAACCCACGACCTAATCGCTTCCTCATCATCGTCCTCCAAAAAAGAGAAATACTTTCATAATTATACTACCAATGCATTTATAAAGACAACTAGAACAATAACAACAACCCATTGTCAGTTGTAAAGTCTCTAAATGTTGCACTCTGCTTTTCCCGCTTTCTTCATGCAAAGCGGCTTTCCCATTTTCTTGCTTTTATGAAGCTTGAGGATACCTTCAGTATTTCTTCTCATTTCCATCAGTCCATCGTGCCAGCTCAGCATAAACAAGAACAATACCAAAAGTTGAAAAACATGCCTCAGACATTACTGTGACCTCACACCAGCACAAGATCTATGGTGCAGCATTAAAAAATATGCCTGCTGCTTGTAATCTCTATGATTTCAATTCAGACTGTTTAATCTTTAAATAACAAAAACTTGTGATTCAACTTACTGACGCAACCCAAAAGCCCCAAATCTCTCATTTCCACAGCCCATCAGATAAAAGCAAACACAATTACATGAGGTAGTTGCATTTGACGTTGTTTGTTTCGGTTTGCTCAATCACTGTCATCTTTGAACTTCCAGGAACATTTTTGACATTTTTTTTTTATGTGTGATGGGAAATTTTCTAAGCCTTGGCTTTGAAATCCTGTTCTCCTGAAGTATTGCATTTTACCCAGTGGAGGTCTTTCCAGCACCTCCTTCCACACCCTCTGTGACTCATTTACCAGTAATTTAAAAGCCTGTTTAAGAGCCACATCTAACTGGTTCTGATGAAGCTCACAAAAGCACTATCTCCTGCCAGGTCAGGACACACATGCAGGCAGGGAGATTTCAAATTGCAAGCATGGAGTGCTCAGTCATGCAAGGTGACATTTTTATAGCTATGCATAATGCCGCTGTGAGAGAGGGTGACTTCTCTACTGCAAGAAGCGCTGCTTAGATACATTCGAAGTGACAGGGGCGAGGGATTTGTTTCAACAAGTATCAACACCCATCTAATCCTTTAGATACACACCTTTGTTCAATGCAAACAGATAGAGGAGTTACACTGCATTTGATACACATGCAGAATGGAATAACATCAGAGTGAAATGATGATACTGATGGAAGGATTAAGAGGCAGGGCTTATGAAATCCCTGAGCAATTTATTAGTATTAACTTACAGTGAACCATCATTTCTCGTTCGATTGCTTTATCATTCAAGAATAGAATTTTTGAAATTAGCTGATTTGTCCAGCCAATATTCTATATTGATACAGAACAAAGACAATCATTATAATCTCTCGTATGGGAGTAATTATATAAGTTATTTCAGATGCTTTTATTTAAAGCTCTTTTCATAATTGACCAGTCATTTGTCTTAAGATAGTTACTGAAGGTCTTCTTTTTATTTTTAGCCACAGGAAGTAGTGTGATGTGTTGAGAGGAAATGATATGATTAGGAAAAACAGGGATGTTTGTCTATTAGCATGCTGCACAGGAAATGTGTCCAGTGCTCAGATTTAAAGAAGACTAAAGTGTCAAAAGCGGATGTGAGCATAGCACCAACACTCCTGTCCCAAAAATCACAGCTAAGCTCTCCTTTTATATCCCAGTGATTTGGTGTAGAAGCATAAATACATTACTGTTGACTAATTTGCCAAGGTCTGTGCAGCTACTACTCTAAAACGATGCCCCATTGCTCAGATTTCTCTGGCTTTTATACACCAGTGAACGTTTTTAGTGGCAAAACCTGCAGCAGTCAGTCTTGAGCATTTTCCAAACCTGTCGGTATTTTTTTTCTTCTTTTCTTTCTTTTTCTTTTTTTTTTTTTTTTTTCTAAACAGCCTCTGCTGACCCCTTCCACCCAATCTCTCTTATCAGTGCGAACACACATGGAGGAGTGTGGTTTGGGGGGGGACGTAAAAGGTCCTTTCTCAATGGACCGCCTTGATGGGTTTTATCTATCAAACAGCGTCCCCAACCTTCAGTCTGGCATTGAAGCAGAATACATATTATTGCCTGCCCGTGACATAGTTATCTCTTCGCCACCACATCGTGGCTGTTGTGGCATTGGTGGCATTCAACCCAGGAGCAAAAAACCTGGGGGACATAGGAAGCTGAAATTAGAAAAGCTGATAGACATCCTTGGACAGAAATAGCACCTGACTCTTTGCATACATTTTCGAGGCTGGTGAAGGAGATGGTGGTTTAATCTGACCATACGATAATCAAGAGAAAGAAAACCACATCTGAAAAGTCACAGACTGCAATGGCTGACTTTATCGGGAGAGCAGCAAACAGGATGGGTTTCCGTTTTGTGTTATTTCCACTGAAACTACTTGTTGGGCAGCCATAACTACTGTTTGCACATTTGTGTCCTTAATTAACTAACATTTATATCTTTCAAGGTGACCTTTGCCCCCATATAAAAACAAAAGAGGGGTGTAACAAAAAGGCCTAAACACCAAGGGTCAAACAATGAAGATTTAGAGGTGAAGTAGTGATTTGTCATTCTGGTGTGTTGTTGCCTGATGTCCCCCACTGTGACCACTGCCAACATTTCATCCTCATCACATTAGTCATGCTCTCTACTCACATTTCAGCAGCCCTCCTCTGATTGCAGCAGCCTGATTCACAGTTCAAGACGCGAGAAGAAAATAATGGTTATAAAAAGCAGCCAAGCAGATGCCCATATGGATGTTTAAGTGTCCCCTGACAGATGAGGCTATTGTGGAGCCAGCGTCCTTGAGCACAATGTAGGCAGTTTGATGGAGGGGACACGTCTGCTTCAAAGCGCGATTAAACACCGACACAGTCGCTCTTGTAACTTACCGGCCCCGGTAAGGGTGAGGATAAGCAACACCAAGTAGTTAACGATGCTGTTGTGTGAGCACAAGAAAAGAGAAAGGACGCGGAGAGAAGGCGCTCATGATAGACAGAGCAGCAAGAAACGAACTCCCCTCACCTCTTTGCATTCACGCTGGCACCTCCGCTGATCGCCTTCCCCTCTCTCCGTCCCCTCGGCGGCTGCTCCGCACGCACGCCGACTGCGATGGGCGCTTTCCTTGCAAACTTTGGCGCAACATCGCGTCCAAGCTCAGGGGGAAGCGGGGAAGACTTGCTGCTCTCCTTCTTCTCCTCTACAACTTCTTTAAGCAGCGGATCGTCCGCGGCGTTGCCCCCCCAAAAGTACAAAAGTAAGAAAACTCCGAAACACACGGCGATCACAACTACTTTACAGTGAATCCGCATGGTGAGAGCGACTTGTTGCGGGTGGAGGAGGGAGCGAGGACCCTGCTCATGTCTGCGACTGACGGAAAGCAGCCCGAGTTGACATTTTGTTACCGATCCCCGCTCGCATTTTTCTGCAGATGATGATGGAGAGCGGAGAGGAGCTCATCACCGTCCATGGAGGATTTCACTGGGGAGGTGTGGCCTCTAAACCATTACCGCAATTGCGCCACTACTAACGCATGGTTATTTGCAATTGTAATAAAAGTGTGGACCTCACTCATTTATCTGCGTCTTAATTTACTTTTTATGTAATTTTTATCAATGGAATTGCTAAAACAATGTTATTAGTGTTTCCATTTTGGTATCATTTTAAAACTACTTGATGTTTATTACAGTACTTTGTTAGGTAGCAAAAATACCATCACAGCAGGTACAACAAGCAATGGTAAAAAAAAAACCGGCAATATTATGAACAAGAAATAACTGTAATACTGAAAATAAACTACCATGTGTATTCGGTTATATAACTGCGCGAAACTAACCTTGGTGTAATATATATGTATATTGTATGGATTTTCCCAGGTACAAGTCACTCCAGGGCTTACTAATTCAAGTGATAGCAAATGTTTCAGACACACGTTATATCGACCTCTGCTGATACTTCAGTATGTCTCTGAACTTAAGCGGTTGAGGAGGATTTAGCTGCTGGTTTCGTCTCTCCGTTACGGTAAAATATGGACGCTGCGCTTCAGGACTGCAAGTGTGGTTTTTGGGAATAACAACATTTTTTTGGTGAGTTTATGTTCTTAACTGTAATATAAGTGCCCCGTTTCCTTCGCAGTCTCTCGGGTGGTTTGAACAGCCCGTGTTGACTTTATGCCATGAAAATACTAATTTTAAGTAGCGATGAGGAGTGTGAGTTAGCTAGCAGTGCTGCTAACACTGTGCTGTTAGCTGAAGCACACGAGGAAACCAGTCGTGTGTTAGCTGCACTTACAAGCTAGAAATACAAACAAACTTTAAAAATCCGCTTCATCTGTACTGGTGGAAAGACTGACTCGCCCCTGACATTCATTCCGACCGTCGTACGGTTTTCGGGGTGTTTGGCGAAAGAACGGATACATGCAGCACAATGAACGAACCAGATTCTCTCCAGTTTAAAACCTTAAGGTTTATTACACATGCTGTGTTCGCCGACATAGCCTCACAAGGCTGCTCTTTAAGTAATGCAGCAAAAAATTAACAACGCTAATTAAATGTGGGAAGATGAGCATTGTAGAGTCCTCTATTTACTAAAACGGGTTCATTAATGGTTAGAAATGCACACATTTGAATAAAAGCCAGATCTTATTGAGTGTCCATCTTCACTGTGTTTAAGTGTGTGTCTTTGGAGACATGAGAGAATACGAGACATTTCAATCTAACACTCAGACATTCTTCTACGTTGCATCAACAAGAAGGGAGTGCTTTATGTAAGAAACCAGCTTTGTTTCTAGCTGTCATCATGAGTGTAGCCTTCGAGAGGCTGCGGCTATTGGACACGTGATCGACCTAAAATAACATTGAATAGACTCAGCCACAAGGTGGCACGCTGCAGTCAGCTGCTCCATGATCCATGACAGCCTGCTGGACCGCTGTGTGTTGTAATCTTCTACAGATTAACTGGGATTTGTTACTCCCACCATTGACTCTGCAGGTCTGTAAAACATCAGCATTTATAATGATAACTCCAGCCTTTGACCTCAGCCAAGATCCAGACTACCTCACCCTCAACATCCGTGTGCCGTACACCAGAACATCAGCGTTTGACCTCTTTATTGATGGGACAGACTTTAAATTCTTTGCCAAGCCCTACTTTCTTAGGTGAGTTAACCAATGTGCATGAATGGGTGTAACTGTACAATAATAATCTGTGTTTATACTGAACTTGGACGAATGGCTGGGTGATAAAAGGACTTATTTCCCATGCTTTTTCAAGTTGTGCCATCTTACACTTGACTTTACATGTTTCTATCAGTAGAAAAACTACAAAGTAAAAAAAAAAAAAGGCATGTTCTCCTTTGCTTTTGTATTTGCCACCATCTATCTCTATATGGCATATGTTAAGACTTTCCCTCAGTCAGACCCCAAGGAGTGGGTATTTCATGCCTGTATAACATCTTGGCTTGACGATTGTAATTCTTTCTATACAGACGTCGACCAGTCATCCATTGAATGCATGCAACTTTTAGAAAATACTGCTGCTTGCCTACTGACAAGTGGGATCATATTACACCTGTGTTGCATTCTCTTCACAAGCTTCCTGTTTGTAACAGGATTGTTTTTATGCTTGACTTTTAAATGATTTTACAGAACCTTGCCCAGCTAATCTTCTGCATAATCATACTATAGCTGGAGTACTGAGGTCCCCTGACCAGCTGTTTTTAGATGAGCCTGCAAGCAGGCTTAAACAAGAGGCAATCAAGCCTTCATAGTTGCTGCACCAAACTTGTGGAACAGTCTACAGTCTCACGTTAGATCTTGCCCTGCTCTTTAGGGTTTTAAATTGTTACTCAAGAGTCATCTTTTCTGCTCAGCCGACATTCTCCATTTATACCATATCCTATTCCTTTTTATTGGATTTATTATGCATTTCTGTCCCTTTTGTTTTATTTTCCCTGTTGTATGTTTTAATGTGTAAAGCACTTATGCCAACTTAGTTGTTGTGCTGTATAAATAAAGTTGCCATGTTTTACCTTGCCCTAGACTAAGTCTTCCTGGAAGGATATTGGAGGATGGGAGAGAAAAGGCCAAATTCGACATTGATAAAGGTAGGCCACATTATGATCAAGAGGTAGAAAAGCAGCATGACTGGTTTTATGGTGACAGACACTGTAAATTTTTGTTGACATGTTTCAGTGAAGGTCCTTATCGATGTAACACCAAAGGGAGCTCAACATTGTGGCTTCTGTGCAGTGGTCTGTATATGAGCAAATACCCATGATGTAAACACCAAAGTTAATTTATCACGCACAAATCAAGAATATTGTCCAATATTCAGAGAAGGTGAAAGCTGTTTTCCTGGATGTTTGTTCTTCTTTAAAGGAAAGCTTTCTTTCCTTCAGAGGAGAAGAAGCTTTTTCCCAGGATTTTATTTTAAGTATTTTCAAAAGTTTCGTCTCTATGCTGAGTTAAACACCCCACAAAAATTGAAGATTTATACACAAAGAGAGACAATGACATGACATACGACAGTCCTTTCCTAAAGCTGAATCAGGCTGAGCCATTTTCAACTAGACTTTTAACCAAGTATCTAAATTCACTGTTCATATTTTTGTTTGTTTTGTAGTTTACTCTTTATTTATACAGGTAATTTAATTGAGACACTGAGTCTCATTCTGAGGAGAGACATGATTCAGACAGACGTACAATGGAGAATTAGTTACAGACACATTTATCATTAATGAAAAGTGGAAGCACAATGAATACACTAAAAGCACAAGCAACTTTGCTTTTTGCAGTGCCCTTTGAGTATGTTTAAAATCCCTTAGTACTATGAAGCTGGACAGCTTCACATCCTGCTGTAGCATGTTCCATGTTGAAGGGGCAGAGCAAGAAAATGCATTTTTGCAAAGCTCTGTATGTACTGAGGGAAGTCTGAAGTTAATAAAGGTCTTGGAGCATAGTCTACGGCTGCTCTGTCTGTATGACATTGGAGAGTAAATATGTTGGCAACAGTCCAAAGATGGATATGTAATTCTAAATTATACCAATGTGAAAGTGTCTGTATTGAAAATGATGACTAATTGATCAGAGAATACAAAGTGCAGTAGTGAATGAGTAGAATCTTAGTGCTCCATGATAGGCAGCGTCTAACATTTGCAGAGAGCCGTTTGGGGGATTCATTTAATTCATGTCATTCATGTCAACAAAATCAAGAAGAAGTTAGAAAGTGGTAGGAATAAGATGTTTACTGGCATTGACTTGGATGATTGTCTTTGTTTTTTTTCTAATTGGCACTATCTATTGCTATATGGAATATGTCCAGCTTCTACCCTCTGTCAGACTCGGAGAGGGTGATTCATGCCTTCATAACATCTTATAAACAATTTCACCATAGTCTAGAGGAGGTATGAAAGAGACAGCAGTAAGATGTTTCCTTGCATTAAACAATTCATAAAATTTGTTCCAAATAAAGAGCTCAAATTGCAATTTGATTTTCCTTTGATGATGCTCAATGTGGAACTTAAATGAAAGATTTTCATTCGTTAAAATGCCTATGCCAATGGTTTATTGTAAATATTATGACATGGTAGAGCAGCATCATACACAAACCATTGTTTGTGCCTTCTTGCAAACTGCCACTGAGTTGCCATGTAATAAAATGTAAAAACAATCATTGCAACTGAAATCTTAAATCACAATCGCTAATAATCATAATAATATTTCTGCATATCTTGCAGACCTAATTTTCAAGGGGTGTTATTTTTGAGAAATATGCTCAAGCCAGGTGAAGGCAATTTTTATTTTTGCTATACCATTTCACCACATCTTGAGGCTCTCTCCAAAGAGAACATGTTTAGGCCTTCTCAGTCAGTAATCATTTACAGAAACCTAAAGATTCCTATCAAGAACAGGCACTTGGCAACTGTGTCAAAGAGAACCTTTTTTTTTTTTCTTCTTCTTCTTCTTTCTTTTTTTTTAAAGGTAGAAGCCTTGAACAAAACCAGACCAGGCAGCCATCTGCCTTCACTGATTGGGTTGAGATAGAGAACAGTGGAGAGGGTCAGATGCAAATCTAAGTTTTTAAAACAATTAAGAATCTTTGACAGATTTCTATCGTCACAATAACATGTTTGGCATTGTGACATCACAAATCACAATAGCGAGTGGCTGCGGATGCTCTCCATTATATTGATGGCCAGTCACACCACTGCAAGACCCTGAAGCATGTTTCTAATTGCAGCAGTAATTGATCCCCAGGGTGTCTTTAGTTTGTACTGGAGTCAATCAGCCAGAACAAATTAACTCACTGATCATGTTATTTCATCTCTTCAAAGGGCCGCTGGTACCATCTGTAACGTCGTAACGATCACAGCCAATGATAGGGAGTTTTTCTTTAAATAGGGGGGGCTCTAATTAAACAGCTTCTATTCATTATTGGCCGATTTTCACTCAAACTATTTTTTATTCATTTTATTTATTTATTTTATTTTATTTTATTTTATTTTATTTTATTAATTAATTAATTAATTAATTTAGTTTTGTTTTTTTTTTGTTTTTTTTTTTTTTCAAAAAAGCCAATCATGTGACGCCATATCCTGACTGTGCACAGGGAAACCAGTTGGACACAATAAATTATCCAGTCTCGCAGTTTTTCAAGAAATCTTAAAAAAAGAGCAAAATTACAATATGCAATGTCCGTGACTCCAAAACTGCTCACTGTGGAAATCATCAATGACCTTTTAATACTGCCAACCTCATTAGACATTTGAGAACCAGTCACCCAACGGAGTACTGAAAGTATGAGAAACAAAACCAGGAAAACCCAATCAGACTTGCTCATCCAATCATCCATTGTTACTTTAAGCTTTTAATTGTATTTTTACCATATTGTCAGATACATTCAGTTTTATTTCTATAAGTGGTGCGCAATGCCACAATATATACAACAGGTTAAAATTGAGAACCCCCCACCTACCCATCTTGTGATCACTAATCAGTTTTGGCAGATACTGATTCCAGTGATCAGCCCCAAAAAAGCTGATCAGAGCATCCCTACTTTAGATATACGTATAACAAGCGAACAAAACACTAAACACAAAAATGAATGACTAATGGCATGAAGTTCACCATTGTCTATACAGTTCTCCCTGTCACTGTGATTGGTATTTGACTTTCTGTTACACAGAATCAGCTGTAATGAACTTGTCTTTACAGAGACGTCTGCCTTATGGACTCTGACACCTCCTTGCCTGTCTGTCAGCATGGCTCTAGTTAACACGCTGTGTCTAAATAAGCCTGTAACATCTGCTAATAAAGCTCTGCTAATGAGTGTCCTTGTTTAGACTTATCATGAGCAATCATTAAGATCCTTCTTTCAGGCTCTCCAATCCGCAAGGCCTGCAACTCAAGCAATTAATCAGCTTCTATCGTAAAGTGCTTGTAAGCTTTAACACTTGGGTGCATTGAAATTTTACGAGGTCTTTAGGCGACCATCAGATTATCTGTCTGGTGAAGGCAAATCATTCTTATTCTTCTGCTCGGTGTTAATAGCAGTTTGTAAAGCAGCCACTTCATTTTGAAGTATTGCACCTGCAGGTGGCCTGATTTATCTGCTGTGGGAAGAAATACTCACTTTCATATTCAAATGTGTGACTGATCAATCAACATCTTTTTTCTTAGGATAGGATAGTTCTTATCCTATGTAGTTATGTAGTTCAGACAACTCTTTTGCGTGTGCTAAATTATTTCTTGTTCAGTTGCCTGCTCAGCAACCCTCAGGCCCCTGGGAAAGGTCCCGGTTCCCACAATGGGCTGACTCAAACTGCCTGACCCTGGAAAGAAAACTGCTGATTTTATCACCAGTCACTGAAGTTGATGTTAATCATTTCACAGTATTGACAGTATTGACAATACTACAGTTGATAAACTGTAAAAAGTTAGCTTTGAATGGCAAATTATTACTCAATAATTACAAAGGTCTATTATTTTTAGCAGTTATAACCAAATGGAAACTGACTGACATCAGCCAATGGTTTGTGAACAACCATTTTGAAACCTTGGCTTTCTAATTTGGCTTGGTTTTTTTTTTCAACCCACAAGGAAGATGTTTGGACAAAAAGGTGGAGCTGAGGAGTGAGGGGAGGAGCTCACCACCGTGTGTGGTAAAGTCATGTCCTAATTTATACCATTTTCCTCTAAATAGGACCACTATTAACTCAGGAGGAAGATGTTTAGAGACAATAAATCAATTAGAGGATTAGGAATATTTTCATGTAGAGTTCAATACCAATAACAATCTGGCTTCCTCGTACAACCAGTGGAATCACCCCGTAATGGTCAATTGATTAAAATTTTAGATTTTACATTCTTCAGAGCCCTGTGATGGACTTGCGATCTGTCCAGGGTGTACCCCGCCCCTCGCCTGGAACGTTGGCTCGGGTTGGCTCGGGTTGGCTCGGGTTGGCTCCAGCACCCCACGACCTGGAAACGGACAAGTGGTAGAAGATAGATGGATCGATGGACATTCTTCGGTATTGATTTCATTTTTTAACTAAGGAGTCAATACCTACTTTTTATCCAATGGTAGTGTGCTAGACCACAAGAAGTGTACAACATCATCTCCAGGTCGAAGGTCAAATGTATAAAAGCCTTTAACTGCAGTCCTAAGTATTGTTCCTCTACTTGTAATTGGCAGTTACTTTGGTTATCAAATGGTTTTGCATTCAGTCGTGGCTCCAGGGTAATATCACGCTCCTTCAAACTGAAAATGGGATTGTGACAGTGGGTGGTGCTGAAGAAGCTGTTCAGTTCTTTTCAGAGTCAGAATCGTCAGCCCTATGGCAAACATTGTTACTGATGCTCAACCAAGTTGCCCAGCGTTTGAAAATTAACAACTGCTGAGTTAAGCCATTTTGCCATTTTTTTTTTCGAATTGGTTAATAAATCCAGTTATTTCATACATACTTATCTAAGTCCCATTTTAATTTAATTGAGTCATCGGGAGTTATTCTGCTGGGAAGTGATGAAATTATGTGATTTAAGGAACAGTTCGAGGCAATGTCGTGCTTACTGGTTTTCCATTCCTACGTATTTTGCCTGGTGTTAGCAATAGACTCAAACACAGTTAAATTCCATCCATCCATCCATTCATCTTCTACCGCTTTTCCGTTTCTGGGTCGTGGACAGTTAAATTCTTTAATAAAAGTAATAAAAGTAAAGTCTTAAATAGCTTGTGAATGGTGCAGAAACCTCAAACGTATGAAATAACAAACAGCTGAGATATATATAGGAGATCTATATTAAAAATAATCCCTTCGTGTCCTAAACTGCTCTAGGTCTCTTCACACTTCGAGTCCCTAAAGAGACACCAGGGGAGCACTTTGAGGGACTCCAGATGCTGACGAGTCTACTTGCCCCAAAAGGCTCCCGTTCAGCTAAACCATTAGTAGAGGATTTAAGCACAGGTAAGTCAATTCTGTGTATGAGTTACTGAATATCAGTCCTTTGGACCAAATGGGCAAACAAGTAGCAAGGAAGTTTCTCAATGTTAATCAACAACCAATCAAAATTTGGTTTCAAAGGATTCAGTCAAGGGGCAGAAAATTATGAAGAAGATGATGAAGAAGACTTTGACTGGCAGGTTGAGCAAGAAGTGTACATGGAGAGCTCTGAGGGAGAGCTGGGAGCCCAGCAGAAGTACGGTTTTGGCAATCAGAGATCTGGAGTTTTTGCCAGGTTACAGGTGAGATCCACAAATAAAGTTTCTCCCGTAGTCCTTACATGGATGCAATTAGACAAACGTAAAGATTATGTGACAAAAATGCTGTTATGTCTGAACAGGATGAGCTCAGTGATGTGATTGATGTCAAAAACCCAGAAGGAACAACAGCAGCAGAGAGGAGACAGGCGAGGCTAGAGGCAGAGGCATCTGCTTTTTCACCTGACCACTACCTGTGGGTTTATCAAAGAGAGCTGCTGAATCTGGCTGTTCTTGTTCTCGGATATTTTTGTCAGCTAACACCCTGTCTCACCTTAGGGCTGATTTGTTTGAGGATGATGAAGTAAAGAGACTGTTGAAGTTTAGACCATGGTGGACAAAGCTGAGTCCTTCCCCAGAGCTGGAGGGAGAGGCTGGTGAGTTTGTGTTTTCCTGTCATGATCTTTTTTAGACGTCATTTTTATCAAGTGAAGTGTGTGTGTGTGTGTGTGTGTGTGTATGTGTATATATATATATATATATATATATATATATATATATATATATATGCAGGGGACAGGTTACTGAAGTAAAAGCATTAACAAATCTTGCATTCAAAATCCTAGTAAAAGGGCAATATGTGTTGGGATATTACTCCCTTCTTTCCAGACACTTATGTAAGTTCAGGGAAAACATACTCCTTACGGGAAGGCCCCAGACTTGGGATTTGAACCACTGACTCCCAGGTTGTGAAGTCCAATCCATCCCATCTGCAGACACAACAGTTCCATAATTGTGCTATTGCAGCTACTAGAGCCAGCAATAGCTTTAATGACTTCTTATGAAGCTTAAGTCTAATAGTCTAATGGCCCCCAGCCCAGGGGTCAGGCCCCTCCTAAGAGTTCCAAGATAAATTTGAGAGGTCATGAGACCCTGATTAAAAAGACAAATTTGTCAGTGACAAATGGCTCAGCCGCACTCTCGCTTTTTTGGTTCATCACAAATTAATAAAGCTGGAAACCACAAATTTTATCTTTCCTAATGTACTGAATTTAAAAAGCCAACTGTGATTTTTGTTTCTTTCTTTTTTTCTTTCTTTCTTGTTGTTTTTTGTTTGGGTTTTTTTATGTAAAATCTGACAGAATTTCATTGTGAAAAGTGACAGCTACCTGAGGCAATCAGTTCACATTGGTGAAATACACTATATAAAAGTATTCACTCACCTGCCTTGACTTGCTTATGAACTACAGTGACATCTTTATACATGGGGTTTAATATGATGTTGGTCCACTCTTTGCAGCTATAACAGCTTCAACTCTTCTGGGAAGGTTTAGGAGTGTGTTTATGGGAATTTTTGGCCATTCTTCCAGCAGCGCATTTGTGAGGTCACACACTGATGTTGGACAAGAAGGCCTGGCTCTCAGTCTCGATTCTAATTCATCCCAAAGGTGTTGTGTTGGGTTGAGGTCAGGACTCTGTGCAGGCCAGTGACGTTCATCCACACCAAACACTCCCATCCATGTCTTTATGTACCTTGCTTTGTGCACTGGTGTACAGTCATGTTGGAACAGGAAGGGGACCATCCCCCAACTATTCCCACAAAGTTGGGAGCATGGAATTGTCCAAAATCTCTTGGTGTGCTGAAGCATTCAGAGTTCCTTTTACTGGAACTAAGGGGCCAAGCCCAGCCCCTGAAAAACAACTTCACACCATAATCCCCCCACCACCAAACTTTATACTTGGCACAATACAGTCAGACAAGTACCGTTCTCCTGCCAATCGCCAAACCCAGACTCGTCCATCAGATTGCCAGATGGAGAAGTGTGATTCGTCACTCCAGAGAACACATCTTTGCTGCTCTAGAGTCCAGTGCTTTACTCCACTACATCCAATGCTTTGTATTATACTTGATGATGTATGGCTTGGATGCTCTGCGACCTCTGCGCACTATGCGCCTCAGTATCCGCTTACCCCACTACATCATTTTACGTTGCCGATCACTTGTGGCTGAGTTGCTGTTGTTGATCGATTCCATTTTGTTATAATAACACTGGCAGTTGACTGGAATATTTAGGAGTGAGGAAATTTCACAACTGGATTTGTTGTGAAATGGCATCCTATCGCAGTACCACGCTGGAATTCACTGAGCTCCTGAGAGCGACCCATTCTTTCACAAATTATTGTAGGAACAGTTTGCATGCCTAGGTGCTTGATTTTATACACCTGTGGCCATGGAAACAATTATTTGGATGGATGAGTGAATACTCACAATATAGTGAGTATCATAGTATATGGCAATATAGTGTATATTCCTGTCTGAGATGTAGTGGGGATACAAATTCAAATTCAAGTAAAATTCAACACCTTCAAACAAGCAAGTTCCAGGACCGCACAATGTTTCTTTGTACATGAAGTGTGTTCTTCGTCATACTCACTTTGACACCTTTTCTGCTTAGTTGTTTTTTTTTTTTTTAATCCTTCACACATCTCAGCAACTATCATGTTTTATTATGTAAAGTTTTTCAAACAATGAAGTTACCAACACAGTAATGACTGAAGGCTACCAGAAGGTGGCATGAAGTTGCAAAAATTCAGAGGGCAATCATGCATTGTCTATGATTAGTCTAAATTAAAACACTCTTAATGACTGTTTTATTACCCCTAGTGTACAATTCCAAAACTTCCACTAATAGAATAATGAACAGATCAACTGTGTGTGCAGAGATTCAAACAGGAATGTCTGGGCTTTATGTCTGCCAGGCACAGACATTGTTCTCTGACAGTATATTAATCCCCGAAGGACACAAGTCTTTTTGCTGCCCGGCTCCAGAGGAAGGTCAGAGCTCAGCCAGCCGGCCTGAGCTGAACTCTCTGCCAAACAACCTTTGGGCTCCTCAGTAGGAAAGACACTTGCCATTATGAGAGATTGAACTTGGACCTGCTTTAAATCACTACATCTCTCTGGTGCCTGTTGACCAGTTTAAGCAACCACCACTGCTGAGTTATAATGTCACAACTCCCCTCAAATATAGTTCTGTCTTTTCGCAATCATTTCCTCCCTCCCTGCTTGTTGGCTGGAGCTTTCCAGCTTCACCTTTCCGCTCAGCCCTTTGTACAGGCACGGTGATTCATGAAGCTTCAGCACTCTGAGAGACTGTTTAATTGTGCCAACCAGCTCCGCTAACAACCTGCTAATTCCTGCACTTCCACTGTTTAAGCAGTGCGCGTGGCTCACAGCCATATGCGGAGTACATGGGTGCTGTTCACTTGAGAGAGGATTTAGATTAAACAGATAGCATTATCACAGGAGGGAATGCTACCAGTCACAATTCTGCCAGTACATGGGCTCCGATCGCAGACAAACAGCCATCAGGCAGCTACACAGAGGCCATTAGCAGCACTCTGAGTTTATCCTCCCAAGAACATTATGGTTCTCTGTAGCCTCACCGGCTCTCTTGCCTCATTCTGCATTCGAAGACAGAGTGGCACAGTCAGGAGCCCAGGCGTAGATAAATGGGCCAAATTAAACTTAATGGCTTGATTGACAAGTGGAATAGCATTAGCCTCAGCTGAGTGTGAAAAATGGCGGCGGTCAGTAGATTCAAACAGCTTGCAATCAAATCGTCCAAAGCAGGCTTGTGATTTTAACAGTAATATAATTCAAATAGGGGCAGCACAGCAGCATAGTCCTTAGCCCTGTTGCCCCACAACGAGAAGGTCGCACACTCGGTTCCCAAGCCTGGGGCCTTCCTGTCATGCTTTCTCCAGTACCCCCTGCAACTTGGAAACAGATAAGCGATAGAAGATGAATGGATGGATATTTTAAATAGGGAAGGACAACTCTTCCATGTGGGTTTTCAGATTTTGCCTTCCTTTCTCTTCACTCGTGCTGTGTCTGATGTATATGTCAAGTGACAGATGGAGGTGGTCACAAGTGCTAATGAAGTAGAAACTGGCCCCCTTTGTGCTCTCCAGTGTCATGGCCAGCACACTGACAGGCCCCAGCTGCCCACTCAGGGCCTTAATTCACACACCAGTTCAGGCTAAACAGTTCTGACAACTTAGCCTCGCTACCTGCTACACATTGTTTGGGCTGAGTTTCGAAATCTGGCCTTTGACCCAAGATTGCCTTCTGTTGTTTCAGGCTGCTGATGTACTACCCAAGTTTATGCCATGAGCAGACGATATTATTAGATTTTACTTTGATTTATATTTTACATTATCATGGCATGCATGTACACTAAATTAATCGTATCTGCCATCCAAGGTCACATGTTGACCCATCGACATGGCTAAATTCTAGGAGCATTTTCCAAAGCCCCAGCAGTATTTTGACAAAGTATATTTACTCCATGCCATCAGGCCATCTGGACCTGTAGAGAGCAGCGACGAGCTGGGCTGTCTTTCCAACTGGTGGAAATTAATTTGTAATCAGGAGATGCCCTCATACACGCTGGCTAAAATTGATTAGCCCCATAGTGGAGAGGAATTAATATGGTGTTGGGTAAATCTATCAGGTCTGCTCACCTCAACTCTCTTCACTCCAATACTTTGGCTGCAGAGTTAATAGAGAATACATCACAGTCATTAGGTTGCTGTGTCCACCTTGCAAGAGGTCAAGTCCTCTATTTCTGTTTATATTCATTTATTTAGTTTTTAATTTTGCTGTATAACATTTGGCGAAACATGTTTCCACTTGTATTTCCAGAATGATGAGCTTTAAATACGTGTATTTCATGTCAGCGTTTGTATATTTTTCCGTTACGCTTTAATTCCTCAAATGTTTGTGTGTTTCTGCATTTGTGTACTATATGTATTCATGTGTGTGTGTGTGTGTGTGTGTGTGTGTGTGTGTGTTTGGGTTTGGGTGACGCTGGATGGATTTTTACTTGCATGTCTGTTGCTTTTGACTGTATTGACTGTCGTTTTTTTTTCTGCAACACTTTCATTGCCTCTCAGTGTGTGTGTGTGCAGGCAGATGTTGGTGCACACACTCTACTTCTACTTCTACTTCTGTTTGTCCCTGCCGCCATGGCTGCGCCAACACAGGACTCAGTGCTCAGGTAGCATCTGAAGGGAGCTAAAACCTGATGTAATGCAGTGGGAATCTCCCTCCCAGCAGAGCCAAGTTCCCACTGCAGCCAGAGACATCATCCTGAAACGCTGTGTGTGTGTGTATTTGTATGTATATATATATATTGTGTGTGTGTGTGTGTGTGTGCGTGCGTGCATATTCTCACATCAGCCATTGCACACCATTGTGTCTCACTCATCAGGGGCTCAGTGCAGGGACTCGTCTCTCCTCATGCAGAGAGAGGGATTGCTTTCAGCTGTTTTCTAAGCTGCTGGAGGGGGGAAAAAAAGCAGTTGAGTTACAGCGTGTTCCTGCAGACACTCAGAGCGCCTCTCAATACTGAAAGATGCAGTAGCTTAAATGGGATTGAAGGCTGTTTGTGTTGCCCCATTAGGCCTGCCACAGATCCTCATTAAGCAGATGTCTCTTTCAAAAGGCTGGAGTTGGTGAATTAACAAAGGGTGAGAAAGCATAGGTTTTGAGATGTTTGATGGGATAGAGGCCCGTTTTGCTTCTGCTGCTTATCAACCTCAGTCAGGTGCCCTGTAACAAGGCACTTTGACCCCAGCTGCTCTAAAATAACAGTTCATTGGCCAAGAGGGGAAACACCTTAACAACAGGAAAATGGCCAGGTCTCGACTTCTTTTTCCTTTGTGTCTGCATACAGACAAACACACACACACACACACACACACACACACACACACACACACACTGTACATCAGAGGGGCCATCTGCTGAGATACACAGATTCCCTCAGATTTTAAAGTAATTGCTTTTCAAGACACATTACTGATTTGAGATGTTGTTGTAAAACTTAACTTAAGTAATTATAATATTTTGTCAGATGCTTCTTGTTTTTTGTTTTTTTGTTTTTTTTTTCCTCCAGTTATTCAGTTGTGTGGATATAGAGAAAAAGTTTTTACCGGGCTTGAGTTGACACATGATCCTGCTTGTGATCAGAATTGGACAATTTTCAGCTTGATGGCTCACTGGCCAGTGGATCAGATGCATCTGATTTGTTGTGGTCACATTTTCTCCCATACACCACATGACAATTCATGTTGTGCGCACACACTTACAAAGCATGGCATTGCCATTTAAGCTCATAATTTGTAATAGCTTTTAGGCCAAAGTGGGCCATGAAGGACAGCTGTGAAAACAGCCAAAACAAAAGTAATCACTCAACACGTCCTATTTCCAGAAGCTAGTAAAGGCAAGGTAGCTGAACCTAGTGCCACTCTGCACCGTGACACCTTTACGTGATGCCTACCTCACTCTGAAGTGAGGTAGGCATCTGCTGCTTGCAGGCTTGTGTGTCTGCACCACTGCTGTTGGCTGCTGTTTCTCAGATAAAGACCATCAGTAATCAATAATCATCCCTCACAATGTGTGTCATAAAGCACTCAAGTGCCTGTGAGCAATCACATGATTTTTGTGTACACTCACTCTGAAAGAGAATGAGAGCACGCTACTCACCTGTAATGTAATTGTTAACAGAGTATGTTTTATTGTAAGCATAAAAGTAAATAGTTTGTTAAGGAAAAGTTGGCAAAAATTTGTGGAGCTGTCAATTTTAGCTCAGACAAGAAAATAGCGGTTGAAGAATCCCTTTACACATCTGATGCTGAGTGGAGAGGCTGAGGAAAAAGGTCTGTGTCATATAGCGGTTTCAATGTGCTGACTGCAGTTTGAGGAGTTGGAGAAAACCAAAATGTTGAAGCTGCCATTTATGCTTCATGTCCAAACATTGAACATCTTTGCTGCACCCTTTTATTCCTGCTTCATTCAGGCCTAAATAGCGATACAGAAAAGCTATACAGACCTGTCCCAGTCATCTTGCATCACATGAAGAGAGACAAGAAATGAAATAGAGAAAATGATATGTAGTGTACACACACACACACCCATAAAGGATTCCATGCATCTTTGTCCCAATAAGAAATACCCTTCTAACCTGATATTAAGTTCCAATGTTGGTGATCCAATCTCAAATGAGTTTCTAATTGAGATTGGATCTAAGGATCGAAGGTCCGACGACTACTCAAGTTTTCTACCTCGATCTCATTAGCCCCAACATAGTTTCATAATTAGCCGAAAATATTTCAGTAACTCAAATGGATAACACTTCACTTTCTTGTAGAGCTTTATACTGTGCATTACCACCGCTGTCTCTCGGATTCACACACTCTGTCACCCACTCACATACACCTACACGTACATAGAAACACATTACTGACAACAGATCTGTCTGATTAAAAACAACACGTGCTATTATCTGCACATAAAGCGAGTGAGATCTGATCAGAAGTGCTTCCTTATGATTCCTCTTAAAAGACACATGTTAGTAGATCTACTTAGAGCAGACCACTTATGCCAGTATTGCCTGTTATTGCAGGTCTAAAAAGGGCCAGCGAGAACTGGATCAAAGTTTTCTGAAATATTGACATTATGGGCTTTATTAAAATGAGTATCGGCCTCGGAAGTCCTTACCATCTTTGTTTCATTACGCACCATAGCCCTCACTGTGCAAACACACTGGCACACCTACACAGAAGCACACGCTTGCCTCAGATCCCAGCCTCCTACATGTACTTTTCCCAGGAAGCACAACACATATTAACATGAATTAGTGGGAAATGCCAGAATCTCAATCAAAGCATTTAACCCCACTTAACAAGCTACATTTTCTCCTAAAGTGTGAGGCTGGTTGCAGAGAGAGAGAAACAGATATGTTTTCTTATTCAGACAGCTTAGTGCAGACATAATCTTTGTAAGACTTAAAATACTAAACCCACTTTATTAAGCTGTTTTTATCTGATTATTGTTATAAATAAGTTATGCCTTTTATCTTGTTTCTGTATGATTTTACTGAGAAATCATTGGTTTGTTTTACCACCTTGTGGTTTAAAAGTGTGCTCAAATGATGATGGCTTGGTTTGTAGAGTCATTCGCTCACTCTGTCTTTATCTCGGATATGTATATATGCAAAGGAGCCTATGCAAGTCAATAACCGCAGTTGCTGCTCCTCACACCCACCACTGGATCTTCTTTGCACCTCACTGTTCCTCAGCTCTTTTAAAATACATGTGTGTTGACAGTCATATCCACTCTGTCATGCAGCTGTGTCATTCACTGATGATGAAAAGGAGCAGCTGAGAAAATTCAACAACCGCTCCTACCTGCTGGACAAGGCATCACGTCACCACACGTGGCTCGGCCTCGCAGACATCCTGCTGCCTTATTCCTATGAAATGCGCTCGACGGAGGGAGAGCATAATGTGAGTATCTTTGTGTCTTTGTATCTGTGTGTGCGCGCGCATGTATGTGGAGAGGTAACTCCTCCTGAGCAGCACTTTGACTTGGATGACAAAGCCCTGGATCCTCAAATCCTTTAGACCTCCTTCCATTTCATTCAGCGCGTTAAGAGATTACCAGCAGATCTGAGAGCTCAGTCCAGGCCTCTTTGTGCCATTCCTCTGAAGTATCTGCAGAGGAAAGGTGAGTGGGGTGGATTTCATTGTTGAAGAAGCATGTATAAATGAAATACTAGCAATATCTGATGCAGAAAATGTTTAATTAAGGCCAACAAGTTCTGTCAAATGGGAGCATTTTAATTTCCATTTGGGACCAGACATCAGAGCAGCTGCTATCCATGCTTTTGTCTAAGCAGAATTTTTTGTGCTGTATGCTCCTGCAGTATTTCTTGTCTGTCGTTTCCCTGATGAGCTTTTCCTTGTCTCCTTACAGGTGGAGTCACCATGGACAATCAGGAAACTCAGTGGGACTCTCTGCTGGTTGGAGGTAAGTTAGCTGATGCACAAGTAAATGAGATGTGCTGCAAATGATTCACGTTCGTGATCTTATTGTTAATTAAATAGGGACAAAAGCTCGTAATCAAATACTACCGTTAAGCGGCTGTCACTTTGCCCGACATACATTTACGGAGCTTGTCAGAAATCCACATCTTCACATTTCATGTGCCTGAAATGTTTAAATTTTAACAGCTTATTTACAATGATTTCTGATGTAAACAACCCCAGCTGTAGTTCATCTGCATACTGTAAATCAGAGCTGATGATGCTGTTGGGCTGTTTTCAGACTTGTCTTGAAAGTAACAGAGTGCCAAAGAAAGCGTTTCCTGCTATGCACATGTGTATTCTCCCGACCGGGGAAAAAAAACTACACATGAGGAAATAATAAAATGCCTGATGTTGTCAGCACCTAAAAAATAACTTTTATGATAAAATAACAGCCTACTTAGTTTTTGGGGCTGCTGTGAGCCATTTAAAGTTCGGAAAAATAAGCAGGAGGGAGCTGTAGAAAATGTAAAGGTAAAGTTGAGTGTCTCCTTGTTGCTCTTCTGTCATGTGTCATGGAGCTGAGCTGAGACTGGAAAAGTCACTTTGTCTTTCCTGCTGTTTCTCCTCAATCTCACATGCTGCAGATTTATAACTGGGTCTCAAGGACATAAAATGTTTGTCAAGTTCATCATTGTTTATCACTATAAA
Source organism: Echeneis naucrates (assembly GCF_900963305.1). Lineage (NCBI taxonomy): Eukaryota > Metazoa > Chordata > Actinopteri > Carangiformes > Echeneidae > Echeneis > Echeneis naucrates. The sequence continues at coordinate 21,398,390 of NC_042515.1, read as the reverse complement.
CTGTTACTGGTGATAAATCCGCACCTGGTAGTGTCTATTAATTCCCATTCCATTCTCCCATATTTTGCGGGTATATATAATGCATTTCTAAGGGCTGCAAATTTTTAGTAAACATAATCATAGTGTGGGTCTGCTTCTGTTTACCTTAAAGACTTATCCATGAATGTATTCATTCGTGTCTCTTCTTAATATTGTGTCTGTTTTTATGAAACGACTCCCCTGTTTTTGAAGCTAGCAGATAAAGGACAGGTGCTCATTGACAGATGAGACTGGCTTCCTTCAAGGTACAGATGTGGATTTAAAAAAAATGCCTGCACCTTCATGCCACCTTGCTGCGAAAAGTTTGCCGCTCTGCTGTATCCTTATCAACCATGTCCATGATTTGCTTTGCTTCAAATCAGGTTTTCCCTCTTTTCCATGCAGCAAGAGTACTTTATCCTTCTCACAGAGATAGGCCTTGTTGGCAAAGAACAGCTGTTTCAGAGAACCATACGCTGATTAGCCATTGCATTTTGCCCAAGCTAATATTGTGAAGGTTCCTTTTTTAGTAACAAAACAGTCCTGACCTGTAGAGACCTGGAGTCCACTAAATCTATGATGGTGGCATTTGGACCAATCTATTTGCACAACTTCCTTTAAATTTTGGAGGTTGTAAGGTGGGGCCTCCATGGATCACCCCTGTTTCTCCAGCAGATAAGAATGACACCTGGTGAATTTGGAGCCAGATCAACACCTTGAACTGGTTGTTGTTCCTCAAGCTCTTCCAAAACCATCGTTTCAGTTTGGCACGGTGCTTTACCATGCTGAAAGAGCCCCCTGCCTTTGGGGAACAGTGTTTCCATGAAGGGCTGGACAGAATCAACAATGATTAGGTTATTGATATGTCTCAAAAGTAACATCCACATAAATTTAGGGACCCAAGTTTTCCCAGAAAAACATTGCCCAAAGAATCACACTGACTCCCCCATCTTATCTTCTTCCCATAGTACACCCTGTCAGTGGTCATAATTTTATGACTGATCAATGTATTTTTTTTTTTTTTTCTTGTCTTGAACTTTTTTAGTTTTTAAAAGCATTTTGTCTTTATTATTTTTTAGAGTTTTCTTGGAGGCAGTTTTGTAAACAATCTGTTATTACATTGAACTGCAAACATTTAAAAGATAGACAATGTGAATATAACAAAGAATATCTTAAAAAATGTATACAATAGTTTTTTTTTCCTCTTGCCAGTCTTTGGCTTGTGCCTCAGTAGCAAACAGAGAACAGTTGTTTCGGCTGTAGGGATCTATTCTATCACATATCACAGCTTGCATGTGCTGTAAAATGATTAGAGAGGTTCTTAAGGTGACTATCACTGTGTAAATATGTCGAGAGTGACTTGAGGGTGTGAATGTGTGTCTGAGTGGCAGTGATATGCAACATATTAGCCCTTCTCCACAGTAGGGTGAATATAAAAAAACATAAACTTGGCCCCATCTGAACCAGTGTTCTTATATACCTTTCTGAAAGTTGTCAGAACAGCAGGAAAAGGTTCACACTCTCCCTCTTTCTGGCAGACAAATCACAGTTGCTCAGTCTGTTCTCAGGTCATTACACCTTTGTTCTGGTGGTTCCTGGAATGTATTTTCACTTTTTTTAATATTTCCATACAGGCACATAATTTAGGAGCTCTCAAGTAATGTTGGCTTTCTTAAACTCATCATCATCATCACTACTTATATGGTTTTTACATGACTGCACAAGTAGAAAATAATGCTTTCATCAGTAAACAATTGTAAATCAATTAAGATCAGTTGACTGATGCCTGAAGATGCTTCTTGCTCTAATGGTCCCTTCCAAGCACATGGTTTACTGAGTAATTTGGACAACAGTGCTGAGTAAAATTTCACAGTCCTTGTTCCAGCCTTGAGGAGGTTTTGCCTTTTACTCAGAAAAGTTTATCAGATTACTCTGTGTTTACTGTTCTTGGAATAGGGTCTTGTAATGTGACAATGAGCCACATCAAAGCATAAAATCACAGGCATTCCTTATTTTTCTGTGATATAGAGCCTTTTGTAGGTAACCTTTTTGTAAGATAATGTTTTCTGTCCATTCTGCATACCACTGAAGTTTTGCTTCAAACCTCCCCACTCTTTAAGGTTAAGTGTTAATCTAAGGTGAATCTGATGAGAAAATGATGCGTGACAAGTAAAGTGGGCTTTGTCTTAGAAAGGGAAAGCCCCTTATTAACATATTAAGGCTGATAAACCTGACAAAGGCCATTGGCAGAGCCGATTCTTGTAACCAATATATGCAGATTACAGATCCAGGAATTGTGGTACATCAGAACTCTGTGTAAAGCCTGATGTATGCTTAATGCACATAAACCCTTTTAGTGTCAGATCTTCCATGTAATGCCTTTTGGTTGGTGATAGTGTGTTTTCCAAAGGGATTTCAGGGCTGTAGTCTTTCATTCCGGATACCAGTGCAGCAAATTGAACTTTAGATATGGGATACTCATGCAGCTATCCAGAGCGACATTGTGTGAGTGTGAGAGTTGGCACAGACACTGAGCTGTTAATAAAGGTTACACCGATTCTGTTTCTATAGGCCGTAAAAAGTGCTCAATCTTATTTTATTGATGTGGTTGTGGTTTCTGCTGCCAGTTGTTTCTCACTTTAAATGATGATGGTAGTACATTAATTATACATCTATCTTGACATATAATGCAGTTGAAAAGGCGATCACTTATTAAGGTTAGGAACTTGTTAGAGGTCACTACACCATATATGTGGTAAATGTGTCCTCATCCACACATGATCACCACTTCTGATCAAATCACCCATCACACATTTCATTGCTAATTATAAACAAGCCAGTGAAGCAGCTTGGTGGTGGGTTTTTTTTTTCGCCAACCTTGGCCGCAGTCTGAGAGGAAGTGGCGTTCCTGCTGTGGTGATAGTGGAGACTGGCTGAACATTTTCCACTCGTCATTCTGCAGAGCTAAAATTCTGCCTTCATTAAAATCAATCAGGATACGTATTTCAGAGGCTGAACATTGGAATCTTATTTTATATCATCCTGTCTGATCTCAGGTTAGAAAATCCTGCATATTCAAACCATCCATCCATGCATCTTCTACCGCTTATCCGTTTCCAGGTCGCTGGGGGTGCTGGAGCCAATCCCAGCCCACTGTGAGCAAGGGCAGGTTACACCCTGGACAGGTCGTCAGTCCATCACAGGGCATATTCAAATCGAATTGGTTAATAACTTTCTGTCTGTTAACTGGCCAACATTACTTACACCTCTAGATTTCTGATTAAATTGTACATAAAAATGGTAAATGGACAAACACTCTTGACTTCAAGACAGACGAGTAAGAAGCGTTAGCAACATCTGAAGAAAAATCCAAAGATGAGAGAAAGAGAGAGGACAAAGAGCCTGTATCAACTAATTAGCATTTTGTCATCAAATTGCATCATGTCATGTCGCCAACTGACTGAGATGGCATACACTTTTTTTTTTTTTCTTCAACTAGGGTAGGAGCATGGACTTAACTAAGTATTCATGTTGTTCCTGAATGAGGTCCTAACCCTAATTACCATGGTTACCAAAGCATTCAAATAGGATCTGCAAATTAGGCAGTTTCTATAATACAAACCCAGGTCTCAACTGGAGCACGTCCTACATTCTCATCCCTAACTGACAGGTCACCTCGCTCAGTCCCAGCTCTCCTCCTCCCCCTACTCTCCTCTTCCTCCTGCTATCCTTCACATTCTACTCTACAATGGATTCCTCTCAGTCTTTGACAGCCTGCTTGTCTGTCTGTCACTGCTGATATCAGCTCTGCTTCCTCACTCCTTCCTCCTTCTGTGTTATCTCCTTTCTTCTCTCACTCTCTGTATCTCCTGACTCGCTTAACATTCTCTTCCCCCCAACCACCTTACCCGCCCACTCCCTTTCCATATGCTTTGTGTTTACATGTCCTCAGTCAACTGCACTGGTGTCACTGTGAGCTCCCCCCTGCAGCAGCAGTCCTTCTTTACACTCCTACTAAATAAGCCTAGGGGAGATCATGATCCCCAATGACACGCACTCACAGGCTCACCACACATCCCGAACAAGCTGCAAAGAAAAGGGGTAAAAATCCTTGTCTGTCCCCAGGCTGTGTGTCCTTTAGTGCAGAGAAAATCTGAGTGCGAAGGCAGTGATTAAAGAGAGAGAGCAATTAACCGGCCGCTGCAGAGGTGTTTAAGAGTTGTGAGCCCCTATTTTGCCAGCTCTATAATTGAGGAGTTGTTAGGAGTAATTAGTGCACAGGCGACTGTAACCTAGAAAAAAGGGAGGAGGGAAAACTCCTGGGTCGAGACATGTATGGCTGAACCAAACCGTTACTGCAGAGCCCCTATCATACATGCACTGTCAACCTCAACTTTTAAAGACATTACCCGGAGGAGGTGCATGTGTGTACACAAATGTATGAATCAGTCAAAGGCAAGCTCCCTGACTGAATAGCGTAAGTCACTCTCCAAAAAATTCACAGCAAGCAAATGGCTGTGTTGACATTGCGCCATTTCCCCTGGACACTTTCTAATGGTTTAGACTCGGTATGACATGGACGATCTTCTGTTGTGCAAAAGGTCAGCCACATATGGCATCTGGATCTGAGTTTCCTGGCATTGTCAGGAGTACAAATGAGAAATTAGTTTCAGTTTTCACAGGGCTTTGTCACCCTAAAAAATAAAAGCCATGTCTAGTTTTATTCTGTTTGGTATTCCCAGTGTTTTCTCTCTTTTTCAGACATACAGCTCCTTGCAGGAAGTCCTGGTGTCATTTGGACGGAGGGTTTTGTGTTACCCACTCCACCGACACTTTGCATTGGTCTCTTCAGCGCTTAGCGACACAGCTAAAATTTTCCAGTCAGGTTAGTGTGGGCACCAGCAACACACGCGCACACACACTGAGGCTCATAAAAGCACATTACCACAGTGACCTTTGCCTCTACTCGACTGGTTTTAACCCCACAGCGACTGCCACATGTTCACAGGTTTGTAGTCTGTGAGGGCTTTGTGGTTTTTGTGCAAAAACCAGCAGCTTTGGCTTAATCACGCTACTTTGTGTGGATTACTTCCACTCCACTGTGAACACATGATCTGTGCTAATTAGCCTTAATTGATTTTGTCCACCCTGTGGTTTCTCCTGAGCAGTGTTTTAATATGTAAATAAGGCTTTGGAGTGTGGAGTCAGAGCCTGCTGCCTGCCTGTAAGGAGTAGGTTACAGGTCGATTGTCAGACAGGCTGAAAGTCAGCATGCTTTTGAGGTTCATTGGCTGGCTGAAACAGACTGCTGGACAGGCACCGAGGTTGGAGAAAGTGGTTCATGAGCATACTGTGGTGCATATTTGAAAGTAATATTCCTCCAGCTAAGCAGAAGAGTGGCCCAACTCCCACCTCTTCAGGGAGCGCTGTGGATTAGTTGAAAAGGGACTGTTGGCTTTGATATCTCAAAGCCCATAGTAATCTATAAATCAAAAGCCCCTGCGGGCAGATGAAACTCTGCAGTGTAAACACACTCAGGATGTGTGAGGGCTAAGATTATCCAGCTTTTGATGATTTTAACGCTGGTAAATGACAGCAAATTAAAGGCCTTTTAAGCTCCAGATTAACATTTCTGCGCATCATTAAGTAGGAAGATGAGTTGATCAGGAGAGACAAGGAAACAGCACCGTGAGTCGCTCTTTTCGTCACCTTTTTCCCATCTCTTAAAGCATCTGTCACAATTTCTTATTAATTATGCTCATCTTGTACCAAAATTGTTCCACTGTGTCCTGACAACTCCTACAACACCATTTTTGTAAAAACAGCCGACAAGCAAGAGACTTTTATTTGTTTCAAAAACCACAAGGAGGAAAACAGCCAATTATTTCACTATTATTGTTCATAATTTTAACTCCTGACTCTTAAAAGTTATTATTTGCAAGCATTAGGGATGCATGAGTAATAGAGCTTTTCTGTAATGAACTGTAACACTCTCATTTTTCAGCCCGGCGTGTGTCTGAGGGTGTGTTTCCTCCCAGCATTACTTCACGGACTAATTAATTTGTCAGGATAAGGCAAATGGAAATGCGTGCTCTATTTTTGAGGCACTTCATTGAAGTGGCTGAAAAAGCAAACATTCATCGGAATTAGTAAAACAAACCCATTAACAGCAGTGCACAGGTTAAGGGCTTAGAGGAAATGTTATCTAGGGGTAAATATTTGAACAGGCCTCTGGCAGCATGGCAAGTATTCACAAGGAGCTCCTCCACCTACGTACTAAGTGTAACTAAAGAGCTGCTGGGCAGATACCCTGGGTTGACTGGTAAGGGTGCAGGTAAGAATTGGCAGGGAGAACCTCAGGGTCATGTTGCTGTCACCATCTGACTGACAAGACAAGATGAGGCGAGAGCTGTGACATGCGCACCTCTGTTACAGACCCATCCACCACGCATTACAGCTGTCAGTCATTCAGGGATGTTTCGCACTGGTCAAGGAAATTCTTCTGGGGTAGCAGGAAAAGTTTTAGAATTTAATCAGTGAAAGTCAAATTTTAGGTCAAATAAGCATGTTGACCTAGTAAAAGAAAATCAAGTGAGAGTAATGAAATTTTACCCACAGCCCAGGGTGTGAAAGCGAAACGTTCGGCATGCTGATGATCTTTTATTGGATGAGATGCATGGTGTGTGTATGTGTGTGCAACAGAGGGAAAAATAACTGAGAAGCAGAGATGGAAGGAAAGTGCTGAGATGGAATTGTAAAACTCCTCTAGATGTCTTAGAGGTTTCACTGGCCTTTCTCAGGAGGCAACTGGTTGTAGTGCAGGGGTGGATATTCCTATCTATAAAGCTGGCCTATGTGCTCCCTTGCTCTCTCTCCCAGCAGATGCACCATTTCATCCATGAGCTACTTTCACTGCTAAACCTGCAGACTTCCAATACAGTTTCACCTTTTGTTGTAATAAGCTGTTTATCCTTGTGTGGACTCTCGTCCAGGCAATCAAATTTCAGTGAGGAAGACTGAGGTGTAATTCAGCCATACTGAATAGATCTGGTGCAGGATCAAGACGTGTCTTTCTTGCCTTTGAAGCACATCATCATTAGTCGTAAAATCAAATAAATGCAAATGAGTGAATGAACCACTAGTTCAGACACCTAGGCAGTTTTTGCTCATTAAACCAATGAGCAGTTTCCATTCATCAGATTCCACTTATCTGCAGATGATGATGTGTTGCTTTTCCCCAAGGTGTAGAAGACCCTCCTTGCTATTTATAAATTTAGCTCCTATTGATTAAAACTGTTTCAAAGTGGTGTGGTGAACTGCAGTATTCCAACAGTCTCTCATTTTAAATATCTTTAAATAGGCTTACAACCTGTTTCAAAGTGCCAGTCCCAATCTTAATAGCTATCTTAGACCACAAAGGCTACACTGAAATGGCATGGTATGGCATCTGGCGATCTTGTGCTTTGCATCACCAACTGCTCCTGCCCTTACTATTGTGGTTCAAAGTGCTGCTTCTGTTGCTTAGCAACCTTGACAGCTCTGATTGCGATTTCTACCACGTCATGCAAAGAAGATAAACCTAAAGTGGAGTTAGATTTTAAATTATCTGTTCAACAGAGCTGAAACCCAATACTAAAGTGTTATTCCCAGACCTAGTGCCAGCGTTATTTACTGCCATATTCTTTTAATTACAAGCAACGCATCCTTGGACCGTTGGTTGCCAAGGAAAATAAAGTCTCTTTCTTTGACTGCATTTGACAGAGATTTCAACGTTGGACAGCCTGGTCACATCTCTTTGAGGTGATGAGTCTTTGCATGCAGCCTCTAAAGGATGTAGTCCCTGAAGTGGGACAGAGTGATATTTCTCTTAAAAAATCCAGACAAAGGCCAAACAAACTTTTGCCCTACTTTTGCCCTATTCAAAGAGGACATCCTAATTTCCCTATTAGCCAGAAAGATGTGTGCGCCAACTCTCCAAGTACTGGAGAGTTTATCTAAAACAATCTTTCAGTTCTGGTGGATCCTGAAAAGAATAAAAACATCAACTTTGTAGCAAAGTAGAGAACACCAAATCATTTTGGTTCTAACTATTTGCATCTTTTATTCGGCAAATTCCCTCCTTCTGAAACAAATGTTATTCACACACATTGACATACCTACAGATTTGTTCAGTGGGATGTGGTCTAATCACAGCTATTTTGCATGAGACTGAAAAATAGAATCAAGCAATGAAGCATATGAGACATTATAAAATGTATTTGTTTCCATAATATGATATGCACACTTTAGTGTTTACTTATATATACCAGTGCATTAACTTTTATGTTAAAAAAAAAAAAAGACTCAAGTTTCAACTTTAAGGTTAATGCAATGCTTGTCATGTATATCAGTAATCCTGAAGCTTTTGGAATGACCGCATGTTGGACAGAGTAGCCTTTGTCTTCTGTCCATCTCACTCCTACCACTGCAGCTACACAGGCCTGCTCTTTCACAAGCTTTGGAGGACATTCTGCATGCTCTTGCCCACTCATTGGATAATCTGCTCTTGCCTACTGAACATATCTTTATCACTTGTTACATGCATTTTGCCAAGAATCGCAACAGTGAACTTGGACACTGAGAAACCTTTCCTCAAATTTTTTGCAAGCACATCATGAATCTTCCCTGTGAAAAAGAAGTCAAATCTTGGAAGCGAGTGTGTTTTTTCCTCACATGATCCCAGATCCTGAATTTTGGGGCAGAGTTCCCTGCATATGATTCCATACTTAAATGAGAACCAAATGTTTGTTTAAGGTTTTCCTCTCTGCAAGTGTGCCGTTTATTTTGATTGGACTGGAATTTATCCGGACAATGCCAACCAGCTCTGCAGAGGTGGAGAGCAGCATTTTCTCTTGCCCTCAGTGAATTGTTGGCCACATCATAGTGCTATTTATATGCTTGATTTGGGAGGGGGGCTGCTGTGGCAGTTTGGCTTGTTGTATACTTTAAGGAGAAGTCACGTATCAAAATAACAAATGGAGAAGCTGTATAGTGTAGTTCTGTGGTGTTGAAGGCCAGCTGAAACAATGAAACACATTTTGCCAAAGTGTAGGTTACAACCAGAACCCATGCCAATGGTAAAACCTTCTTCTTTTTAGTCAGTAAGCTCATAGTGACATAGCAGTTAGCGCTGTTTCCCCACAACAAGAACGTTGCAGGTTCGGTTCTCGGCCTGGAGCCTTTCTGGAGTATGGAGTTTGCATGTTCTCCTTGTGTCTGCATGGGTTTCATCCCACCGTCCAAAGATGACATGTTTGTGTTAATTGGTGACTCTAAACTGGTCTTAGTGTGTGAGCATGAGTGGTTGTTGGTCTCTGTCTGTCTCTGTGTGTTGGCCTTGTGATGGACTCGCAACTTATCCAATGTAACCCCCACCCTCGCCCAATGTGAGCTGGGATTGGCTCCAGCACCCCCGTGATCCAGAAACGGATGAGCACTGGAAGATGAATGAATGAATGACACAATACCTAATTAACCTGAATTAACCAAAATAAAATAAAGCACTAATAGCAAAGCTCTGGTTACCTCTTCTTCTGCACATATACAACTTTAAACTGGCTGGTTCGCTTTCCAGGCTCCAGATTAACTATTGATTCCCAAAAAGCGCATGAATAGCCAGAGGATAATATGATTTATAGGTTTTAATTTCATAAAGTTTTTACAGCCGCTTCTGTGCAAACTTTAATGAAAGAGGTTACAATGCAAATTTATCTTTGCTACAAATGAACCTAAAACATACTACTTAGAATCAGTTCACCTAATTCTCTGAAGAGGACACATTTGCTTACTTGCATGTAATTGGTATCTAACTATGCATATAGTTCCAACTCTTTGTGCAGAGACATTCAGCTCGACATCGGGGCCCCTCAAACTCCCGCTTTCATTGAGGTGAATGGGGTTTGTTTATCCTGTCTAAAAAGTAGTAGCTGTGTACACATTTCAAATGACACACTAATTCAATGCATCTCCTGTGTGTGCACAGTAGAAAGTGGCAAAATTAAGTACTCGTATGGCTTTCTGCAAGAGAACTCAATGTGAGGTTACTTGGGGGGGGATTAAAAGCTTCTGACAGAGAAATGCTTTGTAAAAACTTAACAAAATTTTTTGCAAAGTAATCTTCCTTATTTAGAGGCCATATTAGGGCTTTTCTGTTTTTTTGCATGTCAGTGTTTTTCTTTATGATGTTTTAAAAAAAGTCACAGTCTCTACATAGTCAAAAACCTTACAACCTAAGCTTATTATATATTGTAATATGCAAAGTTTGACAGGCATGAAAAAATACTGTAAAGAAAGAATGATTTCAGAAATAGGTGTCAATTATGTTTTAATTAAGTAACAAAAAACAAAGTGAACATAAGAATCAATATTTGGTGGAACCGCTCTTTACCTTCAAAGCAGCTTTGATCCTACAGTATGAGGGGAACTTGCACATAGTTTTTGAAGGAACTCGAAAAGGCAGGGTGTTCTATACATATTAGACACCTGACCGTGGATCTTCTGTGGATGTAGACTGGCTGAAATTCTTCTGTCACAAAATGTAATCCCAGGCAGAATCAGCAGTGATGTTGAGGGCTCTCTGGGCGCTATACCATCACTTCCAGGACTCCTTGTTCTTCTTTATGCTGACGGTAACTCTTAATGGCGATGATTGTATGATTTCCTGCTGCAGAATAACACCTCAGTAATGGTATTGCATGATAGATAAGTGTCAAATACAGAAAAGTGCCTGTATTTATTGGCATTGACGACACCATTAATCCTGACCAAAGCCCCGCTCCATCTACTGAAATGCAAACAGACACTCATTGTTGTACCACTCTCCAGCCCTGAGAACAAATTGCCTTCTGCTACAGCCAAATACTTCAAATTTTGACACATAAGTCCAGAGTGCTCTGATTATTTCTGCAACCTAGTTCCTATGCTTTCTTGCGTAGTTGAGTCACTTGACCTTGTTTTGCCATCTGAGTTGTGGCTTTCTTTCGTGAAGACTACATCTGGCTGGAGTTCTCCAAACAGTGGATGGGTGTGCCTGTGTCCAACTGGTTTCTGACAATTCTGAGCTGATGGCACTGCTGAACACCTTTCAATTTCAAACGGAAGGACACACGATGCATCTTTCATCTGCTCCAAGTTTCCTTGGCCAGCCACGACATCTACAGTCCTCAGCGGTGTCTGTTTCCTAGGGCTTGTTCAAAAGACTTTGAATAATACATCTTGAAACCCCAGTCTGCTTTGAAATCTTTGTTTGGGAAAGACTTTGCTGATGCAGTATAACTACCTTGTGTTTTTGTTTTGTGTTTGTTTGTTGTTGTTGTTTTGTTTGTCTTGCTCAGTCTTGCCATGGTGTATGACCTGTGACATGAAATAGTCTTCCACAACCTCACCCTGGTAGCAGAGTTCGGATGTTCATCACCAAGTTTTAAGCCTCCAACACAGCTGTTTCAGTTTAAGTTAATGACTGTGTTTCCTCTTATATAAAATGATCATTAGCACCTGTTTTGTATAATTGGTTATAATCCTGCAAAATCCCAGACTGTGTCCTGAGAAGAGTTGATGCTGGTTTGAAGGCAAAGGGAGGTCACAAAATGTATTAACTTGATTTTGATTACTCTTCTGTTCATTGACTTTGCATTTTGTTAATTGATAATCAATAAACACTTAGATGTGAGAAATGTTTGTACTTCTTACTTTATAGCCTTTTTTATGCTTGCCTAAAACCTTGGCACAGCACTGTATGTCACTCAAAGACTTCTGTTTACTGCAGCCAACAATAATGGCTCATTAAACAAGAAAAAACAAAAAACTGTATATACCTAATAAATAACTAATAGCCAAAGAAAACCTCAACACAAAGTTTTACACAAGTTCTACTAATGATCAACTCCAAAGGTTGTAATGCTCTAAATATTTTATTATCCATGTCTCTGTCTTTATTTCATCACTACAATAAACTTCAGACATCATAAAAATATAGCATTGATCCTATTTGCTTTGGCCATACAAACAGCAGAGAGCTAAGCCTCTGAATGAGACATTGATTGGCTGTGACATGACCCACTGGAGCCAGAAGGTGTGCTTGATGTAAAGAGGGGACTAGACGTCAGTAGTAAGTTGGAGGATGTAAATCAGACAAAGAATAGATAGAATAAATAGATGCAATGTTCCACTCAGACGGTCACACTGATTCAGGTCTTAACTTCATTCAAGACTGTCTAGACCAAAGCAAGCGTCGTACACGATCAATTCTCCAATTGCTTAGTTTAAGGAAAAAACAAAACAAAACAGCAGCTCACTATCAAAAATAGCACACAATAATAAAGATGTTTTATAGCTGAAAATTGACCTGTATCAGCCTTGGACCCGCACACAGTTGGCGTAACATTCTTGCTGGTTTGAGTTATTGATGTCTTTAAAATAAATAAATCAGGCCTTCATGTTTGTAAGATTACGAGAAAAATAGGTTCAGATTAGGGCTCTTATGATGCTGCACAATGCCTGACTCGACATACTAGAATAGATAGCAAGCAGAGGATCATCAGAAACATTCAGTGCTATTTTAGCACATGAAAGGAAACACGTTTTTGACAAAGTCAAATCTGAATGGCCATTAAATTGACAGATTGAATGCTAAGCAGTCGTCTTTGGCTCTTTTGTCTCAGATAAACCATTTCCTAAGCAGGAACTCTTCTTCAACCGTATGGATCAAATTGCGTTGCTCCCTGCTGGGATTTTCCTCTGATCCCATACCTTGGCTTTTATGTATGGAACAATGGCTGCAAGCCTTTAGATTTAAGCTGCCAGCTGGAGCACATTGTCATCCTTAATACTGAGTGGGAATAACACTGTTTTTCCATTTTGTGTTCCTGTGCCCAGGGAAAGCCTGTGTCCTCAAATGCCTGCTGGATATTCACAAAGTCTTCAGAGAGAACGACCCGGCCTACATTCTGAACGATCTGTACCTCACCGACTACTGCATCTGGATCCAGAGGGTCAAGTGAGTTCAGCAATGCACATGCACACACGCCGCACACACCTGAGAGGCCTTCATCAAGCAAGAGCTACGTTTTTCAGCCAAGGGACGAGCCATCCAGCTCCCATGGGGCATCAGTGCTTTAGAGGAGAGAACTAGACAAATCATTTGTCACAGCAGGGACAATTGAATGACCAATAGCCAGCAATAGATGTGTTCCCCCCTTGTCTCCATTATCATGTGTCAAATGTACCGTCATTGACTCTCATAAGAGCCAGCTGGACTCAGCAGATTCACTTTGTATGTGACTTTTAAGAGCGTGTGTGTGCGTGCTGGGGCTTCTCATATCCTCTGGGTGTAACCTTCCACCAGCGTTTCTAGCCAATCTTGCCAAAGTTGCTCGTTTTCCCCCTCCAATGATACAGGTTTGATGACTCTCTCCTCCTCCAAGCACATATTTTACAATTACTTACACATTTCAAATGTGAGCCTGCGAGCACATTACTCAGTAATGAGCTCTGTTTTACTCTTGGCGAGGGTTCAGCCAAGTGGTGTGCTCGTCTGGAAAAAGCCTAGTTGAAAAATGTGTGCCTGATGTTGTAGGCTCGGCGCCCAGATGCAGACACGATAAAAGGTCTGCAGGGATTTAGTGCTGTTCACCCCCCCACCCCCACCTCTCCCGCCCCGTCCTCACATTCTCATTTCTACATTTTTCTAGCACAACTCTTGAATTCTGCTCTTAAAAATGCAACGTATGCCAGGATCTTAATGTGTGGGACGAAATCAGCAGCTCAGATCAGGAATGCTGTGATCTCTCCTCAAGACAGTGAGCAACCGCAGAGACGACACACTCTCTATCTTACGCACAGAGCTGCTGAATCTCTTGTCAACTCACCGAAAAACTCAATCAGTCTCTTCTTAGCCAAGGGGCACCGGAGTTCTGCTTCTCCTCTCTTTTCCTTTGTGGTGCACTGGAACTAAATGTCAGCACTTGACCTAACGTGCTGACTCCTACTATGCCCCGCATCGATCATTAGATGGATTAGCCCATGCTCTTGTAGCAGTGACCTGTGATTGAATTGTTACATTTCCCCTGTTGTGTTTTTGTTTTTTCCTGTCGATAGAGGAAGTGAAGTTTGCAGTGGGGCTTTTTTTATCTGCTCACATAAACCTGTCATGTTGTGAAAAAGACATTCACATTAGTAAAAACCACGTCTGTCACCTCCAGCCACTTGAGAAAGCAAAAGCCTGTGTAGCCGTTTGTCATCTCACTGCGAGTTATTCTGACTCAATAGAAATTCCACAGTCTCCACTTGTGGTTTGTGAAACTATGTTCCCATGTTTTGAAGTATACCAAGTCAAAATCCAGGCCCATTCTCTGAGGAGTGGAGCGATCAGTTTCCACAGACCAGCCACCCACCCTCCCCTCACATATCACACATGGGTTTGTTGTGGCAGCCCTTTTGTGTCATCTGACAGGTTTGATGACAGATTGTGTAGGCATTATTTTCTACACTGTGAGATATTCCCCCATGCAGGATTTGTCATCCTCCACTAAGTGAGTCATCTCTGAGAGCCCGGGCAGTAAAATGAGATGTAATCTATGCAGCCTCCCCACCAAAATCCCAGTCAACCCAGAAGTGATCCCTGTATCTTGTCACTCTGTGCTGCCAGTCAGACAGACGCGATCAGTTGTACATGATGGACACGGCGATTAATGGATGTTTGCTGGCTGGGGGGGTTGATTTATTTAATCTCCTCACTGTCTCGCATGCATTTCTACTCCTAAAGTTCCTCCTGCCGAGACATCGCTCTCAAATTTACAACCTCGTAAAGACTTCAGAGTGATTTAAACTGCAGGGCAGGTACTTCCCCTTCCCCAGGAGTCAGAGGAGGACCCTGCACACTCAAGTCAAGAGCATAACCTCTAAGCACATCAGTGTTTTGGAACTTTTTTTTTCCCTTACTGTTGCAGAGTTTAACACTCATACTTTAGGGCAACTGTTTTAACTTGGGCACTGCACCCATCCAGTCCTAATTATCCTAGTGATTGTTAACACAGACTATTGCACCAAATGGAACAGCGGCTCTCCAGTCAATTAGCCTCAGTGTGTGCTTTTGAAGGTCCTCAAAATGCCAAAGCCCCCGCAGAGCTTCTGGACTGCAGGGAAAGAAGCAAGTCGCCTCACTTTCTCTCTCTCTTTGTCTCCCTCTCCCTTTATCAAAAAGCTTGGCGAGGAGCCAATGTAGAATCATGGCAGCCAGCATAGAGAAAGCCTATAAGCCTGGTGTTGTATTACAGTACCTCACTTACCATCCGTAGGGCTACGACTTCCTTTCTCAGTGCCTCTTCACTCACAGCCACCCACCCACACTTATTAATTGGGTCAATTAGATTTGAGGAGGGGGAAAAAACATGGCACCATACAAGTGATTTGCTCCAGGAGGAAAGTCTGGGAGGAAGGAATGAGGCAATATTCATGTTTCCATGTGAAGTCATTAGTTTAAAAGGGAAAAAAACAGGATCTCTGGGCTTTCTCTCTGTCTGTTTCTTTCTTTATTTCTTTCTTTTATGAAGTGAATTTGTGACTGCTCTGTGAGATGTGTGAATTGGACAAGGGCACACTGCTCCTGAGGGTGGGAAATAGTTTAGAGACAGACTGATCATTCCACCAAAATAGCTAATTTAACAAGACTCAAATAATTGTGAATGGGAAGAATGTGTGAAAGGAGTAGTTCGTTCTCTGAAGGGAAGAATACATATTGCACTGCATGAAAACATCAAAAGAGGCAGCCAAAAATGAAGTTGTCAACAATCTTTTTTTCCCCTTTTATTTTGAAGAATGAAACAGCCCTCAGGGTTTCCGCACACTCTGTCTTCCTCCCTTGTCTCATTCATCTTCCACGTTATGTGCATGACAATGCGCTGTGTGTGTTAGTGGGGATGGGGTGAGTGGGTTCTGTCGGTAGCTTCCCCACAGGGAGAAGCATCTGGGACTCACACGTCGTCTCAGGGCAACTAGGTCAAGCAAGGGGTCAGTGTGCCAGAAAGGGCCAGTGGTCAAATGCCTCAAAAGTGCACTTGTGCGTGGTGGCGTGGTGTTAACACCCACTGTCCTTAACCCCCTCCCTGGTTAAGCCAGCTGGTCAGTTCACCTCAGTGTGATTGTATAGCACAGGGCAACTATTAGTTAGACACTATTTCTGTGGTTTGATGCTGCCCATGTAGATTACTCCCAGCAAAGCCTGGCAGGTCTTCTACCCCCAATGTGTCCCCTCCCAGCCACACAGTTGATTTGACACCCAGATGTTGGCAGGAAAGGACTTCCCTGGAAGTGATGCAGCTGGGAGTGTCCATGCTGAAGGCTTTCAAACAGATAGTGGAGCTGCTCTATCTGATGTTAGCCTCAGAGATCCTAGAGGCTCCGCTGGGGAGAACAAAAACACAAATGTCTCCCAGTTAACAGGGATAAGTGGTACAGATTTCCTCCCAGCATGAGGCCACTCCAGCTTTTGTATTGAGTACACAGGCTCGTCTTAAACAGACTCACACAGTATGCTTGCATAATTTCTTCTATCCACATTTGGAGTGCCCACTCCAGTTATTACAGTTGATTAAAGTAAAGGGATGTGTGCGTGGTTGTGTAAGTGCAGCTTCACAAACATGTGCAGATGAAGCTCAATTAAATAACTGCCTACAACCTTTTTAGTAATATGAACAAGACAAGGGATAAATAGAAAGCAGTTAAACATGAATGTCTGCAAGATCAAAAGGTTAGAGGAGGAGGCAACAGCAGACAATGAAGAGTTCAACATAGATTGTAAATTTATACTGTAGAAACCTGAAAATGTCAACTTTTCAAGCTGCAAAAGACCAAAGAACTTTCAAAACCAAGCCTGAGGGCTTTAACTGTTTTTGAACACTGTATATTGATGAAAACTTTGAAACGTAAATGATGAAGTAGGAATACAGCATACAGCAGAGCATTGTTAGCTGAGGAAGACTTTGTCCTTCTACATCCCAACTTCAGTTGCACCAAAACATAAAAGCCTTAAGTAAAATGTAGTTTTCAGATTTATCGGCGTGATTTCTTCTTTTTTCTTGTGCTTATTATTTGATCTGTGTCATTTATTTGCCTTATGTATTGATGTAATGTAAATGGAGGGGTATCTCCAGGTTTAATGAGGGTGTTTGCAGCCACAAATAGGCCTGTAACAAATGACAAAAGAGTTCAGAGAGGAATTTAAACATAGACTGACCGTCAACTGACCTGTCACAGCCAGCTCTGCCAACCAAACAGAAGTTGTACAAAAAGTTTTCTATCAAAACAGGACAAGATATGTTTTTTTGGGACAACTGTTTGAACCATATGTTGGTGTTTCTAGGTTACGGTAACTGATGAAATACATCTGTGCTTCTCATTTCTGGAATCAGAGTGGCATCCACCGCCTCAGACCGTTCCAGTATTCAGTCACACTGACGGATCACGTCTCCCTGTGTCTGCTTTCATTCCCCTCAGCTAGTGAATGATGCATTTAGCGAGTTACGCTGAGGAAGTCTGGTGCTCATATTACACAGATTTATACATCTGAAGGCAGGCTTTATCTAAAAATGTTTTCAAGAGCACAGACACGCTGGATGAGTTGCTCTTTCAGGGAACACAAGCCTGATGGAAGAAATGTCACATTGTAATTTAGTCCAGCTCTTTCACCTACGCACACATTCACTCGCTCTCCCCATTTTCATCTAAAGACGCAGGCAGATGGAGGCATTTTTGTCTCACCAGAAGTTTTCCAACCTTGAAAAAGCCAGCCCTCCTCAGTTTAATGAAGGCAAGCCACAACAACAGTGTGGTAATGACGGGATTGTGTACAACATTACCCCGTCTCCCCCCTCTTGGACACAGCCTTTGTATTCACCGCAGGCCGAGCTTCTCCCACCGCAGAGCAAGGCAGGGGAGAGAAAACAAACGCGCCTTTCCAATGCTAACTCAATAATGACTTCCCACGGGGGAAAGAGAATACGGGGTGGTCTTTGAAGTGGCTGTGCTGCAGGAGGCTCCTCTGCCCCAGCCTCACTGCAGGAAGCTCTCACATAGATTTTATAGAGCCTGGGACCTAAGCAGGCTCCATACAGCCTGCACACACTCATCATTGTTCGTCAAGGTTATGTTAATACTGTGGTACCCTGTAGGTATTGTTTTGAAAAAGCATTTTGTCATTGTTGGAGCTGCATAGGATACGTGGATATTAGCTTTCCTGACATTCGCACATGGATTCCACGACCACGCGCTAGATTATCAGAAGAACATACTGTTTTATTGTTGTTTGCAAATAAATCACCTCTTCAGAAAACATTACGTGTTGACTAGCAAGCTGATTTTGGATGGAGATAAAGCAGGCTTGACGTTTCTCTTTTAACACACTTGGTCTAGGAAGCTCATTTCTATTATCTCTTGAGGATGTTGGTTGGCTGGTCCATCACTTTGATTTGGACCAAAATATGTTTAAAAAAAAAAAAAAAAAAAGCATTGCCAAAGAAATTGCTGCAGATATGCATGGTGCCCAGAGGATAAACCCTCTCCCCATTTTGTCCCACTGTGACGATGTGATTTGAGTATGATATCTTGGCAAATGGAATGTCATGAAATATAAGAGCAAAATGTATGCTTACCTAAGGATGCGTTGTAATAACCTTTTACCTTTCAGACCTCACTCGGCTCTGTGGTAAAACAATGCATGGGGTTGTGTTGTTTCAGGTACAACATGAAATACAATCCAGGAAGTTGTGTTTGTGATTATGAAGCCTTGTCAGATGCCAAGATGCTGTCATTTCTGAAACTATGAGACAGGATTTTACTACTCCAAGTCATAAATTTTTTAAAAAGGCACATTCATTTCTACAACAGCTGGGCATTCAGCTATCTAGAGCTGGCAACTAGATTTGTTAGTGGGAACATTTATGGTGATTTGTTGACATTCAGAAAGGACAGAGAACCTCATTTATCCTTTAATGCAGAAATATGTCAATCAAGAATCTCCTGGCTGCAGTTTACGGCTCCCCTCTCTTTTTCAGTGTGGTTTGTGGGTTTTATTCGATAGGACTTTACAGATTTTATATTTGAGCACTTCACCCACACTCACTGCTCCATGACTGAAACCACAGGGGACGATTTTTCTAGAGGTCTTGAAAGGTTTTCAGCTGGCAAGCTGCCCAAGCATCTTAGCAGAAAAATGGACCACAGCTACTGTTTTCAAATCCTGCCACATAGCAACAGAGAAAACTGCCAAAAAAATTTTTGGATTAAGGTGCATGGGAGGAAGGGTGGTTTGCTGCTCCCCACCCTGCCTCCCTCCCTCTCACGCCACTTTATTCTCTCCTGCTCGTCGGCGCACAGAAAAGAATGTGCATCCAGATGACACATCTCAACTATGAGATCTGTTTACACAGTCTCTCCTGAGGTCTTAAATGAATGCGCAGCTTCCACATGCTGCTTCCATAAACACTTTACTCTCCAGAATAGGGAGCTCATTAGGACTGCACGGTAATGAGGAGCCATCCTGGTGCTCAGCAGTGGGTTAATTGCGCCAGAGAGGGCAACTGGAGCCAAGTGTGAAAATGTGAATGGCAGCGGAAGGAGTAGCCTCTCCACACGTACCCACCCCCCCTGCACATAAACACACGCACACACCAGCACAGCTCGCACATTTTATCCCACCCTGAATGGACATAGTCTGAAACCCAGTGACCCAGGGAGGTCAGCTTGTAATCACCATGGCAATGGGGGCGGCACACCCGTCCTAACCGCACCAAGGGACGAATAGCAACCACTTAAGTTTTTGGCAGTGTGGCTTGCATTCCCAGCGTGAATAATGTGCAGACAGTGGCCTCCCAACAATCTGATGGCTTTACACAAATGGGGACTTGTAGGAGGACATTCATCAGTAATAAAAACACCTCTTTCCTCAAGGAATCTGTTGTGTCTTCTGTAGTGACACAGCAATAAAACGGAGGCTACAGGATGGGAACATTGTTTAATGTACTGCTTTATAAAGCCATTCGCTTAATCTTAATCTCTGGAGACATTTAGCCATGAGGCTGCAGCTCGGAGCCATTCTCGGTCCAGACTTTTAATGATGGTGTTGCAGTAAGCCTTGTCCTCTCTGTGTTTTTTCCTCTCTTGCATGTGTGGAAACATCCTCCAACCTTGTGGGCAGCTCTTCAAATAATTTAAGAAGGACATCTTCTTCACGAATGACATCTTCTTGTCAGGTGTAAAAGGTGCCTCTGCTTGGTACCATCCTCCATAAGCATGAGTCTGTTTTTTAGCATTGACCGTTAAATCAACTCTTGCACTGCAGAACAGGGAGGTGAAAGTGTGTGTGTGTGTGTGTGTTTTGAGGGAGAGGAGGAGGCGTGTGCCTCCCCCCTGTAATCCCTCTCAGTCTCTTATCACCTCTCGCAGGAAGAGCAGCAGCTGGGGGAGGAGAATCACTGTGTATCAGCAGCGCTCCTCTCCCTGCATTATTAAACATCCATATTTCCATATTTCATTGAGCCCGCCGCACCTCCTCAAATGGAGATCTACTTAGCATTCAGATGAAAATGGAATTTGGTTAATGGGTATTAGATTTGTAGATTGTTATCCTCTGGCTATGTCTTTAGCACTCAGTACCAGTCGATCAGTCAGTCGTTGCGCTTCGCTCATTTCCAGCACCACTGATGAAGTTGTAGTTGAATGTCCCTCCTGCCCTTTGCATTATTTTTTCTTCTTCTAACATTCCCACTTCCTCCTCCTTTATCTTCACAGGTCCAAGAAGGTGACAGCCTTTGCAGGACTATTACAAAAAGCCTCTCTGCAGAAAAAAGACTTGGAGCTGGAGCTTGAGGAGCTGGAGGAAGCAGCAGCAATGGTAGTAGACGAAGAAAGAGACGGAGAGCAGGGAGCTTCACAGAGCGCTGCAATATCCCGCGGCGACAGCAGCGGGGCTTCCAGTGACAGCACCAGCAGCAGCAGCTTGTCCGACGAGAGTGAGGAGTCTGAGGCTGAAGGGCAAAGCTGTACTGAATTCAACCAGGGAGGAGGAGGAGGAGGAGAGACGTCTAAGGACAGCCCTCTCCAGCCCCAACCTACCTCCGCTGCCTTTCCCATCCCTCAGGAGCCGACAAGCACACTCTTCTCAGTAGAGAGGAAAGTGGACACCCTCCCTTCAGCTTCAGAAGGCACCAAACAGTTGATCCAGGAGCTGGGGGAGCGGCTGGTGGAGGAGCTGGAAATCTCTCATGACTCCAGCCACAGAGCAGGGAGAAACTCTGCACCGCTGAGCAGTGGCGAGGCAAATACTGAAGCAACATCTGAGAGGAGCAGCAGTGGGACTTTCTTAAAACTTAGCCCTCGCATTAACCCTCTGCTCATCGTCCAGACTCAGGACGATCCCGATGACAGTGACTTCATTAGCTGATAACCTGAAAGCCAGCCGATGAAATGAAATGAACTTTTAACGTCATCTAAGTGATGGAAGAAAATTTGCCAGACTTGTGTCATTTAAATCTATTTTTAATGGTTTTGCCTTGTGCTAAGATGACCAAGCCTCGAAAGAAAGAACCTTGCTTTCCTTTTTGTATCATGTGTTCCTAATTACTGAATTCAACGAGCCACATTAAAGCCCTTATTTCATATGAATATGGTTGGTTAAGGACAATGTGTTGGCTTTAGATTTTCACTTTTAATCAGAAGATGCTCCCTTTATGTTTGTGCAATTGTAGTCTGTAGCTAAGATGCCTTCTTTCTTAATAGCTCCATTTTTCATTTCTGAACATCTCTGATTTCATATGAATTGTTTGTGCCCCTTTTTAATTATTAAAGACAGTCTATAGGTCGATAGGATCTGTGCACATCTCATAATGTAGAACATCTCTCTGAGAATATTTCCACACTCATACACACAAACATCCATGTTGGTCTCAAATAAACAAGACAGGAATGTCTTTCCAGGAAGCTGCCAAACATTTGTCAGTGTTCATTACCTTACATCACTCAGCCATCTGCCTGGCAGAGCTACTTTGAGGGAGCTATTCTTTTCCTAATAAATAGTAGGAGAAGCACTAACCCCTTCCTAAAGCCCTGGCATTGATTGAAGAGGAAAAGACTCTGTCGGGACTAAACAGGGCCGCAGAGCACGCAGGAGTGATTGATTCATCTGGTATGAATGGAGGAGCGCCGTCGACACAGCTCAATATCATTGGCAACGTCTAGCCGGGGAGAGAAAACGAACAAGGAAGCACATGTCAAGCAGATAGATGAGGGCTGCAAGCAGGGCTGTGGCACGGCAGCCGTTTGTTTGAGAGATAAGAGCACCCTGGGGCTCGAGGCAGCCACGAGATAGAGAAGCAGAGGGCCAGCAGAGGTAAACTGACACTCTGGCCAGCTGAGTGGTGTCCATGTCCACATGTCATAGCAGCAGCAGTGCAAGGAGGTCAACTCCAATTTCTGTGTCCCCTGGATAGAAAATTAAATTACAAAAATGACCCAAATTAGCAGCATTTGACGGGTTTTGTTATCCTAACAGGTTGTCACTGGCGGGGGGAGTGACTGATCAAGCGCAGCCGCTGTGTCGCCTCAGGCTTCTTGGGATTCCAGCCTGAATGAAGGCAGCTCAGCAGCCAGCGGTGATGATGGCTCCTTGGGTAGGCAGTGTCTGTAGCATTGTGTTACCAAGATGGATGGTGCTGTTAAACACCTCCCAAGAAGACAACCTCCTTGCACCACCCCCTCGGGACCGAGCACCATCATCGCTGTGACTGAGATGAGTTACGCCATGAAAGTCAGCCCATTTAAAATCCCCTTCATTCCAGGGGACATCAGGCCGGGGACCGTGCATCCCCCTTCCCTGGAGGCGGTGGTTCCCTCTCCCCGCTGGGGTTTCACATTGATTAAGTGACATTGGGCTCCGTCGCAGTTTTTCATCTTAAAGTGGCCTCTATATTCCTCCATTAGTGCTGCCATCTCCGAGGGGGTAGGCAGACCCAACACTTCAGTTGGTTCTTCTGCAATTAATACACCTCGCCAATTCTTCAAGAGATGAGTCCACGTTTTTAATAAATGCAGCTGATGAATTATACAAGGCCATAATAAATGTGATATCTGTGCTCTATTTTGACTCACATTTTATAAATCAGGCCCTGAACCCCCTGACCCTTGAGCACCTAAAAAACCGGAGTAAAGTGTTGAGGGCTCATGTAGGCCACCTCTGAGTGTAGCCCATTAGTAACAGCACATGTCCATTAATGAGGGTGAGCTCTAGCAGGCCTCATGATGTATGTGCTTTGATAAACCTGTGTGTAGACAAACTAAAATACAGTCAGCATGTGGAAGACGACCTCTGGCTGACACTGCAATGCCTCACTGAGGAGTTTTCAATTTTCCACAATAAAAATGAAGTGAACCACTGCACAAGGGAGCTTACTGTTGACACTGGAGTAATTGGTTTGACAAAAATCTCAAACTGATTAAAAAAATATATATATTTTTTTTCTTTCTACACTAATTTGATTCCTTACCAAGACCAAGAGAAATGATACCACACTGTACCTGTTTGTTAAAGAAAATGTTCAGCACATGTTGGTTTTATGCTCCAGCTTGTAAATACCTCAAACAAACAAATTGCTGAGCTTATTTTATTTTAAGTCCTGCTTACTTTTCCCTCTATCTCCAGTTTTTATTGGTCAGCAAAGCTAGCCACCTCCTGACTGTGGCATATTCACTTATGGACAGACAGGAGAGTGGTATTGATCATCCAAGCTTAGTCTCAAAGAAGGAACTTTCAAAATCGAGGAAACAGTTTTCTACCTGGTGTGACAACGAGCATCAAACTTCTGTAAAAATCAAAATCAAAAAGTAAACAAATGTAATTGTGGCAGGTTAGTTCGACCTTGGAGGTTATTGCCATTTTTGTTATTTCTTCAGAATCGGCTGGCGACCTTCACATCATGCGTAGTTGATGACATCTGAAGATGCCCACAAAATCTTCAGAAGAGGTCCCTCTGCATAAGGAGCGCATCTAAAAGCAAGTGGATTATGACTTCAAATGGCAAAAACTAACATATGGGCTCATTTCACACCATTCGACGATTCTGTGGTGGTCTCATATTTATTGTGGCCACACTTTCCCCACTGGTGATGGAAATTTTTACAATTATCTCTTAAACCTTAGCTGCGTTCCCTCCAGTGAGGACGCCGTCATCACTGGCCCTCTCTCTCTGCAACGCACTGCCTCTGGTTGATTGTAATAGAAAACTCAATCTCGTCTCCTGCTCCTGAGAGGTAAAGTGATTCTGGTGCTTGAAAAGATTAATAGCCCTCAAGAAGAAATGAATCAGGTGCTCTCCAGCGTCTGACTTGTCCAATGGGCGTGCAAATAGAAATCCTTTTGTGCATCCTCTTTCTCTGGCAGCTGTGTGGCCCGGTGTGGCTCAGCCCTCCCTCTTTTTTTTTTCCTTTTTTGTGGCCTTCTCACTGTGTCATGTCGCTCCAGGCCTGGCCGGCGAAAAGACGAGGGCTGACTCCGGCGCTCACGAAAGAGAGGCAGGTGGTCGCTCCCCTCAGCTCACTCTTTTGAGCTTTGTAGTCAGCCCTCTTGAAATGACTGACATATGTTAATGAGGGACTGAGTGCAGTGGATGTGACGGTGTCTGTCGGGCTGACAGTGCTGACAGGGAGGGATTATCTAAATGGGCTATTTTCATGCTCTTAATCACAAAAGAAACAGTGAAACACCCCTATCCGCAGTGTATGGGAGTGTGTGTGTGTGTCTGTGTGCGCGCCTGTGTGTTGACAGTGTCGGCATCCACTTGTCGTCTGCAGCGTTGCCTGGCTGATTCACTCTAATTGGTGTGAGCAATGTCCGTTAAATCACTCCCTAACTCTCGGTGGACATGTGCTATCAGGCAGCTTAATGCTGCAAATTGCCTCTGCCTTGCTGGAGCTGTGTGCGCTTGTGTGTGTGTGTGTGTGTGTGTGTGTGTGACTGAGTGTGAGAGTGAGAGAAAGCCTCTCACCGTCAAACCACCTTGTTAAGTGCGTCGGTGTTGCAGGGATGTTGTTAAAGTGTTAAGATGGAGAAGAATCAGCTGGAAGAGTCGCCTCACTTCAAACTCTTAACCTGCTGAGATCTGAATGATGGTTATGAACTCATCCACTTAGCACGCCACGATGCTGCTCCCGAGGACATGACAGCCGAGATGCTGCACAGATTGGCATAATTTCACACTGCGAAACAACACTACATGTCTAATGAGGCCGCCTCCACACTGTGGTGTCTCCTGTCTGCTCTCCCTTTTGTCCACAACAGTTGCTCCTTATCTGAGCCAGTCTATGCTCCAGCGTATGTCTCCACTCTTTTCCAAAAGAGCTCCAGTCTTATGTTTGTTTTCATAGCTAAAACAGCTGTCAAACGCGATTAATATTTCAGCGAGAGAGTGTGCTGGAGGGAACCTCTAAGTGCTAGGGGAGCTGGAAACAACAAACCCAATGCTTCTCCCTCTTCGGCTGTCTGCTGTATATATTTGCCGCTCCGCTTTCATGCAGCTGAGCAGTTCTTTCATGACTCCTGAATTGCAGCAGCGCAGGAAGGAAAATCAAAATAAACAGGGTAAAGCTCTCCTGGTTGGTGTCAACAAGCTGCTGGTGTATCACTTAGTTTCAAGCTGTGGGAGACTGAAGAGTAATTGGACACTCCTTGATATTCCAGTTCAGAGGGAGGCAGACAAGCTCCAAAAAACATAAAAAGAGGACGGTCTGAGCTGAAACCTCCGAGGCAGTGGCTCTGTTTGCCCTGCCTTGTTTCTATGGGACGGTGCCCTTTAGCCTCCGTGTGAAGTTCACGTTTGTTCCCCTCTTAGCTCAGCGTAGAGCAGCCTGAGCCTCAGACTAATGATGCCTCGTGGATGTTGGTATGTTGCAACCAGGCGCTGAACAAAGGTTTCTCATGCTCGCACTCCCCGAGCGATCTGTCGACAGGCTCCCCTGACATCGTCGACACAGGATCTTGACACAGATAAAAGCTGGTGCTTTCACGTAAACACAGAAACACACTGGGCTCCTTGTCTAAATTTGCTCTGTAGTGTCAGGCCTGCTGCCTCCATCGACCTGCACTGAGCAAACAAACAGGCTTTCCACCCTGATCACAGCTGCTGAAGCAAAACAGGACTTCACCTTGCCATGTTTCATCTTCCATACTTCCTCTGCCCTGCTCTTTCCATTTTATGCACGGCCTCTCACTCAGCCCCTCCCCCCACACTCACTTGTGGCCTTGTGTCTCTATCTCCAGCCGGCTTAGATTCACTTTCTTCCCAGATCGTTTTAAACGTGGCGCCAGCCGAGTTGTTTGCCGTCCCGCCCGCATTTATTGCCCCTCTCGTTTCCACCCTGCACATCACACGAGTTGGCCTTGCACCATATTCCTCACCACCGCCACCCGCGGGATGTGTTACATGAAAGGAGATACCCCCACATGTGTCGCCACGCCAATCCTGTCAGCATGTCACAGATCGCCTGGCCACCATGATTCAATCCCTGTTGTCCTGCACGGGGAGGTGTAGATTACATCTGCGTGTTACAGCGCCGTGCCTCCCAGCTGACACGCAGCATCAACACAGAGAAAAGAAATTGGGGCTGAAGGGGAGAGAAGAGGGAGGTAGAGGAGGAGGAGGGGGAAATCACTGTCAGCGAGGCACGTCTTGATAAAGGTGGCAGTCTGAACTTACCGTTCACACTTTCTCTCGAGCGTCTTGGAAAGACTCTGCTGCTTCTCCTCAAAGGACCAGACTTGAGATGAATGAAATGTTCCCGGGGAGCATGTTAACCAAGAGTAAAGAACAGAACAAGACTAAAGTGTCATTAGTGTTTGCAGATTGCGGGGGCCTCGACTCTGATATCGACATCCACCGTAACATGACTGGCAGCTCACTGGATTTCCTTGGCATCAGAGCAACAGAATACACGTTGTATGTTAATGCTGTGTCAGACTGTGGAAAGAGTGTCAGATCAGATGAAGTGATCATTTGGAATGAAAAAAATCTACGTGCTGGCTGAGAGCTGAGTAACTCTACACTCCCCAGAGACAAAGGCAGCTGTCAGCGAGCACCTGACTGCTGATAAAGCTGCTGGAGGCATTTACCTGTACACAAGGAAGCTGTTGACCTCTGAACCCCAGCCCAGTGTCTGCTCCAACCGACCTTCAGCTGGTGCAAACAGCATGGGAAGATTCTGCAGTGCCCGTGTGTGCTGAAGGAGGACTTTGATCACTGTGAGGGTGTGCAGCAAGCTTATTTCTTGGCAGGTTTGATGATACTCTCGTCATACAAAAAGCTAATATGAGAAACCAACTGCAGTCAGATTCAGACTGACAACCCCCCCCCCCACACACACACACACCTCATATGTGTTGTCAGCAAGAGAAAATTTTACCATTTTTGAAACTCTTTCAAAACAACTAAACTTCAATAGTCGTGCATGTGATCTCAGGTTAGAAAGTGGACTGACCTCATTGTGCCGTCACTGCTTGGGGGTTACGGTTACGGTTGAAAGACTCAGATTATTTTCTCCACATTCAAGTGGGGACATTTGGAACAGATATAAACATGTTTGCCTTTGAACTAACAACGCAAAAAGCAGTTTGACTGAAACATATGGGATCCTGAAAGTGATAGTTGTGGTTATTTGACTTGGCTTGTTTGAGGCACTTATCTGTAATCAATGTCTTACCTGCAGTGGATTTTTCTTGTCGCGCTTGGAAAAGTCGACAGAGCTGAGACATGTTTTAACCACTTTATGCTACAAACTGCATGACACTAATCAGCTGTTTATGTCAGAAAGAGCTAAGCAGAGCTGTGCTTCTGTGTAACTCAGCCATCCATCCATTGCCTTCGGGAGGCCGGAGCCTGGACAGGTTTTTAATACATCGCAGGGCCGACAACCAGACTCACAACGTAGCTGTTTAGACTCCTTGTGGTTCAGTTCGGTGGCTGTAAAATGGAGTCCCAAAGCAAAGGTTTGGTCGACACTGGGGAAAAAAGCTGTAAAGTATCATGCAGAGTTCAACTGATCGTGCCTTCTCCTGTGGACACATTTTCAGTGGCTAAAACATGTTTTTGCTGTTGACCCCATCCACAGCAGCACATGCGCTCCTGGCTGCTTCTGCAATCTTAGATGGAGCAGATCCACATCTACAGCAGGTAACGCATTAACCCCAGGTAAAATAATCTCACACAATCCCATGTCAAATCACTTTCAATCCAAAAAGACATACTGTGCCTCGCGGATCAGCCTCGCGTGTCCCTTAGAAAAAGTTCCACATGGTTAAGTCTTGCTTCTCTTGAAAGGTTTTGTCACTGGAATGAAGCGCATTATTAAAGGCATCTGTTTCCTACAGATATTGTTTTTCACATATCAAAACAAAACATCATTAGGACTTCAACAGCTACAGGGAAGACTGCATATGGCTAACACAAAGACAAAACAAGAAAACAGACATCAGCTGTCAGTGAACAACAGAGAGAAGAACAGAAGAAGCACTCTTAAACTGAGACAAAGGTTGCATTTTTCCCACATGTACGTCCACTTGTTGAACAAAAGTTCTCACTTGGCTCCACTGGAAACAACTGAGACTCAAACTACACTTACAGACGAAAGCTCCAACAGCAAGAAAGTATCTTGTTGCGTGTTCTGCTCCCAAAGGGCATGAATGAGCCTCCATCCTCAAATAAATCTCAGGATTTCAATTAGAAACATTTGTATTCATTTCATCCCACATTTTCTCACTCAAATAACATTCACAATCGCTGTAACATCAAAAGACTTGAGGTGTGTATTTTTGATAATATATCTGTTTGCAGCCTGGTCCATTCCATCGTCAGATCTTGGGGAGGCTGACAGGAGGGCAGGATTGCCAGCCGGGCTAAAAGTATACATTTCTCTTTAATACAGCCCAGTCCTAATGTGCACTAATCTCTCCAACACAAAAATCAATGAGGCGCTCGCCCACACACACACATTTCATCTCTGCGGCTGAGTCAGGGGAGTCCAGCCTTCACACATCTGTGGGATGTTAACATCTCTTGTGGATTTACAAGTGTGTCGACAAACCACACACACACTCATTCACACACCTCCCCTCGGCCCAGGGGTAACGCCAGGACACACCTGTTCTGGATCTTACCATGAGGCAACACGACCGCTATACTTCACAGAAACATGAGATGATATGTAATATAATAACATTTTTGTGGATGGCAAGATGTGGGGAAAAAACACAACGAAGTGCCCACAATAAATATCACCAGACAATAAAATGTTATGTGTAAAATGACATCATACAAGTAAACCCATATAACCAAACCTATATGGCGGTGAAAGATTACACTAAATGTTCAGCTCATGTGACAGCAGTGGAAGTTTTGGCAACAATAACAAGTCCAGACTGATATAGTTAATCTAAAATACTAATCACAGGTTGATCCAGGTCACATGAACACTGAAAATGAAGGACGTGTGTCATGAATAGTGTGGCAGTTATGGTGGTCTGCATGCATTTTGTGTTTGGATTATTTCACAGTTTGTTTGGGGTTTTTTATTTCTTCTTCAAAATATTGTAACTATACAAAAAGTATGTGGTTGCTGGCTATTTAGCAACAATGACATCCTATAAACTGAAGCTGCCCAACCAGTCCCACTGATGTGGTTAACATGAAGTACAACTTCCTTTTTGACTGTGCGGCCTCGAGCAGACATATACCAGACACGACAAATTGCACGCTGGAGAGAGACAGAGAAGCAAAGTCGTTGAAAATGTGTCACCTTGGAGTGGCATTCCAATGTCATTCAAAAATTATAGTTTCTCAGCACATTTGTGACATCATCATGTTTTGGCACACTTAAAAAAATGTAAAGAAAACTTGGGAATTGGAAAGCAGGCAAGTGACCCGAAAATACACAAATATATGTTCAAGTGCTCATGTATGTGTAAAAAGTGAAAGCAGGTACAGAACTGCATACAGATCGCAGAGAAGATAATCGGTCCCTCAGTGGGAACATTTGCGAACAACAGCAGCATCACACATATGAGAGAGAATAGAAGTATAACAAGATAAAGTAGAAAAAAAGAAGTTGACAGAGAGAATATATAAATAAATATACTAAACAAAAATTTTACCAACAGATAGTTACAAGATTTGGCAGTAGAACTGCACATTTTTTGAAGGTGGCTACACAGTTGGCTGCAAAATTCACAGAGTTGCTGCCTGAAATCAAATATTTTCTTTTGCTCGAAAAAACAAAAATATGCACAGCTAGAGGACTACAGCTGTATTTCGGGTTACATGTTCCTGACAGATCTCACAGCTGCAGGCTCAGGATAAATACGTAATCAACACGATCAGTTCGGTGAACGCATTCAAAAGCAGCTGACTGAGCTGGCTGCAACGCTGTGACATGCACTTCAACGTCAAGGCAAAGACTGTGCAGCTTGACAGCACACGTTATGAAGAGGAAGTGTAGAGCATCTTGTCAGAATTTGAGGAGTGCTTTACTGACTTCTTGCCAGCTATTTGTGTTTTCTTTTTGGCGCACATCTAGCTGTGGACAGCTGTGCCTCGATTCTCACACTAAAAAATGACTTTGAGATGAAATCCAGGGAAATATATTCTGAAGGTTTTGAAACCTACTGCTGGAACAAGTATTCCTGTCTGAGAAAATGTGCTTCTTGATGTGATCT
The DNA here is from genome assembly GCF_900963305.1 of Echeneis naucrates. Lineage (NCBI taxonomy): Eukaryota > Metazoa > Chordata > Actinopteri > Carangiformes > Echeneidae > Echeneis > Echeneis naucrates. The sequence goes on along the minus strand of NC_042515.1, from coordinate 21,367,591 downwards.
CGACCTTTTGGATCAACCTATTTGTGAGAATGTGGTTTTTTCTCCTAGACATCATCAATTTCAAGCACAGCTCTACAATGACAGATGACCACCATTTAAAACTGCTCCCCTCCTGATAAAGGTAATTCCACTTTTGCAATCTAAACTATATCTCTTAAATCCAGAGATAGACTATCAGTAATGGCTAAAATATCTGTGTTGGTGGAGCTCAGCAGATGTTGAAATTAGATGTTGGCTCAAAAAAAGTTGGACAAGCTTGCTGTAATTGTTTTCTTGTAGCCATCTTGTAGCTTTTTGGAGGTTTTTGCAATAGCAGATTTCAATTCTCTACATGTTTTCAAATGGATTTAATTCAGGAGTCATTCCTTTACAGTTTAAAAGCTTTTGAATTCTTTGAGGCTGGGCCTGCATAACATATTTCTGTTTTAAATGCCTTGGTAAATCTCTTCTTCCTCCTTTCAGCTTTATTACATCGACTATAAGCACTACATTCCCATATTATTGCAGAAATATACAAACGTTTCAGGATACATCATTCTTGCATTTCATTTGGTTGGAGCCCTAACCACAACCCTTATTGGTTTAGGCTGCAGCATATTCCTGAAGGCTCCAGGTCATCCTGAAATTCTTTAGATGTCACGTGGTCTCATCAACTTTCCTCTTAATGGCCCATCCTGGAAGTGTTTTAACAGTTTTATGACTTTATGATAAAATGATGAATGGCGAAATGAACCAGGATTTCAAAATCTGTTTTTATTGCCTGCAGGCTCTGGACCTCTGATGCTCTCAGTCAGCAAAAAAAAAAAAAAAAAAAAAGAAATTAGAAACAATTATATATCGTCAATGCAGCTACACAATCATTCATGGATTAATTCAGCTAACCATATGTTTGTCATCAATAGGGTGTAGCATTAAATACTCAAATTACACAAAAATGCATTTATTTCTGAATTATGTTCTTCATTTGCAGGGTGCCGATAACTTTCAGCTGGACTTAATGATAATTAATGCTGTTATATGACATACTGTTCCTCTGTTCTTTTAGTTATATTCCAACATGCACTTAAAGTACATTTATTTATTTATTGCCAATAGTTGGATGAGTTGGCTGATATAGCTGTAATATCTGTATGTCAAGTTCAAAGCTAGAGCTAGCAGGCAGATAGCTTGGCGTGGCACAAGTGAAAAACACTTTCTTCGTGTAGCTCACAATGTGTTACTTTTATTTTCCGTTTTTTGTGAAAATCAAACAAGCATGATATAGCGTGCAAAGCTGGTAACTTTCAAGCACATCTCAGCTGCCACACTCTAAGCTAGACTAAGCCAGCTCTCAGCAGTAAAGAGCTATCCCAGAGTGTCAAACTATTTCTCTTAGAGAAATTCTATTTTTCCTTGTCAATCTATCATTTCTGTTAGGAGAAGCCAGTTCATCTATTCATGTCCATGTCCAAACTGACATAGAAATAATTTTCAAAAGCACACATTTTTTTTTTTTTCTTTTCAGAAATAACCTAATGCATTACAGAAATTTTCTCCCCCTGTGTAATAGGTGGAGGCGCAATATCAATCTGCGCCATTTGAGACCTTTCAGTGTCACATTGTGTACATGTCAAGGAGCTCGACAAGTACTCAGCATTCAACCCTGACAGGGACATCCTTTCTCTCACAGGAAGTTGAAGAGGCTGCGGTGAATAAATCCAAGAGTGGGTCATTGTCAGTATTCATCTCAGAGGGAGGCAGGCAGGGAGAAAGAGAGAGAGGGAGGGATAAAAAAACAACATGTAGTCTAGTGCAGATTCTGGACTCCAGCATCTTGTCAACCTCCAAACAGATAGATGATGTTCATTTAGAATCTGTTTGCGCGAATGCAAGTATGTTCTGTTGTTGTCAACTTAAATCTGTTTTGTCTGTTTGGCACTAGACCCAGTGTTTGTCGGCCATGAAATCATATTAACTGGGAATTAATTTTCTCCACCCCGTGTGTATTCACATTGTCACATTCAAGTTCACTGCAGACTCAGAGCAAGTGCTAAGTGCTTGAATCCGAATCACATGGCAGCCAAATGGTTGATTCTTAGAGGAAATGTTTCTACCTCTCAACATCTTTTTGCTGTTGCCATGGCATTAAAAGCTTTTAACTTGGCCTTCAGCCATTGCCACCAGCCAATACTAGATGTCATAAATAAGTACTTCCAATGTCAATGTATATATGCATGAATATATTTTCCTTTCATCTTTCCCTTAATGTGCCCAAGATTGAAACACTGGCGTCAAATTCCTGGCAATAAAATCAGATTCTGAACTACAGGGACCTGCTGACAGGAAAAGGCGGGGTCCAAATGAGATTAGGCTAGCTGGTTAGCATGCTATCTTCCGTACAAGTAAGGAGTAATAGAAATTAAAGCGAAACGTCACACTTGGCCTCCACCTCTGGAGACAGATGTTGGTGAGAATGGAAAATAACTAACTGCTAATACTAACGTTAGCTCTGTAGAGACAGCACAACTCAAAAATAGCACCTTTAAAATCGTATAAGGTTTGATCTGATCACAATGTTGGAGGTCCATAGTCTTATAATGTGCTGAGATGTCTTGTGATTTGCAGAAATAATTTATGAGCTGAAATGTTTTTGGTGAAAGAGAAAAAAAAATCCAGTTTCTCTGAAAGTGAAACATGACTAAAAGAAATGACTGGGAAATGGATCTATGATTACATTCCTCTGTTTTGAGAGATTTAAATGAAAAAGTCAATTTAAATTTTGGTGGCAGTACATTCCCAAGTCTACTTTGTACTTGGAAAACAAACATGTTCCTAAATGATCTGTCATGTTTTTCTTGTTATGAGGTGTTATGACATCCTCTAATTAGGGAGTTTTCCTCCCTTGCGATAGTTTTCGCTCTGTCATCTGCAGGATGTCATACTTCATGAGCTCAACACAAGCTTTGTCACACTGAGACACAGTTGCTGTAGTGTTTCTCTCACTTCCACTGTGTTTCCATAATTATGCATGAGCCCAAACATGCAGCGCTAACTCACAAGGCAGAAAAAGTCGAAGCGCTGTGTAGTATTTTATATGTTGGAGTTAAATGGATGAGTGCAGCCCAGATAACCTGCCCTGGGCCTGTTTCTACTGCGCAAAGACTCGCTCCGCTGGACAAGGACAAGCCACAACCTTCCCTGACATGACAAAGCAGTGGGCTGTGTAAAACTCTGATCTGACACAGCTGCTTGATTCTTAATGGTGTGTTTCTCCTCACATGACAGCCTTTCTCACAATGTTATGACCGCAAATTGTCCATGCTATGTGGGACCATTAGAGAGATGCACATATATTTGGGAATGCTGCTTTCACCCACCTGGTGATAATGCTACATGTGGGTGACGTGGATAAATGCATGGTGGTTTGTTGGTGGGTTTCCCAAGCATTAAATCAGCATGGGCAGCCACTTCGGCCTTTGATGGTGAATAACAGATAGCTTGGTGTGATTGTTGACATGCACCATCTTCTATGAATAACGATATCAAAGCATTCTACCTCTGTTCTCAGAGGTTTGTACGGACATTCTTGGTATCCAGAAGCTAGGTGACTTTGGCGATTTCGGTGATTTTTCTTTGTTATCACTTCAATGATGTATGAAAAATATCTAGACACTAATTGAGTGAGCTGTCATACAATCTAATACAAACATATATAGCATATATTGTCACAATCAGGTAAAATATTTTTTTATTTATGCCTAATACCTGCGGAGTTAACTCCCATTAGTCTCTGCTGTTCCGAAGTGTAGCCTCATAACGATATTGTTGGGGCATTTTTCAGCAGCACACTTTGGATAACAGATACATGTGTCTAGCCTGAGTACGGCGCAAGCCTGTATGGGCAGCTCGACTGACAAATGTAGCAAGAATCATTCTTGTGTGTTCAAGCTTGTCATTCTTTCTCAGTTTTCTGAGTCTGCAGTTCCCTCACGTTCTCTGGAGTTGTGGTCAAAGTTACTATCTAACCTGCAGCTTATTTATTAACTGGAATGTGACTTTTTACAGTCAATTTCTGATACAAATGAGCTGACAAATGTCAAACCACTCACTGGATGAACAAATCAGGTGTCTGAATGAATTTTTAGGATATGATAGCTGGTTAGCATTATTTTAACCTGGGCTAGTTGACCTATTGTCTAGAACAGGATCTTGTTTGAAGGGTGGGGAACATTTCACTCGACTTTTAGGCTTGGAACAAAAGATACAATGAGATGCAAGATTATTTTAAAATATAAACTTGGAGCTAATATTAATGGAGCACAGCGATTGGGTGTCCTGGATTCTCCTGTTCCTTAAGGATACATAAGAACATGCAGCCTCAGAAGGGGATTACAGCACCACAAATCCACTGTACACTCTGGGCTGTTATTGGTTTATTTTGCTGCTTGGTTCGTTAATGATGTAGATTTTATTTACATGCTTGTTTAACTCATGTGTAAAGTGTTATCAGCAGCCTCTTAATTAAATCAGACACGTGGCGCCCACGTGGTGCAGTCTCCCTATGGCAGACAGTAAAGGGCAAACTGTCACCATGGGCAAGGAAATCAGGTGTATTAACAAGTCAATGAGAAATTCATGTGTGTATAATTTCACAGTGAGCACATCTGACCTTTGTTAATGATGCCACTCAGACCTGCAGGTGATGTTTCTCAAATGAACTCCCGGTGCTGCGCTAAAGCCTCCCGACTGGTAAGAAAGGAGGGAAGAACACACACTTCATCAAAGGGGAAAAAGTGAAACTGAGAGAGGAAACGACCTAAATCATTTTGCATCAAAACTCAGCAGGTGCTTGGTTTTTTCTTTAAAAAAAAAAAAAATCACTTTCTTGTTGTCCTGTCAGAACGGCAGCAATGCCTTCCAACAAAGCACTGTGTGGGTTGCCGGTATGAAAACATGTTTCCTTTTGTTAGTACTCTTCTGGGTATACTTTCCCCCCCACCCGCAACTGGCTGATGTACGGAGTTGGGGGAGGGGGGTTTGGGAAAACCAGGCTCTCTTCTCCACCAAATAGTGCAGAGAGAGAGAAACAGAGAGGACCAGGGGTGGTTAGAAAAGTCCTTGAAAAGCAATTTATCCCCTTCCCTATGCTGCCACCTTCTACCTGCTTGCTCTTCCAGCTATTTTCAACCATCTCCTCTCCTCATCTTCTGGAGCCCTCCTACTCCATCTTAATTTTCTGGTGTGCTTTCATCACGTGCTGACTCACCCTCTCCATACCTTCTCCCCCTGTACCTCCCCCATTACTCTCTTTCTATGAGCAGCATCACACACTTATTACATCTAGTATCGTAAGAATCAAATGTGAAGGCCGGCCGTGCTCTTGCTGCTTAAATCTTCTCATAATGGAGCCCAAGGGTATCTGAAATTGAGTGTGAAGACTGCATCAAGGTCATTTACTCCACCCCACAGGATATTGATGGATGTCTTGTCTGATTGCTCAATTTGGATGCCCTACTTGAGGAGGGGGAGAACATCCCATTGCTTTTTCTGAGCAAAGGAGTGTTGCTTTAGCACGTATGGCCAGGAAGTCATTCCAAGCAGCAGAGAAAAGAGGGTGGTGGGCGGGAAGGAGGGGTAACAGGGAGGCGGAGATACTGTATAATAGTCTGTGCTGGGGGGCTCTGTGTCCAGATTCTTGAATAAACATTTGAGGGGATTAAAATAAAACATATTGATTGTTGGATGGATGGATGGCGTACCATCTGTCAATATGCTAATCTGCCAAATTGACTGTGCCTCTCAGAGCATTGTGTGGCTCCAAACAGCTGGATTCAGTCATAGAAAACCATAAACACCAGCCGTAGTCATCTGAACCCTTTCCCAAGTGCCTGTGATTTATAATCCCTTGGATTGTGTGTGTGTGTGTGTGTGTTTGTGCACTCGTGGGAATTGCTATAGAAGACTGTGGACAGACATGCAGGGCTCAGCCTGTGCAGTTGTACTGAAAGGGTAAAAAAGGCTCTTACACTCAGAGAGGCATGATCCAGAGTGAGCTAAAGTGCTTTGTTTCTTTGTCATTTCTCTTTGTCAATCCACCTAAAGGCAGTGTTGCAAAGAGGAAATTGGTGAACCATGACGACCCTTTTATCTAATCTCATTTGTTACATCGCTTTTGGCATGACTGTTATAATGATCCGATTCATGATCTGATTTGATGTGCTGTAATAAACTTGGTAATAAAGTATAACATCGTAATGAACAAGGTTGTCTGATGCCAATGGAACTTAATTTGTGTTGTAGTTCTGTGTAAGCATAGTGACACAGTGCTTTAAGGAATCGATTTCATTTCTGCAATCACATCTACAGTTTGCTCCTTCAATGGCACAGTATAGACTTAATCACTTCCTTACGTACATGAAAACACAGATGATCTACTCCAGCTCTCAATTAGCTAAAATTTACCCAAGTGCTGCTCAGGCACTGAAGAATTTCCATTTTTTTTTATACTTACTTCCATTTTTCTGGGAAAATCTTTGCTGTGACTTTTCTGATGAAGACAAGCACAATTATTTTGTTACATATAATGCAGTAAATGCAGAAGTTGAAAAAAAAAATCCCCTTTGAGCAACTACAGTTTTATATCTTTATCTATGTCTATATCCACATCCACATATATACACATGTAGAAACTTTAAGAAGTTGCAGCATGCAGTCATCATGTATGGTTATGCAGCTGGAGTCACGTACAAATCCCAGAGACTGGGGTGTTGCGCTGTCAGATGTGTGATCATCAGGCAGGTAATTGACAAGTGAGGCGTGATTGTCTTAGTCTTTATTCAGTGTTATGTTTGAGAGTTAACAAAGCGTGAGATTGGTCCGTGTCTCTACGCTGCACATTCTCAGCTCGCAGGCCTTTTGTTCTGCAGCCCTTTGTGGAGCTTGCCCCGGATTCATTGAAACTCTCCACTGCTGAGTGAGCTGAAGGAGCTGCTTTTTTTGTCGCACACCCTTATTCTCTCCCCAACGCAAACACGCACACAGATGCATGCACATACACACAACAGACATGCACAAAGGCTGAAGCTCTGCCAGCATTTCGTGGGATAATCTACCTTCCTGAAGGTTTGCTAAAGCACCCTTCCCTTCCTCCCTTCCCACCACATAACCCCACTTCTTCTCCTCCTCCCTCCTCTCCTCTCGCCTACCCTCCTCCTCCTTCTTATCGGCCCCAGTGTTATAAGCATGTGGTTTCCTGCCAATTTCTGGGAGCCATGAGCAGCCTCTCCAAACAGGAACACGCATGAAGACATTCCACTGCTGAAGGAAACAGTGTCCTCAACTGCCCTCCCCTCTTTTTAAATCCCCCATAGACGCGTCCACACATCCCACACAGCTCCACTGGGACTTGACCACTGGACAATCAATGCACACAAACACACACAAACATGACAGACAGAAAAGACCGGGCACAGACTTCAGCCATTCAGCAAAGCCATGCACATGGAAATGAAGATGGCTAGGAGGCTGTGAGTGTGTGTGTATTTGTGAGAAATAGTGTGAGAAAGAGTGTGGGCATGACTATGTATGAGAGCGACAGAGCAAATGTGTGCATGGCTATTTATTGTATGAAAGGGTGACTGAGTCAACAAAAAAGATGAATTTCATTTTGTAAAGACATTTATCCATGTCATTTCTCATTGTGTGTCAAAGTTTTGAGGAATCTTGACTGTGAAATTAAAAGCATCTGTTTAGTGTGCTTACTCACCACACTTACGCATAAGTTGTTTGAGAGGTACTTCTACTCTATTTCTTTTTTTTTTTTTTTAGATATTGGAAATCTATGAAGGTTTTAGTTGGAAAGCAAACATCACTGTGAAGTGTATGGAGAGAGCAGTTTAAGGGCTGCTCTGTGCCTGTTAGAAGAGCAAATTTGTTTAACATTGCAGAAGCCCTCTTTGAAAGCAGACTGCAGGTCTGGGCAAAAGCAATTACATCAAAAAAAAAAAAAAAAAAAAAAGATCCAATGCTCTGTTACTTTTGATAAACGAAATAAGATACTGAGGAAAAGAAACAATAGGCAGGCTCACATGGGCATCATCTGCATGCGAAAGGTCAAGTAGGTCTAATCGTAGTAACACAGTGGAACCAAGACAGAAGCAGCAGCAGTCTGGGTGTCGTCTGAGATGAGTCTCAATGACAAAGCTTTGAAGAATATAAAAAAAAAAAAAACAACCCAAAACTGTGTAATTAGTAGGCATAGATGGAAGCAACCACAAGAGACCAATTCTGAATAAAAGTCAAACAAAAATTGGGATTCAAGTGAGTTGCTGAAGTACAAAAGCAGGCTTTAAATCATTTAAAATCTTATTTATAAGTTCTGGGTTCTCTCCCCTGGCATGCGAGGCATATCGATTAGGGAATGTTATTGGAGAATTCTGTGAAAGATGATTAATCATAAGTTACTTTTCTCCTCTGTGTGTATGGATCAGTGCCAGAAAACGAGAGAGAGAGAGAGAGAAAGGGAGAGAGAGCGAGGATATGTCCTCAATCTGCTGCCTGCTGCCTTTTTAGCAGCCAATTCTGCCACTTCTGTCTCACTCTCTCCATCTTATCTCTGCTCCTCAGTTTCTGAATGTTTTCGAGGAACAAGTAAACAGAGAGATATTGCCCAGACGGAGGTACTGTGAAACTGAGTTCTTTCCTCCTTTTCCAGGGTGGTTGTGCTCACCAGCCGTGTACGTGGCACAGCATCTTTTTGTGTGCCCACATAAATGATTCAGTGGCATATTGAAATTACACAGTGGGCTACTCTGGCAAAACTGCAGAGGAGTTTTGAGATTTAGGTCAAATGTTCAATGCTCAATACAAACTAAAGTACATGAAGCAGGAGGGCTTGTTTTTAAGATATTAAACAGATTTATTATAAGTTTAATTGTCACATACTTGAATTTCATGTCTTTCAAAAGGATGTTTTATGGGAATTTCATTTATTTTTGTCCTCCCAATTAAGACTGTGAGAGAGTCATGACCAGTTTAATCTTTCGTGTTTTCATGGCAGTAGGATCTAATGAGTTTGTCTCAATTTCTGACAATTTCTGATTTCTGATTTCTGGGTCTTTTTGGTTTTAGTAATTGGGAAACTCTCAAGTACCAGTACAAGATCCTGTAAAGCCTTCAACTGTCAAGATAATTCAGATCAAAAATTCTAATCAGCATACAGTCACCCCACCCACATACTCAACCGCCAACCAAGCCCTTGGATCATGTTCAACGTTTTCACACTAAATTCTGGCTTTTTTGAGATTTTTTGCTGTGTGTGCTCATGCTGTGAGTGAGAAAGAAAGACAAAGGGGCTTCAACGCAATTATGTCATTCACTTTTTCTGTGTTTAAATGAGCAGCACAATGAAAGGTTAGGGCATCTCTATGAAAGCTTTTGGACAAAAATGATGTATGCGTCTCACTGCCCGCCTCTATGATGACTAGCTTTTCACTTTGCTTTAATGTGAGGCCATTCAGAACAGTAACAAAAACTTTTTCCTTCATCTCTTCCGTGTTGTTCTATATGAATTGTTTGATTTTCCTGAACCCTCTAGGTCCTAGAGATTACGATTTGGGAATTTTGTGGGTAAAACATATTGATGGCGAATATGCCATGGTGTGATTAGGGTTGAGCAACAAAGCACCATTCACAATGGTCTGTGATAATATGCAAACTCCAGTCTTTTGCATGACAGTCTTACTCCATACACATCCATTCACCAGCCTGCCCCCCACATCGTGAAGTTACAACTGGGCTCCATTAGAACTGTTTGTATCCAAAGTCAAACAGCTTTGGAAACAAACAAAGAGACTGTCCAAGCTTTTTATATGTCACTTTCCAAACCTGAAAAACTGACATTCACACCCACTTCACGGCACAATTGGACAGCTGTGCAGAGGTGAGAAAGGAGTCAGGGTTTGAACTTCTTGGACAGTCTCTCCTTTTCATTCTTTACATATTTATTTGTGGCACTCTTCATGTGAACAAGTACAACACTATAAAAATTTGTCATGAGTGACTGTCAAATAATATGTCCTGCTATCCCTCCTTCCACTCCACAGCAGTTAGCTTCCCACTCCAACTTTTAGTGTAGCCATTTAGAGCAACTATAAACATTTCATTTCAGATACGATTGGACAATACATCAAACCGGATTTTTCTGACAGAGTGTAACTTGACTGTTAAGCTGCCAATGGCATTTAACATTTGCACTAGATGTATACTTGTGTGGAATCGTCCAATATGGACTTAATTCCTCTGGACTGTATATATCCTGTCACACTGTTATGATGATGTTTGATGAGCATGTGAGGTGATTTTTTCGAACACTAAGCACTACTTGGTTGTACACATTAATGCCTAGAGGCAGTACAACCTCAATCCTCTACTGTCAGACACTGAGCAGCCCTCTGGAGTTATTGGAATTTAAGGCTGCTACGTGCTTCACACAAAACGCTGCTTGAGATGACGGGTGCAGTCAGATGAAGCTTGAGCTGAGTTTTATGTTGCAGGTAAACAACAATCTGACAGTGATTCCCAATTTCTGTGAGTCTGCTGGAATATTTTTTTACCCTTTTGCACAAACATGATTGGCATAACTGTCACCCTCCTTTGCATCACAAAAAAAAATCTTTCAGCATATCTCACCCCTGATTTGTTCTCCACCTTAATGTCATGCTGTTCAAACTCAGCTTCTCACCTCTCATAAATAATGAATTAGGGCTAACTGTTTGTCTTGTGAACTCGTCTGCGAGTAATGTAAGCTTCTTGCTCAAGGGTGCAGTTGATGAGGGAGGGTAGAATCAGCTGCACAAGTGCACTTCTCCAGCCTTTGGGCCAGCTGTTCTCAGTAAATGCCTCCTTTTATATGTTCTCTTTCCCTGATATATCAATAAATTAACCAGTCTGCACAGAAATTCAGGTCTTTGTAAAAAAAAAAAAAGAAAAAGAAAAAGAAAGAGACATATGCAGGAGCAAGGAGTCGTTCTACCTATGAATATAAATTAACTCCACACTATAACTTGCAAGTTAAAACAAAAGAGCACAGTTTTCCCAAGAACTCATTACAGAACCAGCGAGGCAGGGCTTAATGTTGTTTTGACTGAATTGTAGTTATCAGTAGGCCACCGTGATGAAGCTCAATTAGAGCAGCATGCTATGAGCTAAGCAGAGGTAATCATTGGGCGGAGGGCAGACTTATGTGGAGGCACGGATATTCACTCCGAACAGAAAAAGCGAGGGATTCACAATAGGACTTGGAGCCGTGGAGAGCAGCTAATGAGCCTACATGATTCACGCTTGGTCTCCCCCACAGAGAGCCTTGTCCTGGGCAGAGCGGAGGCACACAAGAGGTGCAGTTTTTGCTCCAACACATTCCATGACACAGCCGTCAGAGCCAGAAGGGTAAAGGGGCGAGTAAAAGTTTCTCTTGCAAATGCTGGCTGAATGAAAGTTGTTTTGTTTTTTTCTTTTTTATTTGGTGTGTGGTTATGTTTGAGTGTGTGTATGTATCTTATTAGAGTCTTGAGTCAATCAGAACACTGTGGGCATGTTCATTCCAGGCTCTATCCACGGCTGAATCTTTCCCATTCAACCTGACATTCCAGAAAGACCCCATAAAACTGCTTGTGGTTTAATGGGCAAAGTTGCTTAAAGACAAATGATATTTTTTTGTAGATGAGTCTAATCCTCCCTGCAAGAAAATAGAAAACTGCTTTTAACTTCAGGCAGGTTGAATCAAAAACTGCCTGTGTACAGTATATGAACACCTTTATGGTGTTACAGTGGGACAGATTGGCAAAAATATATTTTAAATGATATATATATAAATATATAAGTTCTGTGAATTTAAATCAGTGTGTGTTTTATGTGGCGATTAAATACTCACAAGGTTTCCTCCAGGTATGGTGCCAAAGCACGGCAGTGAACTTGAAACATCCAGCAAACCTTCGCTGCACTCATGCTAGGATAGTAGGATAAGTACAGTGTAACACATGCTGTCATGATGGTGTCCAAATGTAACTCTTGGCTTTAGAAGTCAGGATACTTCACCCAGTAACATAACAGCATAATTAATAAAAATGTAATCATGCAGGGCCATAAATAAGCTGCAATAATACTCCTGTTGTTTTTCCACAGAGCCAAATTAAAAAAAGATTTTTGTTTGGCTTTTCTGTCATAAATAACCCCGCTACAGGCACCTTACTAGCTTTATGTGTGTGAGTGGGTTGAAACGAGGTCTATCAAAAAATCCCTGGTCGTTATTAAAACACTCACTAAATATCAATCCAGACTTTTAAACCGAGGCGCGCCGTCATTGGCTGCGCGCCGGTCACGTGGTGCGGTGCAGTCAGTCGCTGTGCCGTGCCTCGAGCCAGCGCTGAGTGGAGCCTGTCTGCCAACAGCTTCAGCAGCGGCTCTATCTGGATCCTACTACACTCACTGATAATTAAAGGAGGCCCCTTTTTCTTCCTATTTCCGAAGACTACGCTTCACCATGGGCGACAAAAAGAGCCCTACCAGGTAATGCGGTCGCCCGCTTTCGATTTACACTTGTTTTGTGCGTTTTGGGCTCGATATTCGGACGCGTTTCTCTCCCACAGAGATCGTTTCTCCCTTTTTCAGTTGGTATGCCACAGCTAGCAAGAATAGTGCAGTCACTATGGCGGCTTCTCGCTCTCTACAACCCAGTCACTTAACAGACAAAGGGAAAATTTTCAGAGGAGACGCCTGGCATTCCCTGAAACGCTCTTCCGTCTCGATGAAGCCTTTTGCAGGGTCAATGTCGAAATTGACATTGTTTGATATTGGTTTCGTTAGCCGACATGCTAAGCTTCGATGCCGAAAATTTTAGCAACGCTTGCCTGCCTGCCTGCCTGCCTGCCTGCCTGCCTGCCTGCTAGCCTAGCTGGCGATACAATCGGACGGTGTGGATAGTCGTCCGCTTCGCCACTGAGGGGGTTTATTGTCCAAGGAGCTCTACTTGCCGGGACTCGAACCCAAAATTAATGACAACACCGCCGTGCTTTGTGCTGCGATAAGTGCCTTGTATATTACACAACAGGTCATGTTTGTCACAATCCCCTCTCTTGTTAATTCCCTAAATTTGTTGGTAGTATTGGGGAAACTAACTTGACCTTAACATGTGTGTCATTTCTAAGGCCAAAAAGACAAGCCAAACAGACGGCTGACGACGGCTACTGGGACTGTAGTGTCTGCACCTTCAGGAACACCGCCGAGGCTTTCAAATGCAGCATCTGCGATGTGAGGAAGGGCACATCCACAAGGTAACGTAGCGCTCTCTCTCTCTCTCCCTCTCTTGTCTGAACGTCTCGTTTTTCCCCAGCTTGGCTGACTGGCTACAGCAGCATTGCATCGCAATTTATGGGAATGACAACTTTGATCGACAGCCTATTTGTCTGGGAGCAAACGGGGACTTGTTGATGGACAGTCTTGCTTACACCTTAAACCATTGTCTGGATTATCCGTCGTTCATAATATTATGCGACTAACATCGCATTGCTTTTATGCATTCGTCTAGGTAGGCTGGCTGCTTGACTAGCCGGGGGTGGGGGGGTGGGGTGGGGAAGAGAAGAGAGACCATACTTCAGGATGGCTGTACAGCTACAGTGTATCAACAGAGCAAGGGCTGCTGTTTTTCTATGGAGTGAAACAAGGTGACTGCATGTATGTATATCTCACCAACCTGTAGGATTGAGGAGATTCTTCTATTGCTCTGACTAGTCAGATTAATTGTGCATGAAGCTCATATACAGTGAGGTCAGGATGTATTTCTCAGGAGTAGTTGGAAGATGGAGTAGACGCACTTACTCCAGATATGTGCTTTTGATATTTCTTCATATAGCAGATGCCCCCCCTTTGTGCTATCTAGATAAAGTCACTTCCTACCCAGCTGGGTGGGATAGAGTTTTTGGATATTTGCTGTTTTGTTTTTATTGTTGTTGTTGGGTTTTTGTTTGTTTGTTTGTTTGTCTTAAGAAGAAAAAGCCAAATGTCAGTTCACACATTTGGCTATGGTTAATTATCAAAACATAACTTGCCAAAAAACAAGATTTTTTTTCTCAAATCTGTTTACAAGGGAATTCACTATTATTTGATCTTCAGAAATATCATATCAGCATTTATAGTAATAGGCTTGTATGTCCCCAACATTTCCACTCAACCCAAAATAAATTAATTGATGTAATCTGAAAACAGCATCTTTATGGGAAACTTAGATGAAATCAGTGAATTACATGAATGTCTTGACAGGATTCCTTTTCTGTTTTTTTTTTTTTTATATACTGACGCCTGTTTGGGGAATGTTTTTTATGATAAGTTGCGTGTCCCACAGTGTCAGTTTGCTTGCTCATGTCATCAGTTGCATGATGAGATGGAGAGATAGATGAGTCATTTGTGGATTTGTTGACAAGTCCCCCAGCACTCTGACATTTCCAGCTGTGGTTTTACAATGAAGTGGCCTGACTGACACCCCTGGTGCACCACAAATGGGGAGAACACGTTTGACACTGGTTTACTGAGAATCCTGAATATTGGGCTTAAGCTTAATTGTCTGGCTCCCCTCCCCCAATGAGCTTTTCCCAGCAGCGTGTAGCTTAAGACCACAGCTGATGATGCAGGCTATGCACGCTGTGTGAAAGCAGGAAGCAGAGACAAGCATGTTGTAGCAGTCCTGCCACTGCTCTTTGGCAACAGCCCAGTTGCCTCTATTTGGTAAATGGGAGCACATGACATCACTGGAGTGTTTGTCCCACATTGCTGTTTGATCTGAATAGTTAACCTTTGATTAGTACAATTGTATAGTTGTGGTGCTGTCTCTTATTCTAATGAGTACTAATTAGCTGTCTTTTCTTCACTGTGTGATGTGTTCCCCGCAAAGCATGGGACAAAGCAACATGCTCTCAGCTAAGCGATTCATACTTAAGGCTATGTGTGGACGCCTTGCCTTGCTGTTTTTATCCGGGGGTTTGCTTTGAATATGCTTTTATGCAAGAGGACATGTGTGTTCACTAATTAGACTATCTCCTGGCTGGTTGGAGTCAAAACACTTGTTTTTCCCTAGGTCCTAAGTAATGACTTAGTGTTTTCTGTACTTAATATCAGTTTAGGTATTGATTTGTCATTATGTTTAAGGCATGTTGGAAATTGGTTGTTTTGCAGATGTGTGGAATCTCGTACACTTCTCCCACAATGCCAAATGTATTGCTTTTTCCCCTCGTGTCCTCGGACAAAGGTCAGTCAGTACTGGCTTTAGCAGACTGTAATACAGAGACAGTGGATGCAAATTATGTTTTAGGGCCAGTCAGACACACCTCAAATGTGTTCTTGGGAAGCTCTTGGTACAACAGGTTGCAGTCAGCAGATGCCAGTGATATGATACAATTTCTAGTTGCACTCTGAGTAATTCCTGTCTCAAGTGAAAATCTAAGATCAAATGAATATTTCCATCCCTTTATTCTTGATATGTTCATCACTTACAGTCTGCACTGGGTGGGTGAGACACCAGCTGTTTCCACAGGTGTTCATGGAGAATGCGCATTCAACATGATCTGTGCTGATTGACAGATAGTGGCTTACACCCGACAGGGCTTGAATCACACTTTGTCCACCTGCCAGCGGTAGGTAAGCTAAGTAACTGTAGGTCATGCTGCTGTGATTTGTGCTAATGGAAGCAAGAATGTGTGTGTTAACGAGAGCTGTGGCATCAGCATGCTGGGAAAGGACCCCCTTCTCCTCGTCCAAGTGCAGCCTAATGAACCTGTTGACTCAGTCCAGCTCAGTAATGTAACATGATACCCAAGTAGGCTAAATCTAGACTCTGCCATTCTGACTATTAAACAAGAAAACACTCTGCTTTTTGCACCTGACCCTACTGCTAATCTACAAATGTAAGGAGCCAAAACTGCATTCTGTTCCTGCTTCTTTGGTAATTGGAAGACTTGTTTTAGCGTTCCCCGTGTGGAGCATGCTATCATATTTAATTGTTTTTGGCACCTGAACCTTATCGCTGTGTGAACGTGACACTGTGTCGCTGTACGTCAGTTTTGCTTTGTGGTGGTGTTTGGTATGCACCCCTGGCAGCCCCAGGGCCCAGGCAGAAACCATTAGGAGCCTCTAAAGTTGATTGATGGTTGGGATCACAGGAAGTCTTGAGGTACCTCAGTCTTTGACTGCTGTGCTGTCTGCACAGCACAGTGATGCCTTTTGGTACATAGTTGTAGACAGAATGGTTGTACAAGAAACTACATAAAGCTTTAATATATTTTTTTATAGTTGATCTCAATGGGTGTAGTTGAGTTGACTCAGTAAAACAAACCTAACCTGTTAAGGAAATCTTGATTGGCAATGTGAAATATGTGGTAAAGGCCTCACTCAAAGCTTGATGAGTTTCAGCTCAATCAAATGGAAACACATGAGATTTTTTCCACATTCTTTCTTTTATCATGTGCCAGTGTCACTGGACTATCTCTGTAGGTACAGAGGTTGTGCTTTGAGATACAAAAAATGTCACAGCCACAACAGTCGGTTTTGTTTCAGTCCCCTGTAGTGTGTGTGATACTGTGTCTCTTTGATCACTGCAAGGAAGGCAAACCAATCAACCATAGGCAGTTACTGTAATTTATGCATACCGTATCACACATTTACAGATGCAAATGTGGTTTAGTCTGTGGCTTTATTCTAAGACCATATGGGAAACCCATAAATCCACAGATTATCGATGCTACAAGCAGGACTGATCAACAAATGATACTTGCTATCAAAGCTACAGGTTAGTAGTTTGGTGTGTGTGTGTGTGTGTGTGTGTGTGTGTGGCAGCTGCACAATTATTGGAAAATGATTGCAATGTGTTTTTGTGTGTATCGTGTGTGTGTGCGTGCCTTTCTGTCTTTTACAATGATGGAATAGAGTCATTATAATCCGTAGATTCTCCCACTGTCACATTAAGGCAAATTGTCTAGGATAATGGAATTACATAAGAGGGACATGCCGGCGCTCAATTTATATCTGCACTTCCTCGCCCACCCTGTGCCCCCACAGCACCCCCCTCTCAGAGGAAGCTGCTTCTGCTTATCCAGCATTATCAGCATCTGCACTAAAACCCTAAGCATGAGCAGCTAGCCCTAATCTTTACGTTAATTGCGGGATTTAAAAGTTCTTAATTACTTCATGGGATTTGGCAGAGTGTGAGTGATTAAATACAATAGCCAATTTGGCAATCTGACAAAACAGAATTGTTGAGAGAGCTGTTGAATCGCAGCTCCACCCATTCAGGAACAAGAAGAGGCAAGCAAATGAGTGTCACAGAGAGGGAGTGAGGTGTCTTGGGAAACTAAGGGCAAAAGCATATGAAGACAAGGAAATGAAGGGGGGGTGGGGGTTCTTAATTTTGGAGTCAGAGCTAGCCCAGGAGTAAGGAGAAGAAGAGGGCAAAAGAGGACTGGGGCAGAACCGAGCAATGTAGAGACAGAGGAGCACTGCGTCTGGACATTTGTGTATGTGTGTATTGGAAAGAAGGAGGGGTATGCATGGCTACTAGGGGCATGTGCTCTCTCAGCCAACAGTCTCCAGGGGCACAGCAGAGCGAGGCACATCATTACCCAGGGAGGGGTAGACTGGACAGCCACTTCTGTTTCTTCCACCATCCATGCATAGGAAAAGAATGGTACCGTTTGACACATCATTTGCTGCACATAAGAACGAGGTAGAAACCAGAATGGACAGTGTTCATAGTAGTTTCACTGCTATAGATTTTTAATGTAGTCACCCATGGTTAGTCTGAGCATTACTGAGAGGGCATAGTCTAGAAAAACCCATACCAGTTTTAGAAGATTTGAATGTTTGCCTGTGTAATCAGTCAAGTCTTTAGATTTTACTTCTTGGTGTCAGGTTTCCTCTGTTGTTGTTGTGTGCTTGCATGATTCTCCTTGTGTCACACATGGGTGCCTGCTGTGACAGCGCAGTGTTGTTAATGACTTGTTGAGTAAATTCAAACCATGCTCTGTTTATACTAAAGCAACGGGCAAGAAGGTGCCTAGAAAGCAGCAAGACTGGGTGACCAGGGCTACTTGTCAGATAATGCACGCACACCAGAGGCAAGCAGCAGGAGAGGGTGAAGAGAAGGGAAGAAAAGACCAACTTAAAGCCAGTGGGATGTTGGAAGGAGGGGGGCTAATGCGCCAAGAGAGAGAGTGAGAGCAGGGAAGAAGACAGACAATCATTGCAAGGCAATGGCGAGAGGAGGAAAACAAACAAGTGATACTGAGCAACGTGACAGAAGGCTGCTTATTGGAGTAGCTCATATGTGCTTAGTGCCCTTAAAATGACACTAAGAATCAGTCTACTGGATGCCAGGCTATTCGTAGCCATCAAGGTCAGTCTTGGAAAGAAAACGTGAAAATGTGGTGTCTTTTACACATGAGCAGACACAAAGGTTTTAAACACAGACACTGTGGTTTTAAATTCTCTGTCTAAGATTTCCTTTTCTTCTTGTTCGTGTCTGTATCACTTTGATCCACAGAAAGTCAGATAGACTGACTCGTCTTGCTTGTCTGCAGAAAAATACACTCCATTGTGGTGTGTGAAGTTGTTGCAGAAAAAAATTGATTCTTTCAGACTTTACCTAGTCTGTAAAAAATTGGTGTGTATTTATGGTGTATGTAAAACTGTATCTTACTACACTGTTGTATATTTGTCCTTGCACATAAATTACTAGTTAAAATCACACATTTAACAATATAAGTAAACACGCTATTTAACAACATTTTGTTCTGCATTGCTCTAAATTAAATTGTATTACGGTAACTTGTATTTTATAATAATTTTAAAAAGTCAATAGTCATTCCTCACAGACAAATAAACAGTTGACGCGTGGTTAACAATAACAAACAGTAATTTAACTGCCTAACAGTTTTTCTCGTGATGAAAAGAGGGAACAGCAGCAGCTGGCAGTGTGTAGCAGCTTTAACCAAGGAGAAGTTTTTCTTATCTCTTGAAATTGTCAGTGTCCAGTATTACATTGCAATATTATGATATATATCATAGTGCAACATAAAAATGTCTACCATACATTTTAATCCTCTCTTGTTTATCGTAATTTTAATGTATGGGCTACTGCTTTGCAGCAGCAGTCTGTGGCACTGCTAGGGGAGCATGGATGTAGACAACATGAGAGGTGGAGAGCATAGTGGAAACAGAGCCAACAGAAAAGCCAAAGAGAAATTTGTGCTACAACGGGGTAACCAGAACATTATTGTTTGACCGTGGTTTGGATTTAAAAAGTCAGACACAGACCAGGCAACGATAATCTGCAAAACATGCCTCCAACAAGTCGTTACTAGCAACTTGAACGCATCTAATCTTTTCCATCATTTAAAGACACAGCATGAAGAACAGTACAAAGACAGCGTTAAAATGCAACAAAGCTCTACCGTTACCTTAAAACCATAATGTGATGGAGAAAAACCCCACACCAAACAAATATGTATTTTATAAATAAAAGGTGAAAAAAATACTTTATCTGGATATAAAATTACCTATATCAGGATATAAATTTTTGTCCATATTACACATCACTATTGACAGTTGTGTTTAACAAGCCACTGGTTGATAAGATGGGCAAAGTAAGCTCTTTTCCCAGCTTTAGCTCAATTAGTTATACATGTTACACTTTGTTTCTCCCATTTGTATAGGTAGTTTGATTATAAAAGTTTCTTATTTTATGGGGTTAAATAAAATTATTAATTAGGTTAAATAAGTAAATAAGTTAAGTTAGAAATTGAGTGCTATGTTAGTTCTGGTTCTTGTTTCTTAAAAGTGGCATCAGAGTGATTGCTGTTGTTTGTAATGTCCTCCCTGTGCTGCTCTCCCTCTCTTTCCTTCACTTATTTAACCTGATAGACTAACAGTGCTAGTTATCCTCACCTCCTGAACCCTAAATACGATAGTATACTGTTGTATTAGAATACAGTAGATGCACTGTCAAGTAGTAGTTTTAAAGATGTTTGAAAACAGTTTTATCATAAATCATTATCAATGTAGAACAATTGCTTACTCCTCCCTTTCTCTGCTTTGAAAATGCAATGGTGTAAAACCTTTCATTTAAGTAACACTTGGGAATGGTCTTTGAGGTGCAGAAATCTTGCAGAGAGTGTTGTCTGATTTCTAGTTGCTGGAGTTTCTGTTAACAGTATCATTTTTTGCAGAGCTCTCTCAGTATAGCTAATGCTATTTTCTTTAATATAGCAGTTAATTTCCTGCTATACATATAAAGCCACAGTAGTTCTGCCCAGCTAGAACACTCTGTGCTATCTTGGTCGTTCTTGTTAGTGTTTCTTGGATCAACAAATGATCTTGTTCATAAGATTGTCATTTTTGCGCTCCAATCTGTACCCATCTGTGTATACAATAGACTTCAGCATTGATGGGCAATTACTTGTGACATGTAACCAATCAGATGGTGCTGTAGGTGGGACATTGTTTGAGATCACATAGTGGTTACAGATTGAATCAGAGCCAAGGTTTGCAATAAGTTTTAAAACTCTTTTACCCACTTAAAAGGTTGAAAACTGCATCCAATAATCAATCAGACTGATAATTGTTTTCGGTTGATCACTAGTTAGTACTTCGGGAACTTAGTGCCATACCTGACAATTCTGCTCTTCAGCTGCCTGAGAAAACGTTGAGGATGTTGCTGCTTTCTCAAGTCTACATTACATACAAATTGGGAAATTTGCTGTTAATATTGTATGGGCATCCATAGATCCCCAGAAGGAGGGAGAGGTGAAGGGTTTTGGGGGAATAAGTGACAGTGCCCGTAAGCCTTCAAAATCCTGACTGGAAGGGATGGATGAATGGTTGAATGCTTAATGCCTCTGTTGGGCAGTGGGAATGAATTGAGAAGTGCCGTAGCCTCAGGCTGCTCTTCAGGTGGTTTACTCATTCAACCTTTCCAACACACCCAACACACACGTCTTTACCAATTAATGGCTAGAGATGACAACCTTGCCTCACTTGCTTACTCTAATCAAAACAATGTCACCCTGCTCATATATACACTTGCCAATTCATAAAAATATATATTGGTAATCTTGTACAGTTGTACAGAAACAAAAGTCCTGAAACATACCTTCTCCTATAAGGTTATAATGTTCAATGTTTGCTAATACTATGTTAGAAAGTTAATTCAGCTTTATGATCATTTTGGTATGTTTCGGCATTGTTGGATTGTATTACATTAAACAAACAAGTGTGTCTGTTGTTTTGCTAAAGTTGGTATTATGTTGATCAGTGCTTCCCTCATTCAAATCAGTGAGGCAAATTACAGAAACGCCAATCAATGTAACACCAAACAGCCCAATAGTACCACAGACATCCTCAAAAAATGATTATTAGTTGAGTTGAACAGTATGATCTTTTATGGAGGAGGGGTTATTTCAGAACAGCAATACTTTTGGCTCTGTGTCCTTAATACGGTTAATTGTATTTGTCAGCTTGATGTCAAATGTCAGTGTGTTTTATATACACTGAAAGGGGTACATCTTTACAAATTTCCGACCAAGCAATTACTCAGATTAATTAAATAATGTGTCAAGGTGTCAAGGTCAAGTTGTGAGTCAGTGGTCAAAAAGAACCTTGAAATAGTTGAATATCACAGGATACTGAGGGTCCTCAGATAAGGTCTACATTAACAGATTTACAGGAAGCATTAAATGATTGAGTATGACAATGAATCTCATAAATAGCTTAAAAATTTGTCAATATCTGCCAGATGACACACTGTCACAAGTTACTCTCTGGCAGTGATCTGTACCATGTAGTTGGTCAGGCAGGGGCCATGCAGTGCAATTCACAGACACACTTCAAATGATTCTGGAGAGACTGTCCAGCATTTGTCTGTCTGCCTCTCTATATCCTCTTCACTCAGCTGTCTGCCACTGCATTCACTCAGCCTGGCAGGAAATAATTGCTTGTCCTCCACACAGCACTTCAAATAAAAGAGCTGTGTTAATGAGGGCTTTCCTGTGCTTCTCTCTATATCACACTCTCCATCGCTCACTCACTCTCTTCATTACTCTGTCTCTGCATGAAGTGCACAGGCTCATTGTTTTTGGTTTCTGTAGACAAAGTTCTCTCTGGCTCAGAAGCTTGAGGTTTTGCTTTTGACTAGGAGAATCAGCTGCTCCTGGCCAGCAGGAGCCCCAGCCAAGCAGAGGTGTGTCTGTCCCCTGGATGGTTCGGGCTGAGCAGAGCAGTCTAACTATGGGTGTCAGTCTGACTGAATTAGGACCTTTTAAGCATGATGATAGTTATTTCAGGGCATCCCGTGGAGGGAGACTCCCCATTCCTCCCTCCCCTAGAAGGTGGAATTCAGGGGCAAGCGTAGGCGGAGCTGTCAATCACGACTTATTGTGTTGCACATGGGGAGGTAATATGCTGTAAGCCCTCACAGTGGGAAATCATTCGACAGCAGGATTTATACACCATACACATAGCCAGCCACACAGAGACATGGACACACACTTGTACTGATACAACAGGAATATATTGGCAGCAGTGGGAGGTTGGAGCAGCCTCTGTGATTGGACCCTGGGGTTCACTCCTGGCCCTTAATCCCAATATCATTCCCAGCTATTCTTGGGTTTTACTGCAGATTGTGCTTGTTTTATTTTCAATGTTTGCATAACAATTGTATGCTGGTTGAATGGTACTTTTTTGTATAAATGTAGCAATTAGTACTTGTGTGGCAATGATGTGCACAAAATATTTGAATATAAATTGTAAAGCAGCAGGGCGTCATGTAGCATCTCTAGCCATGCTAATGAGCCATAGAGCATTGCTGAGCAAAGCCATGATGTCTGGTCAGTCAGTAAATAATGGGGGAGAGAGAGAACATTGGCCGTATCATGCCAGCAGCATCTTATGGCTGACTTACAGCTGGCACTGAATCACTGCTTAACTACCGTGGCTTTTTGTGCCACCACCGCTGCTGATGCTGACACAAATCTCGGTGTCTGAACAGGGCCCTTAGCTCTACAACAGGCAGAGGAGGCGTGGATGTTGTTAATCAGTCAATCACTTGTTCAACACCTCCTTGGCTAACAGCCCTCACTGCCAAACAAAAATGATTTCTGGTCATGTTGAACGCCGTCTGTGTTCAAAATCTGTTTACTCATGGCTGTGGGTTAGAGAGACAAACATTTTTTTTTGTGGTGAATGTGGGCGAGCACATCACTGTAGCTTTGATTACTGCTGCTTTCTCATGGAGCTCAAGCTGCCCACCCAACACTTGAATTCTTTGTTGCACTGTCTCAGTGGCATGCTGACAATTTCACATAAGATGTTGACATCAAATCAAGAATCCTGTGGTTCTCCAGAGACCTCCTGGATTTGCATGGGAAGGACTGTCACTAGAATAAGAACAGGACACAGAAAAGGCCTTGGTTTAGAAGCATACGGGACTGTGGACAAATTTATATTATTACATGTTCTATCACAGCTAGTTCACTGGGAGATTATGACTTGTATTAATTGCTCAATGTAACTTGAGGAGAGCTCTAATTCTATAAACTAAATATAATTCTCCAAGTAGTTTTTTGTTTTTTTTCTCAAGTCAAACAGCTTACTGACACTGTTTACCATGCCAGAACATCCCAGTGTGACTCCACCTTGGTTGGAGAACCCATAAACATTTCTTGTCCTCTCTTTGTGTCTGCCATTTAGATTGAAGCATAGAAATCCAGCTGCCAGGTCCAACATCTTGTTAGGGCAAAATCCTCAATTTGAAACAATCACAGCATACGACTATAAATGAAAAGTTGCTGGTCCCACGAAACATTGTCTTCACATGAGAGAACTTGTTTGTTTTATTCAGATCTCAGGAAGAAAAAAAAACACAAAATAAATGAAATGGCTGGGTCTAAAAAAATGACAAAACCTCTCAAAGTGTCATCAGATTTATTCAAGTATGCAAAGAAGGTGCTCCACTCATCAGGGGAAGTAATTACTCATGATTGAAATGGAATTAGGATGAATTTGACGGGACAGGATGGAGTTGTTAATCATGTAGCAAGGCTGGGATGGGGGTAAAATTTCGCTCCCACATAGCATGTTAATTCTCACCTCCTTCAGGGCCCCAGAGGTTGCCTCATAGTCGCAGCAGTTAATGGACACTGGATCAAC
Source organism: Echeneis naucrates (assembly GCF_900963305.1). Classification (NCBI taxonomy): domain Eukaryota; kingdom Metazoa; phylum Chordata; class Actinopteri; order Carangiformes; family Echeneidae; genus Echeneis; species Echeneis naucrates. Next base: position 21,343,372 of record NC_042515.1, on the reverse strand, counting down.
AGCCAAAGGCTCATCAGCATTCGCCTCAGCTGGTATATTGATTGGAGTGTAGTGCAAGCATTACGACATGATGCTCTATTATGCCCCAATAGATTGCCTTGTGATCAGCTGCTTGCCCCCAACCCTTCTTCACAACCCTTCTCAGTCGGAGGAGGGCTGCAGCAGGAGGATATTACATGAGGTTGATGGAGCAGCAGAGTAAAAAGTCCTGAAAGGACTGCACTGAAAAAATAATAGGAAAACCTGAAAAAATGTTTGAGTTCAAAATTGCTAAGCTACTGAAAGATGAAGGGACTGGTGCAATGGAGAGTCGATTGTGAAAAACCTGAGAGGATGGGAAGTGCAGAAACTGGGCTGACCATATGAGGTTAACCGCATAAGCAGCTGTCTAAAACCCACTCTCTGCTGAAAGCCGCTAAAATCAGCATCATCAGTCAGACACACAATTGAGCTTCATCTGTTTTTGCCACATACATTTGCTCTTAGACTTACAATAGCTCATTCCTGTGGCAAAACCAAAAAACATTTGTTTTTACTGGGAAAGCTACATTTTCCAGCAGTAATGTCTTATCCGACCTGCTCTGACTGACAGTTATTAAAACTTTCAAGACTTCCTACTTGACCAAGGGTCTCATGAAACAGGCGTCAAGATCAAGGGCCCTCTTCTCTACTGGTGGGACATCACAAAAAAACCCTTCCTGCCAAGACTTGAATTAGGTTTGGAAGGCTTGAGTATACACAGCTAGCTAGTATAACTTCTTGTGTTCCTGTTGAAAGGCCTCCTGAGCAGCCATCGAGCCATGCCAGGCTGTTTGTTTGCACGCTAAGCTTTTCAAGTGCACGTTTGTGTGTGTGTGAATGTGTGTCTATGTACATACTTGTGGTTAGCTCCTCACCCTGCTTGCCCAGCGCGGGCCTGTGATTATCCGTGTTGTTGGCTACAGTTTTGTCTCAGCTTGAATCTGGAGTCTGTGGAAGGCTGCAGTCTTCCTTCTCTCTTCCCCGAGGTTCCCTGCTTCCCCCCAGATGCTGCCAGCTGGTGTCTATTATGCTGCAGGTGTGTGTGTGTGTGTTTCCTCGCTTGTGCAGTCAGCGTTGGGCTCAATATCACAGCTGATAGAGCAAGATGCAACTCTTTGTGCATCAGTATTTGTCACTGATATACAACAGAAAAGATGTTTCCAGAAATGAAGTGAAATGCGAAGAGCAGAGGAATTCACTCAATGTTGCCTGACATTTATCTTCCATGTCTTTATTGACTTTGAAGGAGGTAATGGTTTGTGTGTGTGTGTGTGTGTGTGTGTGTGTGAGAAACTGAGTAAAAAGGTGGACAGCATCTCTCCATGGCTGTTGGAGAGTTAGACAGCAGCTACACCGTTGTCAACTGAATCTCAGGCTGTGGCAAATGGGGCCAACCGTGCATTAATCAGATTAGAGGGCCTAACTGACGTGCTGCAAATGTCCCACCTTGTGATCCTGTGCATTCATTTTATTACAGCAGTCAGCTAATGAGATTAGCCTTCAAAACAGAGCAGCTGCTCCAGGAAGAGGCTGTGTAAACCTACCTCTGCAACAGCTGGGAGCGTCAACCCCCTTTCCCTCATCAGCCTCTAGGTTCAGTCACCTTTTTTTGTCGCCTGTAGTGTATCTGCGCTTGTCCATGGCCAGAGTCAGCTCACAGTTTCACTATCAGCTAATCCATGTCTTCCCCCCCCCCCCAGGAAACCCAGGATCAACTCCCAGCTGGTTGCCCAGCAGGTGGCTCAGCAATACCCGATGCCCCCCCCACCCAAGAAGGAGCGGAGGGAGAGGAGTGAGCGCACAGACAAGGAACGTCCAGAGGGAGAAGGAGAGCGTGCCAATGGTGAGGGACGCCCAGAGGGTGAGCGTCCAGAGAGAGTGAGGCCAGAGGGAGACACCCCTGAGAAGGACAAGAGTGAGAAGGAACAACCAATCAAAGACAAACCTGACAGAGAGAAAGACATCAGTCCAGCTGTCACAAAGAAGCCCAGCAGCAAAAAGACCAGGTCAGTGTGGAAATGGACATGTCCCTGGCGTGTCTGGATGTCTGCTGCATTGGTGTTGTTTTCTCACTGCCATTTATCTTTTCTTCAGACCCAAATCAGACAACCATCAGAGTCCACCCAGTGACAAACACAGCATACAGTCTGGTAAATCAACAACCAAAACCAACAAGAACTCTCACATTTCCAGGTGTGTAGCAGCTTCACCCATTCTGCATGTCTATAGCTGAACGCAGGGTTTTCCATCTAGACAACTCTGCTTTGTAGAGGAGCTGATGCAGCACTAAGCTAGTGGGAAACCTCAAATGATTCACCAATGATCTTTTACACTAAACACCCACTCTCACTTTATATACACTTGTTCTGACTATTCATGTGTCACCCGATGAATTGAGCAATTTAGTGTAACCGCCCCCATAATGCTGGCAGCCTCCTTCTTGTTGTTGCTGAGTAACACATATTGTGGCTGGTGTTTCTCGTTATTAAGGTCTGTTTTTTGTTTTTTCTGCATCCATCAGACCCAAACTGAAGAACATTGACCGGAGCACTGCCCAGCAGTTGGCCATCACCGTAGGGAACGTGACGGTTATTATAACAGACTTTAAGGAGAAGACCCGCTCCTCCTCCACGTCCTCATCCACCATCACATCCAGCGCGGGCTCCGAACAGCAGCACCAGAGCTCTGGCTCCGAGAGCATGGACAAGGGCTCGTCACGCGCCTCCACACCTAAAGGGGATATCTCTGTGGGGCACGACGAGTCGTTCTGAGGCCCTGCACCTTACCCTTCTTGCCCTCACCCTACTCCACACCCCCCTTTCCCCCCACGTTTCTGGACACTATGGATCCCATAGGGGGAGAGATTTCACCTTGTACCATTGCTGCCCTGCCTCTATTCCATGATCATCCCTGGATGCTGAGAGGATCTGGTTGGCTGAGAGGAACAGTGCAGTGTGCTTGTCGGGGAAACAAGCGCCCTGCTTGGAGAACTTTCGTTGTGGTTACACCCGTGGCACAGACGAGGAGAGCTGGGCTACTAAGAATAACGCCCCCATCCCAACCCCCCTGACCCCCACCCCCGCGGTAGCATCCAGACACTTGTATGTATTGTTTTATATTTGTATGTGGATGTGAGGCCAAGTCGACATTTTTTTTTTGTTTTGTTTTGTTTTTGTAAAGAAGAATTCTTTGCTGGGCACAATAACCACCATCATTTTAATAACTTTAAACTATTATTACCCCTTATTTATTACCTGTTGCACCTGTATACTTTGATATTTTCCTTTTTATGTTGAAGCTTTGCTGTGTAGCTCTGCCGATCGATCGTTCCTTCAGTGTTTTTACTACAGTTTGAAAATGATAGGACAAGACTCAAGTCACAGACAGACACACACATCTCTCACACACACACACACACACTCACACACACACACACACACACTGGTGCTAGATACACTGTGAAGCGGTTTTGCAGATCTGGGATTGCCCATTCGCTCAATGTGACAAAGTGCTGATGAATCAAATTCTAATTCACTTTTCTCAACAACACTGTCTCACTCTGAACACTGTCTGGACCTCCATCAGGTCCATCTGCTTGTTCTGTACAGCTCAATGTGCATCAGAAGAAGTTACCCGAAATTCAGACACCTGACTTTTTCAGATCTAGATTTCTAGATTGTCTATGATTTAGTACGCTATAGCAGATCTCTTATACAGTATATAATGTCCTTAACTGTACAGTGTAGGCTGTTGTGTAAAACACTAAAAACTGTTGGTATTTTCTGCATTCCATACCTAAATACTGAGTTTTCTGGCTGAAGGTAGAGCTGTCCTCTCATCTCTTGAGCCATTATTTTTCTGTTGTCACTGAAGGATGGTCACACGCAGTTCCACTTGGTAAAACCATATTGAACTGTAAAATAGACCTTTTGTGTCAAGCTGTTGTGAATTTATTTCTTTGTTTTTATGGTCCTGAAGACAATTTTGAATCTTCATTTTCTCAACCTTATCCCTAGAAAACATGAGCAAAGACATTAACAATTTGCAGAATTGACAACTCAATTGACCTGTTTGTATTTTTTATGAAGACTCCTGTCATTGAAGGCAAAAAAAAATTCAGTACTTGATAGAACACAACCGCTCTTTCAATTTTTAGAACAGCAAGGCTTATTTAAGGGTTTTAATTCACTTTCACCTTAGCTGATACTAGACCAACATAATTTCCTTTTAACTGTATGAAATTGTATAAAGAATAAATGTGTATATGATATCTTAGTTTTATTTATTGAAGGACCAAAGGAATTTCATATTGACATGATACATAGACAGATTAATAACAATTTGAAATGCAATTATCTAATGTGTGAGATGAATAACAGTTTAAATAAAGACTAATATAATCCATGTAAATGGTGTTCTTATTGTCCACTTGTCTCTGTGCACGGCTTAATCGGGGCAGAGAACTTGTCAGAACCGTGAGCTGATTTGAAGAACACTGGCAACTGTAACTCTGTGGTGGAAGTTGCCTCATTGTACAGGTGATGAGAAGCAGACTGGGTGTGGGTGGGAGGATGAGAGGAGCTTTGGGTCCACTGGGTTGAAGACTTTTGGCCTTAGTAAATCCCCTCTTCACTCTGCAGGACCACCACAGTACACGTAGCTGCCCCACGGAGGCCCCAGCTCATCAGTTGAGCCTCCCAGAGCTACTTAAAGCTGGTTAGCTGAGGTTGATAATACGTGTGTTGTAAAGCAATGTGTGGTGAAGTCCAGGAGATATGTTCCCAACTTTTTTCTGCTTTTAAGCTATGGTTAATATGTAATTATGTACTTTATTGCATACAAATATGGAATCAGTGTTCAAAGTGAGGAAAAGCAATGTGAATAGAGATGAAAAGTGAGACTGCTCGGTAAAAAAGGAGAAATGTGTTGTCCAATTTTTACTGAGAATAAAAAAAACCCTGTTTTGTGATGCAATCTGTCAGAAATGGGCCTAATAAGCCATCTTTTCACCTGCCTTATCTGCAACCACATTCACTCGACTGAGTACTCCAACAGAAAGGATTCATTGTTAAATTATTGACAAATGGCCATTTGCTGACTATATGAATTATTGCTTGTAAATAGAATTTTAAAAAGGTGCGAAAGCAAACACTATGAATAATGGCATCGGAGCTGAAGTTTTTTGTTTCCTGTTTCCTTTCCGCGCAAGCAGTTCTGTTCTTGTGTGCGACCAGTAACCTTAATTTACTGTGTAAAGATGGTTACATTTTTTAGCTTTGTTTGTCAGAGACCCAAATATAGAATGCTTGTTTTACTGACTGTATAACCTTAACCGTGAATTTCCAATTAAGTGTATTATACGAACTCATTTCTTCCTATAACAATGTCTTGTACAATGCTTTTAAAGTTGCTCGGTTAAAAAAAAATGGGAAAAAAAATGTAGGGACAGTACAATAATCAATTCTTTGTTAAATCCAGTTTGAGTTTGTCTATTTTTTTTCCTTCTCCTTCTTTTTATTTTTACTTATAGCTGATGTGTCATTGTTTCCCTTGTGAAATGGTCACATTATGTTCCTGGTGTGGAAATGTACGCAGCATTTTCAGCAGATCGCAGCTCCTTGTCTAGCTTATAATGTTAAAATAATACATGTTTCTGGCATGTGCACGACTTTGCGCTTATAGGCTAACCTGATCATTTTCCTCTGCTTCAAATAGAAATGTCTATTTATGAATTTTGCTTGTAGTTTTTCACAAATAAAATTGTTAAAGTTATCTATCTGCTGGCTGCTTTGTGTCCCTCTTTGATTCTGTTCATCCATACATGTATTTATAGATGCAGACGAGTCCAGAGACTTAACTGTTTTACAAACAGGAAGTGAGTGTGTATCTGAGATGGCAGACTATAGATTGAGACGTCCTGGGGAGTGTGTGTTTGTTACAGAGCCTCCACAGCGCTGTGACACACGACACGAGGAAGTCTTCATATTGACAACAGCTTTCAATCATGTCTCCCTCCAGAGGCTGCTTAGCAGCCCACTAATGCGCCATCTAAACGCTCTGACCGATGACTGCATTCCTCTGTTGCCACTGATCATCCACACAGATATGAGAATCAGCTGAAGGGAATAATTGATGTTAGTCGTTTGCAGTTCAGATTCATTTGGTAGTGTGTGGTTCACTCCATTTCTCTGATCCTCTCCAAACATCCAATCCTTCTGATTGAAGGGTGTCAGAGATCGATGAACATATCAAAATAAGTCAAATGAAATTGTTTTTAAAATGTGTTTACTTCTTGACCTTCACTGTGTGTGGTCTTGTCCTATGACAGACAAAGAAAAGTTTAATGGCAAATGTCTTGAGGATTAAAAGTCAGTATACATCCATCCAGTTTATATTTCAGAGGTTTTTAACTGAGGATGGGCAAAAAATCCCTGAACAAATAAACAAAGTCTAGTTTTACTGTTTATGCACTTAGTTGTGTTCTTGATTCATTGTAATGTGAAGCTCACGCGCAGAAATGACTCCAATAAAAACCCTCTTTAAAATAATAAATAAATAGTAATTGTATATATATATATATACATATCTTTGATTGAGCAACTCCTTTCTTAAACCTAACAGGTAGAATGCCATTAATTGCATTTACCTGGGTCAAATATCTTAGTCGCAGCTCTTCAGTCAAAGCAGTACACTTTGCTATTCTTCCTGCCTCTGGCTGGACATCATATGCTTGAGTCTTGACACTTAACCCGTAACAGCTCCAGCAGCCTAGAGGAGGAAGCGCAAAGAATTTCCCCCTGGAGGCATAAATGAAGTATATCATAAAAAGAAAATTGCTTTCAGGTCACCACCTACATAGCGAGGGCAAAACCCTACTGTTACATGTCAGATGGCTTTCAAGTTGAAATAAAACTGCCATTTGATATAATGGGAGTGAAAATGTAACTAGTTGGCGCTGTCTTTAAAGGCGTCATGGTGCCTGTTGATCTCAAAGTTGTTGACGCACAGAGATGACTAATCCTTGTATTCCTGGTATTTGTATCCTTCGGACGAGGGTGAGATTTCGGCATTAAAGCAAACAGAATACTGCTTCCTCTGTCCCCCTCAGGGCCGCAGACTCAAACCTCTCCGGGACTGCCTCTGTTCAGGTTAAGTTCCAACGATAAGGGCCGGCTTCCACCGGAGTGGTCCCCTCCTACCCACCCAAACCATTACCAAATCCATGTGGTGAGGAAGGGCTGAATATCTGCAAAAAAGAAACCGCTTTTATTTGGGGTTTTTTTTACGTCAGAAGGAACTGAATAGGCTTGAAGCAGAGTGCTGGTTGTGTGTGAGACAGGAGGTGTAGTGAGCCATATTTCCTTTGCTCGAACCACAAAGCTCTGCAATGTTTACAGTCATGCCTGCGTGCGATCCGGAAGCAGCGGGGAAGACAGACGGTTTAAATAGCTGTGTATTATCATCCACAACTTCTACTCACTGCTCACTGGTGTTTATTTTTACCTTTGAGCTGTAGCCATCAAGAGGCAAATTCGAGTGAGTCATTTCATCCAGCGTAGATTCATTACACTCCTCCATCTGTTCACTGTCAGACGGAGCTGTTAGAAAATGCTAAATAACTCATCTTTTACAAGTTCATATTTGTGTTTTTGGTTTCTTCCTGAGCTGAAAAACAGAAACCACTTCAACTTAAAAGTTCACTTACTCACTTATTCCAGAGCTTTAGACTGCATCACACTGTCTTCATTCTCCACACAGTGTGGCTATGATGGCAGCATGTGACATTAATGGATGGAAGCTACAGACATCTTGGTAACAAAGGGATGACAATAATGTTTTATTTCACACAGTGGAAGCTCCCTCACAGATCTGCGTAGGTACGCTGTCCTCAGAGACGCGTCACCTGCAGTCCACAAATTCTCCCTGGATCACGTGAAGTTTTCTCCCCCAGAGAGAGACCGATGTCTTCAACTACGAAAGTAGAAGGATTCAGTGTCTGTTGACCTGGACGTCTGATCAGTCCTGGGTTGTTGTTTTTTTTTTTTTTTTTTTTTTTTTTTTGGCTTAAATTCTTAAATTCAGTGGCATTTCATCAAATGGCGAGTCACATTTCACTCAGCATTTAATGAAAGTTAATGTGGGACTGGTCAGTTAGTCAGCTCAGTTAGCTGGGAACTACTGGGTCTAAATGTTTAGCAGCCACTAACATCCACGTTAGAACTTGTTTAGTTACAACATCAGAAGCAAAACTTCATCTGTACAAATGTGTTTAGAACAGTGGAGGACGGTTGGGCTCCATCTTCTGTGCGGACCAGACATCCGAGCTCCGTGCTCACTTTCTATTGACGCGACCGTCACAAAGATGCCTCAGTCACAGCGCGCACAACCCGCCGGAGCCGTGGTTACTCACGCGCGCGTCATCACGGCGGTTTTCAGACGACCGACTCCACGTGCTCTCTCTCTCTCTCTCTCTCTCACACACACACACACACACAACAACAACAACAACAACAACAACAACAACACGAAAGCAGTGGCGCAAGAAGGGTTTTGAACGCACACACGGCCATCTGTCTGCTGAGGTCGAATCTCCCAATAAAAGCACGTTGGTGTTGGATTAACTGAGCGGCAGCCTCGGTGCTCATAAGGTGGAACAGTCGATCACTGTTGAAGAACCTCACCTCCTTTTTTCAGCCTGTCCGCGAAATGACTTCTTTTCTTTCACAGCTGCTGCATATTTTTCTTTCAGTTTCGTGCCAAGGGCTGAACAGAAAACGCAACGCTCGTTTCAGACAATCCACTGCGTCTGGGAATATTTGGCAGTCCCTCTCACTGAGAAGAGACCGCACTGCCAGAGCTTGGTGTTATTTTCTCCAGCTCGTCAAGATGATACAAGATAATGAGGATCATTTTCTAACCCACGATCTGTGTGTGTGTGTGTGTGTGTGTGTGGATTGACATATAACCTCAGTGTGTATGCATGTTGAATGTAATGTGTGTGTGTGTGTGTGTATGTGGATTGAACATAATGAGCACACTTAAGGAAAGTGTTAAAATGAGGGCCTTGCAGTAAATTATTGATGAGCCTCTGAGCCTTGGGAGACGTGTGCAGCAGCTTCATCTGGAGGTCAGAAATTCAGCCTGTGATACCTGTCAGAGCTGCGCCCTCAGGGCCCCTCGCCGCTTTCTGACACCATTATAACTTCCTGCTTAGATGATAATACATTAAACATGGGTTTTTATTTAAAGTTTACGCCTGCCTGTATGTGCTTTTTTGAGATCAGAAGCAGTGTTGATTGTCAGCCTCAAGAGCAAACAGTGTTGAGTAGATCATGTTGGATAAGCCCTCGATGTGTGTCGTTGTGTCTCTGTCTCCTCCTGAATGCTTCTCCTCTAATGGGACTGTATTGCTTTATCATTTAGGCTAATTACTGCTGAACAAATGGTTTCTCTCTGCCTGTCAGACTGCAGTGTGTAATCATTCCTGACCTACTCACTGAACTTCATGTTTTAAGTATGTGAACTGTATAATATTCACCCTGCTTAATTATTAATCGGACCAAACTGGTTGGATGCGCCATCCATTTAATCGTCCCATCTAATAATTGCAGCCTCACAGCCACAGAGTCTCACAGAAAGAAGCCAAGCAGAGCTTTAATGAATGAATTGATCCAAGCTGACCAGGATAATATCTGACAGACAGATAGACACAGACAGTGGTTAGTGCTGTTGCCCCACAACAAGAAGGTCACAGGTTTGGTTCCCAGCCTGGGGCCTTTCTGTGTGGAGTCTGCATGTTCTCCCCGTTAGTGTGTGGGTTTCCTCCCACCGTCCAAATACATCATGTTTGTGTTAACTGATGACTCTAAATTGTCTGTAGGTCTGAGTGTGAGTGGTTGTTGGTCTCTGTGTGTTGGCCCTGTGATGGACTGGCGACCTGTCCAGGGTGACCCCACCCCTCGCCCAGTGTGAGCTGGGATTGGCTCCAGCAGCCCCGCGACCCGGTTTCGGATAAAAGCGAATGAGGATGAGTGAGTGAGAGCAATACAAACCATTATTGAATATTATACAGAATAATCATTTTTTACCATTTTACACACATAAACTGAAAGGCTCAGGTCTTCTTACTGCTGCATCACTGAGCTGCACTCCTGTTTGGGGGAGCAGAATTACCTGCCAGGGTCTAATCTGGTCAGACCTCTGAATTAGAGATGAAGCCTTGTGATGCAAAAAGGCCTGTTTAAAATGGCTTTGATGAAACCTTCCGATGTGCATCAGACACTCTGATCAGTGTGATCATCAGTTTGGGACAGAGGTTGTCAGAGTCTCTTTTCATCATCCTCTTTGGTTAACTACTAATGCCTGACACTGTTCACAATGAGTCAGGTTTTGCCTGTGGAACGTGCAGATGTCTGATACGGTGGCCCTGAGAGCTACTGACAATTAACAAAACGGCAGCAGGTTCACGAAAAAGTCTCCAGCAGCGTGATGACAATGTTACCAGAGGACATAAAAAAAGGTGACGATAGTGCATCCATGCTCATTTGTTCAAGGGTCACAAAGCACTGAGCAACAGCCAGGATCACCACTTTGTAATGTCCCCAGGAAACACTTTGTGCTTTGCATGTCTTTTCTTAAGTAGCCTCTGTATAGTTGACATAAATCTGCTGATAATTTTAACATGAACTGATGTTCCAACTTTTGGTATGTGAATCTAAGTCTTGTCTTGTCCATCTGTGGACTCGTGCTTGATATGGGACAAAGCTTTAGCTTCTGTGAATCTTATTACTGTGCATATCTGCAGTTTCTCATCGGAGCTCCATATGCCACATCAACTAGATGTCTAAGACATTGTGCAGAGGGGTAAAAAAAAAGCTTTAGCAATAGAAGAATGGATTTTTTATACAAATTTATATTTAAACTGTGATTTAACTTTGTTTTGTTAAATTGTTAATTGTTAACTAAATAAATGAAACTGCCTTTGTAATCATCCTTGCATCCTCTGACACATCTACAGAGTGAGCAAATATCTGAAAACCCTTATGTGCGTGTTGTTTTTGTGTCAAATTTGAATGATTACTTGAGTCAGAACAAGCTGCTGTGAGTGATTAGTGCTTTACTCATTTGGACACAAAGTTTGTTCCGCTGACAGCCTCGGAGGATTGCTCTATCTGAGCAGCCGGCCATCAGTCACGCTGCAAATCATGCACAAGGCTGACAGCTTGGCACGTCTCCAAACTGGTGTTTCCATTTGGGAGCCATCCAAACAAAACTCGGAGTGCTCAGCCAAGCTCCTAATGAGCGATCCAGGGAGCTGGAGGTAGACTAACGTGAACTCATTCACTTGGATGCTCCTGGGCTTCAGGAGAATCTCTTCTCCTGGAATCCAAATATCACAGTGGAAGATAAGAAATCCATTCCAAGGTCAGGACGTTCTGAAATATTTTGCTTCAAATCAACACGATTATTTAGCCCTTAAGAACACGGTTTGACAACTTTGACAGATGTTGGGTGTTTCGGGTAGATATGACATCATGCCTTCCCTTTAGTTTGGGAAACTGTGCTGCCATGTGTGGCAACTTTACTGCCATTTAAAAGTGACATAAAATTCTGACACCATCTTTACGTGTTTGTTTACAAACATCGCCACAACAGCATTCTAGCTTTTAGAGTCATGACTGAGTCAGTTTGGTTGTATCTTGCTGGTGGAAGCGTCCAAAATGCAGCATACTGTATGGCTCATGCTCCACTGTTTGAAGGAAACACACACATGGAGACCATTTCATAAAACACCTCATGTCAGGAGGATTGTGCAACATTAACAGCACACAGATAACATCACTGGAGGGGTTTCACAGGGATTTCACCTGTCTGCGGCTGTGAAGTTGCTCACAACACCCTGATGTTTATCTATTCACAGGTTGCAGATAGTTCAGCGGCTTCTGATCTTCACATGCAGCAGCAGCTGCTGCCGTAGCTGCCGTAGCTGCAGCAAACCTAACAGTGACTGATAATGAAGACAACGCACAAAAAGAGGAGGGGGAGGGGGATTGGAAATCTGAGGGGAGGCAAAATAAAGGTGCTGCTGCTGTGACATTTAATTCACAAGTGAGTGGTTGTTATGCACTGGTGTGACTGAACACTGCCTTAGCTGCTGCCTGATTATTTTGCGAGGTTTATGTGCAGCAGTGAAAAGCCTCTTCTCTGCAGCAGGGAGCATAATGAGATGCTGAGAGGAGATAGAGCGCAGTATGAGCCCCAGTCTTATTTCAGGCTCTGGTGAGGATGGTTGTCTGGATTCAGGAGCGGGGGCGGAAGACTGGGGGCATGTGGGATGTTACAATCCTGTTGAAGATGTCAGTACCTACAAGGACTGTGAGTGGTGCCAACCGGCGGCGTCCTGCTGCCAACTGGCACGACTGGCGCTGCATACTGAGTGCTCTTCTCCAGCGCCCACAAAGCATCGTGGGCCCCTCAGAGTCAGCGAGCCAGTGAATCATTTATGTTCTCGTTCCAACTTGCCACACTTGTATGACACTCTTTGTGCGATGTACTGTAAGGAGATTTAGAGTTAAGACAAATGTGTCTGCAGAATGGAAACGTAGCTCAGCTTTGTGCGCAGTCGTCATGAATCGCAGGTTTGTTCACATCAGCAGCCAAACAGCTGCCCTCTCCCCTCCTGTCTCAGCCTCAGTCAGACTGATGTTTCTGCAGTCTGATTGACATGCACGGGATTTATAAGAGAGAAACCAAACAAACGAAAAAATGGGATCATCCCACAGTCTTCACATTACCTCACCACACCTCGGCGCACTGCTCCAACAAGCCAAGACAGAATGAAGGGACGGTGGTGTCTGTTGGCTCAAAGATAGAAATTGCCTCTACCCCTCTCATATATTTCATCAGTGTTGGGACTCACCTCCATTCTTGGGAATTAATGGCAAGCATTTCTATGAATATGAAAGCAGGCTGCTTTGCTGCCTTGGAAACAGGGAGGCAGTCAGCTACAGCAGATAGGCCTGTTACTAACTGTCATTAACATACTGCTACTGTCTTCAGGAGTTTGGTCACAACACTGTATTTTTTTGATGTTTTTATGTTTACAATTTTTCAGCTTTGATCTGATATTAATCCCGTACTCAGCATCTAGTTTATCTCCACGCTCAGCTTATGAAAAGATGATGTTACCATAGCAGGCCACACCAGTCAGTTTTACTGTCAGTGGCTCAGCTGGCTGGTTTTCCTTCCTCTGAATTTTCTTTGCCTCAGCAAGATTGTCAACATCAATCATCATGGAAAAAACGCTTGTTTGCTTTCCTTGAACTAAGATCTAAGAATCAATACAACTCTTATTTTATGTCTGGAATCAGCAAACAGTCAGCTTACCTTGGCTTAGTACACTCTACTGGCACTGTTGCAAAGACGCTGGACTCTTCTGATTTGACTGACGTTAGGGTCTGGTTGGAAATGAAAATCATGTTGACATAAAAATCAACAGACAACCACTGGGACTGACAGTTAAAGCCACAAAAACTGCTCTGCCTTGAAGAAGTGTTTCGAAAGTCAATCCCCATAGACTGTCATGTAAAAATGTTCAAATTTATAGAAGAAATAAACATGTTTATAGCCGGGTACAGAAACAGTTTCACTCTGAATACTATTTCCTCCTGCAGGGCAACTACAACTACACATGAGGTATTTTAAAAAATTATTCAAAAATAATTCCCCTTCTGAAAAGTAATATAGTATATCTGTTTACCTTTCACAAATCAACCAGGTTTTGGCTCCTCCTCTGCCATTTTTGGATTAGCCCTGGAATTAGGTAAAGTTAGGCAGAGTCAATCGCTGATGGCAACAACAGATGAGCCCAAACAGAGCGTTGAAACTGAAGAATCGAAGTGTTGAAGAATTCTACATAATCTTAATTCACAGTACATGTTTAGATTTTGCTCTCTGGAAGGTCTGTCGGAGACACGTGGAAGGCGTAGGTTTTTGGTTTACTGAACAACACTGCTGTTGGCTGTTGCCAGCAATGGTGGCATCAGACGTTGCTCAGGTGTTGACCCAACATCACAATCTACAGTCAACCAAATATGACCATCAAATGTCGCTGTGACCAGCTGCCTGCCTACACAGGCTGGAAGAGATGTGAAAAAGCTAACCAGCAATAAAGGAACACATTATGTGCTATTTGTTGTATCCCTACACAAACAGAAACACAACGGCAACAGAAATCTCAGTACAGGTTGCTAGGAAACCAGCCCAGACTCCAAGCAGACTCTGAATATATTTCCAGCATGTGATTTGTAGTTTTTATCCATAAACTTTTGCCTGACCAAAATGGAAGGCGTCTAACGTGTTTCTTGGTGAGTTTAAGGGCTTCAGAGCTGGTGGGGGTTGGGGGCTGAATTCTTTACAAAGCCAGGCTGTCTATTTCAAGTTTTTATGGTGAGGGAAATTTTCCTTTTCATGGCTCCAGTTTTATACTGAGCAGACAGATATGAAATTGTAGATCCTTTGCCAAAATGTCAGCAACACGTATAATAACAGATGCCAACCAGCTCAACCATCCCTCTGCAGCGGTGGGTATTCATCACCTGTCCAGTATTACACACTAATGCAATCCAGTTCCAGCTCCGCTTTAATATGACATGATTATTAACTTAATTCAGCTGTTATTGTAGAAGCACATCAGGTAGATAAATAAATACACTTATAAAGCAATAAAATGTTTCATTCACTCATTATTCTCCATCGGTGTCATCATGATGTGTTTCATGAGTATAGCTCCCCACCAGGATTATCCATGCACGCATTCACTGATTACAAGGGTCAGGTTTAGCGGGTCTGCTGGGAGATGTAGTTACTTCAGTAATTCTGCTCCGGGGTCACCAGCACCAGCAGCTTTTAATGCATGTTAAAAGGAAATAGCCTCGAGGGATATCCTAACCAGGAAGGGGGGCGGGGGGGAGGGGGGGGTCAGTTGGAGACAAATATCATCGTGTCTCTCTGAGCGTCAGGCCAGGCATCCGCTTATTTAGTCCTACTTTTTCAGTCTGTAGCTTGACCTTGTCAACATTAAGTATGTCAAGGTTGAGAGCAGGTCAAAGGTAAATCAAGGGCTTTGCTTAGCGGCTTTTCTTTATCCATTACAGCCTGGAACAAAGCCAGTGTCAGTGAAGTCACTGCAGCCAACAACTGCTTGAACCATTACTTGTTAATTACACTCTCACTCATGCCCCTCGGCAAATAGTTCCCCGCTTACCTGGATATAACTGGATCCACCTACTGACCTTCAAAAAGAAAACCGCCGCAGTTCCAACATAAAGAGAACAGTTTAAACTGCAACTCCTGTGATTTCTTTATTTTCTGAAGGGGATAAAAACCGGGTCACTGAATGTGTGTGTGCTCCAGAGTGTGAGGCTCAAACGTTGCTCTCCATCCTGCGGGGAGGCTCATCAGTTTGACCCTGAAGGAAACCTGATTAAAGAAAAGACTAGTCCACCCGCTGCTTTTGCTCCTCGATTGTAGAGGAAACAAAGACATAATGAATTCCTTATGCGTTTTATTCCCCTTTATGACCAAACCATGTACTTACAGTATACTTTGCTATTTAGCATTTTTTCATCAAAGTAGGAATTTGGCAAATGGGTTGCTACACATTCATCAGTGTGTGTGTCTTTGTGTCTTTGGTTTCTGGCCATTATTAAACAGATAAACGTATGCATACCAGGACTGAATATGTGGCAGATGTCCTGGAACGTGACATTGTTGGCAGATCTGTGCATTTCAGTCTTCCAAGGCGGGGGCTGACAAGTACAGAAACAGCTCAATCAGTCGAATACCGTGTGTCTGTTTCACTGCCAACCGGTGGAAATCCAGGCTCCTCCTCGTCAGCACAGCAGGAGAGCTGCGAACACATTCGCTTAGGCTCAGTCTGCAGACAGAGCCAGATTGTCCATCCACTTCCAGCCACAAAGCATGCCAGAATAAACAGAGTGATTTACAAGCACAACTCTCAAAATACAAATAACATATTTTAATAAAATAATTAACTCTCGCAATTCAGTGAGGCTGCAGGACTCCCACTCCCAAGGTCAGATCCACAGAGAGCAGCAAAACCAGCTTTGGCTAGTTAGTGTTGTCGTGATAGTTATCAGCATGCGTCTGTTTGTGTTTGTACTTTTTACAGTCTCCAGCAGAGTGGACTCTGTGTAATCTTAGAAAGCGGTCTCTCTTTTTTCTGCACAGACGTTATGATCGGGCAGTCATCCTGAGCTGGAAAGTTAAGTTTGTCAAAGTCAGTTTTTTGCATTCCATTTCATCTTTAAATGGCAAAATTCTCACAATTAGCCAAAGTCACACAGAGTTCACTCGATAGCTGTGTTGCTCCTCATCCTGTAGATGTTCAAATTGCACATTTTTCTGAGCAATTTATAGACATTGCCCCCATTTTGGCTCAAACTTTCAGATTTGAAAGTTAATTCTTTTAAGCTTTCCAGTGTCTGTGAATAAAAAATATATACAGTGAACACTGTAGATCGAAAAGAATTTAAATTCCATAGGCACTAAGGAGCCATCATTCATGCATCCTTGGTCAATCTTAACAAGACTCTACAATGCTCTATTTGAACAGAGAAAGCAGCAGGTTTTTTAGCCCTGGCGATGAAAGACCACAGCTTTGGCTAATGTGGCGGCGTGTGGTGGCCACTGCACACAGGGTGATGATGAAAACTCAAAACTAAAAGAAGCTCAATAAATTAAAGTAAAAAAGAAAAAAGAGCGTGAATAAGCAACAGCGAAGTGGGAGAGAGGGACCTTACTTTTTATAGTCCAACCCTGCCATCTTGTGGTTAAAGCAGAAGCCGTGCCTGATCATAGGCCATTCACACTGTCAGTGGAAACGTGCTGCAGCCGGGCTCCTCCCTCAGTGCTGGAACTTGAGACAGTGGCCTTGGTCCCGGGCAATTAGACCATTGATTGAGTTGTCAGGAGTGGAGGGGAGCGATGATGTGATGTGATCAGCGGTGACACCAAGTGGTAATGTGTCACTCCTGGTGCTTGCTGCTCCATCCAGCTCATTTGGCTCCTGCGCCCCCCTCCACTTAATCAGATATGACAAGCTCCCCAGGCCCCCACTTAGAAAACAATCACTGGTGACTGGTTGAGCTGCACCCGGGCCCAGCGTCCTGTTGAACGTTGCCCATTAAGGCGGATGATGTAGACCTTTTTGCTAATTTGAGTTCTCCTCTTAATTGTAAACACATTATTCTCAAGACTGCTTTGGAAGCACAGCAGATGTCTAATTGTCGTGTTAATTATCGTTATCTGCCACTTATGAGTCAGTTGACAGCACTCTGGCTCTAAACCGGAGCTGCTGTCAGTTCGATGGCACGTAAATTTTTCTCATTATCTCTTTGAGGCTCACTAATCTCACTGACTAGTTCCAGGCCACATCATCAAAGTATCATATGAAACTGGTTGTAATTGTTTGGGCGTCTCTATAAATAAATGAGATACATTGAGAGAATGGTCTGATTTTTAAAAAAATGATCCCTGCAGTCTACATGGAGTTGGGTGATGATGATGGGTCATCTCAGAGGAGTGCCTGTGAACACTGCAGGCAGCTTTGTTCACATCAGGACTTCTTCTGTCAGCAGGAGACTCCTGTAATACTGCCTTTCCTTTTCTCACCAGTAGAGGAAGTCCTGTTTCACCTTCTGTCTGTCTGCTGCTGCGCCAGGAAATACAACCACGTGCACAAATGAGCCCAAAAGTAGGCAACAGATTTGGAGTGAAATTGCAAAACAAAACAAATCTAAAAAACTATAACAAGAAATGCTTGGGAAACTTGAAAAAGTTGTCTTCAAATGAATCCATCCTGCATAACTTTGCACTTCTATTTTCCTGTGACAACTATGTGGCGACAGTGTTCCGTCTTCAGGGAAGGTTAGAAGCTGGAGTGCGTCGCTATCAAAAAGTGATGGGCCAGAGAACTATGTGGTTTAAACCATCTGGCCATAGATTTTCTGATTAAAAGGTCCCTCGTCTCAGAGAAACACTGTTTAACGCCACACAAGATCTCAGATGTATTGAGAACGAGTTTTGATTTGCATAATTTTCGTGCTAAAGACACAATTCAGTGCGTCTATCGGCACGTCTCCACTTGATTCAGACAGACCCTTTCATCTTTCCACGGTTCCATCAGCACAAATTCATGTGTTTTGCACTATGTTCATTTGTAATAATGGAGCAGTTCACACACACACTCACACTATATTTGATTTGGGTTTTCCTTTAGTGCCACCATGCTGAATAACAATTAGCTCAAAGCACCTGCTTAATTAGCCTCACAGAGCCGCTGGCACACTCTCTGCTCTGAGGCTTGGTTCAATACCACGTACGTTCATTAACTTCTACTGCAATACATCACTGCACTAAGAACACGCCATTAACACACTGCTTCTTTCCTAAAATAACCGTTTTAGGTCTCTGATTTCAGAACTTAAATGCACTGAATTTTAAATGTGGGCTCTCAAAAAGCTATATGTCATTTAAGAGATTAAAGAGTGTAATTTCTCTCTTTTGCGCTGGCATAAAATATTGGATCTAAGTTTAGTGAAGAAGGCACTTTCCAGCCCTCATGTGGACATTGCCACCTTTTAAAAGGACTGATATTTATAGGAGGCCCATCTGAATAATTGATCTGGAAGTCAAAGTAGCGAGCCTCTGCGTCACCAGGGCACAAAGAAAAGCCTGATAGCTCTTCCGGATGAAGTTACTGGAGCAGAAGTTTCTGACAAAGACGGAGGAGTGAATGCAGCACTCTGGCTCAGCTCTACTTCGCTGAGCTGGCAGCTATTTGGAGCTTGTGGTTGGCTCCTCTGATTCTTCATTATTCTCGCTCCTATGTGCTCTAAAGATCTCAGTTGCAGCGTAATTTCATTTAACTACATTATTACAAATGTTTGAACTCTGGCACGTTGGTATAAATTTGCACACATTTGCACATATTAAATTTCTGTATGAGGAATTCTCAATGAGTCATTTTACACTGTAGACAGTGCAAACATGCAACTAAGGACCGGTAAGCACAGCCCCTTAACTTATGTGTTTTGGTGAGTGATGTCGCTCTGATTTATCAGGGTACTGTACAACCATGCTACAGCAGCTCAGCATGTGTGGCCCCTTTCATTTTGTAATACGACCTCTTAATTGTTGATGAACAAAGCCAAGGACATGTGTTGGTGAATTTAGTAATTTGGTTTCTTGCTGCAAGAAAATGAAAAGTTATAAAAATGTCACATGAATATTCAGACGGTGCCATACTGCCTGAGATGGACAACAACAGCTGTGCTCTTATATCTTCATCTTCATCCTTCCTCATCATCCTAATTATGGGGCTCTGTTAATTGGGCATCTGTTGCCTCGAGTGAGATTCATCGTTTTCTCTCTATGGTTTTTTCTCTCTGCTCATCCCTGTTTTCTGCCCCTTTGACTGGCTCAGAAGTAAAATGGGCTCCCTGTCCAAGCGTGCACGACCACCAGCATTGAAATGTTTGCACATGCACACACATGGAAACTATATGCAGCAGCAGCAGCCTCATTTCATGCATGTTAACTCGTGCGATTGCCAAGATGCAGCAATCCAGCATATGGAGGTTGTGGCAGTCTTTGTCAGTTGTAAGTGGTTGAAGGCGTCAGCTGGAGCCGTGAAGCAAGCTGTGAAACCAAGTCAATTAAGGAAACATTAATTTTTCAGCGAGTAAGAGTGCAATACACTGGCTGCTGTCTTCATTGTGGTTGTAAGTGCCTCCCACTTCTGCAAGAGGAGTTTTTAGCACGGTAGCAAATCAAACATTTAACCCCGGCTGGCAGCGACGATGCCAGGCAGTCGGCTACACTGTTTAGTGAAGGCTGGTGGCGTAGAGGTTGCTTGAGGATCAGTGTTGGAGGGTGATGTCAGATGAAATTTCACAGAGAAAGTGCGTGCTGGAGTGTCGCTTTGTGATAACTGTCTCAAGAGGCTCTTCATTTTTCTGTCCTCCAATGAAGTCCCAGACTGGGAGGGAGGGAGGCAGTTGTGTGTGGCAGCCACACTGCAGTTCCTTCAGCCTCTGTGTGAGTGTAGAAGAACGACTTTGTCATGTTTCTGTGCAAAATCTTCTCCAACAAAGAAAGTGTCGGAAAGATGATGAAATTCACTCTGCAGCTCAGAGGCAACAACTGTTTTAGAGTGTAACTCATAGTTTTGCATTTCTATATTCAAATGATAACACATCTGTGTCATGGATGAGCATGAGCATGCAAGCACCTGCTGCACGTCCCCTGTGTAAGCCAGGGGGAAGAAACGTGTGGGTCTGTCAGCTGTTAAAGCAGAACACTGCTGCTACACTGAGCTCCAAGATAAGTTTCACAAACAGTCATCCATTGAAGTGTACCACATAAAGGCATTTTGTGTTCTCAAGTGTCTCTCTCAGTGTGCTCTCTGTGCAGTTGTGTCCATATCAAAACACAAAGTCATCCTTGCCTTCTCAAGTAGGTGTAGCTGCTTCCAAAACATGGTATCATGGTGGTTCCTCTGTATGGGGGCAAAAACACCTCCTACCGTGTCTTGGCATCACTTTTGCCTGCTCCTTTTTTAACTGTCTGCAGTTGTTTTGTTGACCCCACCATGACCCCACCAATAGTTGTTCTCACATCCTGCTCACACGTTGAAATACAAGTTCAAGGTTCCTTGACCTTTTCAAAATCAGTAGATTCTCTTGATATTTATTATTAAAATACGTACCTGACTTTCTGAAGTTATGCCACCGCACACAATTTAAATTCAACCTTTAAAATTTCTCACACCCCACCAAGAAGGAGAATACTTTTAAACCTAAACAAGTACAATCTTTCTTTATTTGTTGGATTGTTTTGTTGCAGGATTTTTTTGAGTCATGGTAGTAACACACTGCGTCCCCTGTTCCTTTGGAGCCCAGAGGCTGGACAGGGTTCATTTGTGTCTGTGTTGCATGGAGAATTTGCCGTCAGCGCTATGTGACGATACATCCTCAGCTCAATTAGCTGTGCTGATGCCACCTCCTCCCTGAAGATAGCTTGGAGGCAGACAAGATGAAGCAGAACAGGATCCTGGGAAGCCAGAGGACTATTTTGAGTGATTCACAGCTTTCGCCTGCTGCCCACGCGTAGGTGCATTCAGGGTGTGTGTGTAGATGGGAAGAAAGGGGAAAATGAGGCCTGCTTGTGTAACTGCTCTCTCCTCTGAGAAAGAGAGTCCTTAAGGAATGTTGACACATTGTTCTCAACACTGAACATCACTGCAACACAAAGGCTCTAAAATCCTCTTGCTCTTAGAGACTTACTGTATTGTATCTGTATTTGTAAAGGTCAAGCATATACAGTGGGGGAGTATTGTGTATGATGACTTAGATTCATACTGTATTACAATACCAAGCCAATACCAATAATTTGAATAACGACTAGTTTAGCTGAGTAGGTTGTGCATGAAGACAAGGTAACAAAAACGCACTTTCACCTTGAGCCACTTCAGAAAAACCTTTTATTGTAGGCACACTGAACGTGTGGTGTCTAGTGTGAGTTTTGGAGAAAGATCAAATCTAAACTGAATCGCAAGAAGACACCAGCTTGCTCCCCTTCATCGGTAAGAGCTATTGTTAATAAAAGAGTACAGCATATCTGTCATCAGTAGTCAAACAGGTCATCTCTGCAAAATGCCATAGAAACACTGAGTACCAAAGATGGGAGCAAACAAATAAACGGATAACGGACGAATCCCATTTAAGGGAAGAGGTGCACAATATAAAACTACATAAGGAAAAAGATAAGGATGTTTCAACCCCCTTCCCTAAATATACCATCGCCACATTACACTTTTTGACAGGTAAACAACAAAAAAAACAAAAAACAGCAGCGCCTTCTAGCTTTTTGACACCTGATGTATCAGTTTAATACAGACTTTGTTTGGATGAAAATTGAAAGGCGCTTGAAAGTTATTACTGTTTATCCTCTGGGAAGCAAGAATATCAACACCTCTTTTTTTTTTTTTTGACAGCTGAGAAAAAGTCTATCCCTCAGTCCAGAAATACTTCAGAAATCTTGCTCCATATTGTTCCACCTTCTAGTGAAATGTTCAGCCATGACACTGGATATCAAAGCAACCCAGTTACTGCCGCAACACCAGACAGAGAAATGCTATGGAAGAGATTGTAGTCGTTACCTCCTGGTCATCTCTCTGTGTGCTCACTTCTTCACAGCCCAGGAGATGGAACTCAGCCAAGAGCAACGAAATCACACGCAGCAAGCAAAAGCAGGAGGAGGTTGATCCAATAAATAGAATTCATACTCACAAGGTGATTGTAAGTGAGGAAACACGGTTCCTACCGTGTTTGGCAGATACTTGTATGATGACATTTATCAATAAACAAATGAAGCATTAGGCTGGAAAAATCCCACATCCATCTTCTCACTGTTCACAAAGTTTGATATTTTCTTTTGGGTTGTTGCCTTTTTACTAGAACAAAACTCTTCCTATGAGCTCTGTCGTGATTTAATTCAGAAAAAAGCACCATTCCACCACTGACAGATGATCTGTCTACTCAACATATGTCTTCCATTCATTTCACTTCCTTATTACACAGCTCCCCCCAGGTAGCTATTTTAAATAAAAGTAAATCTGCTGTGCTGTGTCACAATGTTTCATCACATCTAAGATCTGTTTTTGTCTATTCATCCCTTTTCTTCACAACAAGATTCTTCAGAGACAGAAATGTATTTTGCAAGCGAGCGCCATCTATGAATAAATCACTGAGAGACAACAAATGAACAACTCCAAACCAAACACCAAACAACAGAGAGAGAACAAAGGAGCTCTGCGAAACACTAAGGCAGAGTTAGGATGACGAGAATAGCAGACACATCTGAGGTGTTGGACATAGGCAGAAGACAGAATAACACAGAAGAGTGGACTTTTGAACAGAAAGGCTGGTGCTGTCATATAACGCAGCGATCTGCAGGAGGTTCAAACCACAACAAGCTCGTGCTCTGATGATGAACCCATAGAGACCATCATTTAAGAAATAAGACCCTTACAACCACCCCCTCCACCCCAACAAACTATAAAGGTATTATGAGACTGGTCTGATCTTGTACTAGGTTCATCAGAAAGGCAATAAAGTTGATAAAATCAGGCACAGATTTTGTACTCTATCTAGCGATGTTTTATTACGATTTGACATGACAGGAAATATGTGCCTTCAATGTTGCTTTTAAAGTGATCCAATTTTTTTATAATTTTATAATTATTGCTAATTTTTTTACTGACATCCTCATTAGTATAGTGGACAGTATCCCAGCCTGTCACGCAGAAGGTTGGGGTTCAATTTCTCAATGAGGAACCAAACCCAGCCACGCAGGTGCCTACAAACCGGGGGAATGGGAAATGGGGCCACATCAGGAATGGCATTAGCTGGAAAAACTGTAGCCAAATCAAATCATGCATGTCAAACTTAACTTGCTGTGTTGACCCCATATAGGGAAAAAGCTGAAAGAATTAAACTTATTGATATATTTCATTAGCTGATATAAATGTATATTGTAAAAATGATTGTTATTATTATTATGATTATGTTATTGCAATGCACTTTCTACTTTTTTTTGAACAAAGTTTGTCCTTAAAGAGAAAATTTAATAGTGGTTATTTTGGGAGTGTGTTTCTTTATTCTATGTGTTGTTTATAGACCACATCACATCCCAGGATGCTTTGCAGCACTCTGAAAGAAGTCTCTTTTCTTAGATAGTTCTACTTCCTTCCCCCTCACAAATCAACGGTGATTATTAAATTAGCTGCAGTGTGGAGCCCGGATCCGTTCTTGAAGTTGTCATTATGCATTCCTTTGATTCACATTGACTCACAGGGAGAAATAGATCATCTCTGCTCGTGCGCTGTCATGGCTTTATAAAATCTCATTTTTGGATGGAAATTGAAAACTCAAATTGCGTCGGACGTGTAAGTCTGCAGGCAACTCAGTGGGATGCTTCCATCCTTTTAAACTCAGCAGATATGAAGGGCAAGTGGGGTTTTTTAGAATATCTTTCCTGACAGTTTATTTTTTTTTCCCCCCACGTTTTGAAAAAATGCGTTTCTCTATGTAACCTACTGTTTACACCATCCCTTTTCTGGAGCTTTATAAGAATCTCTCCTCCCCCCCTCACTTCTCAGTGAAAGCCCTTATTTTTTTCTTCTGTGCGCCTCATCCCCCAGAGCTGTCAGCTGTGTGCCCTATTTCTAGAGGAGCACTCTGGCAATTTCAATGAACAATGTGCTACAGTCACATCTTCGCTTCCATGTGATCTGGTGAGATGTTGACAACAGATACTGCATTTGCATTGTGCGTGTAGCCGATGTTTTCAGACCTAAAAGGCTCCCTCAGGTATTCATACATATAGTAATGTCCGGGTCAATGTAGAAAAAAGGCTGTGACATGGAAAAGTGAACAAAGACGAACAGTGAAACTATGATTGGATGATTAACCTGGCAGCGCTCCACCTTGCACACAAGCGGCGACTCCTTCCCCACCAGAGCCTCCTGACTATCACCACCACCTGACCCCAGTGGTTTCTCCAAAGGTTGGTGGGTCCACAAGATGGGGGAGGATGAGTGTCCATGTTATTCTTTCAGGCTGAGGCACCATGCGCTCAGTGATGGGCCCTCCGTCCTGGCCTGGCTCCAGATGTGGGCCCCAGGCTTCCTCTGGCTGGGTGACCTTCCTCCCTCCTCTGTCTTTCATGGGCTCTTTTGAACCATTCTTTGTCATGACCTTCCTCCTGAGACCAATTTGCCTTGGGAAACCATACTCTGAGTACATGGCTCCCAAAAACACAGCTCCCAGATTCATCGGGGCACACAAACCTCTCCACCACAGTAAGGTAATGGTTCCCAGAGACGAACAATATTTTCTAAGCAAATTCTTGTACTGTATGTGCATTTTAAGACAAATCCCAATGTCAGTGTATATATGCATGTATATATTTTCCTTTTGTCTTTCCTTCAACGTGTCCAAGATTGAAACACCGGAGTCAAATTCCCAGTATGTTTACACATACTTGGCAATAAAATCAGATTCTGAACAGATTCTGAACAGATATATTATACAAATGAATAATCCATTCACAGTCAGGAGCAGAGACAGATCCTGCATATTAAATTCCTTAGTGTCCCGTCTAAGGTTGCTGTTAACTCACAACATTAACAGTCTGGCTGGGGTAGATAAAAGGATGCCATTGATTCAGCGGAAGTGGGCTCAATGAACTGCCTAATTAGAAGCAGAGCTTGGATGAAAGACGTAAATTCATAAGATGTCCCCTTAATTTCAATGATCTGTTCCCTCTGATTGAGTTAAGACACATAATGTTTAAGTAGCTAACAGAGGCACAAAAAGAACAAATGTTGTTTTTTGAGCTACTTGTATTTGTCTTCTTCCTAAAGTGCTGTCATTGACTGAATCAGAGTCTGTGTCTTTATGGGAGGGTGTCCTTAAATACTTTCTCCACCTGAACAGCCCTCCACACAGGCAGAGAGGAGCTGTAAGAAGACTACATTCTCAGAGTAGTCCTAAAGGAAAGAAGGGGGTCTGATGAAAGCGAGGCTTTAAAGTCAGATGGTGGCAGCCATGTCTTGTGTCAGGTGAGACGTAGTGCGAGCCAACACTTAGGGCTGAAGGGAAGTCCAGAGCGAGTGAAAAATTACTGATATTTCTCTGATTGTCAAGAGGCAGAAGCAAATACCCAGATGGCAAAAAATCATTTGGTCCAGATCCGCATGACCAGCCAATATTGGTACCAAACTGTTCTTAAAAATCTGGGACAGTTCCAGACCAGATGGGAATTACTTTGTGGTGGTCCAACCAAGAACCGTACTGGATCCCACCCAGAACTTGTGAAGATTCTGGACCAGATTTAAGCCAAATGATTCTTATTATTTTGTGACAGTAAAATATCAACTAGTAGCAACCTTAGCAATTTACACAAGCAAATTCATATCTTGTGAGAAAATTGTGACTTTTGTTCTTTTCTATCTTTCACCCAATAGTCAGTGCATTATTGTGAGATCAAATTTAAAATAACATTGCACATTGCTGCAGTGATTTGACTTATTCAAATGTTTTATTCATTATTTTCTCAAAATGTTGGAGAATATGTAAATTTAAATAAATACAAACACAATATTGTAAAACAGTGACGGTGTTAAAGGCATAGCCAATAATAAGGAAGCGACAACAGCACAATATGGCCTCAGCACCTGCTAGACAAGGAAAGCCAAGCACTCACATTCTGCTCCTATAACAGAGAATTGAATGTGGTCAGATGTTTCATAACAATTAACGGTGAATTGTGTTTCATGTATTACAGTAAATTTCATTGTCACTGCTGACCAGCAAGTCCAGACCTCTCCCATCTTGTGTTTTATTTGCTCGCAGCTAACCAGGTCATAGTTTGGTGACCGTAGTTTAATTGAGGACTTCTTATTAACTGGGAACCCAGGAACCTTCTTCTGGGCTGTAACCCTTCCAGTCCACCAAGTACTGCATCCCCCAACCACGGAGGTGAGAGCGCAGATGTCATTTGACTGCAAACACAGGACCATCAATGAGGTGGGGAGGCAGAGGGGGAGGTGTGGGAGGCACCAAAGGACTGTCTCAGACAGGCTTGATCCTAGACACATGAAATGGGTCCTCATGGTGCAGGGAATCTGCAGACGGACCACCTCTGGGTTTATACTCTCAGTGATGGTAAAGGAGCCCAATGAACCTGGAGGCTGTTTTACAACTCTCCACCCTCAGGGGCAGATCACAGGTGGAGAGCCAGACACTTTGGCTGACCCGGTAGGTGGGAGAAGGCTTGTTCACTGGAAACAGCGGAGGAAGGTTTGAGCTGAAGGGCAGGCCACCTCTGTCTCCTGGTGGGCAAAGAGTGGGGGCTGATACCCATTGGCACATTGGAAGGGGGAATGTCCAGTAGGGGAACAAGTGAGGGCAATGTGAGGGGATTCTGCCCAAATGATTTGTTTGGACCAGCAAGCAGGGTTGTTGGCTGTCAGACAGCGATGAGAGGTTTTCAGGTCTTGGTCTCGTCTGCCTGTTGGACTGGGGATGAAAACCAGAGGAGAAGCTGACTGAGGCTCCCATCAGACCAAAGAATTCCTTCCAAAATATGGATGTGAACTGGGTACCCTGATCAGACACAATGTCAGTGGGTAGACCATGGAACTGGAACAGGTTTGGCTGTTTCTTTGGCAGGTGGAGGCCTGAGAAGGGGGAAGACATGTTACCACCTTTGACTACAAAATACACCCGAATGAATGTTTGTGTCAATGGAAGAGGCTCTTTAAAGGTTACACTGAGACATCGCAGTCAAAAAGAATGCGTTGCTGTGCTGGTATGAAGGCCTCAAAATGCTGAAGCAGAAAGGTTCAGTTTCACAAGCAAAGCTGTTTGTATCTGGATTGGCAAAACCCTTTTCCTTTTTACATTTCTAAACTCTTTCTTGATGTGTTAAATAGTCTTACAGGGTGAAAGTTTTGGTTTCTAATGTTTCCAACTGTAACATCACCTCAGCATCAGAGGAGTGTGTCTGTGTGTGTGTATCTGTGTGATGTCCTACTAAATCAGATCCAGAGATGTCCGTCAAGAAAAGACACAGTGCTATTCTGATCCAATTTTAAGCCAGAATGTATGACATGCCGTTTATTTTTTGAGCACAGACTGAAAAAAATATAAATAACTTCCTTTTCAAAAAATGTGCCTGCGTTCACAGTCCTTACTGTCAGACTGACACATCTGCCGTGCTGCTATGCACACTGAAGCTTCTGACAGAGAATCAGGACGAAGCAGTCAGCTGTTCCCCTGTAGGCAGATACATGCTCAGCTATCTTGAAGTTTTTATAACACTGTTACACACAAAGATATTAGTGCCATTAAGATTGCGAGAGTAGGAGTAGGAGTGTCAGAGCATTGTTTAGAACCCATGTGCTGGTGCGACAGGGCACATTGGACACTTCAAAATGAAAAGCTCGCATTCATTTCAGGAATGAAAGACACTTTTATTTCTCAGCTCATCGATGCAGATGACTCATTCCCTGAGTTTACACATGATACAGATCAAAGTTTGCGGCAGCTGGTTAGTTCATCATATTGGAGTGTGTTGGGGGGTTGTGTGCACAGACCTTTCCCAGTACTCACGTGGACATTGTTTTGTTGGGAATAAAAGGTTGGAGCAACTACACAACTAGAAAGCCGTGGGTTCGGTTCCCAGGCTAGGGGTCATTCTGTGCGGAGTTTGCATGTTCTCCCTGTGTCTGTGTCCAAAGACATGCCATGAGTGTGAGTGTGAGTGGTTGTTGTTCTCTGTCTGTCTCTGTGTGTTGGCCCTGTGATGGACTGGTGACCTGTCCAGGGTGTGCCCTGCCCTTACCCACTGTAAGCTGTGACTGGCTCCAGCAACCCTGCGATCCGGATGTGAATAAGCAGCAGAAGATTCCACTAAATAATATAAAAACATTTTTGATGGCGCTCTTCTTTGAATGTTGAGGTTGAACCTTTCTTCAGCCTTGTGCAGAGTCACTTACTATGCAGAGAGTCAGGTGTGGCCTCTGGTTTGTGAATGTCTGAATAGGTTTCAGATGCTGTTTGATCATACACTGCAGTTGAAGCACTTGCATAATATACCCCAAACACACATACTGAGATGGTACTTCAACTTCAGATTTACTTATTCACGCATTGATCTAAGTGTCAAAGCAACAGTACACAAAATATCAGAGCACTGGCATTGGTATTTGTTCTTGATGGTGAAAGGAGTGTCACTGAACTACTTATACCAATATCAGCAATGAAGAATAACTGGTCCATAGCTGCACTAGGTTAGACAAGGACTGAACCCTTTACAATAAGGGTCCACTGGTAAGAAAGTTTGGCTTGTGAACCCAAATGAAAAATGACGAATCAGATTTTCTGAAAATAGAATAAAATGAAAGAATCCTCAAATTGGCTGCAGTGATAAAAGGTGAGAGGCAATGTACTATTCCATTGCATCCTGCATAATATATGTGACGGCCACGTACAGGGCGGAAATTATCTGTCTAAAAATGTTAAGGGAATTAAGGGAAATGTGCTTGAATGGGCAGCAGCCCCCGATAATCATAATATAAATTGAAAAGATAGGTTAAATAAAGAGATAGCTTGAATGATAATACATACTTCATAGTTTTAAGAGTCTGTTATGTCCGAAACACAGCAGGTACTTTTTGACTTGTCAGTTACTCAAAAATGTTCTCTCAGTTGTGATTAATTTATAAGGACTAGTTTTAGAGCATTTGGAGAGTATGTTGTGTTAAATCATGATTTGTTTTTATTATATATTCCCTTATGTCTGTCTACACCTGTAAGACAGTGTGATATCCTGAAAGGATACATTCAGTTGTGCTTGGTAAACAAATGAACTTAGTATCATAGTAACATTTCCAAATTGTGACTTGTATTGTTTTTAATTTAACTAAAGATGAGAGCAAAGATTTTGCTTTATTCCAGACTGAACATTCAGCAGAGAGCACTCCAGCAGTGATGCGCCATGTTGTGCTGCAGAAGTCACACTGTGTCTGAACAGAGCCAACACACTCAGACCTCTCACTTTTCACATACTTTCTTGGTATTATTTATATATAATATAAATATAAACAGGGCAGCATGTCACCTCACAATAAGAGTGAGCTGGGATTGGCTCCAGCAACCCGCGCGACCTGGAAACAGAAAAGCAGTAGAGGATGGATGCATAAATATAAATATATTTGTAAATAAATATAATACATATGTAAATGTCTTGTAAAGCAGACTTGTAAAGCATATAATGTGCATATGCTTCATACCACATAGTCATATTCATCCATTATTTATTACTTCACAGCTCTACTTGTTTATTTGCACTGCTGTTTACAACATACAGACCCAGTTGACTTCCTAAAATATTGTATATACTCCCACTTGCTTTCACATGCCATTCTAAAGTAAAGCTCTTACTATTCACCACTTTTTTTTTTTTTTTTTTGGTTTTTGTATAATTGTTTAACTTATTGTTCAGTTGTCTGTTGTCTTCGTTCCGTATGTCTTTTTATATGTAAGCAGAGTTAAATTTCTTTTATCTGTGTGCATACGTCGATGATAAAACAGATTCTGTTTCTGGTGTAGAAATTATTGCTGGAAAATTTGTAGCTGCTTGACTATAAGAAGTGTATATTTCATTTCTTTATCAGTGAGGAGAGGTTTAAGCTGTGCAGGCCCAACGGGCGAACTGCTGCTCCTGGTGGATAAAGGCAACGACATAATGAGAAAAGGCAATGTCCTGTCTTGTTGTAACAGTGTGGCCCGTTGAAAGTGTGTGGCAGTGTGGTTTCATTTGGCCACTTTATCAGATGTCTCTTCATGTTGAAGCTGAGGAAAACTGTGGCCCATTGGTGTACAGAGGGCCTGTAAAAGATCCATCCATCCATCCATCCCCTACCGCCTTTCAGTTGCCGGGTCACGGGGATGCTGGAGCCAATCCCAGCTCACTCTGGGTGAGGGTGGAGTCACCCAGGACAAAACCCTGACAAACCTAAGTTAATAAACCCAAATTAAACAGAAGAGGAGCTAAAAGCAAAAACCTAACTGAAATGAAAACAGCCAGAAAGTCAGTCTCAAATAACACTGCGATCAAATGTGGACTGTTGAACATTCGATCATTATCATCAAAATCTGTACTAGTTAACGATCTCATTGCTGATCACCATATTGATTTATTTTGTATAACTGAAACGTGGCTGCAGCAGGATGAGTATGTTAGCATTAATGAAGCTACACCCCCCACTCATGTTAACTTTCATATCCCTGTACCACAGGTCGAGGAGGTGGGGTGGCTGCAATATTTCAGTCAAGCCTATTAATCAACCCCAGACCAAAATCTGGCTGCAGGTCTTTTGAAAGCCTCACTCTTAGTCTTTCCCACTCAGACTGAAAAGGTGAAAAACCAGTTCTGTTAGTTACAGTATACTGTCCACCTGGTCCGTACTCAGAATTCCCATCAGAGTTTTCTGGGTTTATATCAGAGTTAGACTTCCTGAGTCACACTCAGACCTACAGACAGTTTAGAGTCATCAGTTAACCCAAACATGATGTCTTTGGATGGTGGGAGGAAACCCACACAGACACGGGGAGAACATGTAAACTCTGCACAGAAAGGCCCCAGGCTGGGAACCGAACCTGTGACCTTGTTGTCTTGTTGCGGGTCGACAGCACTGCCCCCATTAAAGAAATTTGAATTAATTCCCTTTTTGATTTTCAGGCCCTTGCAGCTGTTTTTAGCTGTTTTTAGTTCAAACTACTCAAATCACAACATGGACAGTTTTTTTTTCTGCTGCTCTTTTGTCTTAAAAAAAATGACTGAGCATGCAAATTTGATTTTCACTGTAATTAAGAACGCAGCCCATGCTGCTGTAATACTCTACACGAGTCCCAGCACTCATTAACACCCAGTGGAGATATCTATGCATATTTATGCCGAGTCGCTGCTGCTCCAACTCTCCCCACGGATCCTCTTTGTTTACTCATTGAGGTTCTTTGACATCCAGCTCAGGATATAGCCGTACATCATGTTTTATCCCTCCTCAAACAGATTTGTTATGGGAGGGATGGAAACACGCTGCTGTGGTCTGATCCCATTAAAAGATGCAACAACAAGACACACAACAAGAAAAACAGTCAGTGAAATTTATTACTAAGTTACAGCGTATATATGCTGTCCATCAGAGATCCTGGCTCCTGGAGGACAGATGAGAGGGAAGGGAATATACCTCGACAGAGAGAAGCTCATGAGCCAAGAATGGTTTGAAGTCTGGTCTTTCAAAGAAAGACTTTTTTACTTGAGAGTCATATTTCTTATCTTTGCTTGGACCAGCTGTCTTGGGTCTTGGTGAAGCAGGTGGGCAGTTTGAGTCACAATTAAATCAAAATTACATGCAACAGATGTTTATTGAAATACATAACTTAGAATCAAGCGTGTTGTCAAAGCCATAGACAAAGAGCAATCATTTGTAATTCTATTTTAGGGTACATCCTATTTTATGCTGTTCTGGAAATACCTGCCTCTGTACTTTCACTGCCCTCATCGTCAATCTGATTCTCACTCTCACCAATCTCACTTTCCACTGGCAAGTATTCCTGCAGGTGTTCATCTTCATGGGAGAACCTGGAGTGAACCCAGGCAGGCACACAGAGTGCAAGCAACATAAACCAGCCAAACCAGTTTGCGCTATTTCCAAAATCACACATTTGCACATTTTGTTCCATGTCACCTCAAAAATTGGCTTCAGGTTCTTGGCTATGGTTGGAAAGAAATTGTAGATATATTGAAATAAATCCAAGAGGCAAACTCGTCTGGCCATTGTCTGAAAATTGGCTTTCATGAGCATTTGATTTGAGAAAAACAAAACAAAATAAAAAAAACAAACAAACATGGAACCCATGGGGTGTTTGTATTTGAATCCAGTTTTATTTGATTCAGGGAAACAACTTAAAGTCCAGGAAGAACTCAGGCTGCTGAATTCATACTTGGAGTCATGAAGCTTCTTGAATTTCTATCATAATTCAGCGTTTCAATTTTGAATGCCAGCTACATTAAACCCTCAGATGGTAAAACGGTAAAAAAGGAGGTGGGGAAGGCCTTAAAAATATGGCAGACAGTTGAGCAGCTGGGCCCAATGGATCTGATGGATGATGGGCATTTTTGATCACAATAGCCTGTTTGTCTGTGCATTTTTTTTTTTTTTTTTTTGCTGCTAGGTACAGTGTATGTGACCTGCTTCGTCAATGACTCTACCCACTAACTCTGGGAAACTACCTTCAGTGTTTGTGATAGTTTGTCCATCAGAGATTCTGCTAGGAGTTAAATTATTATAACATGTTTCCTTCGTGAAGTGAAGAAGAAGAAGAACTAAAATGTAGAAGGGCCTTGGACTATACTAGGAAAGACCCAGGACATGTCGATGAATTTCACAGGGACTTAAAGGATGAAGAAAATAGATGCTTGGATGTTCAGTGTTTAGAAATTCTGTCCTTGTGTGTTCTCCCAACTTTGGAAATTGGGCGCGTACATGCGCACACACATACACACATGCATTCGTACATATGATGATACACAACTACGTATATAAGTTGAAGAAAAAATAGGGTCAAGAAACTCCTGGGTTAGTAATAATGCTGTACGTGTGGCTTTTTCACAAAACAGGACAGATACAGTCATGTTAACTATCCTTACATCAAAAATATGGACCTGCCTGAAACATGAGCTTTCAGGACAGAACAATCTGCAAGTCTCATAATTTTGTGTTGTCTATCCTTTCCTGTACTGGAAGTCTCTCCATCTTTCTTCCCCTTTCTCCCTCTTGTCGTTCTTTTGAATTGACACTAAACCTATCAAGTATTCAAAAAGGGGGAAATAAATCCCTTCTATATAAAGAATATTTACTTAAGTTACTCAAGGTTGAAAATGAGGAATTGTGTTTGCCAGCATCAGTGTTTTCTGTCTCATATCCTCTGAGTGGTAAATGGCCATGGATACTGAAATGTGTGGCTTTCATAATAATCCCCTGTGTGCACTACCAGCAACGTGCTGTGGTTTATGGCCTAACTTTGTATGTTTGCATCTGCAGCACTGTGTATTTCCACTTACCGCCGCTCATGTTGCCATGATGGTTTTATGTGTTCCCTAACTCAGTCCTCTGACCATACAAAAGAAGTTATTGTTAAAAATAAAAATGTATTTAATCATAGACTTGGACACAGGATGATAATATATGAAGCAAATTAATAAAATCAGTCAGATACAAATGTCAGAGACAGCAAAAAACAAAAATGTGAAAGTTGCAGCAGCCCCTGATGAGTTTCTGCCATTTGAACTTGTTTGAAGTTGTTCCTATTAAAAACTGCTTTAACTTTTTCAGAGATGGGCCCATCGGTACCCACACACAATATCTGATGAAAGGATTGACACATCATTTCTACATCTCCAGTGGTTTCCAACACTTTAAAACACAGCATTAAATAGCTGTAGTGAGCTAATGAGCCTCTGTAGCAGATATCAGTGGCTTTACAGTTCTTTAGTTAATGAAACTTCTAAGGCTTGTTTACTTGTTTACATCGTTAACAATGTCCTCATCATTAGTGAACTCCATTCATTTGTTTGGAGAAATTTAGCATCTACAGGTCATAGACTAAAACTTTGAAAATCCTTGAAAGGTTTTTGGCCATAATACATAAAAATGGTGATGAGGAGGACCAAAAAGCATGTTTCCTTACCCCTGAAGGATATGGTGTGACAGCTGGGGCAATGGTATTGGCTCAAGCACCCCCACATATGGATGGATGAAGTCAGGCTAATGGTTGTACCTTTTATCATTTGTGTATCATGTATGTGTCTGATAAAATGCTTTCTAAACTGGTAGATCTATGAGACACATCGGTACCTTCATGTTTAATATGACATTAGATTTAATGTACGAATAATGCAATGAGATTGTCAAGAGCGTAAAGAAAAAATGTAAGCAACAATTCTATGTTGAATAAATCATCATAGAGACAGAGACTGCAGTACACAGCCGATTTTAAAGTGGAAGCTGTAAAATGATCAAAATGACAAGATTACAGCACACCTGTCACTGAAATGTATAACACTAATGACTAAGTATAATAACAACAAGGAAAACCAAAATAAAAAAAGAAAGCAGAAAACACAAACATATAAAGTCACTGCGTTATACTAAACTTTTTGAAGTTATGAAAAGATTGACTTTTGAATAACATGTTGCACTGGCATGAAAAGATGAATTGTAGTATAGTAATATAAAATCCATTCACTGGGATGCGTCAAAAGAAGTGATGATTCTGGGATGTCAAAATAAAAACCATCCTTTCATATCTTCCTGAGAATATGATGCATATCTAAGTCACTGCAGAATGAATTCAGGTAAACTCAGGTAAAATCTGAGGGCCAAGCACTCCTAATATTACTGGTTGCCTGGCTTACTGCACATTTATTACACCCTGCATTCCCATAGGCTTTGTTTTTGAATCCATCCAAATTCCGTTTGAGACTTTTTCCATGTGGTTTCCATGAGAATGCTCAAACATCATGCCCAGCCAGTTGCACTTGCTCTATGGGCGGGCATCAAAGACTTTTTTGCTGCTGGGCACAGCATCTGGTGGCTGGAGCTCTGGCTTCCTGCCCGCCTACTTCTTCTGTACATTTAGGCTCTATCTGTCCAGACATGAAGTACCGGTGTTTTCTAGTTTTTGTTACTGACCTGTTCCTTCATGTCTCTCCAGTGTCTGTTCCTGTGTGTAAGCTCCAGCTCCAAGCTGTCTTGTGCCCAGCCTCTGCGGTCTTAAGCCTCATGTGAAAACCACAACTGTGCCACTTGCCACCACAGTCTCCAACCTGCCTCTACGCCACCCTTCCCTGGACCCTTTATTCTGCTCCAGTGACCTAACTCCACCCCTTATGCTCAGAGATCACTCCACCCCTCACCCTCAAGCAACTTTTCCCCTACGCTTTCCAAAAAATCTTTTCTAGCCCTGTCTGATGCTTGGCTTTTGGGTGTTTTACAAACCCTAACAGGAGCATTGTGGCTATGCTATAATCAGGGTTGATGAGTAGGCTGCTGCCCTGAAATACATTTCAAGAACACACATGCATTGACGTTTCTCACACGAGGCTCCATCAGATTTACAGCAGCACCAACCTGGGGGTGGGATGTGACGGATGCATTTTGTCAGTTTCCCTGGTAGCTAGCAGCAGAGTCTTTCTCTACTGTAACTGCAGATGATGGCATTGCTCTCTGTAGTTGTGTATCCTCAATCCACGCAGTGGCAGGTTTGTCAGCGTTTGCAGACAAAAAAAAAAAAAAAACACTTTATGGTGGAAAAATATAAACATATATATGGTGGACAATATAACATACACAATACATTTCTAACACAGAGATTACTCTGTGTAATATTAAGTGTATATGAGCTAATAAAAAAATATCAAATATATCTGACTTGGCATTTGATTAAATTCTGATGAATAATGATTTTTAATTACACTTCACAAAACTAACACAACAAACCTGAAATTAGAGAATTCTATACGTATATCATTCATTTCACCACAAAGACTTGATTAATAGGCTAGACTAATTATGCTTAGCCGTGCTAATGTTGAGTTATAAAATGATTTAACAACTCATCCACTACAGCATGACTCAAGCCTCTGCAATCAAAGAAAAAGTCAGATGTTTATGTCAAGCTGTGATTAGATATGCAGGTGATGAACACGCATGGCCTATTCTGACTGGGAGGATGGCTTTTATTGTTGGAGTACATCAGTACACATGAGGTGTGGATAAATGAGGTAATGTTTGTGGGGGGAAAGCACGATGACAAGGACATCTCTGACAGTGAATTAGTGTTGACCTTGCAAGGATAGATTGATGAAAGAGAGCTGTGTGTTTTTAAGCACACAAACAATTTATTATATTTGTAGATGTCACAGAAGTGCATCTCAAAGAAACTGAAGTGGTGCTAATGTTCATATGAAGTAATGAGATCAAATACAAAACCTTTCAACCTCTGTAATGAGGTGATGTTCTTTCTCGACAACAGCTCTTATGTATTTGAAACAATCATTCCAATCAACAGCATTGGAAACCTGTGAGATAATATGTTCCTGATGTTATACCAAAACAAGTCTCCCTTGAACAGCATCAATTTAAAACTTCCTCCGGTTTTTGTACATCGTGTCCCAAATGTTATATCGACAGCCAAGGACACAATTCATGTTCTGCCAGCATGCCTCTTTATGAAAGACTAACGAGTGGGAAGCAAGGCAAGGCGTTGCAGTCTCTGGGCAGCTTTCAAAGACTATTAATTTTCCACAAAGATTGTGTGTGCATGTGTATAACAGTGCTACTTCAGAAGGGAAGGGCTAATCTATAATTCATCGCTGTGGCTCACCTTACACATCCCTGAGGTCTATTTTCTATCATGTTTCTCCTTTAGGTGCAGTAAAACTTAATGTGGTAAAAAGAGCACACATCTTCACCCACTCTCTTCCCTAATCTCTTCTGTGGGATTGTCCCAGCAGGTGGGAGCCAGGCATTACCCAGATTCAGCCAACCTGATGGTCATAACAGAGAGAGAGAATATGTCAGATTATGTGTGTGTGGGGTGGCGGTGGGGGGGCTACTGGCACAGTGTGTGTGTAGAACAAAACGAGGGAGGACGAGGCCTGCTGGGAGCATGGCACATCTACGGTGGCAACATGTCATCCGCGGGTCTGATCCTCTGATGATAAGCACTGACAGAAAGAATCTGATGTCTGCAACAACCCCATAATCCAGCAGCATGTGTCCCTTTCGCATGTTTATGGACATGGAGCACATGAGATTGGAGTTTGTGGAGGACAGGATCAGAGGATGAGGCAGTGACAGCAGGTCTGGCTGTACTGCAGACATGTCTGTACATTTCCGCTGGTAAACTACACGGTTTATGCCTCTGCACAGTGCTGGGCCGGCAGC
This sequence comes from Echeneis naucrates, assembly GCF_900963305.1. Lineage (NCBI taxonomy): Eukaryota > Metazoa > Chordata > Actinopteri > Carangiformes > Echeneidae > Echeneis > Echeneis naucrates. The sequence goes on along the minus strand of NC_042515.1, from coordinate 21,305,685 downwards.
CAAGAAAAATGCCTTCTCTCAAAGATGGAAGCACGGCTTCACGTTGCAACATAACCATTAGTGTGAAACACACCCTGCCAACAGAGGGGTCCTGGGAGCCAGTAATCTCTGCTGCAAAGCAGTGTCACGCCTGTCTGTCAGGTCGCTAAACACAGTTGTATTGATGGGACAGGAGAGGAGAGAGTGACATCTTCAGTTCGGTGGGCAGCAGGTTGTGCAGTGAGCTGTTTCATTTTATTCCTTTGAAATGACAAGAAACCCCTACAGCCCAGAAATGGAACCATCCAAAGACATCGTGTTTGGGTTAACTGGTGACTCTAAACTGTCTGTAGGTCTGACTGTGAGTGGTTGTTGGTCTCTGTCTGTGTCTGTGTGTTGGCCCTGTGATGGACTGGTGACCTATCTAGGATGTACCCCGCCCTCACCCAGAGTGAGCTGGGATTGGCTCCTCAAAGCGCTCCCCAAATCCAGACAATGACGGCCATGTGTGCTTAAGCAGCTGTCACATGCTCGCATGTTCCTCAAGCTGCTCTTTCAGATATGTTCCTACTTTTTCTGTGTTTCAGAACTGAAGTCATTCATTGTTTTTGCACTAGGAAAGCAGGATTATGCTTGTCTTTAACTTTATATTTCATATTTTCAAATACTGATGTATCTAAGCGTATATCCTGTATATCAGGTCTTGCTCTAAAATCAGACGTAACACTGGACTTAACACATCCATGGAGACTCTATCATCGCCAAAAGTTTAGGTGTGTGTGTGTGTGTAGACAGAGAGAGTGTAATGAGCAGTTGCCTTCAGTTTTGAAGACATTTGCCAGCACTTTACTTTGTCAACTGTCAGTTTACAAATTTGGAATTATCTATTTCAACTTTATTATTTTCTACTGATGCTGATAAAATCAAAATAAACATGTCTTGCCATGTACAATTCATATTGTTCATTGAAACAAAACAGGGCAGTAATGGGTCACACTTCCATGCTGGATTGCTGTGTTCCTGTGTGAAGCAGTTGTCACTGTCACTGTACCAAACTGTGACGAAGCCAGATTTAGCTCATAAGTGGTGAAGGACCATGTCAGTCATATCAGTCAACTGTAGAAGACACACCGCTGCTCTAAAGTCACGTGATTAGACTGCTGTGTATCCTGACTACACTAAAATGTAAAGGCTTCATTTCTTTGCTATAGTTTTTTGTGTCATGTTTTGAACTTTCCTATTGACAGTTGACATCCTCCAAACATCTATGAAATGCTTTGGAAATGAAAAACCCATGAAAATTTGTACTTCTAAGTCTGGCTACTATAATAACATCCACATTTGTGCATGGTTGTACCAGGGTTATCTTTAATCATGTCATTTAAATTGATTCAATGATATAAAACAGGAGATCTGTCTAAAATTGGGGATTGTTATCCTTGTGATTTAAACACTATCCAAGTAAATTAATGAAAAAGATGCTAAATAAATAAGAAAAAAGAATGGCCATTCATGCATGAAAAGAAAAATAAATCATGTTGCGATTGTAATATGCCAGTTGTAATGCTGTGTTAGTTTTTTTCCCCTCCATATTATTTCCACTGAATGTTCATGCGAAGTAGATCATCATATAGGTACAAACACAACTTTTAGTAGTCCAGAAGTAGCATTTTCCCTCCCAGATGTCATTTCTTAAACTTTTCATCTGTTTCCCTGTCCTTTAACCTTCTCCTCATTCACTCTAATTCCCATTTTTTTTAAAAGGAAAAAACTGTTGTTAGGCAATAGTTAGCTTGATTAACATTTCAGATACGCCAACTAAGCTTCAGGAATTGGCAACCTGTTCTCAATCATTTCTTGATACTTTTGAGGCCATACAAAAAAAGGTGCACTCTTAGAGCAAAAAAAAAAAAAAGCCTTGAGAAAAAGTTGACTCCATGGAATGGCACTTAAATGGGCGATATCTTTTTTTCACTTAAAATGTTGAGGTCTAAGCTTATTTAACAATTTGTGTATTTGTCTTTTGAATTATGATGAATGTAGTAAAAAAAAAATAGTAAAGTTTTCTTTCAGCCACATAAAAAGTGACAAAAGTGTACATTCATTTGGATTTAGTTGTCACTGCAAATGGGCACAATGAAAATCACAGTAGGAGATAATTGGAGATAAATGGCTGGAATTACATTTATTTTGAAGAATGCTGTGACCTCAGCAATTCCCATTCATTCTTCTTATTGTGAATACTGTCAGGAGTTGATGTGAAAGGGGATATTCATAACTGTGGCCTTGCTATATGAAAATGTGAGTTGGAGAAAAAAACATGTATGTTTCAATTGGCTCTGGCAAGCTTTGGTGTGGCATAGCCAAGTGTAAGCCTTGGTTTTCCTCTGAAAACATGAATTCAAGATGGAAAATTGGAAGGACAAGTGTATTTTCCTCTTGAAGTTTACCTTGTTTCTTTTTTTTTTCTCTCTCCTGAAGCCTGGGCAAAGCGATGCTGGTTTGAGTGAGTCACAGAGTTTCTGAATGGCAGGCTGGGCTTATAAACCTCTGCCAGCCCTCAACACATGAGTTCGGAGGCCACTTGTCTCTGCGGTTTGTCACGTATGCACATGCAGCAAGGTCCGGCAGCCTCAGTATCTTTACTTTTCACCCTGGAGGGCACAGGAGCAGAAAGACAGCTCTTCAACATGAGGTCCTTCTTCCTACTGCTCTTCTCCCTTCTCTTGGTGTCCCATGGTTCTTCAGCCGTCATCACAGGGGTAAGTGAGAGCAAACAGATACCTGACGGGGCATTGGACAGGTCTCAGCATGATGGGACCATGCAGAGCAAATATCTGCTTTTTTTCACTGAAAAATGTTTCTTGCTGTGCGCTGCTTCATATTTTCTTTTCTTTTCTTAACATTTGTCTTTCATATAGTGGGAATTTTGATGAATTATCCAAAAATGATCTTTCATGATTGAAAGACTATCAATAAGTTAAGAATATGTTGTCCGTAATGTCTTAGCTATTTAGACAGCTACTCATTTACCACTATCCAAATATGTCTTTATGGAAATTTATTCCTTAATAATAATATGAGGGATTTTAATTTTATGGTGCTTTAAAGGATCAGCCAAAGGAAAAAGCAAAATAACAAAATTACCTTGTGTTGAAAATGTATGATTGTACAATATAATCTAGAAGTATATTCTTTTGATAGAAATGAAGACATATCTTTGGGCATTTAAATCTTAAAGGAGATTGGCTTGTTTAATCAATGAGTGATTAAGTCTGCTCTTAAATTGAATAGGAATTTGCTTTGACTTGTTAGGATGTTTTATATTTGACTTGTGCATAGGACTTTTGATGCTTGCATTTTAAAGTATAATGCAATTAATCTCTTACAATCGTCCATTTATCTATAGATAAATGGATGATTGTAAGATGCAAAGCTATGCTGTGAATAATTTCATCATCCAAATCAGGGTGTGTGAGCACACTGCACATCAATGCAGCAACCTGCTAATAAAACACCCATCCCTGTCACAACAGCCCACTCACGCTGTGCTGCTGATGTGCGGTGAGATACGAGCATGCAGCCGTTAAGAGTGATTTTTATCGGCGTCTGTCACATGAAATCACTGCTGTTCCTTGTTATCGTGTTTCCCCTCATCTCATCTGAAGTGAGAGCTGTCACTTGGCTTCTCATCCTAACAGTCAGAACAATAACAATAAATCAGCACCAATCCTGACATGTGTTGTTGAGTTATGATCTGACGAATGGTTTAATAAGTTGACCATTAGCATCATACTCTCCTCAGGTTCCTCCACTTTGAAGTGGATGTTGATAACGCAGTTCTCACCTATCTACATGTTCATTATTACACCAGCTGTCATTTCATCTTAACATAAAAAGGATTACATAATTTACTTGATTACATTACATAACAGATGTGTGCCTTATATAATTACATACATAATGACGACTTTGATTAGACCACCAGCAGCAGCAAAAGCAGTGATGACCACAGACCTGTGAACTGGAACTCACCGCTGAAGTTGACCTCAACCTAAATTGGCTGGAGATTCTAATTAAGTGAAGATTTAAATGTTTAAATTGTGGGCTGTGTGTGTTTGTAGGCCTGTGAGAAGGACTCTCAGTGTGGAGGAGGGATGTGTTGTGCAGTGAGTTTGTGGATCCGCAGCCTGCGTATATGCACGCCCATGGGACAGGAAGGAGACGACTGTCACCCTATGAGTCATAAGGTGAGATTTTCTCCTGCTGTCTCACCTCTCTGCTCTGTGTAAGGCGTCATGTGATCGATGATTTGTCCGCATCAGAGAGGTCATGATGCAGGTTATGACATAAATGAGCTGATTCCTGCGTAGGAGAATTGGTGTGAATGGAGATGTTTGATGTTGCCTTTGTGTTATCTGACCATCCATACCTTCCACCCACAGATGACACAAAGGAGGCCAAAAATGTACCATCTTCTGTCTGCCTGCTATTTCACCACCTTCAGTGCAAAAATTAAGCAAATCTCACATCAGAGGTATTTTTTCCTTTCTGCTTCCAGGTTCCTTTCTTTGGGAAAAGAATCCACCACACTTGCCCGTGTCTGCCCAACCTGTCATGTATCAGCATAGATGAGGGCAGATACAAATGTCTGTCACCATACGGGTACCCAGTCTACTACCTCTGAGGACCAGCACAACAGTTTGCAATCTGCACTGTCACTAGTTTTATCTCATTTTAAAGCTTGTTCAACCTTTTTGATTTATTTTAAATAAAGAGATATATTTAATAAAGCATCATCATTTTGGTTCAACTCTGTTAAACAGTTTGTTAAGGAAACAGGCAATGTGGTATTTGACATCCAGACGGAAAAACATAGCAGCATTTATTTGTACATTAAGATGTACAGTACAGGCCAAAAGTTCAGACACACTTTCCTATTCATTTGAATGAGAAGGTGTGTCCAAACTTTTGGCCTGTACTGTATAACAGGGTCCATGTTTAAGCTTTAATGTTTTTGTTTGTGTCCTCAGATGCACTTAAAATATATATTTTGGATTTTGTTAAAAAAGAGTGGAAAATGGATGATCAACTAAAGAGGATTTCAAGTACATTATTAAGTGGTTTGTAGTGAATAATATTTCAATAATTAATTTTGTCAAAAGTTATTATTTAAGTATTATTATATCTTTTTTGTTCAATCACATTATACCTGTCTCTCCAACTCGACTGTTGGCGGCGAGAGATTGTGGGTAACTCAATCACTTTGACAGGGAAGAATTCGTTTAGAATGCATGAAACATTAATTATTTCTGTTGTGTTGGTGGACTGAGCTCTTTCTAAGTTCGATCATTTCTTGTTAAAATGCAGTTAATGGCTGCTCAGAGTTATTAATAGGTGCCGCATTCTGTTTCCAACTAAGAGCAGCCCAGAGAGAAGAACCGTGGTTCCCACTGTGGGACTGCAAGAAAGGTCAGTGTAAGAATCAACATTAAAATCCCAACAGGGTCACATTTCCTCTGCATCACAGCAGAGCCTGCATCCCCCGAAGACAACACCATGTACCAAAAATACCTAACCTGGATCTGCATTGCACAAGAGCACGTGCAGGTGAGGGTTAGGGTTCCTAACGGTTATGGATGCACTCTGGGCAGACTGTGCGTTGAGGAGCTCAGGATTGCGTGCCGCATCAGAGTGACGGAGGGGAGCAGAGCTCAGGAACATCTCACTAAATCACAATGATTTCAGTGCATAGTGAGAAAAGTGTTCTGTCTTTAGAAAGTGCACGGTGGTGTAGTTTGGTGTCAATGAATGCAGCAGTAACTGGGTGAATCAATAACCTGCAACTGGCTTCAGCGGGAAGGAGGGGGTTGGTTTGTGTGGGGGTCTGACTGAAAACCATCAGGCCCAGAAACAGCCTACTGAAACTATTCCATTTACCAGTATAGGCTGTGTGTGGAAAACCATGAATGTGACACTTGAAGTGAAAAGCACATTTAACCTTTACACTCGGTAGACACTGATAATGTACTTTTGTTGTGTAGTGCTGGCCTCACCCTGACAATGTGACATGACACTGACATCTTGTATTTCCACCAGCTGCAATTAGCCTGACAGCAGAATATTTTTCAGAGGTATGTAACATTTTCGGTAAATGTCAGGTCTGGTGGCAGACTGTCAGAATCAAAGAGCAAACGTGTCTTGAGATTCTCCAGTCAATCTGATGGTCAACGACACTGACACAAGGTGCAGGGCCATAGCCAGGGTCGTGAGTACACGTTCCCCTCTGCTGCAGCATCTGTGAAATTTGATTTTAGAAGCATTTCAGTATTCAGTTATGAAGTACTAAGTCTGTTTTTAATACGCTATTTTTAAAGCCTAATTTTATAATTTTTTCCAGTCACTGCAGTTTCTGCTATTTTTGGTGCTGCTACTATTGTTTTGAGTTGTATCAAATGTTTGAGTGACTGTTCACATAGCATGGGTACTTCTTTGTTGTTTCCATTATTAGTAGGCTAGTTAAACAGTTGTGTGTATTTGTAGTTACATGCCTCTTCCATTTAGTACTGGATTTTGCATCAGAATGGTGTAATATTGCCCAGGAAGGCAAATTAGGATATAAATATAAATAAGTAAAAAAAGTATGACCCAATAGTATAAAGCAAAGACCTAAATTATATAAGACACAAGCAGTTAAAAGAATCAAATTACCCTGAGGTCACTAGAGAAGTCCTTCACTCCTTGACCATTTCTATATATAAATTCAAAGTACTGATGATGTTCAACATAGCAATGATACTGGCGCTGATTCAAAAATTTTGACACAAAGCCTTAATTAGAAACTTATTGATATCAGTTGGCATTTTGAAAGAAAAGAGGCTTCTATAGAATTATCTTCGAGATCATTATTATTATTATTATTATTGTTGATGTGGAATTGCAATTGTGAACCTTTACAGCCTCCAAACTCTCAAAAATGCAAACTCTGTGTCCTTTTCAGCCATCTGTTTTAGTGTGCAGCAGTTCGTTCTTCTCACCTGGAAAATCTTTAAACACCTTTTAAACCCTCTCCATTTAAGATCCACAGCTGAATGCAACTTGCTGAGACTGAACCTCAGGGGGCAAGCACACGAGGAAGCATAAAAAGACTCTGACCAGAGGCAGGGCAAGGGCAACTGAGCATGCCGACAAAAGCATATAGATAAATGAGATTTTGGTAGTTTTCATTTAAAGACATAAGCACAGATGCATTCAAGCGCAGAGCCGAATCAGGTGAAGAAGTCTTGTTAAAAACAGATGATAGAGTCCAAAAAAACTTATCATCTATTTCTCATTTATTTGCTAAGAAGTACAAACAATGCAAACATCCTCTCCAGAGCACCAAATTGTTTACATTTACATTTACCAATGTCCACATTGGTATAAAAACGAGACCTGCAACCTGTATAACCTTCTCAACACGACTGACCCATTAGGATGAATATGAATGAGCAAAGTATCTTTAGAGTGAGTTTTAAGTGCTTGTTTAACACAAAGAATTCAAAGAGATTATGAAATATATAACATACCTGGTTTAAGAAAAGCATAAGAGGGAAGGGGGCTTTACAATATTTACAAATGTGACATTGACCTAATTAAATATAAATATACTGAGATGTCTATCTCATTTGTGAGTATTTTGCAGATGTCAAGGAACAAACTCCAACCTTCTGACAAAAAATCTCTGTTGTGTTTCAGTCTTCATTTCTGAAGAAGGCAAACAACCTCAGCCAAGTGTGTTATAGTGTAATGTCAAAAATGTACAAACAAATAGCCAAAATGACATTCGTGTACAGTATAGCAGTGGACCAAAATAGTTTGATATACAGCATTTATAAGGGGAAAGTCTCCAAACATAGGATATAACTTGCCATGTGGGCTGTAGCCTATGTTTGGAATGAATGTCACCTACAGTACATGCAGAGGTGCAAATCAAAACGTGGCTTTATTATGATGCCAACTTGGTGAGGCAGCCCTCCGACACATATTTATAGAAGCTTCACATTATTCCTCTGTGCCTTCACAAGCCTCGCAGCTTTCATCAGTCTGATTCTGATAAGCAAAATAGGCTATAATAAGAAATGAACACCGTGGTGTTTTAGACTTCAATAGTAAACTCTGCTACAAACAAAAGTGTGGGTAAACGGAACTGAAGTGGGCTCAGCCTCCACAACATCCCAACACATTTTAGGGAGCAGTCTACATTCTGGGGCAAGATACAAATGCGTCTTTGGCAGTATGCTGTTCAGATCACACAGTACGGCTCCATGGGTGTCTGTGTGCCCAGGCAGCTGGGGAAACAGGCTTTGAGTCGCATCCGGAGCTCCTTGTTAAACAGGAAGCTGATGATGGGGTTCGCTCCCGCCTGGGCGAAGCTCATCCACACCGCGGCGGTCAGGTAGAGCTGCGGGACCGGAGCCGCCCGCACGAATATCCGCAGGTAGCAGGCGCTGATATAAGGAGCCCAAAGAATGAGGAAGGTCAGTGTGATCATGTAGTACATCTTCCCGATGCGCTTCTCCATCTTAAACTCGTCCAGCACCAGCAGTCTCCTGTTGCCGGGGTGGGAAGCCTGTCTGATGCCGACCAGCGTCGGCGGGGTGGGTCCGCGGCCGAAGCCGGCGATCCAGTTGGCGGCGGCTTGCCCGGTGGCCCCGGGGCCGTGGAAGGTCCAATTCTGGCTGATGGCCGGAACCAGCTGGGCCGGTTTCATTTTCCGGTGATCGTAGACAAAGCACAGCATCTTGATGTAAACCACATGGGTCGTCCCCACTATGACTGCCAGCATCAGCATGAAGCCCAGCGTGTCGTTCGCCTTCACGTAGCGGTGCTCGAAGATGCACTGCTCCTCCTCACGGATGAACTTGTAGGTGCCCACGTCGAACACGGGGGGGAAAGCCATGGCCACGGAGAGGGTCCACACCATGCAGATCACCGCCACGCACGTACACAGATTCATCCGCTTGGAGTAAAACCTGTGATGGGCGATCGCCATGTACCGGGTGACGCTGACGCAGAAGAGCAGGAAGGCGACGTGGAAGCAGAAGAGCACCGACATGAAGGCGACGATCTTGCAGCAGAGCGGGCTGTACGGCCAAGCAGAGCCGCCGCCGATCGACGCCATCACGAAGGGGAAACACACTGCGGAGCGGACCACGTCTGCCAGGCTCAGGTCCAGGAGGAAGTAGTAGGGAGCCTTGTGCAGCGAGCCGTCCTTCAGCAGCAGCAGCGACAGAGACGCGTTTCCCAGCAGACTGATGCCCATGATCAGACCTAGGAAGGCCAGCTTGACCGCAGAGGCCGCGGACGCATAGTTTTGGAAGGACGGACTGCTCTCTCCAAACTCACTTGTGTTTGCCATCTATGCAGCCGAGGTGTGTATTCCCACATGAACTCACCGACGAGCGGTGCTATCCTGCCAGGGCTGACCGGGAAACGACATGAACGCGATCCACCGCCTCTCTGACCGAAAAATCCCTCACCAATAAATTCCGCTCACATCCATCCCAGTTTGCAGCGATCCCCACCGACGGGCAAAAATAATAAGAATGAAAAAACACAAAACATTTAATATTTCTTCCTTTTCTTCTTATCCTTCATCTCACAAGTGTCCAGTACACAAAACATCCCTGTTTGCTGTCGCATCCTCAGCTGAACACGAACACACCACCTCGGAGGGCGTCCGTTCACACAGGCGGCTCACAAAACGCATCTCAGCGTCCTGCCGGCGGCGAGCTCCTGTTCCTCTCCAGGAATAAAAACGAGAGAGGCGACACGGCACAGGCATGCACACATGAGCCCGTTAAAGCAAACACATATGCAGAGAGCCGATGCAGCGTCCGTTCGGGTCCATCTGTGGATGCAGCTCTACGCGCGGCAGCGTCTCTCGGATGCGACGCACGTAGACTGGCTGCACGGGAGCGAGCAGGCCTGGGATCAGCCAGTAGGTTCATCTGCCGGCCCCTGCCCATTGCTGTGCCTGCCTGCTCTAATCAGATGCAAAGGTTGATTTGAGAGAGTGGGCTCCAACAGTGCAATTTTCTTTCTGTATGTTACAGCAGGTGAAAAATAATAAAATTAAATAAAAATGTAGAAACATACACCACATAAACAAGGGAACACTATTATTGAAAAGACATTTTAAATACACATGTGTGCACAGAATAAGACCTTGGCTGCCATTTACTGCCGTATGAAAGCTTCTTTAATGAAAAATAATTAACTAAATGTATTCCAGATTTCCTGAACACGCGCTTTTGTCACTGAAGCATTGAGTGCTGAGGGAAAAAGTAAAACAGAGAAACACAGAAATGTAACAACTTCACTCAGACAGCTACAGTTCAGAACACAGCTGAGATTTAAGAGTCCCACAATTAGAGCTAAGTTTGGGTTCAGATAAGGACTGGGTTGCATAACACAACAGCAGTGTGCAGGATGGCTTCCAAGAAGAATCAGCACAGGCAAAGTGATTCTGACAAAAGAGGTTACAGCTGAGACCTCTACAAAAATGGCAATTGTTTTGACAATGAGCTTGGGAACAGCTGAGGGTAGAGGGTTCCTTGTTGTTTCCCTGCATTACTCTAACAAAACGACTCCCAGGATGAAGAAAATTCAATTCTAATTCATTCAAATATTAGAGAACCTGCTCTATTAGCGAATACATTAAAGATCTCTTGCTCTCAGCAGGTCTCTGAGTTGTGGTTGGCACCATGTTAGAAGCAGTTGCTGCTGCTGCTGCTGCTGCTGCAGTGATTCACCAGCACCCCCTGCAGCCTGCTGCATGCAGCATCATCTGCATCTGAGAAACCAGGCGAAAAAAGCATGATGGGCCCAAGAGGCAGAGCCAGCACCTATAAAACAAAACCACAACTGACAAGAGCCCACTTTGATGAGTGATGTCCACCCCCAGTGTAGCAAGTTCACATACAGAAAACTTGATCCAATCAAATGCAGGAGTGAAAGAGCAATGTTCAGGGAAATAAAACTAAATCCATATGTGTTTATACCGCCACTGGATCAGTCTTTTGGTCCAGCTGCCACATGTTGGTTTGTTGGTTAGGTTTGACACTAAGCTTCGGCACATTTTCATGCAGTCTTACGGTGTGACAGTTTAAATTGGCTTATTGTTTCTTAGATGTAAATCCCTACATTTTTTTAGTGCTAGCTGTTAGAGCGGGAGAGTTTATGAAGGATTAACAATGGGACTGGTGCAGTTACCGTGAGGCACACAGCTGAGAATAACCAATACTTAGAGGAAGCCTCTAATGTTTATTATTATAGTTATTTATTCTTTTTAATAATATGCCTACATTGCAGTCCGCCCAGAGAATTTTTTTTGTATACATTTATGTGTTGATGAATAAATTCAAAATATGAAATCATTGTGGTGCAACCTCAGTGCACATTAAATGAAACAATGTATTTCTCTTGTCTTTGGAAACATTGGGAGAAATATCACTATATGTTTAAATTACTGTGATATTATGAGCTGTATTATTATAAAATAAATTATGTAAGTGTTATTTATCATTGGTGTGCTTTTAAACGCCAACTTTTGTTTGATTGGTGTCGAAAGAACAAACAATACTAACACACCAGGGAAACCTCGCCATTTCTCAGGAAGTTATGACATACACATTTCTTCAAAAGTAGATGTCTGTGTGTATGCTGCTTGGCTCACTAATGCTGAATAATAGCCCCACATGCAGAGATCTCTCTATGTTGGGGCTGCAGCAACAACTCTATCGTTGGAGCTTTCAGTGTTCACACCAAGTGCCCTGAAAGAAGCAGCCTGGGGCTCCAGACTGAAGATGATGGAATAAGAAGATGCCTCACTCGGGAGAAAACCTGGAAACAAGCTCGTTCATTAGATATCTATCCCACAAAATGGAACTCCAGCTATGCTCCAATTTCATCACTGCCCTATAATCCATAGCTAGTCATAGTCATTCCTCTTGCAGAACATAATTTACAGCTGATGCTAAAAATCATAAAGAAAAGGGAAATGGGGGGGGGGGGGGGGGATCCATATGAAATCATCTCATGTGTTGGAACTAAGGTTGGTATTGAAGCCCCCAAAGGCAACCATTAAAAAAAAAAAAAAACAAAACAAAAATGGAGCATCTAGAGGCAATGTTCAAGACTGCAATAACATGAAGAGTGATTATAACACAGCGAATGAATGGCTTTATTAATTGAAAGAACTTGACAAATATGGTACAGCTACGTCACAAAAAACATGGACCATTGCAACAGGAAACAACAAAGTTATTAAATGATGCCAAGATTAATATATAGCTGGTATGTAAAGGTTAGTAGAAATGAAAAAACTGGAGAAAAAATTTAAAGTTTGAACGTTATAAACAGAGGGCAGTGGCCCAACTGAAAACAACATATAAGCTTTAAAGTTTTTTTGTGAGATTTTATAAGGTTTTGCACAAGTATTTATTTGCTATGTATTTAAGTGATGTTATTTATTTCTATTCTATGGGCCAATTTGTATGTCTACGCCTTAATACAGTATTGATTTATTAATACTTGGCTGACTGATTGATGATAACATACTTCTGTCATCTGGTGAAGGAGACATTTCTTGAATTACAAATAAAATATGTAACATTTATATAAAAAATTTCTTGTTATATTTACTAGCTAATACAGATACTGTAAATGTGTGATAGAAAGGCAAATTCTGATATGATGGTCTGGCCAATTTATGCAGGTTAATCATAGTAAACTGTGGGGTAAGGTGGCCTAAATTTAAAAGCCACACACCCCCCCCCCAAAAAAAAAAAAAAATATATATATATATATATTCTAGCAAATTTTTTCAGTCTGGTAGTTTTATATATTTAAATATGTTTCCTACAATCTGCTGGCTGGTTTGCAAGCACTAAAAGCAGACAGAGTGATACCTCTTCCTCTTTTCTCCTCTACGGGATGGACCAACGGCGACGTAAGAGCCCGGTGACGCGGTGACGTCAGCAGTCGGCAGGCGGAAAAGCGGTGTGTGTCTGTATCTGGAGATAAAACCGAGCCGGAGCTGTTTTTCCAGGAGCTTGTCTCAGGGACCACGGTCAGGTTTGTACTTGTGTCTGCTGAAATGGCGGTTCCTGCGGGTCAGACAGACGTCCAGATGGACAGAGGCGCCCTGAGTGGACAGACAGTGTCCTCTCAGGGCAACATTGACATCGACGAGAAAGAGTTGGAGAATATCACAAAGAAACACCGACAGGACGACACGACAACGCTGCCTTTGCACTCACCGTGGACGTTTTGGCTGGACAGGTAAAGGCTCTGTCCGTGCTCTTCCGTGTTGTCTGTGAGTCTGTCAGTCCGGGGAGGAGGCCAGAGCTCTCCTCCAGGCCTCCAGCTGCAGCTGCTGTAGCGGGAGACTTTTTTTTTTTTTTTAACATGATCGTGTATGACACCCCAGGAAATTCATACTGTCCTCGGCTGTGCTGTTTTCCAAGATAATGTCCTCTCCTTCAGGATGGACGTGTCCACTGGGACTGTGTTTTGGTATCCCAGCATGCCGGTGAGGGAGACCTCTCGGGGTCTGAGTCAAACTGAGGCAAACTGCGGCTATAGAAGTGGCACAGTTTGGTGTCAGTCTGTCTGAACGTCCTGACTTTGCTTGGGACACTTTCGTTTTTTGTGCCCTTCAAACTGTTGGGCTCATATTTTGCCATGGAGAAGGTGTCCACAATTCAGATTACATTCAGGCTCGAGTTATCGGCTTTCATGGGTTTAAAAAGGCTCGAAATATCAATAAAATGAATGAAAAACCCCAAAGAAATTATCACATTGAATCAACTAATTAGCTGATTAACTCAACCATTAAAGACTGTAGTTTTATATTTTGCTCTAAGGCAGTTGGCTTTACAAAAGCTATTTTAAACCCATCAACGTGGCTTTTCGGCACTTGTGACATACATTTACCAGATATTTCCGACATTTAACATGCTAAACTGTAGCTAAATTGATCAGTTCAGCCAATAATGAAATTAATGTATACATGTAGGATTGGATTAGCAGCAGCAATTGCAAGTACTTGGGTAATTAGTCATTTTTAGCATAGTGCTTATTATATCAAACCATAAAGGGCAATGGGAACCCCGTCCTTTGCTATGCTTTGAAAAGAAATATTATTTAGCTAAATAAAAGCAGCAAATCTGATCCACCTCCCCCCAAAGAGCTGCTCCCTGTGAACTGTTTATTGTTGGTTTAGTAGCCAAAGATGCCATCATGTAACGTTCAGGCTGTTAGAATACCTCATCCCTCTTCATTTTGTTGTTTTTAATGTATTGCTTTTATTGGGCTGTATCCTGATCTTTTATTGCATTTGTAAAGCACTCTGCTCTCCTTTTTTTATCAGAGAAAGGTGTACTATAAATAAAACTAACTTCCTTACTAGTCAGAGCCATGGTTGCTTTCTTTTTTTTTTTTTTTTTTTTTTTTTTTACTAAAGCTCAGGTGTAAGGAAAGTATTGTGTATTATAGGTTTGATTTTATATAGATAAGTCATCCACTCTATCTCTCTGACTGAGCAGCAAACCTTGTCTGCTGCCTGTTGAAGCCATTTCATCTTGTTCTTCCAGGTCATTACCAGGCACAACGGCTGCAGAATGTGAATCCAATCTGAAAAAGATCTACACGGTGCAGAGTGTTCAGGTGAGTCCTGGTGTTGGCATGAAGAGCTTCATCATCTTAAGAACAAAGAGATCAAGTGCATTACTTGGCTCAGAGTCAGATTCATTTGAACAGAGCTTCAATGATGCCATACAAGAGGCTGGTCATTGCTGCTATGCATTCATTCATTCATCTTATATCACTTATCAGTTCACTGGTAGTGGGGGGTGCTGCAGCCAATCCCAGCTCACTCTGGATGAAGATAAGGTCACCAGTCTATCACAGGGCCAACACACAGAGACAGACAGAGACCAACAACCACTCACACACAGACCACATTCAGACCTACAGACAGTTTAGAGTCACCAATTAACATAAACATGATGTGTTTGGGTGGTGGGAGGAAACCCACGCAGACACGGGGTTTCAACCAAACCCTTGACCTTCTTATTGCGGGGCAACAGTGCTGCTGTACAATGTAGAGTAAATCAAATGTTTGATCATATCACATTTGAACAGTTTATTGCGGCTGTATTACATCAGCGTTTTCTGTTGAGTGACTTTATGTTACAGTACACCCATTAATGCCTTTTGATATGATGCTCTGATGTTTTGCAGCCAGTAAAGTTTATTCATATAGAACTTTCTCATTACAAGTGTTTAACATCATAAAATGTATGCAATAATAGAACATAAAAAAGCAACAAACTAAAGAGGATACATTCAGGCAGACTGGCAGAAAGCTTGTCTGAATAAATCAGTTTTTAGTTTCTTCAAAGCAATGCAATGTGAATGGAGACTTCAGATTAGAAGGAAAGGGAGAGCGTATTCCATAGTTTGGGTTTCAGCATTACTACAAGGACACCAACTGTGAGTGTGTTTTTCTCAGTGGACTAGAAAGAAATGCAACAACTTGCGGCTGTGGTGTCTGCAGCTGTCTGTGCACTCTTCCAAATGAGTTGGTCACTGAGGCCTTACACAGTTTGGCCAGCAGAGAGCACTGACAGACTGATGCTGCAAATGTAAATAATGTCACTCGTTATGTGTCTTAGATGTAATATAAATTGGGGGAAAATGTGTATGTAATGTTTTTTGTTTAATGGTTGATTATAAAGTCATTAAAGCTTTAAATTTACAAATTATGTCTTCACCATCATCTTCAGGTCATTTATTGGCCAGGTTTTAGTTGCCATTATGTCTCTTCTGTTTGCAGATGTTCTGGGGTGTTTACAACAACATCCCTCCAGTCACAGGCCTGCCTTTGAGATGTAGCTATCATTTAATGCGTGGAGAACGGAGGCCACTGTGGTGAGTCTGTCATTGTAAATATTGTGATCATATAACTTGTCAATGGTTTGAACGGAAGGCAAATTATAACCGTACCTTGCCCTTTTCTGCTCTGAAATACAATAAAATAAAAAGCATTTCTCCAGAAACATTGGAAATGAATAGCTGATGATGTAACATTTACAATACACGAGTGTCTATGGGAAATGTGTGATGTGATTTGTTTCAGTATGTAATAAAAGCTTGACTCACTACACTGCTGTACTTTGGAATCATTATATCATTGTTATTATAGGACTATCGTTATCTTATATAATAGTTCGTGACACATGTATTCATATGATTATGTTATATTTATAGCCATTCAGATGGACATTATTGTATTTGTATTGTATTGCTTTTCTCTTATCATTTGTAAATAGAAATTGATCACTCTGAATCTTTGTTGTTTTTTGTTTTTTGTTTTTTTTTTTTTAATCTTGTACACTACCAGGGAAGAAGATAGCAATGCAAAAGGAGGAGTATGGAAAATGAAAATACCCAAAGAAAGCACTGTAGGTGTTGTGCATTCTTTAGCTTCTGTTGACATAGAAGTCTCACATAAAAGAAATGACTCAATAATCTTTTCTTTGTATGTGTTATAGTCTGCAGTTTGGAAAGAATTGTTACTTGCTACCATTGGGGAGCAGTTTGCAGATTACTGTTCCTCAGGTACAATCATTTGCCTTTTTCAAATATAGATACTGTATTCATGTAACGTGTATTTATTAATGTGAACATGTTTCTCCTTTTCTTTCCGCAGATGATGAGGTTGTTGGTGTCAGTGTTAGTGTTCGGGATCGGGAAGATGTTGTACAGGTCTGGAATAAAGATGCATCTCTTGCTAACGAAGCCAATATCTTGGGAAAAGTGTATGAGCTCCTCCCGCACATATCTTTTAAAGCAGTTTTTTATAAGTGTGAGTATGCCTATTTTTCACCACTTTTCTATATTGTGCCTGTTTTAGATTTAAATGCAGCAGCTAGTTTAAAATTTGCAGATTTCTTGTCAAAAACTCAACCGAAGATCAGAAAAGATAAAGAATGCACGTTTAAAGGACACAGTTTCCAGCCAAAGCATATAAGAGTGTCAGAGGAGGATTCTTTAAGGAGAATACGTACCTGTAGGTTAATTAAGACCTTATTTATGTTGTAAGTATAGCAGTGAAAAAACAAGTCCAATATCCTTACATACCTGCTTGACATGGTATTATTGCAGTCTCGACTTGTTACCACCTGCTAAATATTTGTTACCAAAGTGTAGTATTTAATTGTGTATAAACTTGTACTTTGTAGCAGCCTGACACTGCCATAACTGTTTCTGTGGTCAAGGTCTAGATGGTGTCCTGCATGTAAAACAATCCTGATCACAAATCACTTTGACTTTTCCAGCTCACATGGAACATCATGCTTTTGAGGGAGGACGCTCAAGACATTAGATCATATTGCACTTTTTTTTTTTTTTTTGTAACCTGAACTCTGTACTTGCATTGACATAGAGGCTCTGTCCAAAACATATTCAAGGATATTATTTTGCATTCAACAAGGAAATGTTATCAATATATTTTTATAACTTTTAATGACTGATGCCTTCTTTCATTTTGATTCGTTTTTGAAAGCAATGAACTTTTCAGAGAATGTATACATCCAGCATCAATCTCAATCGATTTCATTACTTCTTGTTGGTTTTGACCTCCTGCTATAGTGAACTGCACTGTCATGGTTCTGGTATCTGTGAAGACTGTGAACTTCACAATTTATTTCTGGTATAGAGGTAGGAGCTACATAATCCATTATTTTTAAAAGATAAGTGCCAAAGCACCTTCCTTTATTGTAAATGGTTTGTATCCAAATGTTGAAAGTGTTTTTATTCTGGTTGTCCACTTCTGAGAGTAAAGTGCATGTTCCAATGATCAGCTGTAAAGCAAACTTCAATCAGGGTCACACTTGTCCAAACAACTACTTATTGTGGTAGCAGTTCATCAGCACTAAAGTTGCCATCTGGAATCATATTTCAGCATAGATTTGGCCCCAAGAAACTTTAGATTTGTTTGCAAAAACTTGTCTTTCAAAGTGCGAAAATCGGTTCTTGCAAATTCTCCTAGCCACACCACATTTTATCTTTCCTCCAATGCACACGTTGAAAACCAACCTTCTGCTTTCCAAAACAAAGTCAGAGATTATTTGTTGCATTACTCTGACAAGCTTACTACACATTTTTGTGCTCCAGTAGTGGTGCTCCATAATACTTGTCCATACTTGTTTCCCTTACCAATAAATCAAGTGTGCTCATTGAACTGTTCCACACCACCACAAGACACTGAAAAAAATGCAGTTATGTTATTCAAGACCAGCACTCGGTCATGAGTCCTATCTAACTTTTATGTGGAAATGCAATACGTCAAATCCTATCATTGAGAAAAAGTCAAATAAGAAAAAATGTGGCAAGTTTCAGTTGGTCTGGCCTGATACTTCAGAGAACTATAATCTACATTTAATTCACCTATCTGATCACAATAAAGAAACTAGAAACTTATTTTTCTATCCTTTAAAAATCTGTCATTTTGCGAAGAATTGATTTACCATCACCAACACAGCTGACACTCCAATTACACAATTTCTATTAGTTTTATTGCAGTGTAAGTGACAATGGACCAAATGTTTCTGGCATTATCATAAGTCACACGACTTTTATAGTTCAACTTTGGACTGGTTAATAGAGTTTGTCATAAGGGGTCAGAATTTCCTTTGTAAACATATTTTTGCCGTGACATTGACAAAGTAAATACAATGAAAAAGGACATTCTTATCTGTGTGTTTGTTGTCTTTTAAGGTACACTCATAAATAAGGAAACAGTTTCAGGACAGGATTTTCATTCTTGCATTTAGTCTTTGTTAATAGTTCAGTGTTCTGGCATATTTCACTCAAACCATGCCAGTTTGACTCCAGTTGCACATTGTACCCTTTTTGCTGTCATTGTCATCAAAGACAGGAAATACGTCTTGGAGGAAATAGTAAAGGTCGAGAGAAATGCAGCTATGGCCTTTCAACTAAGGTATGACATTTATTTGACTGTTTTCGTGTGGGGTGTTTTTCTTGTTTGTTTTTTTTTTTCCTTTTTGACATGAAGGAAGAGAAGATCAGACAATGGCTCCATCCTTTGGCCCCAGTGAACTGTAACTGTAGTGTACTATCTGGAGCCTGAAACTGAAGTGAAATACAGTTTAACCAAAGTTTCTATTTTTATTTATTTATTTATGTAGTTTTAACAGCTAACCCTGCAAGCACTATTTACAAAGCAATGTGGCATTACAATTCATTTAAAGTAGTTTTGCTGAGATTCTGTATTGACTTTGTTTTGTCTACTAGGTAATATCTGCTTTAGTTAATTTCAAAATTCCACCCAACAATGAACTTTGTGAAATGTCAATGTCATGTAAATGTCAAATATGCATGTGTGTGTATACCCTGCACATATATATATATATATATATATATATATATAAACATTTTAATTTATTCATTTATTTTTAATTTTATTTTGGGGGGGCCTTGAGATCTCAGTTCCCACACACTCCCATGTTTAAATACCCAACTGTAAGTCCTGCTTACAGCTGCAGCTCCAAGTTTCAGGTGTTTGTTGTCACGCCCCATAAGCTGACAGCTGCTTAGCTAACCAACAGCTCACCTATTGGCTGTACTTTACGGTGTTGACGCCTTTTGGAGGGTTTTTCACACAAAGCTTGAAGAAGTCTGTGCCCCTGCGTTTTGAGGCACAGACTTTTATTCTGAGTAATGATGAAGTATAGTTTCATTACTTTTACATATAGGCAACAATTATCAGTTATTCGTTTCCTTTGTCAGTATAACACACCAATTAGCCGGTAAATAAATTACAATAGGGCTAGCCCAATACTAGATAGCATGATGCAAGATTAGACATGGTAATGATGCCAACAGGAACGTGCATGCTACAGTTATGGAAACACCCAGTGACGTCTCAGCTCCACACACTGAAGTGGTGGCCTCATATTGGATATGCTGACGATTGTGACCTGTCAAGCCGGCGACGGCGAAGTGAGGCACTTTGAGCTTCAAAAGCTAGTATGTCTCACACACACCTCATGGTTGTCAAAACTACAGGCTGAAATATGTTGAAGCACTCTGCAGGTTGATGTAGCTTTATGCGGATTTCTAACAAGTACCACTCCTCATTGTGCACATTATGCAAATAAAGATAGACTGTTTAAGCTTTAAACGCAAAACCAAGATGCATTTGTACCAGTTTGGGGGTCATATGATAAATGAGTTAGTATTGTGCATAACTACCTCAGTAGTCCCACCAGTGCTTTCTCCCCCAACCCCAGTCTGCCTGGAATGAAAGCATTAAAATATTTTCGCAGTGAATCTGACGTAAAACCAAAACAGACGTAAATACAAACCACATAGATTTTTGTTGTTTTGATCTCTTAACATGTCTGACAACCAAATACACAAGAGTTGACATGAATGTCTCCTGTGCAAAGGCTGAGGGTGAGCAATTACATGAACAGCTTGCGTTGGATTTTAGAGCGCCTGTGTCCCCTGGGGTTATGAAATGCATTCAGAAGGCTTGTCAGTAATTTAGAAAACTGAGCTAGCTCCACTCTGCGCCAATGATGCCTGCACGGTGCTGTGCATTCACAGCCAATTGAAATGGCAAGAGAAAACTGCACACTCACCATCTTACAAACTTGATTGTGTCCAGAATCAAATATTATGAGGACTCACCTGCCAGCAGCTCAGAAACATTGCACTAATGATCAGATGGAATGAATAATAGCTGACTCTGCTAGCAGCAGCTACAGAGGAAAGCTTCTTGATCTTGGATGAAAATGCTCCTGTTCTTTTTTTTTTTTTTCATTTGAACTGACACATACATTGTTACAGTGCCCTGGTGCAAAGCATAATTTATATCTCGGACCTCATTTTATATTATGTTGTTGAAACTGTATTAGTTGTTGTTCTCTCGGCTAGAAAAAGGAAGAAAAAAAAAGCCAACATTTGCCAAAAGAAAAGATGGTTTGAGTTTATTACCTGAATTGTTATAAAGTGAAGTAAGTGCTATTGCGTAACAGTACATACTGCAAATACTAAAAAGATTGTGCTGGTCAAAGCTTGATGTTTTTAGTTTTCAGTTTGCTGATATTGAGCTTATACCAACTCCTTGTGAGCACTGGTTATAAAAAAGCTGACAGCTGACATTCCTAGCTCCTGTTTTAATGTGCATGGTTCAAGACCAGTGACAAATTTGACATAAATACTGTTTGAATAGACTGACAGACCTGGATTGTCACTTGTTCTCTCTGTGACTTCAACTCAAACGTATTTCACAAGTACCCATGGATAGATCTGATGACTGTTTGCAGTGCATTTGTGTATTTGGTTTTGTTGTTAGTATTTGCATGAAATCTGTTATAAAAACTGATGAAGATGCTTTTGGAAGGTGCTTATATTTTGTGTTTTTGCAACTTCATTTTCAAATTGTAATTGTGAGGTTTTTTGATTTAAAGTAGACAATAAAGAAAAATGTCTTTCATCAAAACATGTTATAATACAATCACTTCATTCTATCATCTCATTTGCCCATTAATAATGATGCAAAGTTTTTGTCTCATAAGCTTTGAAAATTTTGAAAAGATGAAATATTTCTTTATTTTCTGTCACCACAAAACAGAAAAATGCTGTATCAATTGCCCACAAAGTATCATAGTTTCTCCTTTTCTTTCACTCATTTATCACCGCTACCGGTCATTATCGGTGGAGCTTCTTCAGAAGTCCTCTGCCTTTCATTACGTGTTGAATGCTACAGCCCCAAGCAGCAGGGGAAAAACACTGTATGAAAGCCATCCGTCCCTCTTTGGAAATCAAGACGAGCTCCTATTCATTAGCTTAATTACCTAATTAACAGAAAGCTAATTACTTTGTTGTGTGCACGCTACTGAGTGGAGAGGCAGTTATGTAACTGATAGTGATCCTCAATTAATTTGCAACTACACTCTATCAAGTCTGGGCCTTAATCCACATGACACATCACCAGTGTGACACCGACGGAACAGGATAATAAATTCACTCACAGACCCATAGCTGTTTGGTTCTGCTGAGCTCATAGAGCCAGTATTGACATGCAGATCAAGGCACTGGAGAATTAGAAAGCTTAGATTATGTGTTAGATTAGCTTCACAACATTGTACATGCATTTGAATTGTTCTCATTAATTACAGAGCACAATCATGTTTACAACCCTGTGACAAACAAGCGTAATCCTATGAAAGGCTGTAGGATTGTCTTATTATACAAATCACAGGAGAAGAAAACTGCAAATCCTCTCAAGAGTATAGCGGGAATAATGAAGTCATTATTATTATTATTTTACCACAGATCTACTTAAAATAACATAAAATTACTTTTTCGGTTGATCAAAAGAAACATAGTATTTAATCTCTCGAATCATTGCAATTCTGTTTCTATTTCTTTTTCTTTTTCTTTTTAGAATGCAATCAGATTTCTGCCAGGTCGGATGTTTTGTTTAAATTCAACTCTTTGGTTTGGGACTGGTCTGAAATCAGTGTTGCTCTAGCTCTCTGGACTCCAACCTGCAGTCGTGTGTACCTTCAGGCTTCTTGTTACCAACAGTATTGTGCATCTTCATAGTGAAGTGTATAGCATTCTTTGTATCTTGCCAAATTTTAACCTTGGGATTAACTGACCAAAAAACAGATTGACACAATGCAACAGTATAATTAATGAATGCATTACTTACTTTTGCAATACTTTCCCCAATGTTTTCCTTTAAAACTGGTACACAATTTTTAAACCTGATGTGTGCAAATATTTTTCGGCATCACAGTCTGAAGGAAACAGGAAATACAATGTGTTTTCCTGTTGGGCCTTATTTTGTGTAACTGTTGTGTCACAAGAATTAAGACATACAAAAGGATGAAGACAGTTTCTAATGTGACGGTTTGAGTGTGAGGGTTTTTTTTATTTATTTTTTTTTGTCATGAAACAGAAGTGCCTGTCTGTGCCTAGTGATCAGTCACACGTTTATGGTATAGCGTTTTTGACACACAAACAGTACGTAATGACTGCAACTCTGATTAATACAATAATTTATGTTTGTTGCCAGGCATTGAACAGCTTCAGTAGCTCACGTGTAAAACACTTTATACATAAAATGCAGTGGCTCATTTTGTGAAAATTGAAATGCATTTTGAACGTGACAATAATCAAATGTATAAATATTTTGGGGGTCTCTTATTTTATCTTTATTAAAAACTTGTTTGGGAATACATTAAAGTACTGAGGGGCTAAGGATATTATACCTTCATAAAAAAAACAAAACAAAAAACTGTTACCGTGTCACAAAAATGAATTTTGAATATAAAGTCAAACACCAACAAACTGACATGGAAGAAATAAAGCCATTTTCTGGTACCAGTGACTGTAGTCAGGAGGTGGCGCCCTCTACTAAGAAAAAGCCTTTGTGAGGAGGGTTCATCAGCAGCATTCCTCCCAGATACAGCCATGATAAATGTAGTGTCGTTTGTAGCAAAATGAGCTGTGCTTCTTAGACCTTGATCAAGGACAAAAAGGACTTAAAATATTTTCTCTTGGGGCTGAATTAATGTTGCTTTACAATGAGTGTTAACTGGACTATTGAACTGGCCCATGATAATTCTCCTCTTCAGGGGCAAGGGACAGAGATTTTAATTACTGTCATAATGTTTTTGTACTTTTTGTGACAGCTACGATGAGCCACAAATCAGCAACACTTTTGACTGACAAAAGTAAATACATTTATTAAGACATAGATATATGAAAAGATTATAAATAACTCCTCTCCTTCAAAATATTATGAAAAGTTGGCCTGCGGGTGAAATATAACCGCACCTAACTGAAAGAACCTGCTCTCTGGTTATCTACTCTGTCATTTTCAGAAACATAACATCAGCCCCTTTAACAGCAAAGTTAAACCCTCACGGCTGAGATTAAAACATCTTTGATGATCACGTCAAAGCATTTCATCTTTTTGCAGTGAGGCTTAGGAAAAGTAATGATGAACTTCATGCATAAAAAACAAAAAGACAGGAGAATTTTCTGAAATAATAGAAAGTTCATTCTGCCTCAGTTGTAATTAGTCAGCTTAGACATTTTAGCTTTTCTGACAGCCCCCTCTCTCCTGTCACACTTTCGCCTAAAACTAATGCATATCATTACATTTCCCCATAGAAAGGACCCACTAAGTGCTACTGAATTGTACTTGTGACCATGATGTTTCTATGAAGGATCTGCAATGGATCGTTGTTTGTTAGCAGGTGGATATGACGTCAGGAATTGAAGCATCCAAACAACAACAACATCCAATCCGCGATTCTTCCTTTTTTCTCCTTCTTTTCTCGGCGTGTTAAAATCTAATAACATTAAGAAAGGAGCTCGTGCCTCTCCTCACGAGACAGACCGGGAGGCAGCGAGTGTGAAACTCCATATTTTGCTCCCCTTTCGACGCCCTCGGTAAGATTATCTCTTTCTCCTTAGTTAAGTCAGTTAGTTTGTTAGTTAGTCCCCCCAGCTACACACCGACCACCTCGTCACCCAACACCAAGACGAGCGGAGTAATATTGTGTTTACGGTGTGATTTGTTGTACACAAGCTCGCGTGCACGGGTTCGTTATCTCATACTAGCGAATCGGTGCCCTCCGCGCGCGCCTGTTAGCTGCTGTAAAGCGTTTTTCCATTCCGGTAAGTTTGACTATTATCATAATGTTAACATTAGCTTTGTTGTGTCGTATGTAGATACTTGGTGCTGCTGCTTTCGTCGCCGCCGCCGCCGCTGCTGCTGCTGCACTTAAACACACACACACGGGCACACAAACAGTTTGTCATTGTCTTCTGCTGCTGTTTTCTAGAATTGTAACAAATAACGAAATAAACAAATAAACACCTGCGCTTTTGTCACGCTGGGTGGATGCTAGCGCTGTTTAGTTTCGCGGTCAGAAGCGGCTGCTTAGTGTGTTGAACGAGTCCAAGTATCCGCCACTTTTTTCTTTTTGTGAAAGTTTGCTTTCTAACTTCGTGGAGGACACTCACGAGACCCCGGGGAGGGGGGGGGGGAATACACCTTTTCGGGGTAGGGGGGCATTTTCACAATTAATGCTAGGTGGCTATAACGTGCTGTAAGCGGCAGCCGCTGACAGGTCGTAATTAGCGTTACCTGTTGAGAAGTGTGTAAAAGTTTGTAAGTTAACACAGTGAAAGGGAAGTTTTGAGTGCCGTGATTTCTTTGGAGTAAAACCAGGGAAGAAGCTCTTCCCCACGTGTTAGCTGCCCTCCAAACTCCGAAGCACCGGGGCGCCTTCACCACTGCCCAAACGTCGCCTCAGTCAATAAGTACGGAAAGTTTTATTTGTCATGTAAATCGATTGCGTTACTGACGGCTGTTGTTTTAGGGTGGCTGGTCTGCTCTGAGAGAAAAACAGCACATAATACATTTAAAGCGGATATGCGCTTCAAAGTTAACTTTCCATGAACACCAAGGAATTAGTGTGTGTGTGCATATATATGCGCATATATATATAGACGTGTGTATATATTTAAATATATATATATATATATAGATATACATTTATAGCTTTGATAATCGTGGCACTAAGTCTTCAACATGTTTACTGCGTTTTAAGTTGAAAGTGCAGATTACACTTGGGCTGACATTGTCTTTACCTGTAAATCAATTGAAAGTGCATAAAATCATTTGTGAAAAATAGATTTTTATTTATTTATTTATTTTTTACAACTAACAATAAATGAGTATATTTTGTTGCTATAATGTGTGAAAGGAATGGTCTCTTTTCTTGTTTGAATTAAGTAACCATTCAGAAATGTAGCGTGTATTATATTTATCAAATATTACGTGGGTCCATGGACATCATTGAACAACATGATAATTCATGTTATTTTACAACTTTTAATTTAAATATAACAACCATGCATCTCATTTAATCAATCCAGATAAGATTTGTTTTTAATTTGAGAAGTCAGACAATTAATATTTTTTTTATAAAAAAAAACAAACACCCTCCCCCCACCCGCCATACAGATAGTTAAGTGAACTGACAGTGAATAGTGCACACATACGAAGGAAAAATTACTCCAATATTTTACACGGTAAATCGGCAGTTGGCAACAGCAGGACTAAAACCATCGAAAATTTACAAAAGGGAAACTGCAGCTTTAACAACTATTGCTGGCAGTGCTCCCTCCTTCTTGGTCTTTGGATTAGTCATTGTCTGAGGGGGAAAAAAACACTTTTTTGTAGGAGAAGTAAAGTAAACAGCCTCCAACAAGCGAACCTTGACAACCCAGATTAAGGAAAACATTGGAGATCAAACAGTGCTGCTGCTGGGCTGTTGTCATGAGCTGCCTTAGAGAGAGCTGCAGACTATTTGAACAGGCACTGGGGTATGTGTGCTCACTTATGCAGAAATGGACCTTCACAAATGCTGACCCAGGTTTTAAAACACAGGATGAACTTTCTTTGCAACTTTTCCTTGCTTGTTGTTTGACACGGCTATTACCTACAGACATTTAGCCTTTATCTGATCCCAATGGGAGCAACCTAACATCGTCCCCTGTGCCTGGTTCTAGAAACCAGAATGACTGTAGTTTCTCTGCCCCATGCCACATCTGAATCAATTGGACTGGCAGGGAGGAAAGTGAAAAAGCTTGAAATTTGAGGAACAGCAGCTGTATGCATTGTAATGATGCAAGATCCTTAACGCACCCATCTGTGATTTTGTATTATCTGGAAAGCCCTTGTTTCTAGTTTGGCCTCTTCAGACTCGGGCTGAGGCTCTTCTTTGTGGAGAGTTTAGGTTCAACTGGTAAGAAAGTAATCAGTCACTCATGCATTCAGTCTGAGGACTCCCATCCCTGAGTGGAGCGGCCCTCTCTTTCATCTGACGGCTCAGTATTTGTGAACACACATTGAAATACCCTGTGCTGGGTATGGAAGGCCTGTAAACCGACTGTGCACCCTTGCTTGCAGCTGAATGATAAGGAGAGTTATTTTCGGTCCAGTGTGGGAATAAGGTTCTGCATTTACTGCATTTTTTTTCCCTTTTCACATTTATTCGTTGGCCTCACTCTTCATTTGATTTCAGATATGAGACACCCTCAAACTAGTTGCTTGAAACTGTTTTGCACAAAGCAAGACAAGTGACAGATGAATAAAGGGAATTTTCTGGTAAATGAATTTGTCATGTGATTTTCGCATGTTTGATGTGAACAACACAAAGGGAAAGAGCACTGGCAATATGAATATGAGGGCAGCATGTTCATTAGTGCTGTATTACATGAATGGAAATAATAACAAAAGGAAAGTTCTCGATACCAGGGAGATGATTGGTCAGAGAGTGGACAGCTTCAGGTGAGCTCTGCGCAGCTCCTCAGTCTCCACGTATGCTGCAAAATGCTCAGGATGGCCATTAACTCATGGAGTCATTAATTACTGTCTTCCACTGTCATCTGTCCTTAAAGGCAGGGATGCTGACAAAAAATGTCATACGTCTGCAGGAGGGGAGAGGGAGCGTGCAATTACAATCTATTAACTGGAGTAACAGTGAATTTACTGCTGGTGTTTCAGAAATACACTACAACACTGGAATACAGATTGTCCATGACCGGAAAATATTCAAGTATCTGCTCTATCAAGTTGGAATATTAAATTAATTGTTGGCCTTTTTGATTTTAGATTAAAATATATTTTTTTTATTTTATAAATAATTGAACTGTTTCACATAGAGTTAGTTCTGGATTAGGCTCAACTGACTGCATAACATTTTCCAGCAATATCAACAGGCAAATGGCACCCTCAAAAATACTTTGCTTACTCTTCTGACATTGAATATACATGTAAATCAAGTAAAATTCCCCCATTTGACCTTTTTTTTGGAGTCTAAAATGTGTTTTTGTAAATACCCATCTGATACTTGAGAACTCAGCAGGGAAGAAATGATTTTACTGAGTGTGTTACTGATGGACTCTTCTCAAAGGAGATAAAGAAAGGCTTGGAACAAAAGATAAAAAATTAAAGGGAGCTGGCATTACACTTTGCTGTGGTTTGAGATTTGACACCTTTAGCAGAGAGTACAGTGAATCTTTAAACCTAATCAGTTTTCACAAGATGTTTACGTTGCGTTTCTTCCATCTTTTGTATTCAGACATAGTCAACATTAATTAAATAAAATATACAAGACTCTAAAGGAAAAAATGATTAGTGAATTAATGAGATGGTAGAGGTGTTAGTTTCATTTTTTGTTTCAATCAGTTTTGGTTCGGATTAAGAACAACCTATCGCTGTATTCATTTTTCATGTTTTCTACTTTTTGAGTAAGAACAACTGCATCTTAATGTGCAATAGCTAAAGAGTTTTATTTATTTATTTATTTATTTATTTATTTTTCAACATTATAATGCTAGTATGTTTTGGGAATGATGCAGGTAAGCTGCAAACATTTTGGTCCAGACATGAGGGGCTCAGCCATATGCTACAAGCTGTGCTCAGCTGCCAGGCAAAACCTTAGCACCTGTTTCTATCAGCTGTCCAGTCTGTATGTCAGTCTGCGTTTGTTTATGATACAGTTCTATGGCCTGGTGGATGACATAGTTTTCGTAATTAGGGAATTTTAAATATTCATCAATTAATATTCACACAATTTTTTTTTTATTTTTAAATAACGGGAGAAAATAACATGTTGGTTGGTTTGTCATTCCAGGCCAACATGGAAAGGAACTGAAGTTACTGTTTTGGGAACAAGAAAAAGCCACGAATCAATCTTAATTTCACATAACTGTAAGTAATTCTTCTCTCTGTCTAAACCTACATTGTTTTCTAATTTTAATATTCAAATAATAAAAATATAGCTGTTTAATTTGTTGTCAAGCCTATAGCTCTACAGTTACGATGTGATGTAGGTCTCGATAATACTCAGTCCAACTACAACTGCAGTTATTGATGGCAATAATGTGCCGATTACTAGGGACCAGCAGAATCCAAGTTTGGAATCAGGCTAATCCCAAACTCTTATTGTAATAAGCATTTTCAGAAGCTGGTGATCACTGGATGTGATATTCATGTGGAATAGACAATGCAACTTGTAATGATTTAACTGATGTTTTGATTGAAAGATGTGTAGTTGTTTTTGTCAAAGTGTGATTCCATCTGTGATACATTTTGTCTTTGTGTATGGGGCTTTAGTTTCAAGTGGTGACTCGTTTTCTGCCCAGCTGTGCTGGCTGATTATTTCATCCATCCAGTACTTCTTTTTATGCCAAACAAATCAGTGTTATGCTGCTGGAAGTCTTTGGAAGTTTTTGCTGCTTAAGCCCTATCCAACACAGGATGATTGGAGCTTCAAAATAAAAGCTCTCATAATCTTGGTATAGGTTAAATCAATACTATGTGTTATCAATGTGAGAATTAGAGTAGCAAGACTTAGACTTATGAATATGAAATTGTCACAAACTAGTACTTAATCCCTGTTAAGTGTGGTAGACAGTGTGATGTAAAATAAGGTTGCTGAAGCAGAACTTTAAGGGCCTCATCCTTGACTTCTTGGCTGTGTTTTCAGTTGGCAGCCCCAGCCTAATAAGAAACATGACATGGTAGGGCCTGCTCTTCCATCATCATTGCTGGGTGGAAAGTTGGTGTGCTTTGATCATGTCTTTTGGGTGCATCACTCCAGCTTAGCCTGCTGCTCGCTATGTGATAAGCCATCAGAGTACTAAGATCTGAGCTGGCAGCTCCGTGGGCTTGAGGAGAGAGACAGGAGAGAGTAATGGAGATGAAGAGAGAGCAGCAATGCAAATTTTGTTGACAGACTGTTACTGCAGCTGTTCCATTTGCCTTTGAATTCAACAATGTTACTGTCCTCCATTCGTCTTCGTCTGAAGAAAGGGCCATGTTTAAATTTTGGAGGTCTTTCTTGGAGGAACAGTTCTGTTCCCATTTTGCACATTTTGCCTGTTCGTAATTATAAAAACACCTTTAATTACAGGTACATATTAAGTGTGTTAAAAACACATTTGATTTAATCATTTAAAAACAGTGAGGTTCATGTTCTTAACTGCATTTAACTTTGAAGCTAAATGCTCAGTTTTCTCTCTGCTCTCCTCTGTCTGTACATAAAGCATCATTCTGAACCCACCATTATGAAAGGGTGCTCCTAATTGACGGGTTGTTGCTTGTTTATTTGATATATATTTACCAGCTGGGTGGTAATTGGGAGGCAGTAATTACCCAAGATGCAGTGCAACGCTTCAGCAGTGCTGCTACAAAGCTGATGAGTCTGGAGCACAGATGAAAGTATGTAGGTAACTATTATCGTCCTAGCCGGCTGTTTAAACACTTGACAGCGGAGAGCAGAGATGGCTAATTGGGTCTGTGTCCCTTCTAGAGTCTCATTGTTTACTGTGATGATGTACAGCAGGAAATCAAACAAGTGATGCTTTTATCTTTTGTGCTTTTCTTGGTACAAATGTTACTAATGTACCTGTAGCTGTTGATAACAACATTAAAAGTGGAAGCAGGATTTCGTGGATTTGGGGTCCCTCCTCATGTTGCAGTTCTGTCAGTGATAACAGCCTTGTTAACTGAGATTCATTACCTCTTCAGTCCCCTGGATATTGAGAGAGAGAGAGTGTTCTTAAACTGCTGGCTCTGCCATGGTGAAGTCATGCTGATGTGGTTTTGTGAGCTATTCATGGAAGGTGGTGACGGTATCTTCCCTGACTCCTGATGATTCAGTTGACCTGAGACTTGGGTGGGGGGGTGGTATTTGACTTTGTTTGCCACTCAATTCCACTTTCACACCAACTCTCGCTTTCTCTCTCTCTCTCTCTCTCTCTCTCTCTCTCTCTCTCTCTCTCTCTCTCTCTCTCTCTCTCTCTCTCTTTCTCTCTTTCTCTCTTTCTCTCTCTCTCTCTCTCTCTCTCAGACACTTTCTCTCCCTCCAATTCGCTCCCTCAAACATACAGAGATGCGCACCTTGTTTGTGTGCAGAATGCTGTTGTCTGATAGCCCGCTCTCCCAGTAGATCTTCAGACATTGTTGTTGTTTGCCTGTATTTGTTGGAGTGTGTGACTTGCATTTGTCCAGGCTCCTTGGAGGGAGTTTGTTTTTGTTCTTTCTGTTGTAAACAGGGTGGGGCTCTGTTCCCAAACCACTCAGTTGGAGATGGTTATTTTCACAGGAGTTATTTTTTTGTTTTATCATTTCAGTCAATAGATTAGCTTTGGATGGAACTATGTGTTTAAGCAGATAGCGTGACTAACCATTTACGGCATGTGCTGAGTAGATAAACACTTTGTCACAGTTGTTTTTGTGATTAAAGAAGCACTCTGATTTGGCTTCTGTTGGTATTTCCAACTTTGGCTGATAAGTCAATGGCATTATTCATGTCTTCGCGAGTGATTATGTTTCCAGAATTTAAAATTTAGTGAAACTCCATGGAAATTTTCCTCCAGATTTTGTAATCTTCCAAAAAAACCTAAAAAGAGCTTAGAGCATTTATAGTCATTATGCTAACTTAATTAAAACAAATACTTACTTCAACAAATATTTTTCACTACTAATCGCAGATCTTGCACATAATGGCATTATAATGATGATAGTGATAACAATAACAACAATGCCAATAACAATAATAATAATAATAATTTTCATTGTGTATGTATATTGATCAATCTATTGATCTGTCTATCAATCTATCTCATTTTAACATGAAGATTTCAGCCAAAAGACATCCCTGACCTTGGTAAAGGAGCACCCATCTTCAAGTTGCTAGTTTGCCAGTAGCCACTAGTTAAATCATGGTAGAGAACGGCAAATCTGATGACATGACTGCTATAGGTTGAATGTTGCATGTTTGGGATATATATGGATAGTATTTAATGGCTCATGTTTATCAAGTTACCGTTAAGGTCCACATGAAGATCCTTGTCAGGTGTGACACATCTGTGGCTTTCACATGTTGGTTCAGCATCAGAGGTTGCGGATGTCTGTAAAGTCCCTTTTTGACTGGAGACAACAGAAGCTGCCGCTGATCCTGCAAAGGTCTCACCAGAGTTGTACAGCAGTTAACACAGCAGTCCGCTGTGTGATGTCAAGTAAGCAGCGAATTTGAAATGGTCAGCTGCAGAAGCTGGGGAAATCTCTGTTCTGCTATGTGAGTGGAAAACGTGTCCCCCTACTGTAGCACTGTTTTAAAGATACTGTCAGGATCTCACTGCAATGAATAGAGGTGTAGGAATGTGTTCATGCAGCAAGTCACTCCACACCAGCTTCAAGATAAACAGTCTGTATTCACATTAGAATAAATGTTTGATTAATTTGTGCGAACCTCTTTTTTTGTGCAAGAAAAGCTTGTTACGTCGTATTGCAGGTATGTTAACCTGATAATACACAGTAAATATCTCACTTCTCTCATATTTACAATGCAAAACTTTCACTACCTATTAAATGCATTTATTAGGCAATTGTTTGAATGTAGAAATTTTATCAAGCATGCATCTTATAGAAAAGGAAGGTGGCAAAAGATGATTCTCTTAAATCTATCTTAGCTTAAAAAATGTTCAAATTAAAATTGTTTGTAATAATAATTACAAACTAAACTATAATAATATTGTAGTAATAACAAGCATGGCGCTTAAGTGTAAAACCTGACTTGTCTGAAAACGGTGATGTGTTAGTGATGTGGAAAAGAAGGCAATGGCTTAAGGTAGGATAGATTGTGTTGTTTACTGAGTTTTTACGCAAACATACACGTAAGCGCTTGAATATCAGATTTTTCCTTATCAGAACAGGTTAATGCTGGCATAGCTTCATAACCTGCCATACTGCCGTCTTGTGAATGGTTGAAGACATGTTTATATTAGGGATGGAAATGTTATCAAATGTTTTCAAGGCTCATAGGACATTTTTGTAAGTGACTCCCAATCTAAAAAAAGACCAAGAAAAGGCCCTAGAGAAAGTAGGAGGGAAAGAGTGTATGAGTGGGTGAGAAAAGGGAGAATCTAAACTGGAAGCGAAACTTTATTTAGTGCAAATTTTGTTGCAAATACTAGAGTAAAAGGCATGAGAAAGGGTCTTATTCTTCACTTTAGTAGTGATGTGAATAGACTGTGTCTCTGTGATCGACAATGACGACCGGAGGTTAACTTCACGTCAGCTGTGGCTTATGTCTGCCTGATAAATGGGTCTGTGTCTAAAAAGAAACCAAATTCTAATCTTTCTTCTATTTATGTTTTCAGACAGTTTGAATTTGAAGTCTTATAGCTAGGATTATTTTTAATTATTGTAATTGCTGTATTTTGTCAGAAGTGCCCCCTTAGCGTTAAATTTTTTTAAATTAATATTTTTTTACCATCACCTTGAAATGTTTCACAATCTTTCAGAGATTTCTTGTAGCATGAACATGGTCTACAGATGTTCAGAAATGTGGGAGCAAGAGTGATGCTGACAGGTGATATCAAAGTGCCTTCTGCATCATGCCCATCGTGCTCCAGCATTGGTTTCTTCCCAGCTCACTGCTGTTAGCCACTTTCTCTTTACTGTTTATAACCCCGTGTTGTAAATTTACTACACCTGTTGTAAATGCTGTAAGCATGGCACAGTTTAAACAATCAGCTGTTTTGAGTTATTGGATATTTTTCTAAAAGCTTTTTCATGTTGTGTATATGGAGTGTATGATGTAAAAGCTGTTAATGTGTTGACCAATCAATTCCTTGCACTGAAAACAACTTGCATTGAGAAATGAGTAAATCAATCTTTTCATATCCTACTACAGAGAGGAATTGGGCCAGGCTTTTGAGTGCATTTTATGTGTACTTTATACACAATTGTATGCAGTGATTGAAGGGCTAATTCAAAGAATTTTAATCACTGTGCCCAGCCCTCTTGCAGTGTCATCTTTTTTCAAATGCCTCATAAAATGAATAGATGAGCAGTCTCTTTTTAGAGCATAATGGCTGCATTAGAATAGGAGATGGATAGTAGATGAAAACTCTGTATCCTTCATGCACTCCTTTTTTCTCTCTCTCTCAGTCGCTCTGATCTCTTTTATCAATAGCGCTGCTGTGTAAAAGACCTTGCGGGGCACTGTGAAGTGTTGAGTTGAACCTCACACAGACAGAGGGATGGAAAAAAAAAAAGCAGAGGTGAGAACAATTTGAGCAGTAAATTGTAGAGTGACTGGTGCAGGATTGACTGTTTCAGAACCAGCTTAGCTAATGTGTGATTTCATGCTGTGGGACCAATAATAGATTTGTTTTGTTTGTGTTTCTCCACCTTCATTGATCGCGATGCCACACCCTCCGACCAGATTCACAGTGACAGCTCTTTTTCCACCAAGTGAGATCATGCTATTGGAGGCTGGGTGTTGTTCTCATCAGGGCCGACCACATAGTGCCAGTCAATATGTAAACAATGGCGGAGACAGTTTCTCATTGCCTAACTGACATTTCTCATTGCCTGGCTGATGATTCATCTAAGAAATGTTGTCTCACAACATGTTTTCAGGTTGTACTGTACTTATAGCAGTTTCAATAATTCCCTCAGTGATCTTTGTCCACCACAGCCACTGCCATATGCTGTATATGCTAATACTGGATCCAATCCAAGGCCATTCATGTTCTGCTTGGACTCTGATCCACAAATAAGCAACAACATTTCTGATCATGTGGTCAGGTTTGAAAAACAAGCTCTCACATAAACAGTACTTTTGCTGACATATTTTGCCTGTGTTTTATCAGCAACAGGTGGCTCTAAAAGTTAATATGTATAGAATTAACTTGTTGGAGATAAGTGTGCGCAAAGTTGATTTACTGCTAGCCGGCGGTTTGCATAGCCACACATTTAGTCAGACAGTTGTACATAGGAAGTGTCAGTTCATACCCAAAATAACTTTGAATAGCTAAAGATAATAGATAAAACATACTGCAGTTTGTTTTTCCATGTGACCAGGTGCTTTCCAAGGAAGGTGCCATCCATTACCGACCCTGCTGTATTTAAGCATGGTTCTGAAAAGTACTCAATGATAGAGAACAGCAGCTCATAGTTATACTAGATTCCAATAGTGACCCAGAGTCAAAACAAAGGCACAAAGAAACATTTCAGAACACTCCTGAGTTTTGATTATTGGGAGATTGAAAAAAATTTGCTATCCATTAGAGGTTTTTCCACAACATTGTTCCAAGATTTCTCTGGGTGTCGTGAGCTATCTGTACTAACAGACAGTTTCTGTTACATATCAGCCACCTCTAATGCTCAATCTTCTCCAAACAAAACAATAAACATATAAGCTAAATATGTGTATAATACATAGCTTAATATTGCTAAATTGGTGTCATGAAATGGAGAGAAAACACCATATACAGTATGTTTTCAGCAATATGTATATACTTTGATATGATATTTATACCTTGCTGACTACTTATTCCTTTTATGGTGATGGCAGACCTGAATGGAGGCTTTATATTTTCACTTTCTCCGACTGTCCAGTGCTGCGTTAAGAGAGTTTAAAATTTGGTTCAAACATCCAGTAGGTCTGAGAGATGAACTGATTAGAAATTGGTGGTGAAATGTCCATGGTCAAGATTACTGTGGCCTCACAAAGCACATCTTTGGTCATGACCAAAGAATTCACTCACATTATTGTGACATAGTTTAATGCAAATGTATCTGTCAGACCAGACTAAGCCCAGCAGCTGGGTCTACCTTGCTGCACCCACCGCCCCCACAAAGTTAGGACATAGATGCAGTGTTGGGAAGTTCAAAGCCAAAAATTTTGCATGCTGGACATATGTTTTATGGAGCTGGGCTTACACCACCAACTTGAGCCAAGTCCTGCTTCTGCAAAATCAGCTTAACTGGGCAGTGGATGAGTAAGTTCTTGTCATTAGTTTAGCATTTTGCAGTAAATGCCTCAACGCAATTCAATGCAATACAATTCAGTGTCCTGTTAAATAAAATAATTTCCTTGGAAAATTTATGGTAGAAACAAATTTGATATCTGCCCCATTCCATCTCCAGATAACAGTAGGATGTAGGTGCTTTTTTCCTTCAGAGATTCTGCAGACACTAAGATTTGTCAGCGACAACTGAAACTAACCATTTTCTTACAAGGACACCTGGCAGTGAGGTTACAAGAGACGAAGCTTTTCTCAGTTTTCATGTTCAGTGAGTGAAACCTTAGATATTTTTTTCTGCTCTCTTGACGTGCACCAATGTAAATGATTTGCATGGAATTTGTCCCTGCTGATTAAGGTTGTTTGGACTGTTCTTCTCTGGAACCATGCCAATTGAATTTTCTGCCTTCTAACATGCTTCGAGAGTGGGGAATATGGTTCTCATTGGGCCTGAGGCTTGAGCTCCTCCTTGCTTCCCCCAATCCTCTCACATCACTCTGACAATTAGTGAGCATGGCCATCCCCAAATGACGCACGTAATTAAAGAGTTGGCATTATAATTACAATGTGTTTATTGTCTGTTTATGGGTTCTGTGCAGTCTAGAACGCACTGGGAGATTTCTTTGGTGTAAATGGATTGAGGGCTGTTAATATACATGGTGGGAAATGTGATTTCATGTGGTTAACATCTCGATACCTTCTTTATCAGCCCACTGACAGTTGCTCTGTTTGTGGCATGTACAATGTGAATTGGCATACAGCAGAAACTGGCACAGGCAAAAAACAAATTATTTAGTCATGGGCTTTTAACGGGCACAACGGTAAATGCATGTTAAGTAAATGATGCAATTTATTCCCTTCTCCTCATTGCCAGGCTTGCTGCCACGGGACCTTTGCCAGCTTTAAATAAGTGGTAGCCAGATGGTATTCGCATGATGCCCACTTGGTTGCAAAACGGTCCCAGGGAATAAAGCTGACTGCCACAACAACCACTGGGTCAGCTGGTGATCCTGTTGCTTTTACACTCTGTGTACAAATGGGTTAATGTTGTGTCACTTTTCTGAATTCTTTGGGAAGGTTGTATCTCAGAGGTCCTAAATGAATTGGAAAAGACCCTGTTAATGAGGAGGGTGGGGAAGAGAGTCAGAGGCGAGAAATTCTCAGCCTGTTTTTCCCACTCTGCTAATGTGTTGGAGTTCTTGGTTTCTCAGAAAGGCAAGAGGGAGCATGGAGAATGATGACCAGTGCCTCCCTCTCTCCATCCTTTTTGCAGCCTCCCTCCTGCTCTGCAGCTGCACTGGTCTCTGGGCTGACTGGCTCTTGGAGAAGTGGTGAACTGTGTCATCTCCAGCCACTAACAACCACTAGCTGCAGCACCAGCTACTGCTGCAGATAGAGGGACAATGTGGAACTGACTTTCTAATGCAGAAAAAAAATAAATAAACAGAGACCCAGAAAAAAAGAAACAATACCACAAACAACACACGGCTTATGCAAATACTAGGGAAATGTGTTTGTGAATCGATAAGCCTTATTTGTGTACCGAGAGACTATAGGACAAGAGTGACCGTTTTACACAGAGATGCACATTACTAAGTTTGCTTTTTTATCTGATTTACCAACCAAAAAACATCTGTTTAGCCATTTTTTCCTTGACAAAATATGTCTAAACCACACATGACAGAAAACAATTGTTGTTGTGGGGAGTGTGTTTGTTACTATTTGCTGCTGCATGACACCAGATGTTCGAGGCAAAGTTTTAGTCATGTGGTGGGAGAGAGGTCAAACTGTCAGTAGGTTAAAGGTCGCACAAGAAACTGCAGCACCCACATAGTTAATCAGAGATATGAGAGGTGTTTTTACTTTGGTTCTGCTGTTTTGAAACTGATTGCAAAGTATGAGAGTTATATCAAAGTTTTGTTGTGAGATGTTACTATTTCTTTTGTAAAGTGCCTGGTTTTTCCATGAATGAAAAATTAAATCTTAACAGCTTGGCCCATTGTTTAGTTTTTTCTCCCAGTCACCTTGTAATTGTTTCTGTGTCATAAGCAGCTATTAGTATAGCTAGAAAATGGTAATGTTTTGAGAGACCCATCTCTTCCAGAGAATGACTCTCTATCACACTCTCACATTCTTTTAAAAGGGAAAAGGAAGATGAATTTTACCCATAAAGGCTGTATCACTAGGGCTTTTTATCCTAAATGGCTCTAGGGATTGTTATCTGTGGGAAGTGTGTCCTGCCTCCCTCGTGTTCAATCAAGTGTCCACTTAGCTGTGACTGGGAGTAATTGTTCCCAAGTGGGCCACACATTGACCTGTTAATGTCTGCATTGACCCTCTAACCTTGTCAGCACGTCTTGGGAAGGAGTTTAAATCATGTGGATCTCTTCCGTGTCTATACGCTACCGGGTCAAGTGGGCGTTGGCCCTGAAAGACCACTCTCTTGTAATTGTCCCCAGCAGTATGGGTCAGCAAGGGGTGTTCCCAAACACCGGCTCTTATAAGATGAGGTACTGGGAGTGGTGTGACTTAATGGGTCAAGCCATTGATCCGATACAACATCAGTGTCCCCCACCACAATCACAGACCGTGACTGACTGATACCTGGTCACTGGTTTCAGTGAGTGTGAAGTGGGTTACAACAGAAATCCATCTCAGTCTCGTTATAGATGTGGGGTCATTTCTTGTTTATGTGCTCTTTGCCTTTACGTGATGAATATGAATAGGCTACAACAGCTCATTATTGATATTCCTGGTGTAATAGTACATCTCGCCATATCACAATACAGACTCAAGGCATCATACAAACTGTACACCCTCACCCCATGCTATTAGTGCCACTTGCCTCAAGATATGATAGAGATGAGTGCCAAAATTCTCAGAGGCTCACAGAGATGGCTCTTTGAGATTCGGCTATAGCACCTGTCTCCCATGAAACAGCCTTCGCAACACTAAGTGATAGAATATGAGATGCTAATGCTCAATAAGGCTGCAGAAATGTATTTATGAATAAGGATTGTAATGTAAAAATTAACAAAGGTCATACAACATCTACTTGTAGGCCATGAATGCACTCAGTCCAAAGCCGTATGTATCTGCTTTAGTGGCTTTTCTGTGGAAGGTGAATAAAAAGTCAGGGCAATTATTTTAGTTTGCATGTACAATTACTGAGTGAGTTAGACTCACAGAATCTGTGTTTATCAGAGGGATAAAGCTAAAAGAGCAGGAAACAACAAAGACAGTTTGAGACAAACATTTCGCAAAGTTTTTTGTGTTGATTATCAAATGTGCTGCGAATGACCTCGGTTCATTTTCTACCAAAAACCATCAGGCAGCACCTGCTGGGTGCAAATATCTGATCCCACTCATACTCCTCAACAAGGACAGACAGCTTCAAATACCTGTCTAGATTGCCTGGAAACTCACAAACGAGTGTCAATTAACACACATGCTGCTAAGTGGCTGAAAGTGGAGTTTTCTTCAGAAACTGACATAGTTTGTAATTTGAGTGAAAAGCGGGATTACAACCACATGTTTTCAGAGTAGGAGTGAGCTGAGTGTTGAACAGCTGGAATGTAAAAGGCCACAAAGTGAGAACGCTTTACCGCTGGAGGTGAAAAGTTTTAGCTTTATGTTGGCGTCTTAGCATGTGGTATATCTTAAACAGTTTGGTTGTTTGGTCTTCTTTATGATCCCAAAGCAGCTCTACCTCTTAACATCACCAGCTTAACATCCCTCATAAAAAACTCTTCTGCATCTTCTAATAAAAAATTTCTTAAGTTTGATTAAGGTGTATGGTGTGAGTCATGGTAGAAAGCTTGGCTGAAGACACTTGAGTACCCTCTGTTGTGGATTCCGAAGTGCGGGGACTTTTAGAAGAAGCTCCTTTTGAGTGTTATGGCGATACAATAGTGCAGCTATAAATCCATGTTCTGGGCTGGGGGTGGCAGGACTGTCTTGTGGGATCAACATATTTTTGGGAGTAATGACAGGCATGCAACCGAATAATCAGAAGGGCCTTATCTGGGGCTGATGGTAGGTCCAGGAATGTGGACAGGCTGTGGAAACAATGGCTGCACTAATGGGGTTAGTTGAATTTCACTCTGCTGAATTATGAGGAGTTGGGACATTGGGGGCTATGGTTTGTTGTGTCTGGTTGGAGAGCTACACCGCTACACACAGAAACAGAGTTATAGATTTGGTTTTTTGACACACTTTCACATGGGGCAGGCCAATTAACTGGGAGCTGAATTGCTTTGGTCTGCTGCGGGAGACAGAGCCACATTAAGCAGCAAAGTTGTACACACATATATCATGGGGCAACAAGCCACACATGTAGCCATGACTTCTGTGACGGGGACAAAACCAGAAGCCATCCATTCTGCTGCCTCATTTGCATGATCTGAACCGTATGTGGAAGTCATTAGCATCTTTCCACTTGTTTATCTGGCCACAGATGAATGCTTTTGAGCGTAACACCAGGTTTTTGAATAAACAAAATGTCTTGCTTGTGTCAGATGTTTTCGTAATGGTACAAGTCTAGAATCTTTTATGTAAAATAAAATATTGTAAATATTTGTTTTAATTCCAATGGTTGAGACCACTGCAGAGTCTGTAGGCCACCATTAATGTAAAAATATTTCTCCAGAGAAATCGTGTTAGATTTTTGTAGTTGGGGTTATAGCTTTTTAGCTTTATTTGACAGTTTTTCATCTCATCATCATTTGTATTGTATGGATGTGATTTCATTTTTATATGCAGTATGACAGTGATTATACTTTTTTATATAACTTTATTTTTCCTCTTCAAGTTGAAAATTACAAAATTGTTATACTGTAGTATGTGGTATTTAATGTTTTAATAATAGTCAGCTGTTTTGTGTTAATTTTCCATCTCTGATATGTCTCCCATGTAGCTGTCTGAAATGACTGCAACACGTTTTTTATGTGGGCTCTCACAGGTAAATAAAGGGCAACTTTATGACTGTTCATTGTGTGAAGGTGAGCAATGAACCACAGAGGCAGGTTATTGTGGTGCAATCAGCCCTGCTTGTATTTTACATTTCAGTCTCTGTTGTAGTTGCTAATCTGTATCTTAAGATATTTTAGAAAGATAATTTGACATACATGTAGGCTAGGAGATGCCATTAGGAATTGGTGTGTCATAACGGATCAAATTATTGTGGCTGACGCGATCACGTTTACTTTGCCAGTTCTTATGTCATTTCTGTACATGTAGGCCTGGTGGACAGGGGCTTTCCCCACCTTTCACTTCCTGTTTGTAATCGTTGTATCTTTCCCCTTCCTTCCTTCTCTCTCTCTCTCTCTCTCTCTCTCTCTCTCTCTCTCTCGCTCTCTCGCTCTTTCGCTCTCTCTCGCCCACTAGGTCTCACTCTCTGTTCTCTTGTGTCCTCTCTGAAACCCCCATAGTTCTGCCCTCAAGACTGTGAGCTGAATTCTTATTGGAGGAATGGATTGCCAGTCTGTCCTGCACCAGTGATCAGGGTATGTGGCAACCCTCCCACTAACCCTTCTCTTATTTCAAACTGTAATGTAATGTGTGTGCTGCAAGTCTCTGAAATGATTACAAAACATTGTTAGATTTTAGATTTTGTTAGATTTGACTTATCTGTATTGTACCATAAGAAGGTCCCAAGAGATTAATTGCGAGCTTTTCATCAAGTTTATTGTTCAGCTGTTTTACTGATTATGTGTTTGTATGAAAAAGACACAAATTGTAGAATACCACAGAATAGCACAGAATGTTTCAGGGGTAAATTCCAAATATTGAAAATATTTGGTTTAAATAGTACTTTCTTTTTGGGACTGTTACTTATGGAGACTGGTTCCAGACCCCTGAGTTGTTGCTGACATGTCAGATTTTTGTCAGTGATTTAAAAGGGACCAGGCTGGTCTTGCAGATGGCTGTGAGCAGTTTCATATCAGCAGGGCCAATCAGGGCTACTTTACAGCCCCCAACCTGCAAGTCTTGATTCAGACCTTTGAAATTAATTTGCTTTAAACAATGAAGTGAAATTCTCCTCCTGATTCACTATTGGGATTTAACTACCCCAGCAAGTTGCTAACAACAGTGCCTGTTTGAAAATGATACAATTATTAGATGTAGAGACAGATGAACCACTTTTCTTGAATGCCACAAATGACACACAAGTTATGTTATTTACTGTAGCTGTGGTCACATTTTTAGGCTTATGATTTCAAGCATTTTTATGATAGTGTCAAGTATTTTTCCTTTCACCTCCATGCAGTGTCTTTGGATGACTTTGTCAGTTAACCCGTACAAGGAATATTATTTGGAAGCTATATTTTAATTGATCGAATGAGAAATTACATTTTAACACATCTCCTTGATTTCTGGAAATTGTTTGCAACTTAATTCAATAAATACATAGATATATTCATAAATCATAACAGTAATTAATCAAGGAAATAACCTTTAGTTGTGTACCCAGTAGGTGGTAATTAAAATAGAAAATTATACTTTTCCATATAATATTTTGATTAAAAAAAAAAAAAAGAACATACTCATTAATTAAAGACCATCATCGTCAGCATTAGTGTTTTTGTTATAAATTGCAAAATTCAAAAGATTCTTTAAAATCTTTTGGCATACTGTGAATACAATATGGCATTGTCATATTTAACTCCAAGGTCAATAGCCTACATCATTTGTTCATTTTAGTATGTTGTTAATATGCGCATCATTAGTACACCAATATTAGCCAACTAAAATGTATTAGCACTATTACTAGTACTAATGATGATAATAATAGCAATTAAGTAAATTTCACATTGGGAATTAGTGGAATATTTGACATCTGTTAATATGCCCTCTGCCTGCAAGGTGCGCCTTCAGTTGCTGTGTGCTCAAAACTCGCCTTTGTTTTTTGATATCTTTGGCGTACTGTAGTCTTTTTGTCCCTCTGCTCACCTCTGTCTACCCTAAGAATCCTGATTGGTAGAACACTTTATGCACTATAGTCTGGCTGCTTGCCAGCCATGCTGCCAGTGGCTGCCTTGCCCCCTGATCAGAAGAGAATGTGACATTTGTGCAGAGGTAATGGAATCTGTGTGCAATTAAATCTCTGACTGTGAAGAGGAGTCTATCTCCTCCCTGCTTGCCCCATCTCCTGCCATTTCCAGCAGCAGGGGGGGTCAGGCATGATGATGAAACCGTCCCAGCAGGCCCATCGCCTCACTCTTTTTCCCAATCTTTATCAGGTTGTGTTTTTTTTTTTTTTTTAAGTTTGCCGCACCAGCCCTGCCTATATCTGGCAATTAATTACAGAAAGTGTCCATTAAGAATCTCTCCAAACATTTAATATTAAACATTAAAATTAATATTCTGTTCTAAAAAAATATATAACTGGGCCGCAATATTACCAGTGCTTTAATGAATTCTGCTGCAGGTGACAATTGTTATTTTGCAGTGAGTGTTGTTGGGTGGTTAAACATGTTTTTTTTTTTTTTTTTTCTCTCTATGGGGGAGTAGTAGAGCACAAGGAAGAGAGGAAGAAAGTGAAGCAGAGGGCAGATTCATGCATGGATGAGAAGAGGGTCATATCTCTCTGCTCCTCTTTCTCTGCTGCCCTGCCACTACACTTAACGCCTCATTTGTGGGCTTTGTGGCCAATGGCTTGAGTCTGTGATCTGTTGCCATAAAAGGCAGCTTTTTCCTCTCTGCTGATGGGGCACTTGCTTGTGGGTTAATGCCAGACCCCTCAATAGGCAGATTCCCATCTAATGGATATGTGTATCCCCATCAGGATAGCTCATAAACATAAAACTCTCTGCTGCCATTGTACTTGTAGGAGCAGGTTGGAAAGGACACAGCCACACCATGCAAGCATTTCCCTTTACTTGTCTAGGAGTTGTTCCTATCTGTGTTGCTTGTCCACACTGGATGGACGGAGATGCAGGATATCCAGATCAAGGTTGGCTAAATCCTCCCTGTGTTGCTCCAACCCTGGGTGGCTCTATTCTAAATGGCAGTCTGAGTCCTCTGCAGTTTATCCACTGGACATAATATTCAACACGAATGTTGAAATGAAAATGTAGGTTCCAGTTCATTTAAACAATGAGAGGTTACGCTTTATTTTCCACATGCTGCTGCTGAATGTCCAATACTGTGAGTATTTTTCTGTCATGTTGGACTCTCTTTTTCACTTCCTCTGGTAATGTCTTTTGTCATGATGAATTATTAATGTCAGTGTTGGTTGAAGGGAGCGTTGTCTCAGAAAATAAGAGGGTCACTCTGGTTCTTCTTTTTTCTGCAGCCAAGGGTTAATATGAACCAACAATCGAATGAACCTCCCTGTTTCCTTGCTGCTTTGTGAAAACTGCTGGGTCTTAACTTTATTGACTAACATCCTGCTTAACAAATACATCGCCATTCCTCTTGGCTGTCTCTGTTTTCCTCTAGCTTTGCTGGGTTTTGTGATAGTGAGGAAAGAGGCTTTGCTTGGGGAAGGAGAGAGAACGAGGCTTGCTCCATTAGTGTCATTCAAATGGTGAATTAGATCAGTCCGACAGATAGATGCGGAAAATTGTTTTAATTGTATAATTATCTTTGGTTAGCCACTTGTGCGGAAAAGTGCGGTGATGTGGGTGAAGGCCAGAGAAGAGCAGATTTTGGCCTTTATGTGCTTACTTTGTCTTTGCACAGGAAATGAACAACAA
Source organism: Echeneis naucrates (assembly GCF_900963305.1). Taxonomy (NCBI): domain Eukaryota; kingdom Metazoa; phylum Chordata; class Actinopteri; order Carangiformes; family Echeneidae; genus Echeneis; species Echeneis naucrates. Next base: position 21,261,010 of record NC_042515.1, on the reverse strand, counting down.
TTGGGGGTCCTGAGGATAAAACACAAACACACCCAATCTCGCAGACACTAATACTCGCCCCTGGGCAGGTTAAGACATGCTCAGTGAGATGCTGCCCTTTAGAGTAATGTGTCTGGCCAGTGAGTCTTCTCCTGCAGCAGGGAGGAAGACGCCTATAACCATCTGATCAAGATGGCACAGCTTAGCACTAATGTAACAGCTATGTGGCTTGCTGAGACGGAGAGGAGGAGAAGCATATATCATTAACTCTCTTAGTCACATTCAGCTGATTTCTGATGAGATGTAAACTGCAAGACTTCGGGACAGATGGCATTAAATTGTTGGCTTTATATCTGTGAGTTCTTTGCTGTTTTTCCACCCTTTTCTCTAAAACGTTCCCATGAATGAGTTTGCATGAAGTACCAATCTCCACTGCCAATTTGGCTGGAAAATGATAATAGCTATTATCTTTGTTTCAAACAGTAAGGAGTTATTTTACAGAACAACGTATGTTTTTCTTGTACACAGATGTTTAACCGACAGACTAATTTAGCTTAGTCTTTCCCCCAGATTATTATTTTTAGTGTTGAACAAAGGCACTCTTACATTGCATCCTTTGTACAAAAAATGCTATTACTGTTAAAGCAGTAAACTGCTGCTTTAAAAAAAGTTTTTTTTGTGACTGTTGAATAATAATAATGGTAATAATAATTATTAATAATAATAGTGATAATACGTTTTATTTATAAGATCCTTTCTGAAGGACACTGTTCAATGAATAAAGACAGCAATAAGTGTGTGTGTTTGTTCTTATATTTTATCAGGGAGGAAATTTGTGGACTTTATAAAATATATATCACCCTTGTCAAAGACCTGAATTATATATATGGTAAATTATGCAAATGTATATGTTGATTTCAGTGATCATGATGAATGAACACATGAGCATCCATACAGAAAGCATGCAGATGATCTCAGCAGAGCTGAGTTTCTTCTTCTGACAGACAAGTTGTTCAATGATTTTTCAAGGCGAAGCAGTCAGCAGCTGCATTCACTTTTCATCACAGCTCATTCACGTGTAATAAAACAATGCAAGAAATTCAAGGGATGTGTTGGTCTAGATGCCCTCTGTCTTAAAAGGAAAGTTGAAATGGAGGTACTGCTCTTTAAATTCCCCTCGTTGAGTTTCTGTCCCTGGTTTTGGCACATAACAATGGCATTTTGTTATATAATATTCAAGTTGGTTTATAGTCATAACAAGCAGGCATTAATCAAATACACACTGATGAGAGTCTTGCGACACAAAGCAATTTATGTACTTGAGAGCTTGTCATGTCTCAGTTGTTGCCTTCGTCATGCTCTGTTGTTCAGCTGTATCTCCTGTGATAATGCACTAGGGATTAGCAGGTAACAAGGCAGCAGCGGTCCTCTGAGTATGTTGTGCATGGCTTTCACTGTCTTGCACAATACTACATGAACAGAAAGGGAGTACCACCAAATGGTGGTTTCCCGACTGCACAGGGAGCCTCCTCCTGGATAATTTGGTAATGAAAGGTGACAGGAAGGACTCAGGGTCTGGAACGAAGCTGGGGCAGCTGGTCAGGGCAGGAGAATAGGAAGCAGTGTGCACCCGGGCTAAAGTGCAGTGAGAAGCAAATTAAAGCTCATATCTGCCATCTCCCTTGCCTCCCTGCACTTTCCTGTTTGGACTTGAAGGTGATTGGGAGCCAAGGCGGTGACAGTTGACGGAAGCTACGCGGAGGAGAGAGTATTTATTTACAGTGAGATGCAGCGATGCTTGTTCAGGATGCGGTTTCACGCAGGATGTGCACCCCGCACCCCTCCCCTCCTCTCACACACACACACACACACACACACACACACACACACACACACACCTCCTCCTCCCATCTTTGTCATCTCCACCCTCACACTACAATCCTTAGGTTTGATCAAGAATGGGAAGTGGGTTATTGGGGAGGAGGGGCCTGACCTGCTTCAGGTCCAGGCAGCGTGCATTGTGTAAGAGGCTGGCTCTGGACACAGCCAGCAGAGAGCTCGCTCAGCATGCCTTCCTGCCCGTCCCAGGAGGTGGTACCTAAAAGGAGTGTGAAGCATTAACATTGCATTGTGTGATAAAGATTTGTCTTCAGGTGTTACATAAAAAGGAAACGTGTGCGTGTGCATGTAAACCTGTGTTTGAAGTACAGACAATGAGTGTTGTTGTGTGGGTGAGAAAAGTATAAGAGGGAGTGTGTTTTTTAAGACAGTCCAAGAGAGAGAGTGTACCCTGCCAGGAATTCCACCTTGTAAAGCAGGGATTAGGGGGGAGTTGAAGGTGTGTAAATCCCAATAATTACACTGCACACTGGTTGCAATACAATTACCTTTGTCGTCACCCCAGAATGCACTTTTCACATGACAATAAAATACAAATTTTAAAGATGCAAGTGAATGCTATATTACATTTCATACCACCCACGATGTAAAATTAAGTTCACTGGTTTAAATTACTGGGTTAAATTTACTGGTCAGATAAAACTGAGCATATACAATGTGAAAGATTTTTACTTGGCCAAGTCCTAAAGTCCCTGATTTCTCTTTCATCTGGCAAGATATCATGCACTAAGCATGTGAGTGCACTGAAAAGGTGAGCCATTCTGATCTCTGCTCACAGGCTGTCATGTCGGCATTAATCCACCCAAAGTTTCAAAGGCAGGTTTTATGGCCTGCCTTACGGCCTCATCTATGTGGACAGCGGCCTCTAAACTCTGGAGAACCTGCCACATAAAAAGCACATCTGTTAAAGCCTAAATTGTAAAACAGCCACCATGTGTCCAGACAGCGTTGAGTTAATAATACACTCAAAGTGCAGCTTATAGCACTTCCCCAGAGCAGCAACAGCAGTTATTGTCTTAGAGTCCATTTTTTTTTGCCCATTATATTTTCTTGTCTTTTTCATAGCTTTTGACATTTAGAGACAGTTATATACAATTTCTCCTAGTTTAGACTCTATTTGTTTAGACAGTTTAGCAGTGTTTTCACTGCAAATTTGTTAGAATGGGTGAACTTTTATTTAATCTATTTGATTACATGGTTCTTGTTGAGATGGCACAGGTTTGTCCTTTTTCTGCTTCAAACAAACTGCATTAGCATGAGCTACCCAAGGTTGCATAGTCAATACTGTAAGATTTCTTTTCACAATAAAATCCTACCACTTCCTTCACATCAAACTCTTAATTTTGAGGGACAGAATGATACATAAGACAACATGAGAAAATCCTTGTGAGGCTGAAATATCAGGCACTTCAATAGCAAATTATAGCAAGCATTATACTCAGTCTTGAGGTTCACCACAGTCTAATATATAAGGTACTATTTCTAGATTTGTGAGTTATGCAATTTAAGCTGTCTCTTAAAGAGGAAGTGCATTTTCTCTATTTAGTTTATTCAGTCATGTCAGCACCTTCACAGTGCCATCTACAGCATGTTGTTTTGGGCCCTCTCTGTGGTATTGGAGCCCCTGATGATTAGTTGTGTGCTACCAAGCTTTGAATGTGGCAAAATCGAGACCTAGTGGGAAGGAGGAACACAAGCAAAAAAAAATTGACATCTCAGAACTCTTTGAGGACTGTCACCGGAATATGGCCAGCAACATTAAAAGTGAGAATACCAGTTGTAGAAAGGATCCCTTGGAGGACACTTGATATAACCACTTTTATGACACTAATGGGCTTGAGATCGAAGATTTCATTTGAAATATTCCAAATTCACATTTCTGTAATTGGCAAACTAAAACTACTTGCTCTGACATTGAATTCCTGTTTTGAAAAGGAATTGTGTTTTGAGTTAATAAATAATTTGAGTGTACCTGTAACATTAGTACCAACTGAAAGAATCTTGATTTGTAATTGTAATTGTAAAGTATGTAGCTCAAAGCTTATTTCCACCAATCATGTCCAAAAATATTTAAATGTATCCAAACCTGAGGAGGTCAAATAGGTTGTGTTTTGGAGCATTCTATTAAGTCAGAGGCTCCAGCTCTAACACCTGTTGCTGGTAAAGGCGCACATGTGGTGGTCTTGTCTGTCCTGTGATGCTGTCAGTAATTGATAATGATAACACACTTATGTCTTGCATGAATCAGGAGCAATTGTGATAGACAATGCTCTCCTTGAGTGTAGGATGGATTTTAGCCTAATTCATGTTTTGGAACATGAGCTCAATTGGAGTCGTTAAGGCCTATTACTATAGTTTTATTAAATGCCCCCCACCCAAGAAGAGGAAGAAAGAAAAGAAAATTATTGTGGGATTTTTTTTCATCCTAAAATAACAGGAGCTTGGATAGGTAAAAGGCAGATAATATATTTGTGAGATTGATCAGTGAGTAGCGATCCCATTATCTCCTGAGATGTTAATTACACTGTGCTCAGCTTGCATGTCAAAAGGCCGATAATTGGAGAAGGTAAAAGATGTGCCACACTTTATTTATGCTTTCACTTGGAGCTACTGGAAGATTGTCACTCTTTCTTCCATTCATTTTTTCTCTGTGCAGTGTATTTATTGTGTATAATCAGTTTTGCTATATAAGCATCTGAAATGTAAGCTACTAACTGATAATCTGCCTCTTTTGCTGAACCTGTACTTCTGAGTTATTTTATGTAAAAAATGCAGCCATCATTTACTGTATCAGAGCAAAGTTAGTGAAATATCAATCTCCTCTTGCCTGATAAAACGTGCTGGTTGATGTCAGTAATTTGTTCCAGTAACTACAGCTGCTGGATGATTACAGCAAGAATGGTGAAGCACAACACAAATATAAAACAAAGAAAGAAAGGAAAAAAGATTTGTGGGGGAGTCTTTGTGTTGTCTTCCATTGCTAAAGTTAGAGTATACGTCCACAGTGGTCTTTTGAATGACACACAAAGGTGTGTGTGTGCAAAAAGCGCCAGAAACGCTTTTAGTGTTCTGATGCATTTTTTTCTTTTCTTTTCTGTTTTCTTCATCTTTGCAGTGTGTCTGATCTTAGTGTAGTTCCCCCTCCTGTGTAACTTGGTGTCTGTAAACTTCCTATTGACGACATATAAAATGGGACGCACTGTTCTGAAAAAATAAAATTAAAAAAATCTTGTTTGCCATTTCGCGTGCTCAGATATCGTCAAAACTGTGGTTTTCCTGCGGAGAACTGTGGTGTCTCTGTGTGCTGCAATTTACAAGTGCACGTGAACGCTGTCTGCACTACCAAATGCAAGTGTGCACACACACACACACATGCACACTTGCACTCTTGAGTTGTATTCTCTGCCATGTATTGTCATCACAATGTGGGGGGCGGAGCATTGAGGGAGTGACCAGGCTGTGGTCATCACACCTCAGGAGCTGATGGACATATTGCTGCACAGATGATTTAGTGCATCACCTGGTGGACATTGCTAATAATGAGCACAGCATGATGGGAAACCACATTAACAGCACTCGGCTTTTTGTGTGTGGTGACATTACCACTGCATGACTTTTTTTCTGGTATTGCAGATGACTTTCACTCATTTTTATTTCCCGCATTGAAGTACCTCAGCCTCAGTAAATGACACCATGACACCAGATTATAATGATGAGAAAAGTCAGTTTAAAAATAAGTGTAAAAAATATATTATTATTATTATTATTATTATTATTATTATGCCCCACAACAAAAAGGTTTTGGGTTCAGATCCCAGGCCTGGGGTCTGTGTGGAGTTTGATTGTTCTCTCCATGCTTGCGTGGGTTTCCTCCGGGCACTCCGGTTTCCTCCCACCTTCCAAAGACATCACGTTTAGGTGACTCTAAATTGTCTGTAGGTCTGAGTGTGAGTGGTTGTTTGTCTCTGTCTGTCTCTATTTGTATGCCCTGGAGTGGACTGGTGACCTGTCCAGGTTGTACCCCGCCCTCACCCAGTGTGAGCTGGGATTGACTACAGCACTCCCTGTGGCCCGGAAACTGATAAGAAGTAGAAGATGAATGAATGAAAAGTCTCATGTAGGAGTGGGCCAAAACAAAGACATTTTTTTTTATCTTGGACTTCACAGAGGTATTAGTTGGAGTGGAGAAAAGAACCAGTTTAAAGCTGGTGTTTCTTGTTCTCTCTGACCAATATCTACCATCCATTAGCATCTTTCCACTTGTTTATCTGCCTTGCCAAAAGCCCAGAGGGCTCTATAAGGCAGACAACGGACTTCATTAGATTTGAAGTTTTTATGCTATTAAGTTTGAAGTGTCTTTCTCATTTTGGCCACTTTTTGTTTGCCAGAAAAAGACCTCTGCTCTCTCAGATGCCAGCCAGCAGTATTTTGCTCTGGTGATGCAGCCTTATCTATGCTTGAGGTCTGTACTTTAATGGGCTTTATTGATCTAAACAACATCAGGGGTTGCGGTGATGTTATTAAGGCAGAGATAACTTCTGTGTAATTCCACTCCAACAATATATTAGCCTTTTATTGGTCTAAATAACTTTGCCTTTTAGACAGTAATGCACCAGTAAGTCACAGCAGCTCTTCATGTCGGCAAGATCTTAATAAAGCATTTCCTCTGGACATCCTGCTGTGGAGAGAGTGAAAAACGACAGGTTAAAAGGCATGCTGGGAAGTTTCCATGCCATCACTGTAAATTATATCTTTTGAATACATAAATAAAGCCAGAAGAGAGCTGTGAACGGGAAGGGGTGGATAGATTTGTGGAAGTTTGCGCAAACATATGTTTCAGTGCTTTTTCTATTGCACACACACAGAGGTGCTGCAAGGAGGAGCACCACAGGCTTCGAAAAAAAGAAACTGGAATATCTTCAACATGGCAGCGGTAGGAACAGGCTGAGATCAATCCATGACTTGATGTAGATAATCCATTTGAAATGTAGGACAGGTGAATATGTACAAAGCCTCAACACACTTTTCAGATATGATTTGATCATTTGAAAGTTTGTTTCTTTATTCCCTAAATAACATATTTGAAGTGCAAAAAGGAGATATCTAAGCATGCATATGGTCTCGTGTTTACAGTATAAGATTACAGTTCAATGAACCCCCAGAAAAACAGGTGTAGTCTCAGTTCAGTTCAATTTAGATCAGTTACTGTATATGTAGAATGAGGGCTATGATCTCATGATATAGGATCAATTTAATTATAGTTAGCTTACATGGGCCATCGTGTGTCTACAAACAGCTTAATGGACAGCTGCAATAATTCCTTCCTTTTAAGGGCAGCATATATTGAATATTTATATGAAATAACGAACCCATTTATCTGAAACTGTATTTTCAGAGGGTTGGGGAAGGTGGGGGGTGTGGGGGGTGTAGCCGTGCTTCATTATTTGCAGCTATTTAAAGCCATGGTTTTGGTAATGAATTATTTTGTCATCTCGACTGTGATGAGATTCATCTTTAATAACTGTAACAATTATTTTATTAAAAAGAGAAGCCATGCATTATGGCTATCTTGCCAAGGTCTCAAGCTGGAAGGAATTCTCATTAAGAGCATTATATTACCCTGGTGTGCTTTCACTAGGATGTCCCGCTGAAATTACATTAGGTGTCAACAATGTTTTTGTTAGAAGTAAGCAGTCATATTTACAGAGGGTAGCTTTTTTCATTTGCTGCCTGACACTAGCAGATGTATTAAAAAAGATACTAATGCTCTGTATCTGATTAAGTCACTTGGAGAGAAACTCCTCTAAAGTGTTGACTTTTAATATAAGGCCAGCACCATTCTGCCATCGGCGCAGGCATAAATCTTTATTCAGAGATGAGAAACTTTTGATTGCCAGAGATAAATGTGATTTATTTCGTTGGAACAAAGGACTGTTATCACTGCTCATTCCCAACATTTAAATCCTTCCCAAACTATAAGCATCAGGTTGTTTGTGTCATGATTGATTTATCAGTGTCTTTTCATCTACATCCTGTGTTTCTTCTGATGGCTAGCGTGGTGTGCAACATTGTGTTTTGTTAATGGTTTCATGCCCAGGGTTGCTGCTAATGACATGGTTGTAATTGTTTGTCAGTGTGATAATGTGTGATTTCCTATTTCCATGTGAAGTTGGACATTTGATGAAGGAGGGATCTTGTCAGGAAGACAAAGTGCTGTCATTTGTCACCGGCTAAATGAGCTTCTCTCCAGACATCCTCTCAGTTTTCAGGGGCAATATCATATTCACAGTTCCGTTTTTGGGCTGTTGCCATGATTTCCACTTAATTCAATGCATCGCATAGAAGCCCCCTTCCAAAAATAAGCTTAAGTCACTGCTTCCACTGGTTTCTTCCACATGTTGAACACAGAAGCCACAGAAAGGCAGATTTCTTGTTTCTCGTCTTAATTTTGGTGAAAAAGTCAGCAACTGTGAAACCGAGATTAAGATTAAACAAACAATGAGATAAAAGTTTCATTAAGTCACTCAAGCTCCGTCTGACATTTAGAAATCTGTTAACTGTAATTCAAAGAAAGACAGAAGTGAAATTACTGAGTGTGGTAATCTTTTATTCTTAGTGTTTGCTTGGAGTCATCACTTCCCTAAACTTAACATTTTTAAACTGAGAAGTAATTTCATCATCATGACAGGAAAGACTTTGCTATCACTGTATTCTTTAAGTTATGATTTTCTGAGTACATCTTATTGGGAAATAATTTTTTTGGCTAATATTTGATAACATGTTTTGTTCATGCAACCTCCAGTGATATCATAAATTTATGAGGCATGTAATTGCAGCAGTTGAAGCACAGGGTTGTGGGACTGCCTTCATACTTTACAAAGTCTTTGATGGAGTCGCCCGTGAACAGACTGCGTCTGTTTGTGATTAGACTGACTCCATATTGTGGGGTTGGGGGCAGATCCTTCCTAGTTAACAATCTAATGAGCTAAACAAGCCAAACAAAGGAGAGGTGTAGTGAATAGGTCTCCTGAGGGAGCTACTTATTGTCACAATTGCCCCTCTATCCTCTTTCCAGTCCATATCGATTCATGTCTTCACTGGTTATGCTCTGTCCACTGGTGAACACATGGTTGGTGTAATCAGCTAAATGTAGCCTCTGCTTTCTTATTATTACCTGGGTGCTTAACACTAATATTTTTTTCCCTTCAAGGACAAATGGTGTAGGAGAAGGCAGATCTTGTGTGAAGTCCCTGAGCTCTCGCTGAGCGGCAGATCTCTTTTCGGCGCCAGCTGTTCTCTCAGATACACCAGGCCGTGCTGAAATTCTCTTAATATAATTCTGGGGGCTCAGGAGAATAGTGCAGAACAAGCGTGCCAACGAGGAGAACGTTGAATTTTTCATCAGTGGGCCTCAACTCGCTGAGTTAGTGGGCAGTGCTCTCATTCATGAGCAGATGTTCAGCGCAGTTACACTCTGCAGTTAATGTGAACTTACTGGCCTGTCTGCCATTGGCTGCAAGGACGTTGGCAGCGACTTGGCATCTGAGAATTACTCCCAGTAAAAGGCCAGGCCTGGAAAGCGCAGGCCTGGCCTTTTTTAGCCACTTCCCAGCCCAGGAGCTGGATCTCGGTCAGGGGAAAGCTCTGACAGCCCATCCGTCTTTAGTCCGACAGTGATGAAACACTTGCCACTGTTTGCCTGGGGAATAGCAGCGAAATTCCAGCAGATCATTTCCACTGGTTTTATGTTAATTTGTAATGAGTAAGGTAAAAAAAAGTCATGAAGGTTCATACTGACCTGCTACTAGTATGAAATGAAAAAAACAAACCAAGTAGTTATTTCAGTACCCTTGAAAGTTGAAATTCATTGGAACAAGGCACCTGTGAGGGGGAATAGTCTGGCCCTGGTAGGACTGTAGCTGAAACCAGCTGGTGCTGTGGTCAGCCTGGTGGGCTGTATCCTCTTCCCAGCTTAGTACTTTGGACATCTGCATGCCCAAGCTGCTCAGCCTGGGTTTGATGTGGTCATACAGATCTGTAATAGCTTCCTTCTAACTAAGCAAAGGGCTATTTGATGTAAAGGGCCATTAACTGGTCAGAATGGGTACGTGACACTGAGTTTAGTAGGCAGTATGCCAATCATCTCGGCTGTGTGCAAAAGTCATCATAGTAAAGTTGGGCATATGGGACTCGAGGAGTGAAAATGACAAGCTCTTGTTTCCTCTGCACATCTCATTTTCACTTTATAATTGGTCGTTTTCAGGTTGGCTTTACGAGAGCAAAACTAATTAGTGTTTCTAAATTCAGCTGAAAAAAAAAGTCGGCTTGATTGTTCTGGTTTCCTCTCTTGTGTCAGGCACTCAACAATAAAATAAGACTCTAATCATTTTCAAATTGCTCGTATTTTTAAACCCCACAGCTGAATGTCACTCCCGGTCTCTTGGCATTTTGTTTGGCAAGATCAGGGAACAGTGGTTGCCCTCTCGCCTGTGTGCTCTCTTTGTGATTCGTGGGAAGTTTTGACTTGGGGCTCATGGAAAAAAAAACAATGTGTTGTGTTTTAGGTGGGGTTGTTTCTGCTTTGATTGGGAACGTCCTGCTGACAGGAGCAGCCTAGCAAGTTTACAGTAGCTGTGACATTGCTGTTACCTTTATTCAAAGTGCTCCAGCTGCAGCGAGCCCTCAGGAAGCCCAGTGCAGGCCCACATGGGCGGCCGGCAGCCCACAGAGAGGAGAATGAGCCCTGTTATAGTTGGCAGACGCTCCCCTCTCGGGGAACTTTTGCTGCCTCTGCAGAAAGGCCGGTGGCGGCGTCTCTGGTGGGGCGGCGGTGATTCGCGGGGCAGGATGGGCTTTTTCCACCTCTCCTCCTTTTCAGGAAACACATTTTGCCGTTTCTTCCCTCTGTGTGTGCAAACGGAGGGAAGGAGTTCAGGCGAGGGGGCAGGGGGCAGTGTTACTGAATGACAGAGCTCAGCTGCAAGTGCTAATGTGTGGCCATCTGAAAGGGCAGTTAAATACCCTCAACAGTGTTCACTCTGGTGGAGGTTCATTTATATTAGATAAAAACACTCAGTGTGCAGGAACGCTTAGCCTATTTTTATTTTTTCCATCAACACTATAGGGATTCGGTCTTTAGAAGGCAGTAATTAAAAAGTGCTTGATCTAAGGTCAGGGAGGAGCATTGTTTAAATTCAATCAGAGCAGTGCTCAAATTAATTTGCAGTCAGCTAAGGTTTTTGGATGTGTCATTATTTGTTTATCAGTTCTGTTTTTTGTGCTAAATATGTACCATCAGATATTTAAAGTAGGGCTGTGGGATGTGTGGAGGTTGGCAAAGGTGATTGTGGAAAAAGGTGTATGCATTTGTTTTTTATTAGTCACCTTCAGGTTTCAAATCATATTCACTGTTTCTCTTTTTTTCCCCTTTCCATCACCCCCACCCCCTGACTTCCCTTCCTTCCTACCGCCTCTCCTCTTCGTCTCTCCTCCCCTTTGATCGGCTGCTTGCCGGTCCATCCAGGAGACTCCAGTGGTGACATCCTGTGGACCCAAAGAGCAAAGTGAGTGCTTCTCATGCATTTAAGTAGTCAACAGTCAGGGTTAGTTAACAACGGCATGCAGGTCATGTGTTAATTTTGGCTCAAACTCATCATTCTTTTCATTATTATTATTATTTTTAACATGCAAGGCTGTGGTATGGATATTTTTTTTAGAGTTTGAATGTGATCATAAAATTTTAGAACGGTAATAAAATTTTGTATAGTGACCGATTTTCTTATGGATACAGTTAAAGCACATTTACCTCAATTTGAATGATGCTAAACACAGCGACACTGACACAGCCTCTTGTTGTTGACCGTTGAACGTGAACCTGAAAAGTAAAGAAAAAGTGCAGATAGTGTGCCAGATCTCATCTGCACCTCACCCCACCCCCCCCCACCCCACCCCAACCCCCCACTATCCTAGAAGTCATTACTCCTTGTGTGGTGTATAAACACGTCAAAAACAAACAATGACCCTGGGCAGACTCCACACTGCAAAACAATTTCAAAGCCTGCAGTGTAGTGTAAACACAAAACATGGCTAACCTTCACGGAGGGAAGACTTCACCTTAAACCTGGTGTTTGTTTTATAGCCCCTGTCGACCTTGGTCAGATGTAGTTTACATCCCTGCGTCTTTCAGGTCGATGTAATTCAGGTTCTGTGCTGATATTTAGGCTTTCAGTAGGTCTCTGTAAAATTTTACAATGTTGTGATCGGGCTGAGGTATTTAAATGTATGTTAAATTTATGTTACTTATTTAAAACGTAAGCTTTTCTTGTAGTGATAAAGCTCTAAAAGAATATTTAGACCATCGTGGGACATTAAAACATAGTAATTTCATATGTACACTTCTTACAGAAGTGAATTCTCAGGTCAACATTCCAAAATAAATGAAACAAAACAAAACACACAAAAAAAAAGCACAACCAAAAAAAAAAAAAAAGCTTTGCTGGGGCGTATATTTCCCGTACAGGGACCCTACGCGTCAGATGATGAATATTCATATTCTTGTTTCATTGACTCTTCTGCCTTTGTGAGCTCTTTCACACTGAGTGTAGGATGTAGGGTGATGTGAACCCATATATTTAATAAAGCCCAGCTGCTGAATGATCAAATAGTGTCTCTAATTAAGGCCTAAGTGTACACCCAATGTAAAATTCTTCCTGGAATGCTAACAATCTGTGATATATTTCCAGAGGAATTTGTTGTGCAGGTCTCAGGGAAGGCAGAGTTCATGTGGCAAGCCAACATGTTGTTCACATCCATGTCAGATTGGGGCTAATGAAGGCCAGACTGATCCTTGGATGCAAGCCTTAAGTAAATGATCCCTCTTTTAATATAGTAAAGCCCCATGGCATTGTCGTGCCGCCCTGCTGCGCCAGCACCTCCTATGTGTTGTCTTGTGGTCTGTTGGGGCCGGTCAAAGATGTCAGTTTTGGTATCCAGTCATGTTGTGCACCACCCAGCCCCATTTCAATTTGGCTTACAGCAATACTGTCGTGCTACAAAGCTACAGCTGCTGATCTTTTCCACGATAGCGTTTCTGCAAAACAGTTTGATAGTAAATGGAAAGTATGAGTGATGCGTCTTTTGACAATGTAAATGAGCCCTCTCAGATTTTTCCCCACCTTCTTAAGATGTATTGTTTTTACATAACGGGCATGGCTTTGACACTCGCACAGCCAGAGTTTCCTCATTTTGCTATTTTTTTTTCCTTTTTTCTTAAATTAAGTAATTCTGAAATTTTAAAGAAAAGAAAAAAGTCTCACTGACAGAACTTTTTCATAGAAATTTATGGCTACACAAGCACTTTGGATGTGAATGAATCCTAAATGTGTAATTATGAGGCACTTTTGAATATTGATTGATTGAAAGACAAGCACACAGGAATGAGGCATGCTCATTCTAAGCTATTGTAACATACCATTAATAAATACCTTTCTGGCTCCTCAGTGCTGGGCTGGCCTACGTTCACTGAAACAATTCTGTTTGAGTTTCACTAATATAGTGTGTGGACTTCATTGATAGATGGATTGGATAGGTCCAATTAACCACCATCATCACTCATGTGTTTAAGGTGACAGCGGGAGTCTTGCAAGACATATCCTTAATTTTGGTAGTTGTGCGAAATGCTTTAACAAAGTACTCTAAAAGCCCATAAAGAGCACATTGTGGAGAATGCACCCTTGATGGAGATTTGATTTACAGCTGCAGCAAATTATCTCAATTAGACATGGGAGGGAAATAATTGATTTTCAGGAGACAGTACAATGATAGGGAATTCTTAGAGCATGATGAAGTGGCTGAGATCCATACATTTTTCCTCTTATATTACATACAATCAACACAGCAATCACTCCTGACTTTTACTGAGGATTTCATTCATGCTTTATTAGACGATAATGCATCTTTTAATACAGAGCACTCTCATTTGACAGTCTGCTCACCCTACATTTGCTCCAGGGGATGATGATTGATGGCTTGTGGCAGCTGCTGCACAGGTGCACGTAGTGTATTGTGAGGCCTCCTAACCTTCCACACGATGTGCACCATGCTGGCCTGTTTGTAAGCACAAGGTCCGTAAACATGGACAGAGGAATGAGAAACACATTTGCCCCAGTTGTGCTCAGCTCACAGACAGGCACAACACAACATGACAAGCAACAGATGTGTCACAGAGGCTGAAATCAAAACAGCCGTCCAGCATTGTGTTGTGCACACCATCAGACGCGGCTGCTGTGATGAGGCGGCGAGGCAGCGAGTGCGGCTGGCAGATGAGACAAGGCAGCGCCTCTGCTGCTCCCAGCTTCCTGTCTGGAAGAGGACGGGCCTGTTTGTAGGCTGCTTTGACACTCCTAGTCACTTTGTCATCTGGGGCGCTCGCTGCAGCTCTGATCACATGTACATATTGCATTCAAAGAGTGTCACATCAGCCATCTGACAGGTAAGCTCCAAGTGACACAACAGCCAAAGGGGATGTCCTTTTCAATACACTGTGTAAGTACAAATGCTCAGTTGCTTAGACAAAATAACATCATATGACATCATTCTGAGTGCTCCTGTGTTGTCTGATGAGAAGTTGGTAGCACAGTGGTTCAGGGCTCTGAATAGACTCCTATGCAGAGAAAGAGGCATTAAAGTCACTCCAAGTCCATATGTGATGTCCACTTAATGGAAACCCATCACTGTGTTTCACAGTGACAATAAAAGTGCAACAGGAGTTAACTTTACACCGGGAACATGCTAATTATATTCTCAGCAGCTTAATCTGCTTTTTGCCACTGCCCTATAAGCAAATAGTGTGGTTGCATCTAGAGCTGTGGGGGGAGAAACTGGAATCTATCATCAGAACAAGTGAATAAATGAAGGCACAGCTACAGCTGCTTGACTGATCATGTACTACAGACTGTCACCCCACATCTGTTTACCACTCCGACAGCCACATGAGTGTTTATATTCACGGGTGTAATTGAGCTATTTTCCTGAGGGCAGCTGTAAGCTACACTAAGTTATATCCCAACTTTCCATTAAAGCGTGGGGCGGAAGTTTTACTGATAGTAATCACGCCCCGCAACACTGCTATGTAAATATGGCTTATCAGTTTTACCAATTTGGTTAAGTGGCATGTACGTGGGTGATTCACACATTCGGCACTGTGGAACTGACACGGGCTGCATACAATTGTCATTTATTATGGCAGGTAACTTGCATCTTTGCATGCAGCCAGAACATAATCATGAAAATTATGTGGAGTCCAAACACTCACAAATGCGCAATACAAAGTCTTCAACCTGCTACATGTGCAAACTTAACTGTCTGCATTCAGTATTGACAGTATATGGAAATTGAAATTGGAACATCTAGATTTAAAATGCACAATTTAAATATTCAAATGTTAAAACCAAACAATATAATGCATTATGGCTTTTAGTATTTGCATACAACTCTGTTTGTTGCTTTGAGCTCGGGACGATACAAGGAAGAGAGGGTGAGGAAGAAACACTAGAGGAGGATGTGAAGTGGACAAACAGGGGCCTTTGTCTGGCAGACATGGACAAATAACATCTGGCAACTGTGCAAAGTCTGTATGTTAGCTGTGAAAAAGAAACTTGCCATGGTAGCTAGCATGTAATGAGGGTGGGACACACCCTGGACAGGTAACCAATCTATTATCTATTATCAAAAACCTATTACACAGTTTTCATGAGGCATCAGACACTGCTTTTCCAGCAGATTTTCCTCCTTTACTTCAAGCATAGCTCAGTCTTCAAAAATGCGTTTGTTGAATATTATGACACACATTTAATATACCCCACTTGCAGATTTACTCTACAGTTGTATTGCTACTATTTTATTGCAGTTCACAAAGGTAAAATTATGAAATGGGGCATATATGACTGACATTCTTAAATCCCCTTTGTCCCGCAATAAGCCACAATGGGCATTATATTTTCTGAAAAGAATTGTGCTGCTGTAGACTTTTAAAAATTTACATTTCCACTAAATTATACTCTGTAATGCAGATTTAATGTTTGCTTTCAGAACTTTTACAAATTTTTTGGCCAATCAGAAGGCACTGGGTTTTTAAGGAGGCCTCTAAAGGAGAAGAGTAAATGTTGCCTGTTTCAAAGGCAACAGGACATTTGAGGACTTATTTGAACTATGAATCATGCAAATCTACTCTTTTGGAATCCCAGCATAAAAATATGAAGTATAATTTTAAATAATCTTGTGTCTTTCAAGCAATGGAATCTCACAAAACAACAGTCTACAATTACTGAAAAGGCTGTCCTCCCAGTGAGTGTAGAGTAGAGTGTTAAATATATTAACTGCATCTGTATGGTATGGAGAAACAAAACTGTCCCATCCTGATCAGAAACCTTTGGGTAACTTTTGGTTTGTGGTGGCTAATAGTTCCTCTCTATGCAAGAAATCCTCCACAAGTTGTGCATTTTCCCTTAAAAGCCACAAAGGCTTCTTTTTAACGCATCACACATACCATGAATATATTGGACATCACAGCCAAAACTGTTCCACCAACATAAACTTTTCACGTATTATTTCTTAAGTTTTTTTTACCCATTTATTCAGGCAGTGAGAGGCAGACAGGAAGTGGGGAGAGAAAGGGGGGAAGGACATGCAGCATAATGCCACGGGTTGCAGTCAAACCCAGGTTGCTGCAATAATGTGGCATGCGCACTAATCACTGAACTACCCATACCTCCAGCCAACATAAACTTGATCTGTTTTAATGCATTAAAGGTGTTGCATATCGAAATATAGGTTCTGCTAAATAATGAAGTCTCATCCGTCAACATGAGAATCACTAACCTCATCATATTGTCTCCAGGTCAAACATTGAGCTGACAGACATTGAGGGACGATGAGAGAAAGGGGCAGAGGGGCAGGAAAAGGCCCTGGCCTCTGTCTGACAGGGCTAAACACAGTGAGAGATTGCCACTCCGAGCTGTGACACGTGTTGCCCACACTAGCATGTAGTGTAATTAAGTGAAATCAAACATTTTTTAATGCTGCATGCGGTGCAATAACAGCCCACAGTAATGAATAATTTACAGATTAAAAGAGGCTGTTACTTGACACTTTTTCACTTGTGTTTAAATTTAGCTGGTGTCATTGTCCGGCAGTGCGATTAATAGTTTATCAGTCTCGGCTATACATCTCCATGAAATATCTCTTTCTATCTGTCATTAAACAGCACATGGAAATTGGTTTTCAATCAGGCATGGGTTCAACCAAAAAGAGTGAAAATTACAAAAGGAAATAGCCACAAAATGTGCTTGCATCCAGTTGAACCTGTGACCCAATATAGGGCATCATTTGTTGAATAAGTCTCTTGCACCAAGATCTTTATTGAATGATACTTGGGTTGAGACTTAATGTAAGACACAATATGCATCCTCAATGTGCTTTTAAATAAGCCTGAAGTGTAGCAGTGAAAGTGAGTTGTGAAAGCGACACCTACCACAAGGGGTTGACCGGTGAGCCAGCGATTGGCTTCCCTGTCATATAAAGATTAGGCCTTTATTTCATAATCTAATCCCTGTAAATCTCTTATGGAGGAATTTGGGCAGTCTTGGCCTTTTAATGGTGCCGAGGCTTCACAGTCTGCATGTCTTCTTTATCTTTACAACAGCCTGTGGTCCCTGGTTACTCTATGTATTTAAATCTTGATTATAAAGCACTCCTAGGTGAAACAAAATTGTTGCAACAATTTCAATTTATATAGACCAGGTTAGCTTTCCCTGCTACCAAGCAGTGTTTTAGTGGAAATTACGGACAGGTTAATAGGGTTTTTCCTCACTCCTTCTCTGTTAGCAAACTTGGTGCTTTAAAGTGACTTCCCCAGCTTCATTTTCTCATATTTAGTTATTGAATGTCGTAGTTTTTTTTTTTTTTTTCCTCAACTGTGCTGAACATTCTTTTTATTGAATTATTAATGTGTATATTGAATTATTGAAGGAAGATAATTTCTGATCAGATTAATATTAACTCCCTGTGAAATATTAATGACTAGTGTTAAAAATGATGAACTTATGGAACTAATAATATAATCATAAACAGACAAAGTCAAAAAAAAAAGTGGCATGGAGTCAAATGTGCCTGGCTAGCTTTAACCTCTTTTAATGCTGTTTCCCTCAAGGCCTGTGAATATGAAATATTGTAGCGGTCAACTTGGCTAATGTCATAGCCTAGCCCTGGGGCTGACGGAGTTGTCACAAGGGGAGGTTCACCAGCATTTGTCTGCAGGTTACCTTTGTCACCTTGACCGCAAATGACCTGAACTGTGGCCAGGGGAAAAATTACAAAGATGTTTTCGTGTTAATATTGGGCTGGCCGCTTGGTCACCCCTGCTGATTGGCAGAGCTCCACTGACACCTCTACTGTTTGGCTCCTCCCCGAAAACATCCTTTGAAGGATGGTGGCTAAACTTAAATGAGATAGTGTTGGTTTTACCATGTTTTACTTTTTTTTTTTCAATGTTCACTAGATTAGGCATGAAGTGAATTCATCTCACAAGTCTAGAGGTTAAAACCAGGCATTTGTCAGTTTTGATTAAAAACTCTCTAGATTAATGATATTCTGCGTATATTTTATATATCGTTGCCATTCTTTGATTTGTTATCGTGATTTCTCTATTGTATTCAGAAAATATGTAAATCAGACAAAAATAAACTATTATCGTAACATAATGGTTAGTACCTCTAAAATATGGTTTCATTAATTATGTTTTAAATGCTAATTCCAGTGAAGAATATGATAACGAAGACATGAAAGACTCCCTATTTAAAATCTGATAGCCAGGGAGAAGCAAATTATTTCAAATATTTGATATTTAAATTATTTTCAAATGAACAGAGACATGAGTATAGCAGAAGCGAGTAGTTTCCCCTAGTGATCCTCCAGGCTCCTTTGTTTCCTTGGTGTGTCTCCAGCTCATTAATGTTCTAAGCATGTGAGAGAACCAGACCATATTCTGTAACCCATAGCTGGGTGACACCTCAGGCTCAACAGACACATATAGAGTACACACGCACATGCATTCAAACACACACACACACACACACACACAAAAGTCCCTGTGCTGTTTTAAGTCCACCGGCTCTTTCAGGAAGTGATGGCCGCCGAGCTGTTCTGATTAAAATGACAATAGTCTAATTAACTCGACCTCTGTGTCAGTGCACTAAAACGGCTGATGGCCCGCCAGTTCCTGTTTGAAAACGCTTTGTCTCCTCATCGTCAAAAAAAAAAAAAAAGAAAAGAAAAAAAAATTACTTTTTTCCCCAGCAAAATGCCTCAACCCCATTTGATGAGATTTGCTAATGGCAATTATTTTTCATAAGCTAATTAAATCTAGGCAAAGTTTTCTGTTCTTTTCCCTTCCCCAATAGAAATCCCCCTGTACAATCCGCCAGGGATTTGTCATTTGGGGTATAGTATCACAAGCATCTTCAAGCAATATTAGACATTTACTTTATGTACATCTATAAAGTGTTCTTTTTGGTCTTAAGTTCAAATTCGTTGAAAACATTTTCAGTCATTGTTTTCCCACCACCTCAGTTCAACTTGTTGTGTTTCCCTGTACCTTGGCACCCTCTGGTCAAAAGGTCAAATAGACTGGAAAAGGCAAAATATGACGCACTCAAGCTAGCTAATCCGTTTAGTGGCCGAAGTCTTTAAACAGCTTCAACTAGTATTGCTAGTGCCTGAGTGATTTTTTTTTTTTTTTTTTTTTTTGGGGGGCATTATTTGATGGTCTCATCTGAAGTGTAGAGGAGAGAGGAAAAAAGAACAACAACATAAAAAAAAAACCTTTAATGACTGAAGAAGAAACTGGTTTTTGTTCTATTATCCTTCTGTTGGTGATTAAGGTCTATAGGGAGATAATTACGCTTTAGTCTGGAGTTAATGAAACGAAAACTTGTCTTTTCTTGTGAAAAGGAAGGGCAGATCTTTTGTACTACTATCTGCAGTCATCTCCCATCCTTGACAAAGCACCCAGAGAATTGGTTTTGTTTTAAGGTTGCTGCCTCCTCCGTTGTCTGTCAGTCTGTGGCTGATATGAGTGATCTGTGAATGAAGCCAGAGTCAGTGAGGTCTTGCCGCTGCTGCACTGTTGCTTCTGCCCGTTTGAGAATGTCAGGACGCCAGAAAGCATCAAATGAAAACATCACAACAGGTCACAGGGGATATGTGCTAATTTGAATAAAAGGAGCAAAAAAAAAAAGTCTTCATTCTAACTAGTACATGTTGTAGTGCTGTACAGCACTCAGCTTACAGCACACGAGCATGTGTTTGCCATCAAATGACCCTGCTTTGTTAAACATAAAAGAAACGCACAGATTTGAATTTATCACACAGAAACACAGGGGCCATATGTGTCATATGACTTCAGACGTCCCCCCTTTGAACACATGGAGGTGTTGGCCATTGTGTGGTATGCCAAAGCCACCACGGCACAAGTGGTGGCCAGAGAGCACATATTAAACTGTCCTTGTGGAAGTTCACATCTGGTGTGTGGAGATGTGTGTGTGTGTGTGTGTGTGTGTGTGTTTGTAAATGTGGGGCAGCCGCCCCCCCCCCCACACACACACCCTCCCAAATGCCCTTCCAACATCACTCTCACATTTCATCATCTGTTCTCCAGCGCCAGGGTGCTCCGGCACAAGTTGGCCGCTCTGGATCCATCTGTTGTTATTATTTTCCACTGATAATTGGCTTGAACAATGGAATGTCTGTGTCCCCCTTGCCTTTGAAACCCTACACCCTGTTTATTTTTTAGAGGTCTCATTTCTGCTCTCTTTCTCTCCCCCTCTCACCCCTCAATTTCTCTTTCTCCTCCCTTCACCTAGTGTCACCTCACCCCTATAGTGTCCCCCGCCTCTCCCTCTTACTTTCACATGATCCATTTGAGAGAGTTTCACACGAAAATGACATCTTTGACTGGCCACATCAGCGTGTGTCTCTCAGCATCTGCAGTTGCTCTCCAGATTTTCTGCCGAGACTCCATTCCCTCCCTGCCCTCCATTCTACCTTTTTTTTTTTTTTTCTTTTTTCTCAATAACTCCTGACAGCCTGGCAGTTTCCTGCATCACTTTGCTCCAACACTCCTTGCTTTTGCATTCCTTCTAAATAAAAATAAATACATAAATAAAATTAAGACAGAGACAGATAGATGATGAGAATAAGAGGGAAAGAGGACGGGGGACATTGGAGACAAATAAAACACATGAACAGTGGATGTTGGTAAGTAAATCACTTTTTCCTGCTGATTAAAATCCAGCTTTTATTTTCTGTCATTTTCAACAGAAGCTGTGTGAATGAGAAGCATATATTAAGATGAATAAAGGTGTAGTTTTTCACCCAAAACAATTTAATGAAAAGCCACACTAAAAAATGACCTTAAATTAATTAAAATTGATATTTTAGGATTTAATTAGTGGTTTAAGTTGTAATTAAACAGTTTCTTACGGAAGTCTTCAGGTTACAATGATGTTTTTTTTTTTACATATTCAATAGGTAGATTGAATTTTATTAACCATCTGACAAAGTAATTAACAAGGTTACTTTAAATGGAGATTACTAATGTAGCGTCTCTGAGACAGGAAGACAATCGCAGCAGAAACAACACATCTTCTATTTGATGTATTAAAGTGCACCTTCCTCCAACTTCTGTCTAATCTCCTGCTCTCGTCATTAAGGACATTTCGGAGGATTGAGAGAGTCTTTTCTATTTTTTCCTTCCTTTTGTTCTGCCTTGTGTGACCGTGCTGATGTTCATTTGTTCTGCCTGCTCTTGTCTAATTAAAAGAGGCCAGGACAGGTAGGGCTCTCAGCAGGCATCTGCTCTGTGCCCGTTCTTCATTTGCTGAGTGTTTGTGTTTATGCCAAGGGGCCTCTTCCTGCATATTTAATCTAGAGCAAGGCACCAGCTTTTTTTGTGTTTAGACCACATACCTTCAGTCCCTCTCAACACTACAGTCTGGACTTTAGTTCTATCTCTCTCTCTCACTATCTGTCTCTCACTCTCTTGCTCTCTCTCTCTCTCTCTCTCTCTCACTGTCCCTCTCCCTCTCTCATACATACACACACACACACATAAATGCCAACACTTGACTACCACACACTACTTCAACTACTCCATACCTGCTACTTTCACTGGCAGCTTTCTCTTCTCCAGAAGTGGATTTCAAAACACGTAGTGCTTGGAGGGAATCTGCATCAATACACAGTCTCATGAACATGATGAAATTCTGTTTAACTGTTCATGGGTAAGTCTGTAAAGATTTAATTGTGTTTCCACACTTTTCCTCTTCTTTTTACTCCTCCTCTTCTGGCCTTTTATGGGACATTGGTGAACATGTGTGCTCATCCATGCTCATGTGCGAGTAGGTGTGTTTTCTAAGTGACAGAGTCCTAGTTGAGGCTGTAGACAGCAGCAGGTTTCAGTTTAAGGGCAGATAAACACTTCCTGGTGTAATATAGAATTTTTTTCAAGCAAACATTGCAAAAACAATATTTGCACATCTTTTCTTTAACTTACTATATATATTTACGTCTCGGACTGTTAAGTAAACAAACCAAACTCTTTGTCGTAGATTAGGGGAAATTCAGCATCATGCATTTTTCTTCTGGAAATTAGTATGCTGTTAATTAAAAAAGTAAGTGAAAGACTCACTGACAATGAGAATAATTGATAGTTACAGTGTTTGTCATGAGCCCGTGGAGGCGGTAATTTCACATCTAAATGCATTTATCAGAGGAATTATAGGTATAGCTTCTTCATGCAGTGCGTCTGAATGACTGATAAGAGAGAATATGAAGTACAAAGTTGTCAAAAAAGAAACCCTATTCATTTTATGTCTGTATGTGTTTTGAATGCATTTGAATTGCAGTGAGATCATGAGAATGAAGAACACGGAAGATAAGAACAGAAACGCTGAAGTATAGTTTCACCTGAATAATGGAGGAATGTGTTCCGTGAGTTAAAAATTCACTAATGATCGGAAAATATCATGCAGCTGTGATCTTATTTTTGTTCCTTTAGTGTGGGTGTGCATGCAGTGCTGTTGAAGCGTGCATGTGCATGGGTGCCTGTGTACATGTGAAAGAGCATTTATACGCCCAACTTTAAGTGCAAAACGCTTGGAGGTGATCGCAAGTGGTAACCCTGCGTTGATGCGTTAAGGTATTAGTTCCTCCCCTCACTCATTGCCTCTCATTCTCTCTTTGTCTTTGTCAGGGGAAATGGAATCTGCAGCTTATTGATATTAATAGAGCATAGGATCTGTGGTCAGTGAGAAGCTGGGATCAGGGCAATAGTGGAAACCCGATATAGCTGAGTAGAAGTGTTAGGGATTGCTTATAAAAATAGGATTGCATTGTGTTGGTCATGTTGTACTGAGCATGCATGATCAGGACTGAACTGTCTAACCAATGACATGTGCCGAGGGTTTTATGCTGCATGGATCTCTCAGTACAGCTCTCTGATGTCTTACTCACAGACCAATGGGTAGGACAGTTGGGTATCCACTTGATATTACTTCCTTGTGTTCAATGAGCTCATTTAAATAGTGCAAAGAAATGCATGGCCTTGTTTGTTTTGGTTTAGGTGTGATATTCCACTTTGTTTTTGTTCTTAGCTCAGCAAAATGTGAGGGACGGTCCAAAGAATCAGACAGGCCTGACATTCAGCAGCCTGCGCTGTTGCGTTTTAAGATGAGGAGGAAAAAAAGAGAATCTGAAAAAAGGGCTCAGAATAAGGTCTGGCTGGATTGAGGTAGAGTTTAATTGCTGGGTTTTGAGTCTGTTTGCATGTCAGAAAATGCTGTTGTTTACAGTCAGTGTGGGTGTTACAATATAAAGCCAGGATCCTGCCAATCACATCAAAAACACAATGCTTGTTTTTTCACTTTTTGAAATGCTTACTTTTTGGTCTTTACAAGACCTAGTTGTGTTTTTCATTTAATCAGTCCTTCTTAATAAAACCCCAGAAGAAGAAAAGGAGCAAAATAGTGTGCAGTCAGCCCTTTTAACATATCAGGTCATACAGCAAGCAGCTGCGTTTGTTGAAAAGTGAGTCATGCTTTAGATTTTCCTGTGTTTCAGAGCACAGACAGTGACTTGGAAAGTCTCCTGCACACACCCTAAAAACAAACATCAGTGACCCTGTGTATAGATATCACTGACTCGCAACTAAATTTCCCCTCCACCCTCTTCTTATTTACACATTGCTCTTAACACAGATCCATCAGCCTGAAGAAATGTTGAACCCGTGTCACTTCTTTTTTATTGTTTCATTCAAATACAGTACACCGCTAGGCCTTAGCATGATAAAGAGCTACTGTAGATTTATTCAGATGCTGATACTAAGTGATCGAAACATCCTGGATAGGCTGTAAAGAAGCGAAAGACAACTCTGGCAGCCTTCTATTGACAACCATGGAGTTGAGCATTAATTAATATGGTAATGATGTGTGAAGGTTCATTAACGGGCTGCCACAGAAGTAGCCACAGATACAGTATTAAGCGTGCTTAGAGTAATTAATGGAATAACTTTACTTAGTGGTAAATATTCATGGACCCTCATCTTTTTGTCTGCACACTGTGAAGAGAGAGGAGAGCCTGTCCATTAGAGGAGCTGAAGAGCTGTCCACAGTGAATGCAGGCCTTTTGTTGGGATTGGGTGCATTTTAGTGGAGGGGTATTAATTCATATTTTGAACATGCTATCTTACAACAAAGCCAAAGGCACTGATAACATACCTGGGACTAGAGAGCATATTGTGAAGCCGTGACCTCTTCAC
The DNA here is from genome assembly GCF_900963305.1 of Echeneis naucrates. Classification (NCBI taxonomy): domain Eukaryota; kingdom Metazoa; phylum Chordata; class Actinopteri; order Carangiformes; family Echeneidae; genus Echeneis; species Echeneis naucrates. The sequence continues at coordinate 21,236,262 of NC_042515.1, read as the reverse complement.
AAATAGGGAAGTCCACTTCACAGGTTTGTGGACAGAATAACACGAGTCTTTTTCATGCTCAGATGCAACCATAGCCATTCATTATCATAGCAGAAAACCCTTCTGGTTATCCATTCCCTCTGAAAATATGGTGTTTTCATGCACCCCACCCCCCAATCCTACCACTACAATGAACACTGTGGTATTTGCATAGAGAATGTAAAACATTTATTTGGATCCTCTGCTTCTCTAAAAGTATCAGGCTAAGGGATGTGTCATCTTTCTTCTAACCAAAATTTGATATTTCTTTTTCAAAACTCTATATTGTTCTATTTTACACTTTGTTTAACACAATACTCCTACAACAATTTCTCAAGGCTTCACAAGAAAACCTTGCAAAATCCACCTTAGTTTCCTTTGTCTTTTAAAATTGTTGCATTTTGATTCATATTCTCAGATCAGGCCTCTTACTGAGCATGCACATAACCCACCTAGGTGGGTAATTATCTCAACCAGGAGTTGTTCTATTCCCTAAAATCTCAATGTGGGAGTGTGTGATGGGCTCAGTTTTCCCAACCGGGCGAAGCAGCATGTGCTTGTTTATCCTCACCCTACGTTCTCCGCACCCCCACTGTTCTAAATGGCAATATTACAGCCTTGTGCTGTTTGAAATGGAGACAATTATCTGTTTAGGTATTACAAGGTGGGCATTATATTACAAGGAGAAAAGGCATACAGCTGCTATCAGGATCCCGTTGTTGCCTTTTCTCTCCAATACAAATGTTCCATCATTAAAATGATGGAACATTTATCTAAATGGATGTTATGCATTGGGTAAACTCATTTGGCTCCCGGGGCTCTTTCAGGTGATGGGAATTAATGATGTTTAGTAGTTTGAAACTGAAAATATCTGTCATTTGTCACCGCTCGCCATTGATTTACGATTCCATTGATGATATGTTAATTGAAGTGTAATGAATCACAATAATAGGGTAGTTGTGTGAGAATGGTCCATTTTCGATGATTGTTCAACCCTCAGTAGAGTTCAGAGCAAGCTGCATGTTGACTCCCATTTTCAACAAGGGCATTTAACACATAATTAATGCCGAAACTGGGCAAGTTGGATCGGCCTGTTTTTATCTATGCTCAGTCTGCTTTAGATAAACACTTGCACAAATGCCTGGCCGCAGTTTTGACTGCCAAATGTAAACGGCAAAAAAGAACAGTGGGAGAGAGAGTTGGAGCTTTTTCCCCCTCTTTTCATATTTGGATATGCTTTAATGCTTTTATTCAAATGCACCTGAGATATTGCCCCACAGTCACTTCTCAGTTTACCATAAAAATAAGATTTTGTTTCCGTTTCTCCCTCTTTTTCAGCTTTCCTTGCCTGGGTTGAATGCTCAGTTGGGAAAGCTGTGTGCATGCAGATCAGAGCTGCCCATGGGGAGTGGAGTCAGGGCAGAGTCGTTACAGGTACAGGGTGTTCACCACCAGGGGGGCAAAGAAGGGCATCTGCTTGTCAGCAATACGAAAATGTTTTGTCTTGCAAATAAACCATGCACTCCCATCAGACTGCACCATTGTTCATTTTTTATCATGAGTGGGTGTAGTTGTAGTTAGACGGATGGAAATGCAAGGATGGGTCGAACAGTGACAATAGTTGGCTGCGGGAGGATGAGCGAGAGGTGCCTTTTGTCTGAGCTAAAATGGTGGATGAACATCTATAGTGGCCAGGGAGATGCAGTGACTAGTACAGCCGCTCAAAAACAGAAGAAAGTAAACAGCCCAAAAATGCAGAGGATTGATTTCTCAGAACACGTATACAGTTGTTTGTGCATGTTATCAATTCAAATCGATAGCAACGGGTGGTTGAGTTGTTATTGGAAGCTTTTAGTTTACACTCATGTACGCTTTGTCTCTCTTTGTGTAAATTGGCTTGTGGGTACTGATGACAACCGTTATGCTCTGCAGCAGTAATTATTTCATAACCATAAATAATTCCTCATCTTGTGTCTACAGGGCGAGGAGGCTGTTTTACCACCGCTGGAACTGAAGATTGCTTTAAATAAGCAAGTCCTTGTAGAAGGTAAACACACAATCATTCACCAGACTCAAGCCCCTGCATGTGTGTGAAGTTGTATTGAATTGGCTCAATAATTAACTGAATGTAGTGCAGTTATCGTGTTTATGTACAGCATTTTGTGAGTGTATGTGCAGGGCAGGAGGTTGGAAGAGCTTAGTAGTTGGATTGTGGGGATAAGAGGGTGGGTGTACATGTGCTGGGCAGGTGCACGCTGTCAGTGGTCTGTGAAGCTGTCCCCTTAAGACAAGCATGTTGGAAAAAGATGGTTATGAGTTAAGGAGTTGGTTGTGTAACTTGTTGCAAGTAAGGAAATTTGGAAGTAGCTATGTGTTTGTACATGTTGACATTTGTCAGGAAAAACTAAAATATTTTAATGCCATGTTTACCAAACAAGAGAGAGGCAGGTTTTATTACACATTCTAGTTTTGTTGTCGTTGGCATCTGATTCGTTCTGGTTGATATCTCATGTTTGCTTCTCACACCCATCTCACTATCTGAGAAGGTTTGTGGGCCCCCAGGATGTGAACTTTTGGCTGTAGCAATCTGGTGAGGCAGACCGGAGTGTGTGTGTGCATGCACGCGTGAGGTGTGACACTTTGGGATCTCAGGGCTTCCGAAGAGAAAGGTCTGTTTTCTGTCTCTGACATCATCGTCCTCTCTTTCTCTCATTTCCTTTTTACTATCATTATCATTTCTTTATCTCCTGAGCAGTAGGTGGGACATGGGCATGTAATACAACAAATAAAACCTTCACATTTCAGCTGTGGCTTGTTAAGATTGAAGCTATTACAGAACAGCACTTCTCCAAGCAAGACAATGATGTGGCATCTTACCCAGAATCAACTAGTCTTAAAATTTAGGATTACAAATAAAGATTGAACTTATTTAAGGATCAGTGAATTTATATGACAACATGTACTGCCGATGGACTGATGCACTATAGTACATATTAGTAAAATGAGGTAGGAATAATTTCCATGGACTTAATTTCCATAACCGTTTGCCAATATCTGATATTTTGACTTCAACTTAACAGCTGAACCAAAATGTTTTATGACATGAAAATAGGAAAGTGCCAACAAGGGTTGTTTCTCAAAGCAACATTTAAAGGAAAAAAAAGAAAGGGATCCTTCATTCAAACCATAAGTGGCTTTTCAAGTTTATTATGGAGCAACTGTGTGTTAGAAAGGTAATAAATCCAACTACATCCTAGTGTCAACTCCTGCAGTTTTTTTCTTCATAGAGTCTGGAAACAGTAGCTGGAAATGTCACCATCACAGCAAGACTAGTTACAGTTCTCTCCAGTGTGAGTTAGTCCATTGAACGGCCTGTACACCTCTGGTTCAGACGGTCACCCCCACATTTGGGAAACAGACTTGGAGAAGATTGAAGTGCAGTATCTGTGTTGCTGCTGTTTATCATGAGTGCACTCTCTGCATAGTCAGGTCTGCTCCAAGCCCTCCAGCCCCCTGGAAAAGTGGCAAAATCAGCCTAATTATTGACAGTTTCAAATGTGATTTTGATTGCATCACTAATGCAGAAATCCCCGTGGTAGCTTATGGGATTAGTCTGTCTTGGTGTTTAAAGCCCTTTTCAAGTGCAATTGAGTCAAATATAGCGTGTAATGGCACACATAGACAAACTGCCCCTTATATAGTTGTTGTCAATTGTATACAAATAAAAATTTTAAATGTAGAAAGTCATAAGGCAGTCTGACAGAAAAATGTAACATAGATAATACACTTAACTTCATATGGGTCTAACTGTGTGATAGGGCTGTCTGTTATTTATTCAGACTTGATGACATCTAACTTCCCTGACCAGAACCTTAGATTTCCAAAACGTCTTTCTCTTTTTTTTTTTTTTTGTTCATCATGCTGAATTTGATTTGAATTTTCATGAATTAATGTAAGGGGGAGAGCACATCATGTGGATGACTCAGTTTCTTCTAACTCTCTTTGCTCTAAATTCTGTGGTTTATATTGCCCTAGTTTCAGTTGTTGAGGTTGTTTTGTTTCGTCCAGTTTTTATGGAAGCGTTAAGAATAAACAAGTGGATTCATGAGTTGGACCCATAGAAAGGTCATGTGCAGATTTATGCTGGGATGAAAATAGGGAATCTAATAGTTCCCTTGACTGCATTTATTGCTTACTAAAAAAAAGTAATTTCTTTATATCAGCATCAAGCTGAAAATTGCCATGTATTAGTATTAGGCTTGGTAAGCTTCTAATTCTGTGGCATTTACAGCCGGCTGTGTTTCCATGCATTTATAACACTTTGATTCTTAAGAGCTCCTTTAATCGCGTATGCCTAGCTTGGAACATAATAAACAACTCGCTGTAGCGAAAGTGCCACATGGGGGAGATTTCTAGCAGGAAAGTTTAACGCTTCTGTCACTGGCAGTTGTGTTGCTGTGTTTTTCATGCACTGCAAGTACCGTAATCTACTCTCTGAGCTTGGCTGCTGTAGTTAAAAACAGTGACAGGCAGAATAAATGCAAGGCAGCGTGAAAATGAAAAATTATCGCGCCTACAAAGACGTCACAAAGGAGGCCGAGGCAGGGACCTAAAGCGGTGGTGTGCTTGTGTCTTTTCCTGTTGATTGAGATCACAGGATGTGTCAGTGGCTCCTAAACACCCTCACCTGGCTACTGTCTTCTCTCCCTATCTGATGCTGTGCTCCTGTGGCCACATCAGCTGCTATCAGAGCACACTGGCAGATTGCCTGCCTCTATTGTCTTTTTTAAACAGGCTGCACTGTTAAATATATGCCTTACTCTGAATACAGTTGCCACACAACAGAGCAACATTGCCATTCACTCCAGCATCTCCTTCTCCCTTCAAGTGAATTATCTTGTGTTGAGGTGAAAGGGATCACACTGATAGATTATCACTGATCTGTTATCCTGAAGCTATTTAAAATATCTTTTTTTGGGGGAAAAATGTACGTGGCAAACTTCAATCTATTTTTCTATCAGCATCAAACAGACGTGTCTTCTCTTTGTGTGGGACCTGCTGACGGATGTATAAACGCTGGTCTGCAGAGAGAGCAAGGAACTATGATAATGTCAGCCTGCTACCAGGTGCACATGGTTTACGTGACACAGATTGACTGAGGTGACAGAAGTAAGCAAACTCCATCGCTGATGAGTTGTCTTACAGCAAGATGAAAAGAAAATGACAAAAGTAAGAAAAACTGTCAAAGCTCTTTTTTTTCCTTTGGCCTTGTGTGTCTGCTTCAGAGAAAATCAAACAGAGTTAATAACTTTTTTGGCACCTATAACAACTTCTGTCTGACCACAAAACAAAGTACCATACCATATAATAACTACACTAAACATAAGGTAACCTATGGATATATGGCCCCTGTCCAGCCAAACACATCTCTCTCTCTCTCTCTCTCTCTCTCACTCTCTCAAAATATATATATAGATATATATACACACACAGCTTTTCTTATTGTTTGTTCGCTGACTAGTAGAGGTCTATGACTATGTAGGGAAATTCTAAATGAAGTTCCTACAAGCCACAGTAATTTCTTTTTGGTATAGTTTTGACTGTGTTGCAATGATTTGATGTCATGGTAAATATCACTTTGGCAGTCTCTGTTCTCTCCGTTTATTTTAGAAAACAAATCCCTTTTAGGGATAAAGCACCTGGTGGGGCTACTTAATGGAATGGCTTCAGCCCTACGCAAATAAACAGCTTGCATTTTTGGTGTGAGATTAGGAATGAGGCAGAAAGGCAGGGAGACAGAGAGAGGTGGGTAAACAAAAACCCCCAAAAAAACTAAGAAAGCCAACACAGAGAGGAAAGTGGAGATGCATGTCCACTTCTTCACACTGAAGTCAACTGTATGAATTTCACCTCTATAGAAAAGCGTGAAAACATTGGAACATTGTAAGACTTTTTTTGCACCTTCAGACTGAGGTAGACCTCTTTTAGAAAAGTGGACTAGAGAGTCAGTTATGGCTTTGTATGGGGCCTGTAAAGTGTCTTTGTTTACTTCACTTGTAGATACACATACCTGAACCACAGATAGTGTGGTAACCAGAGCCAAAGAAAAGGGGAGTGAACAGGATGGAGGACAAGTGACGAGTGAAAACTAAGCGGAGGGAGGGGTGCATTTTCTTTATAATAGCTCAACATGCTTTTTAATTAGTAGGAAATGGAGACACTGTCCTCCTTTAAGAGTCTGTAGCTAATCTGTGTAAGCAGCAGGTTACACGCCATTCTTATGCATTATTGTTGGGAAAGTTTATGATAGGAGCAAAACGCAGGAAATAGTATATGGACACTTAAAGTTGGAGGACTTGTTAGACAGAGGCAATTTTTGGATAGTACACATTAAATGCTGCTATCTTTATTGGATTCAACCACAAGATGACCCACAGCTCTGATTTGCATCATGTGTTCCCACACATTTTCTGGTTCTACTTTTTTCTTGGAGCATCGTTAGCATCCACTCTGGCATCACACTCCACATCACTGCTTGTAAGAGCAAACTCAAATGTGGCTGTTGAATATAGTGTTAAAGTCTTTATGGCATTGAAAGACTCCATTGAATGATAGCTCGAAGAAATAAATGTGATTTAGTGTTAATAATTCAATATAGATACTGTAAAATGCATTGATTATATGCAGTCTGTTGTGTAATGGTGTAAGTAGTTCACTGATGTTGAACTTGTTAGGTCAGTCCTGTGGTTTTGGTGATTCCACTGGTGATTTTTCATTGAAATGCTATTTTGAATAACCATTACAGTTAAGTGTTTGAAATGCAGCATGCTAACTTCCTGTTGTGTTTAGAGAATGTTCAACTCTCCTGTGCTGAGAATTTAGCATGCCTTTTCAGAAGTAAAACGGACGGGAAACACGCATACTTTTTGCAGATTTATACAAAAATAGGCATCAAAAATCTGAAGTGATACCAGCGCCACATTTTGTCCTGTCCTGCTCTCATAATCATTTCCTTTGAGGTTGAATGTAGCCAAACACAATGTTTAGATGCACTCATTGGCACGTTTTACAGTTTCATATTGTCAGACAATTGCATTGATGATGATTAATTTTAATAGCTCCCACTGTACGTCCAATGTCAGTGACAGATGGTGGATCAGTGTGGGGGAAAAGGCCAAACTGCAGAGGAAAATATGTGTTTCCAGACTGAGCTGTGATAGTGTGGACATGGCTGGCTAGGGACTGAGAAACTAAGAGGGGCTTTGTGCTGAAATATGGGGTTATTTATGTAATCACATGAAGGTGAAAGCATTTTAAAACTGATATCTATTTACAGTTTTTCTCTTTTTTGCCCTGGTTTTAGCCTTGGCTCCTGTGTTGTTTTCATAAACAAAGCCTCTCTGGCTGGCTAGAAAAAAACACAGGGCTGCTCAGTACACTGAAAACAGGAATGACAAACACCATTAGCTGAAAAATTTCCATCTCATTGCAACTATGTTATTGTTTACTTTACCATATACCTCCTAATATGGTTACCTCCCTGTCAAAGCGGGCCGGAGCAGAGCCGAGGGGCCCTCGCAGGGAGACGCTTTCAGCTGCCACTTAGACAATAAGAAACAAATGTCACAGCTCGGCAAAATAGCCAAGCTTTCTCAGTCTTACAGCACTTGGCCCTCCATGCCGCTTGGCTCAGGCTCCCGTGTGATATTTATCTACTCGGCACTGTTAGATGCCCTCACAATATACCCCCACCTCTCTGCCTCTCTTCTTCCCTTCTCTTCTTGTCTTCTTTCTGTCGTTCTTTATTTGTCTCTATCGCTCCATCGATCTCTGTCCCTGTCTTGGTGTTAGCTATGTATAGGCTGACGGATGGGCCTCTGTTTGCTGTGTTAAGTTATTTATCAGGGGGTGGGGGTGACATGTTTGGAGTGGCTGTTGTCCTCCTCCCTGTGGCTGAGCAGAGGCCAGTTCAGCTGCGGGTCACGCCCTGGCCTGAAGTTGACGCTGCATTTAAACTGGAATCATCTTGGCAATGCTTGGAAAGACTTTATGATACTTGGATGAAATCATCTCACCAGAAAACACTGGGACACTGGAGAGGAGAAGCAGCACTCAGGAGGCCATGTCGTTTTTGTTTATGTTTTTGTTTTGTTTCTTTAATTCAGTCGTGCTGAAGTTACATTCTTTTCAACTTAAATTTGAATAAAGCAGTGATTTCAAACTGTTAAGACCTTGAAAGATTTGCAAGAAAACTAGCAGAACTTCATCGTTTGTCATGAGCAAATCCAGGTAAAATGTCATCAAAATCCTTAAACTGGACATTTCTCAAATCTGAGACTATTCTCCATGGATTTTCAGTATATAGGCTTTTAGGCATTGGGGTCAGGCAACCTCACCGCAGGTTAGTCTAGCAGCAGGTGGAAATAAGGTTCTTTCAGATGCATGGGCTTTCCTTTTTCCCAGTTGGTGGAGGATGATGGCAGCCTCACCTCAATCCTAAAATCCTCACGTTTATGATATTTGCCCAGTATTATCTCTGCCTGTGGATGAATAGGAGGACAGAGCATGAGGAATGTAGAAGGTCAGACTTCGTGATTTACACAGTACAGAGCCAGAGAATCCTTGGGAAAATACTTGGGCCGGGATCAAACAGATGTCATGTGATATGTTCTTAACACTGACCTTTACATCAATGCATTTTACTGCTCCCCTCATGCACAATAATGCACTTAATGTAAAACAATATGTAGTTTAACATTTTTAAAATAAATGCAGCTCAAAGAAAACAATATTTTTAGGCTGTATACAGAGAGAACTGATGATCATTTCTTTCAATGCTACAGACCCAGTGAATAAGTTTTGAGGTTAATTAAAGATGTGGGGACAGAATGTCACTATGCTGAATGTGCACCGACATTCATAATAAAATCAGCCCTTCTTTCTGAATTCCTGTTAAAAATGAGAGATCTCTGGCTCTCATGGGATTGGCAAAATGCCACCAACTAAGCACATGGAGACAGTCACAGTAACTTTGGTACCTGTGGAAAGGGAAATGCACGGAGGATGTCAAATCATTAGCTATTAAGCCACATTTTCAGCCAGTGATGATTGCTTTGGATAAACATCTTTTTGCACATTTAGTTCAGATTAGCATGGAGATTTCTCGTGCTGAACTATGATTTCCACTCCATTGCCGTTATATTTTGTCAGTGATCCAATGGTACTGACCTTTTGTTTATTTTTCTCCTCATCTGAAGGGAAAGGCTTTACCCTTTTTGACGTTAATTTGTGAAAAGCTCGCTTACTGAATTCAAGGTCAGTTTCTGAGAAGGGCAGCGGGTTTTCTTGTAAACATATTTACAGCCAAAGATGTGTAAACACTCTAAATGTATACAGGTGCAGCATGGGTGCCCCCTTTTTTTTTTTCTCCTCTTTGTTTTTTTTTTTTTTTTTCTCCCCATCGACCTTTCCCCTGTGACACGGACATACGGGCTGTTTCATATGTGTTTATTTCTGGAAGCACTTTAAAGTAATGTGTGCACCAAAAAAAGGGAACAAAATAAAAAGAGTACTCTTAGAAAGCATAATGATGTGCCCACTCACAATATAAAGCAGAGAGGGGCGAGAAGGAGAGGCAGATAGGAAGGCAAACGCAGGACTAGTGGGGGTATTAAATATGAATTAATGGAATGTTGCTCAGGCACATCTCTGGGTGTAGTCTAGTGTTGAAAAATAAAATTTATGTTGCCTGCTACTAGCCGTGAAGGTGCATTTGGACTTAGTATCCTTTAATTAGAAGTGAGATATTAGCATTTCATAGGGCTTTATGCTGGGTGAGGGGATCGGCCGGCCACCGTGCCTTCATTAGCCAGCTTCTCTGTGTAATGAGTGCCGTCATTAGCTGATGGAGTGGATTTGCCCTCGCTCTACCTTGAAAGGCACATCTTTTACATACTTGCAAGAAATAAGGCCTTTTAATGGATTTCTTAATGAATAAAATAAGATGCCACTTCTTTAAAATTTGACAAGTGCATTTCTGATAATATACACTACTGACTGCTGCGTTTTTCTTCTTGTTAATTATTAGCAAAGGGAAAAACAGAGTGACACTGGTAATAATGGTTGAAAAGTAGAAAATAAAGGCAGTCATGCGCCTCTGTGGAGAAATCTATAGCTGAGGTTTTGCAAAAGAACAAAAAAGTCAGTTATAAATTCTGAACTGTATCAATAATATGTGGATGATAAAAGTGCAAGATCAAAAGGATTGACTTTGCTTTGTATGCACATGACATGAAGTGTGTGTGATCGCTGTCAGAGATCTGAGGAAGTGCTCTCTGTTAAAACTCGCCATGTTTATCAGGGGAAAAAGGCAGGACAGCTATTGGATAAACCTGACTGAAAATTATATGTGCGTCTGTGCACATTCAACAACAGTCAAGACAGTCGGAGTCGGAGGTGTTTTTATGTGATATGGAAGTCTCCCTAAGCCTTCAGCTGCGGCTTCATTCTCAAAATCAGCCGTGAAGTGATTAGTATTTTATTGATGAGCTCCTGAAGTGGCAAGTGTGGGAAATTGGATCTTTGATCTCCTGGAGTTTTGGAAATATATCCTGAGTGTTTGGAGCTCTCCAGGTAAAACACCCCCATCCTACCAACATCACTGCAATACACACACATGTGACACACACGCACGCGCACAAAAGCACACACATAGAAAGACATGTCATTTGGGAGGGATATTCCTCCCCTTCTCCAAAACACATATTTGTTTTGGATGTTTTCACTGAGAGTCTACATGGTGATTACAGATGTTCATTAACAAAATTGGGTATTTGTTTTAAACTTTAACCAATCACTTTGATATGCTAATTACAGTGTAATTTAATTTGAGCCCTGTAATGATGATGCTGTTATTATGGACATAAATGATGCAGTTAAGCTGAGAGTAATCTCATTTGCATACTGTACATGCCAGTAAATTAAGCCCTTTCCTGCGTTGCTTCAGCTTTAATTTTCCACTCCTTTTCACACAGCATCCCTCAGCCCCTGTGCCTAATAGCAGGCCAGTTTGTTTGATGTGGAGAGCTGCTGCCTCACACTAAATCTAGTCACAATATGTAATACATAAAGGCTCTCATTATAACTCTAAGTGCTCTTTTAAGAACTTGGTATTAATAAGCTGGCAAGCTATTCGTGCTTTGTAGTGATACACAAAAACAGTTTTTCCCGCTCACCATAATCATCTTCAGCATTCCTTAATCTGCATCTGAGAAATAAAAACTATCATGGTTGTAATAACGATGTACCTGGGAATAGTTAGAGAGCCCCTCATCTTATTGTATATGTCCTCTATGTGTTGATCAGAGATATCTTCAAAGAGGTGATAGCATTTTGATATCCCTCCTTTGAAAAAGATGAAGGGTATTTGGATGTGTTTTTTAACTAAGATTTCTCCCCCCCCCCACCACCAAAACTAATTGAAAAATTGAAAAAATACAGCCTTATTGTATGTTTAGAGAAAATAATTTGGCTTCTTGTCTTTGTGCAAATGCTTTTTGATGTCTGTATAAAAGAGGCATGTTTCCGACAGAGGGACACGGCTGGCCTTGATAAAAGCTCCTGTGTCTTCATTAGAGAAGCTGCACCTCATGGTGTCTGATTGTGTGATGTTTGCTGTGAGAAGGTAAACATGTTTGTCATACAGGGGTGTATTTATGCTGATCAAACACATGTGATGGGCCTTGGTGAATGTTAAGGACTTTTGGCTCACTGTGGAGCTCTGTGATTTCACATGCTCACATAGGAATAAACTTATCCCGCCACTTCTCCCTCCCCTACTTACAGAGTCCAACTTACTTTTGCATTTTGAAGGTGGGTTAGGGAGGGTGGTTTATGGACTTTATGCTAACAGTACAATTGCCCTTCACTGAGAATGCTCCTCCATTTTGCCCCATAAAGAATATTATTTTTCTGCCAGCCAATTTTCTCTGTAAGTCTCTAATTGGCTACATAAATCTCGGCCGTTGAGGGTGAGAAATGTTGCAGTGTCACACAGTGTAATCTTCACCCTTATTTACCAATTCATTAAGATTCATTGATGCAGGATCGGTGAGAGGAAATGACAACATAAATCAGGCCTCCAACATAATGACCCTAATCAGTTGGGAATTGCAGAAAATGTCATGATGAACTATGTCCTTGTATTAGTGCCACTGTACATTGTCATTGTGCTGCTTTATGAGTGGGACGCATCTTCCTGACATGGGCTGTATTTAACAAAAAAAGAGTTGTTAAAACCTGATTCCATTAAATACGCAGAAATTCATGTATGGTCTTTTGGTATTTAGCCCTGCGCCCTTTATCTTCAGTTTAACTGCTTAATGGAAGGCGCAGGCTCCCTTCCTTTTTAACCCTCACCGTCCTCTCTCAGGGAAGCTGCAGCTTTTAAAATAATAACATGCTTCTTAGGCTTGAATGACCCCGGTATCACATACAAGGAGGAATTGCTCCCTTGCAGGCAGCAGGCAGGGGTCAGTGGGTAAGACCACTCCCATTGTCCTGATTATAGTGAATCAGGTGCCTTAATATCAGACCTATATCAGCAAATTTTCAGCAGTTAGTGAGCACTGACAGATGTAGGCAAGGTGCTATTAAAATAAAAGAGCCACTGCTTTACAGTGCCATTGTTTGTGTGTAAAGGTTAATGATTGTGTTAAGAGAATCAATAGCTTAACTTATTCTCTGTGTGAGTAACTCTAAATAAAACAAGTGGGAGACCTACACCTGCTGAGTGTTTTTGTCTGCAGAGAAACATTAAACAGTGCTAAGAATCATTAAAGTAGCGGGAGTAATGCCGGACCCAATGGTTTTTCTCCAGTTATCTCGCACAGTAACGGTGAGACAAATCACAATACATGCATCTACCAGACTTGATGACTTACTTAGCAGTAATTAGTTTGTCTGTTGACTGTGGTATACCACAGGTCTGTCTTGATAGTCTAAAAGAATTACAGAGCACCCCCCTCAAAAAAGAAAAAAAAATATGTTCGGCCAGATGTTGTCAGTTCACAGAGCAAGCATTTACTCTGGTAAGTGGATTTCTCCTCCGAAGACAGCAGTTCTAATAGTATTGTCCTCTCTTTGTGTAGGATCGCAATATTAATTAGACAAGTTCGTTAAGGCCAACCTTGGTTTTCCCATGCAAATGCTTCTGACACATTCCCTTTGCTTTCCCACTCCCAAAGGAATAGCTTTTACATGAATTCTAGTAAAAATGATTAAAAATATATGGCATGCTTTAAGTAATGTTAAAACAATAAGTGTTTTTGCAGCTCCCGAAGGATGCCTGTAGGTGGGAGATGTTGTTTTTTTTTTTTTCCCCCCCTCCCTCCATTGAATATGTCTCATCGACAGGTCTAATTGTTAAGATGAGCTTGAGGGACCAAGGCCTGCCTTTGTCCTGCGCTCTGAGCCTGTGGTCAGAAAAAGAAGCCCCCCTTGTCTCCTGGTGTCTGTCCTCTCAGTGCAGTGTTAATGGGCATGAGCCACATGTGAGTGAGATTATCAAAGTCAAATGAAGGAGAGTCACCAAGAAAATGTGTGGCGAACCACTCCTAAAAGAGGCTCCACATCCCAGAATTACTATTCCATTCATGTACAACCAGATTTAAACTCATTAGACTTCTCTATTTACTTAGTCTCTATCGGCCCTAGTTGTACTAAAAATACCGTGGCCTGCCTTACTTTGGCACATTCCGTCATTGTCTGTGCACAGCAGGCCTTTACACTGAGGTGCCTCTCAGATGGCTCCATGCAAAGGAGACAAACTGGTTTGTATATTTTCTGAAGTTATGCATGTACTCAACCTCTCCATTGGAATCTGCCTTCTAGTGTCCTCATTATTGATAATTTATTTGAGCATGTAAGGTGATAATAGTTTGATATTCATTTAATCATCATACTCACCACTGCCAGGATGTCGAGCTCCCTCCTCTCTACATGTGGCGTAGTAATAGGTTTGAAAGTAGATTTCACGCTTGTTACAATGTGTTATAAATATGTGTTTGGCACCCTTGCTTATATTTTATACTTTTCTAATGCAGGGAGTGTTTTTTTTTTTTTTTTTTTTAAAGGACCAGATGAAACCTGTAGTGAAAGTGAAGACAGACAACTATCAATTCTGGGTAGGAAAGCTGTAGTGGATGACAGCAGATGGCATGTTATTGTATTCATGAAAAATTCATTATCAAGGTGACATGCAGTTTGGAAGTCCCTCCACCGCAGCAGACACCTTGTCTTTGGTAATCACTACTTATTTTATTTTATTTTATTTATTTATTTATTTTTGACAAAAATGGTCCAATCATGATCAACATAAATCAAGTAATCAAACCTGTGCACTTTGATCTATGATAGAAAATATCTTGGTCTGTTCAGTTCCACTTAATTCCTCTTTTTTTTTTTTTTTTTTTTTTTTTCTCTTCCGTTATTTTCCACTCCCTACCCTGATGTTGCACACGCCAGCTCTTGGGGCCCTCAGCCATCCTTTGTTATTTCCACAAACCCAGTTACTGAATAATTGAATAAGGTAAATGTTTAACATGTTTTTACAAGTTCCTTGCCGAGGTGTTGTGAAGAGTCACAGTTTGCTGGGTCTGAAAGAAACACTTGGTTGCTCGACAATAGCATACGTCCATAGGAGAGCACCTCGCCCCATGGACCTCCCCCATTGCTTACCCCCACCGTCTCGCCCATCTTGTTCTCATTCATGGTGGCTCGCTAGTGGCTGCAAAACACCGACTTAATGCGTCTTCAAATGTCAGAAGAAGAATGACTTTTTGTTTATCTTGACTTCTGCTTTGCTGTTTATTCTAGGCAAAGCTGCATTTGCATCGACCTTGATTCCCTGAAGCCTGTGCCCTCCTCAACCACCAGCAGTCCTTCTCCCCTCCTCCCAGAACTTGTTTACACTCTGCCTGCCCCTAGTGTCACCTAGGAAATCGGCTGATCATTCCACCTGGTTAATATTAAATGGCTGCTGCAAGGAGATGTGTTTGTTCATAAACACAAACCCTCGCTCCTCCTGTTTACTCTAGCCACGGCAGCAATCACTTATTAAACAAACAGCTGCGTATGTTTGCCGGTGTGAGTGGTCTTCTTACAACCCGCACAAGGTCTGGAAAAAAGTTAGAGAACACTCCTGTGGAGAGACGTGGGGTTTGGAATGGTTTGCAATGTTTAGTTGCAGGGAGTGGGGTGTGTGTTTCTCCTATATTGTCACAGTAGTCTGGAGATATTCTTTGCTTATCTGCGACTTGGTTGAAGTGACTGACAAGATTACATGGTTGTTTGGTCTGACTGTGAAGTCTCTTTTGGCAGAATGTCATCCCTGCCTTTGGTTACTCTCAACAGAGAGCGACCAGAGGATTGTAGTGAGAGCCTCAGTGACTGATTGAGGGGGCTCTGATTTGCAAAAGTCCCCCTTACTGTGGAGGATATGTGGGAGGGTGTGGGCCTGCAGTTTGGAAAGGTTACTGGGATTTTCCTCAGTTTCTGTCTGTTGTTTCCAGGAGACTCAGAGTAGTTTGTTATCAGTGATGTGGGCTGTGATAATGGATTATTTAACATACAGCTTGTGTCTTTAGACTTTTCCCCAGAATCGGGAGCCAAAATACAGCAAAACATGAAACTCTTAAAAAACCTTGAGAAGCATTCTGTTGTTGCACCTTTAGTACACGAAGATGTGTTGTCTAGTCTAGCAACCAAGCCGAACCTAAACAGCTCAAAAGTGAACCTCTCCCCATTGTCTCCTCCTTTGTGTGTCTTTATCTCCCACCCAAGAAATGTTGTGCTTTTGTTGTGTGCTTGTGTAAACAAGGGCTGTGTGAGAACTTGGTGAGTCGAAGCAGGTGGCTGCTGAGGCTTGACTGTCATGAGCATTAAAGAAAAACAGAACATGGAGAAGGGTCAAACCACAGCTGCGCAGACCGACCCTACCTTGAATCAACTGCTGACTTGTTGGAATTGTTGAAATCTTAGCAAGCATGACAAGGGGACAGGCGTTTTTTTTTTTTTCTCCACTACTGGGGCGGGGGGAGATGACAAGAGGCAGGACTGATGAGCTCTGGCCGCTGGCTGTTCTTAACCTTCAACCTGTCTGGTCAGGTACAAGACACACGTACTGTACTCCTCATATTTGAAACAGGGAAAACAATACAAACTGTAAACAAACAGAAACTCTGACCTTTTTTATTATCCAGTGTTTGTTCCAAACACTTGTTTTGTTTTGCAAGCAACTTGCCTCAAAGAACAGAGAGGCATCTAATAATCAACAGCACTGCCAGTTCTTTTCCTGCAAACTGTTGTTGCCTTGTTTTTCTCTCCTGGAATTTCCATTATTTTGATTTTTTTCTTTAAAAACTTTTCCAGCTCAGAAAAAAGGTGGACATGCTCCATTATGAAAAAGTTTTCCTTTCTCCTGTCTCCTTTCTTGTGTTGTTACATGTTATGTTTGTATTTGGAGCATAAAAACATATGTTCTTAACCCCAGTAACTACACCCCTTTTAGTAGCATACTTGACGCATAATTACAGCTGAATTTGTGCATGTTGTATAAATGGAATGGATGGGAAAAAAAACTTTTTTAGTCATCACAGACTATGCTATCCCCTGAGCAAAGCAAAAATACATAGATGGATAAACAAACGCAGGCCACGTCATGTGGCTGAGAGTTGTAGTGCCCTAGCCGACGATGGTGTTCCTGCCTCAGTGTTTCACAGATTAACATTGTTATCAGCAATTCTCTAATAAAGCTCTTTCCTATCTACTTGATATTTATGATGGATAATGCCCATTTTCCATTTTCTTTTTTCCTCCAATTTTTTTTTTCTCATGATATTGCAGCTTTGAATTATTCCGTGGTAAAATTAATGAGAAAGTAGATTTATGGGTTTCATTTGTTTGTCAATTCGAAAATTAATTGGGTGTTAATTTTAGCCATCCTCTCATCAGTGCCGGTTCCAAGCATGCGCGCATTACTTTGCATTCATTGTAGCCATTCTCTCCTTTATTGTGGGTCACTAGTTTTGCATACATTAAAATAGCCCTGCGGCTCATTCTCTTGATTACTTTTGGAGATGCCATGCATTTGGAAATTTACGCCTTTCTGTTATAATTATGAAAATTTTGCATGGAATGACAGTGCATGTATAATAGCCATTACTTAGTCCGCTTTTATGTAGCTTTGGGAAAAAAAGAAAGCAGTCCCTCTTCTTTTTGGCATGTGGAAAAATGTCTTTTATTTGAAAAATAAGTGGGGGTGAATAATGTCAGCACATGGTTTATTTCAAATGGCATTTAATTCTGCTTGAGAATGTGCGTTTTTAATTGGTGTCTCTGTAGGGGGAGTTGGTGCAAGCAAGGGCCTGTAGATGGAGTCGTGGCTGGCTACATCCCATCCCACAGTATTTCTCTTGCTCGCTCCTTGTTTAGAAAATCCCATTATGGAGGGAGCCTGTGCCAGACTGGAGGGGTGAGCCGGGTCAACATCTGTCTGGAGGGAGAGGGGGCGGGGGGTGGCTCGAGCCCCAGCCCAGAGAACAGGGCCTGTAGGCCGGGCCCAAGCTGCTCAGACAGGCCCCTGAGTGTGGGGGCGTTGTGACACTCAACTGAACCGGCACAGGCCACAGTGTCAGATGACTCACTCGGTTATGCTTCTTGCAAGAAGGGCTTCTACAGGAGAGGAGATGTAAACCATCGATGACTTTGGGTTTCAAATTTTGCTCTGGTACGGTTTTAGCTCACTGTAACCCACAACTACAACTGATGATACTTAGCTGGGAGACTATCCCTGAGAACCAGTGTTTAAAAGACCCATGCTGCTTTTAGTGCTGTTTATTTCTTAATAATCCTGTGTCAAGATTATCATCTCACCTATGCTCTGTAAATATTCTTTGGTGCCAAACTGTCAACCTCAATTTCCTTTCTGTCAGCCTGAGTGTGTGTCCCCATGGTGTCTGGGTGTGTGCCTGCATCTTGTTTAGATCTTGATCTCTGGAGACACTGTGCCTGCGTAGGTGAGCACATATTAACTCTCACTGGCCCTTCTATTACACGCCTTGAACGCAACACCATAAATCTGCATTTAGTTCCATTTTCACCTTCTTTCATGATGAGGCCCACTGTTTTAAAGGCATTTATTCTGCTTCATATAAATAATTAATCAGCCAAGTTAATTCGCTTCTGCCTGACTTGGTCAGCTTCATTAACCACCCTGGAATTGGGAGGCTAGACGCAGTGCACCATTGAGGCCTGTGACCAATGTACAATAGCTGTAAATCATTCCACTGATTTGAGGAATACAGGCTCAGATATGCACTGGTGTCACCAACACTTATCTCTTGAAGGGCTAAGGGGCGGTGTGTGAGGGTGGGTGCATGTCTGCCTGGCTTCTGTGTATCCATAAGCAAGACAGAGGCTAGATAATTCAAACAAATAAGTGTACATTCATACATAACAGAGATTATACTGTCATATTTTTACATAAAGCTAAAAGAATTAGGAATTAGGTTAAGTTCTGAAAAACAAAGTTTTTCCCAACAACTAAAGGGAGTTTATTTATATTCAGACCTGTATTTTGGTGTTAATTGAGCACCCCTGAAGGATTTGAGTGTTTTTGCTCGGCCTCAGATTGGCTGTTTCTCATGGAGATCCTTTGGCAGGCCTCACACAGTCGCCCTGTTTCCCATTAAAAAGCCATTCTACCGTGGTTCTTCTGGGAGCCATGCAAGTAAATATATCCATTTCCATAGAAAGTGTTTTGTTTTGGAGGTCCAGTGTTTTCTTGGGCTCCTCTGCTCTCACACAACTCAGGTTGGGTTCCTCTTCGATGTGTGCTGGACCCCAACCCTTCCACCACACCGCTGCATATACCCCACAATGGAGAACACAAACAAAACCTGAGTCCCACTCTCTTTTCTCAGTATTAACTTGTCATCTGCAAAGGATCTACACCGGAAAAGACAAAACAAAGGAGCAGTTCATTACTCTGTAGAGAAGCAGTCTGTGAGAGCGGGTGCGTGTGTGTTTGCCTCATTGCATATGCTACATGCAAACAAACAAGACACAGGGAAGCACAAACCAACAGGGAAACCTGCAATAAAAGTGAAATTGTGTGGGAAGGATATGACAGATGTTTATAGTTTGGCCAAGGGTTGAAATGCGACCTCATTGCTGTGTGTTTTAACAGCTGTTTCTCTCCGTCTCTGTCCCTGTTTCCTCTCTTTCTGTGTCTTCTCTCAGGTTTTTAAGTCATGATGCAAGAATCTGGGACGGAGGCGACAAGCGATGGACAAGCCAGTCAAAATGGAGGCACAAGCATGGAGGGAGGGTCCAGGGAGGGACGACCCAAGAGTGCCACGCCATCAGTGGAGGTGACTGCAGCTGACCTGCTGCATTTCCAGCAGCACCAGGTAGAGCAGTCTTTCTTCACTTTACTAAGCCAAGTCAACATCAGGCCTCATCCCCTTCCTAGAGTGCCATTTAATATTTAATTCCATGTGAAAGTACATCTAGTAGATAAACACATTATTATTATTATTTATGTATATTGGGGCCCTTTTTGAATATTTCAGGAAGGAAGTGCTCTATGTGATTGTGTTTGGTTATGAATGTGTTTATTGTAGCATGCATGCATCTGCATTTTGGTGAAATATTTATCATGGTGTTCTGACATATTTTAAGTATGTAGGTGCTACAGGATTGTAGACCCCATGACATCCAGTAGAATGACAGCATTTTCCTCTGGCTCGTTGTAAACACACCTCACACTCTCAACTAATGCCATGCTTTGCTGTCTTAGCCAATGAGATGTGGAGATGCACGTCAGTGTTATCAGCAGTGAAAGCCAAAAACATTTTCACCATCTCCAACTTGAGGCAAGCAGACAATCTTTTCCTGTTGGTGTCACCATTGTGCGTGCAACACGACAGTGTGTTTAAGGAAACAACATTGAAAAGATCAGTGTGTCTTACGCTATCTCAGCCTATCCGACAGGAGGACTGGAGTTGTTGTCACTAGCTGTTTGGTGATGATGCACAGGCTGCTCGCCGCTGTCGGTTGTCACACCACATCCATCAGGAGGGCCAACAGAGCTACAGCATATAACAACATGCTGTTGCATGGGGGGATATGGTACTGTAACATATAAAGCTGAGCTGTAATACAGTATCATCATTCTTTCAGCAGAATGGCCATGACATTAGGTGATCTGGTACAGCGATACATATTTGTGTTACACATTCATTTAACATGAGATATGACAAATGCTTAAATATCTGAGCATTTTGAAAAGTAATTCGTTGACTTTTGACTTGATGTTATATGCAGGGCATTGCAGCGCTAATAAGTTATAATATGTGCAGTCATCAATTTCAAGTGCATCATTCTCCTCACGCACATGTATCACTTGAATAGTAACATGACCTCATAAGTGGTTACTTCTACACTGTGAATTGTCTTTTAATTGTTTCCCCATTAGCATTGCTTTATTTAATTGTAGAGTAGAAAGATAGATGAAAAATTGGCCAATAGGCCAAATGTGATGATGTATTTTCATCATCTGTGCTGTGAAACAGAATGCTTCTGCTGATTTCCTTTTGTCTAGGTATTTAATGGGAGTGTACTAGAATAAACACCAAAGAAGTGTTAACTAATCAGTAAATAGAGAGGAATTGCCAACAACTCTCCTGCTCCTCAGTCTCAGTGTTGGGCCTTTAAGGCCTTTCCAGATCTGATCTTTATCCCCACTCCCCCTGCTCCAGACCCAACTCCCAGACCTCACCTCCAACCCATCTTTTTTTCCAGCTCGGAATGAGCATGTCGTCAGTGAGAAAATCACAGCCATACTGAATTCATTACTGCAGTAGTCACAGAAAACCATGGATAAAATTTCAATAACTGCAGGCCACAGTTGAGTAAACAGTTGCACTGAAACTTAATTCCTGTTGACTTTTCCTTCATTCTTTGCCAGGGGCACATTCTGATTCGCTCTGCAAAGACAACAGCGTTACAACTTTGATGAATGTGAGGCAGGGGTGAGAGAGAGAGAGAGAGAGAGAGAGAGAAGTGTCATAGATGTGCACTTGACACCAAGAAGGGATAGAAATAAAGCATCCCCAACAGAATAGAGCTAGTTGTCCAAGAATGGTCCTGGTTTTCTAGTCATCCAGAAAGAGCTATTACTCTCCTGGATCTGCCCTGGCATTTAAAGGAAGGAAACCAAGCAACTTTCTCTTTCCTATTTCAATGGATTACCGTCACGTTTGCTGCCTTCTGTTTTTTTCTGTGGCAAACAGCAAGCACTTTTTGCTTTATGCCTTTTGGGCAAATCCACTGGTTAATTTCTGTGGCCTCCAGTTGGAGTTGAAATGCGGGGAGGTGTAATAATTGTTGTGTGTGATAAATGGCGCATGGATGTGGACGAAGTACTAGATGTCTCACTCCCAACTCCTGACACTTTGGGCTTTGATAGGCTACTTACCAGGGTAGTGTTACTCAGAAGGCAGGCAGGCAGGCAATCTTTTTATTCTCCCATTAGACTAACCCAGGATTTTCACTCATGCACCATGAACCATGTTAATTGTCCCCAGGGCATTACGATCTTCACTCAATTACTTGATAACTTTTTACTTTTGTGGCATTTCACAGTCTTTTCTTTTAAGTTTTATTTGCAACTTGCACTAATACGGCTCTAACTGACACGCTGAGGTTTCTTTTAATTCTTTGTTCTCCCCAAAAAATCCAAAACGCTATTACCTCTTTAGGTGATGCAAAAATCAATCTAGAATCTCCTCAGACTCAAATGTCTGATAGTCCCCTTAGTGAGTGGGAACAACAAACCTAGCTGTGGCATATCATTTATTCTTATTAGGAAGCATAACTATGAAAGACAGTGCTCATTAATAAAGATGGGGGATGAAATAATTGTAATCTGTTTGATCATCTTGCTTCTGACAGGGGAATTCATCTTGTGGACTAGTCAGATTTGGGGGAAGTGGACCATAAGCTTGATTTAGGCATCTCTATTAGTAAGTCAAATACCATTTATGGAAAACTGAGAATAATAATAATAATAAAAAAAACTCTTCTCTTCTGAGTTTACTGTTTGAGGCTCTTTAGTGATATCTTTTGTTTCATAATGGCTGGATTTTTGGGTATGTTGATAGAATAAAGGCTGTTGCTTTTCAGGCCATTGCAAATTTTTTGCAGTTACTTGTGCATAAAAATAGTATCTCCTCTTCCCAGCGTAGACCATGAATGGAATCCTTTTTTTTTTATCACATGACATGTTTACCCCAGAAGCTAAGCATCTGCGTTTTTGTTTGTGATGCAGAAGTTGTGGTTGTAACGTTATCCATATGAGGAAATGAAGATACTGTAGAAACGAAAAAAAAAAAAAAAATACAACAAAAACAATGGCATGACAGAGCTTTTGCAATAGCCTTTTTTTTTATTTGTGATTTTGCAACAGGAAGCTGTGTTGTGTAGCTGTGGTAGTAAAATAAACACACAGCAACATTGATGATGTTTGGGACTTTGTAGCAGAGTTTTGAAGCTGCTGCTCAACACCCTGCATAGATTTCCTGTGCTGTGTGGTCATTTTCAGCCGTTATAAACCCTCATATGTTTGTACCGTGCAAGCTACTCCTTTGCTCCAAACTGATACTAATAGTTTTATTATTGTTTCTTTGAAATGAGCCCTTTTAATATAATGCTAATAGACATACACTCACCCCAGTGTGCTATTTCAAACAAGTACTTTTAAAGCTTTGTCATTTATCACAAGATAAGTCCCGCCCCCCTCCCTGCCAGCATAGCAGAGGTGTCTATCATGTTGCGTGTACAGAGAAGAGAGGGTGACACGCATCACAGTAGCCACAGAAAGAGCTGAGTGGGCACAGGTTTTTCTCCTTTGCATAATGCAAAGCTTACATGGTCCCTGGTGGTGGCCTGCAAAGGTGGAAATGCACGTCTCAGCCAGCGTGGCCAAGCTCTGTTCTGACGAGCTTCAGGGGGAAGTGCAAGATGATAAGACTTGCTATCGCAGCACACTCGCACAAACACACAGTATACACATCCAAACATGTAGGTGCTCACAGAGGTCCAAAGGCTGCGCCTGGCAGTGCGGAGCCTGCTGCTTTTCTGTGTCTTGTCCACATTATGGGCTAATGGTCAGACTGGGAGAGTTAACAATGATGGGTCAGAGGAGGCCAGAGAGCGAAACAGGCTGTCTCAGATCTCTGCTAATCGCCTGTACTCTGCTGCTGAGTGGAGGGCAAGAGGGAGAGAGAGTTATGCCTGAATTGAAATACATAAAGTGTTATGCTGTTTCACAAGGAGCCTTATCGCTGTTCTTTTGAACAGAATTCCTGCCAGTAGATTTATATATCTATGCAGCACAGTACTGAATGTTTAACATGTGTGATAAAGGTTACTTTGAGTTTTGACCAATAGCTGTGGTGCATTATCGTCCCGAATGTGTGCTTCCTTCCTGAGCCTTGTCATCTTAGTCCTGCACTGTGCAAGTGAGCATCCACAGAGCGGCTCCCATTGAGCAGATCTGAGTCCCCACAGTCTCACTGTGTATACTCCTCCATCTCTAGGAGCTCTCAGGTATCTTCATGTATAGTGTTCATATTGTCACAGGAGGCCAAGCACCAGCTCCAACTTATTGGAAAATCTGGCGGAGAGGATAACATCAGTGTTATGACACTGCATATTGCCCTAAATTGCGTTATTGGTAAAATGATAGTGCTCGTCCAATTTGAATAATTTTATGGAATCCCTCACAGAACAGTTTAATTATGTTATCACACAACTGGCAACATCTGTCTTTATACCACAGCACATGACAGTTTTATTACAGGCTGAATTTCTTTGCTGGTTCTGGCAATTGATGTGTGATCTGATTAATAATCACACAGATGGAGGTGAAAATTGAACAGTGATACGCTGCTATGTCGAAAAAAGGGGAAATAATTATTAAAGAAAAAAAAAAGCCAGACTGTTAAAATATCACAAATATTTTAGTAAAGCTTGAGTTTCTTTCAACTGAAGCATATTGCTTTTAAAATTTAATTGCATCTATTTTTTTTTTTATCAGGGGAAAAAAAAAAAATCTGTTTAGTCTAGGTGCAACTTCTCAAAACCTTTTGTCATCCAGTTTTGTTGAGGTTTTGGGAGGTAAACCACCCAGCATCTCTCCTTTGTCTTAGAGATGTCTCCAAGACAGCCAGCCTATGAACTCACCCATTTTGTTGAGTCTACCTCCAGCCACTGCTCTTCAACTGAGAAGAGGCGAAGCACGTTTGGCATCTGCCCATAGTTTAAAATAGTTGACTATTGCTCAGGTTGACATCCTGTTTACACACCTTGCTTATATGGGCAAGGTGGCTGGGGTGTGTGTATGTGGGGGGGGGGGTTTCACAAAGGTGTTCGACATCATAGTAATCAGAATGGACTCACACAGGAACACAAGCACACATTCATTCATGTCACGTCATACATCACATATCATCACAGGACAGTGGAAAAGAAATTACACACTTGCTTTAAACTGTCAGCCACTCATTTGTAAAAATTTCCAACTGCAGTGAGTTCTGTGTCTTCTTGTCAAACAACACAAATGCACCTTACATCTCCACTCAGTTAACTGTTCTCATTGACAAAATATCCGTGCCTATTGTCAAATGACTAAACAAATGTTTGATCAACGCTCATAAAGGGTTTAAACAATAAACCAAGACTAACAGTAACTCATGTCCTGCTAAACCAAACCTATGTTTTATGTGACTGACTGTTTTGACAACACTGGATAAATGTATATTAGAACCGTGTTGTTCTTTTGGCTATGTTGCCATTCAAAATGAGAAGCTAGAGAGATAGAGATGAGAAATGTTTAATTGTCACAGAACACATTATTTTTTATCAGTCTTTTCACATTATGTTGAAATCACAATTTTTGTGTAAGAATGTTGCTTAAAAGCCAAGATGGAGAAATTTCTTTGTCAATGCATTTGTTCAATGATTTTATTATGCACTATACTGATCAGCAATGCCACCATCTGACGCATCACAATGTAGACTGGAGATTTGCTTGAAACAGGTAAATTTCTCTCATTTGGCAAATGCTGTTTGAGTGTGAGTGACAAAGATGGGGGGCTAGAAAATAAGTTCTGTAGCATATGTCTCTTTACTGACACATTACAGAGCAAATCCATTCTAGAATTTATCCAATAGTAATAATAATTAAAAAGAAAAGCAGTTTCTCACTGTTGGTTGAGAAACATGTTTGTGGAAATGGACAAAACAGTTACAGACCAGTTCTACACTGGAGTTGTAGTAATCAGAGAGTCGCACTCTGTCTTTAAGGCGAGACGGACAGCATGTCCCTGTGGAGAACGTGTGGATGAGGAAACCTCGCAAGGACATGTGCAGGTACAAATGCCTCACATGTAAATGATGCTGGTATCATTAGGAAGAGTGAAGTGGCTCTCATTGTGTGGCGCCCGGATGGTCTTTGATGGCCTCTGTCTGCATGTTTGTGCTGAAGTGGGCAACTCTAAACTTTGAGCAGGTGTCTGAAGCAGCTGGCTGGAGGCAGACAGGGAAACACGTCTGCGTCAGTTCAGTATTAAATGGCTTAGAGAGAGGCCTCAGCTAGCCAGAGGACTAATGCATCCTCAATGTTTTATTTAAAGTAGAGCCAACAACCGCTTATGAATGCTCACATCAAGATGCACACACAAATCCTCACACAAACACACATACACACAAACACACTAGTATGCAGAGTAATTTAGCTGTTTAGCTGAACAACTTGTGTGTTTAGTGTTGTAAATAAGTAACCGTTTTAACGGGGCCTCGGGAGACTGTGGTTGGGAAAGTACATGCTCAGACATGACTGGTTTTAATAGCCATTGTCAAAACACTGTTTAAACAAAACCCTTCCTTCACCCTATTGGAATGTTTACATTTAGTTGAATAATAATGCCATTTTAAGCTGAAGCTATTCTTTAAGGATAGCCAATCTGACCCAATTTATTAGGGATAGACTTAAGGATGCACAGTTTCTCCTGGGAAAACATTCAAGCGCAGGGCCTATTCATTTTTAATGAGAGCACTACTTTAAAAACTTCATAGAATTAATATGTATCAGTGAAGTCTTTCCTGTGCAGAAAACTTCAGGGTAATTAATATTCATAGGCTGTGCTTGTTAACACCCCCCCAATGCTAGAGCAATGTAGATCCAATTAACATAGAATGGGCCCCAAGGATTTGGGCAGATAAGGGTTAAATGAGCTATTGAAATTGAAACCAGGACTGTCTCCTCTTAAAACACTTATTTGTTTCAACAAGCCCCAATTTTTTGTTGCAGATTAAGGCATCTTTTGGGTGCGCATGTAAACAGCCACAAAGGTAGAGTTGCCTCAGAGAGTTCATGAAGATTCTGAATCTGCATGCAAAATGTAGATGTCTGTGAGTCACTGTGAGGGTGTGTGCATGGACAGGCATATATGCATTGAGTGCTATCACCTACACAGCCAGGCTAATGTGAAAACCCTGTAGTGATCCCGGATTTTATATTTTATTCATAATCTCTTAGCACAATGTGAGTAACAGACCTCAGTCAGCGTCACGGCCTGGCTAAGGTATAAGACAGAGGTGGGGTGCAGGTATTCCAGAGGGAGCTGCGTGATGGCAGCAAAATACCTGTTTGCCACCTGCTGCCAGTCGTTAGCACTCACGCTGCGATTATTGCAACTGTGCTCAGTGTTTTTTAGTTTCACAAAGTTGAAACTAAACACTAGATTTAAAAAGGTAGAACTAATGCATTTATTTATTTAGTTTTTATTTTTAAAATACAATGAAAACAATAAAAACAGGTGGATTCTCGTATGATTTAATACTACCTTCCATTAATTTGAAAGACTTGCAAAAGACAAAACGAGTACAAAATTTTCATTGAATGAATAGAGCTATTCTGACTTTTGCTTCCTGCTGTGGGTCATGAAGTAAAACCCCGATTCACTTGGTAAACTCCTGTCAGAGCCACCCTAACCCTTACAGGCTGAGGCTACCTATTAGCAGCTATTTGTGAGCTTTGCTGTTGCTACATAGTCAGTAATGTTAGCATTACCAGGTGTTGACAACAAAACAAAAACAAAATAATACATTAATCCCTTTGAGCGGCACCACCCCTACAGGGGAGACTGGCAGGCTGGACAGTGACCAAGTATCGGAACATGACGTTTAAGGTGGCTTGGGGATGGTTGGTCAGAAGAAGAGGTGATTGAAAAATTGGAAAAAAAAGAGTCAGTACTTGCATTAATTGTCACAGAAGTCAGATGCTGAACTCTCTACACTCATAATTAAACAGTCGTTAATACAAACAGCAGCTATGTAGCTGCTTTAAAATTTTGGAATCAGCATGAGTTCACCACATAAACGTGAAAAACAATTATGTTGTGGTTACAGTTTTTATGTACATAAATGTGCATGGTAATGTACAGAATGTGTGTAGAATGTAGGATTGTGCATTACAATGTAATACTTTTTTGTCCTATATCATATATCACTCAAGGATTAAAAATATCAAGATATCATGTTTTCTGCAGGCTGTCTGGGTGTATTGAGCTGGCAATGAGCCATGGATATAATGTACACATCTGAACCATGGGCCTGGATGTGTTTGTCCCTGTTGTTTGCCCTTTTTTGTAACTATTAATAATCATCACACCTGGCAAACTATTAGACATTTTCTCTGCAGTGAAGTAACATTAAAAAAGTAAAATGTTGACTCCCATCCATAAACCTCAGGGTGAATATATCACAATAAGAATGTAATTTCACATTGCAATAAATCTTCTACAAGAGTATCGTGTTACAAAAAAATTCACTTATAATTTCAGGACTAGTGCACAGTCTAAACGCCTTCCTTTGTGATACCCTGGCAGACTTGTTTTTGGTGCGCAGGGAGGAGTATGATAAACTACCAATGCTGATGATCAAATGAGCCTTCATTAAAGTAAATATGCATGGACAGTCACATCATGTACAGGTCTCTTAGAGTAAATTTGATTGTTTGACATGCATTCACCCATCAAAGTATCTATCAGTGATTAATAACAGCCCAGCCCCCCTGTACGTTCAGCAGTGACATGGCCTCTATTTGAGAGAAAAATGGCACAGGTCGGTATTCACTGGTGAATAGCTGTATACCATTTAGAGAATGATATGCCCTGATGGGACGTCTCCTCATAAATAATAGTGATGGCACCTCTGCATCCTGTGAATGACATGTGCCATAAATACTTGGCCAGGCCAGAGACAATGCTTCATATAAATCCTCATGCAATCTTTTTTTCCTGAACAAAAAAGATATATATTATTTAAATGGACAATAAAAACAAATGTTTTTTTCCTCCTGAGTTAGCAGCAGAGAGACCGCCAACTGAGGAGGACAGCGCAGTGTGTGCTGCTCCCTCACTGTGGTCTCTGATACGCTGTTGTTATTTGCTTGTTTACAATCTTTGACATGATGTAATGGGATGGCGGTGAGAGTACTAGCCAGTAAATGGCACAGAAAATAAGACAGTCCTTTATGTCTCCCCCTCCTCTTTTCTCTCCCCCTCCCTGTTTTTTTTCTTGTTTTTGCCCACAAACAGGGAATATGTTCTGCATTTGACTGAAGGAATATGAGCCTTGAATATAAGTAACTGTTTTTTGCATTAGGTACTCCCCGGAGGTAGGGGGAAAATATCATGTCCCTGCGTGAAATGTGAATGTGAAATCTAGCAGAAAGAAATATTTATGACCATTTTCTGCTTGATTAGAGCTGGATGACATGCCTTAGGAGACAGTGAGTGGACAAAAGGCAGCAGTGCTCCTTCTGGGCAGATGTTAAAGGAAGAGTTGTTTAGGGAGGAGGGCATTCAGTCCAGGAGCTCTGTGTGTGTGTGTGTGTGTGTGTGTGTCTGTAGGTGGGATAAGGTTGGCTGGGGGGGTCGTGTTTGAAGCATGGGAGAGGAAATTGAGTAAGTCCAGCAGGAGTGTACTGGGAGGCAGATGGTGAGCACTCAGGATCAATCACTAGTGTTGTTCTCACACAATGCAAATGTCTCTCAGATGCCAATTTAATATCTAAAACACACAAAACATGAATATAACTGAGATACATTGTGAGACAAAACTAAGCTGTTTGACAGCACAGTCACATACGTGTTTTTATGTGTCATTTACACATTGCACTTCTGGCAAAAATGTATCAAGTAATGTGGGTGAACTGGGATTCAGTCCAAGATGCCATCAGCTGCTGGATGTAGCTGCAGCTTAAATCAGCCACTTGACGTTGATTTTACTTCTGTTTTTCTAAGTCAAAAATAGACTAGCTGCTCTTTAATGCAGTGTAATTTACTTTCCGCAAACTGGTTTTCTGCATTCAGCCAATAATCAGTGTTGAGTGCATACTACTGACATGAAATACAATAGATTCATTCAGTGCTTCACACGGCCTGTCTTTGCTCTTGAACAAGAAAAATCAAGCTCAGATTTAATTTATATTTATCCAATGATACAAAATTCTGTTAATCATTTACAAATCTGCAAATTAATTTGGGGACATTATCCTACATTGTCATAGTATTAGTGCTTCATGTATTTGTCATGTCACTGCTATCTTTTTCTTAATTAGCAAATTGCAGATACAGTTATCTTTACCTCTTCAAATCTTCTGTAAAAATAAATCATTAATCATCTACTAACCCACTGTTATATTTGAACTTAACTCTTATTATCTGCGTTGCTTCATGGAGGCTATAGCTTCATATACATGAAGGTTTCATCTTTAATTATGACTTAATTCACCTAATTAGTGAATAATAATTATTAAGTTCAAACACAGCGACGAAAACAGACTGACATATTCCACTGAGCTGTAAACAAATTCCATGTTCACTCCTTTAATTTTGGTTAGAAATTTACAAAAAAACAAAAAAAGAAAAAAGTAGAACATTTTTCAACTTCTAAATATTTCAAAGCACATATTCACACAGGATTTGATGAAGAATACCTTTGGTTAAAACAGTATTGGAGCAGTGCTGAAATTTTAGCTATCATTATTCTACATAATAACTTACCATACACATGCCTTTCAAAGCTAAAATTGCCACTTAGAAACTTGATGGTGTGTAGAATAAATTCCGCTGTCAACTACAACTTGATGTGATTTTGTGTGAACATTAACATATTTTATACTCAGTACAAAGGGCCAAAACAAAGACCCCAGAAAACCTATAGGGCCCACGCATGGATAAATGAGTTGTATTGAAATATAACCACACAAGACACCTGGTCTAAGTAATTTAGGTTTTTTACAATGTTGTAACACACATATCAATGTTGTAGTACATTCAAACAAGTGCCAACATATAAATAATCCATTAATTACTATATTGATGCAATTGTCTTTGTTGCGGTAGCAACTAATCGTTGGCAGCAGATTTTAGATGCAGTGTTTAGATGCAGCCTGTGACAGGGGACAAGCCACAGCTCTTAGAGCCATTTCCAATGGATCAGAGAAGTGCAAAATTGAGAGTATGATTAATTTTTCAATTTCTCTCTGCGGATATCTAATAATTGTGCCCATAGATAGCCAAAGGCTCTTATTAAACATTAACATGCAAAAGAAAAGTTAGAATCAGAAAGATGGTATTTTGGATTGAATAATGTAAAATATCTGTAGGGCAACAGGGAAAGAAGCAAACTAGTCCAGGTTTATTCTTCAAATGTTTTCCACCACCGCAATGTCTACTGCTAATTACTGAGCTCTTATCTGCACACTCAACACTATATTTATTTTTCCTCATTGCTAAATGCAAATTTCTCTAACCTTTTAATAACATGTTCATGTGAGTAATTTTTAAAAGGAATCATTAGAGATGTCCATTGGACTCTGCAAGGATTGTGTTTTTAATTACTATGTAACTCTACTGGACAGACAAGTTTTTATTTTTTAATTCACGTTTTTGATAATTAATGTTCGGCTGTCTCCAGCATATAAACGCTTGCTTCTTTGATGTGGCAAAGGCAGTGTTGTGAGGCGCATGGTTCTTATTAAAATATATCAGCATGCTATCTCCTTACTCTCCAGTCCACTTTGCCTTTAAGAAGCTGAGCCTTAGAGGACGTTCCTCTCTCAGGTCTCCTTTTCCCCCTCTCTCTCTGCCCTTTACTGTTTCTCTTTATGCTGTCTCCATCACCTTGCTCACTTCCACATAATATCATCTTCATCTCAGATAGCTGTGGCACAGGGGAACTGCATTTGTTGATCAGATTTGGCTTGGCTGACACCTCCTCCCCCAAAGTATGGGCATATGTGTGTAATGCATGCCGGAGCCCCGCCATGAGCTGTGCTGATTGAGTGATCCTGCCTGTCACAGGACAAGATAACCACATCAGTAAATACTCTCTGGTCCTCAGCTCCCCACCGCCACAGCCGCTGCTACCCTGGGCAGCACTCTACTCCACAAACACTTGTGCAAATGATTTTCAGCTGTACACTGTGTCACGACGGCAAAAACCCAAGTTGTGATACATACTTAGCTCATTGTGTTATCATTTTATTTCCTGCCACAGCGATGAAGGCAGACATGCTGTATTGTACCAGCTCTCTGCTTCCCCAAAGGAAATTTTTACTCGAGTTACAGTTAGTTTTTTTTTTTTTTTTCCCCCCCTTCTCCACCCCCCCCAATTTGATGAGGTCTGGAGCTGATATCGCACCTCCAGACTCCGATTTCACAGTGTGATCTTTTGATATTCCCCTCTCTTCAAAACATCACAAGCAAAGAAGACGGATTGAATTAGCGATTTATGGTGTGTTTATCTCAATCTGTGCTCCCTGTCTTAGCACTCAAGCTCAATGAAAACAATAAATGGTGTTCTTATCTTCTGGAGTGAAATCAAGATAGGCACAGGAGACTGTGAGTTATTTGTGGTTGATTTGGAGGGAAAGAAGGGACAGGAAATGGACACCCCTCTCACATTACCTCGTGCCATACAGTGGGAGAAAGAGAGAGACAGGAGGGAAGGTATTTAATCAGCAGAAAGCTGTGCTTCTAATGTAAAAGTGTCAAAGATGTGCCTTAGTCCTTGAACAAGTGAACTCTGGTTAAGTCTTGTGTTAAATTGAAAAAGGGGCTGCTGGGATTTGGAGGTGAGGGGACAGGGGACTCTGTGGCAACAGCATCTTGGTCAATTATCGCCGTCTCCTGTGCTCTGTCCCACTCACATGGCCTCCTCTCCACTGTCTGGCCCACTACACAACCAAGAGCACAAGAATAGAAAAATAGAAAAAACACTTGAGTGCTGGCTCTTGAACATAAGCAGATGTTTCTGAAACGCTTCATTTTAAATTGAAGTAATTATTCTCAGAATCAAGCATGTGGTCTGAGACACATTTGTTTTAGGTCTCAGCTGCAGGTAATTGCAAGTCCTTGCTGGACGTATAACTTATGAATGAAAAACTGCTGCATGTGCCCCTGTACCTCCCCTGTGCCCTGCTTATAGAAGCATTGCACTTAATGCTCATGCTCCAGCTGCATGTCCTGGCGTATCCTTGTTGGCTCTCTGGCTGTGGAGAAAAGGATCTGGCAGGTGTGATGTGGGAAGCCACAGCTCCTGCCTTTTTGCTGACTCGCTGCTGATTTTAAATAAAAAAAAAAAAAAAAAAGAAAAAAGAAGAGGAAACTAGAAAAGGAAAAAAGAGAGTTACCCACCACTCTATTTATTTGTGTATGTGTGCGCAGTCTATTTTAACCACCTGAGCGGGAGCCAGGAAGCCAGCACTTGCTCCATATTTTAACCAGATGTTGAGGAGGGGAAGAAAGAGAGAGTCTTGCAATCAAAATAATTATCTTTATGGGTGAATGTTTACGAAGTGTTAATGTGATATTCTGCAGGCAGACTAACTAAGTCTGCTTTTATGTGTTAAAGATTATAAATGCTTCTCTCTATTAAAAGACCAGTTTCCTTTACTATAAAGCAGTTTAAAAATGTCTTTTGAAAAGCGAGAAAGAGCAAATGTAGTCAGCTGTGATCCTCTTCCTCTCTGTCTGCTCTCCTTCTCCTTAACACAGATAACAATAGAAAGGACAGACAGATTTGTAGCAACAGAAACAACATTGCTGTAACCTGCCGTCTTGCTAAGTAGTGATGTCAGCTGACACAGAGGTGTTGACCTTTTTTCCATCATCCTCTGTAAAATGAAATTGTGATTCTAATTTGATTCTGTATAGTTTTTTGTTTTTTTTTTTTAATTTATGTATTTATTACCTGAGTGGACCAAAGTCAAATTGAAATTTACAGTATTTAGGCTGACATCTAATAGAATCTGCTCATTTTGCTCCAGGGGAGTTTTGTTTTTGGAGCACATTAGCTTTGCCATGCTGTAGTTTGACAGACAGTTTTCTCACAGGAATCAATGTGTAATTTGAATAATAACCAAAAAAGTGTGTTGGTTTGGTTTACGGGGACATCGGTGTCCCAGCTGAATGAAGAAGTAAATGAGGGGAAGAAAAACAGGTAATTATGCTGAAGCAGCAAATGAATGACCCACTGACCCTTAATCCTAATTGATTTTGTGGAGGCAAATTGTTTTTATCGCCCATTTTGATGTGTTTTTGCTAACTGTCTTTTAGCTCTCTCTTTCTCTCTCTCTCTCTCTCTTTTTTTTTTAGATGTAGTTAATTGGTTATGTGAATAAAAAATGAAATACTCAAAATAGGGAGGGATGAAATCTTCCATTTACCAGCAAGGCAATTATAGCTGGCAGCTTGCGCTTTGTGGAATGATGTCATATCCTGGATGAAGAGTAAAGACTTCACCTCCCACCAGTCATTATGCCTTCAATGTTATAAGGCTTTATTTACTGCTTAAAAAGCATGCATGGATAGCATTAACACATTGTTGACTGTTTGGCGGAATAGTTCGCATGTACATATACAAATAATGCAAATGGCAAAAAAACAAATGCTGCAAATATTTTGTTGTGCAAGTGCCTATCTCAGGTCAAGCAGTCAGTGAGCGAATGCCATGTTACAGTGTAAATCCACGTGTGCAGGCGCACTGTCTGGGTGATGACATGTGCTACTTTGCATGTAAATTCTTTAGCGATTCACCTCCAAGTGAACCGACTGAGAGCGATTCTGGTGCTGGCTTAAAGACAGAGGTGTGTTTTTATGACTAGGTGAGGCACGTCCTCTCCAAGGCCCTCGAGCACTGTATCCCTCTACCCTCCCCTTTAATCACTGTATCAACCGTTCTCATAAACTCCATGAGCTGTGTATTAGTGTGTGTGCGTTTGCGCATGTGTTTCATAGTCTATGTGTGCACGCGCAAATGCTATGTGTATGCGTCCGTGAGCATGTGCCCTTTCTTGTTTCCCCATTTTTAAACTTAATCAGCAAAAATAAAAGCCGTTGTAAGCTAGCTCATATTAAAGGGGTGATTATTGGTAATAAATACTTTTTATACATACTTATTACGGAGGCAGTTTTCTTCTTGCGCTTAATGAGAGTAATTTGATTTGCTTGAGAGATTACAGTTTCCTAGAATTAATGCGGCAATCCCCATTCCAAGATAGAGTGAGATCTAAGATTCTTCACAGGTCGTGTGCTGCTAGATGCACCCCTCTCACATAGCAGCTAATGGAGTTGAACAGCAGTCTGTCATCCACCCCCCACCCCCCGTTCTCCACCCTCCACCCCAGCAGCTCTATAGCCCACATGCCCTTGGTTCCTGCAGTGCTTGTTGTTTGGGCTACTTCTGCCACCTGCATTTTACTTTTGCCACATTTTCACACCAGCTACTGCTAAGCAGCTCTTTCTGAAAACCTGGGTGGTGGTGATTTATTGTGTGTGTATCCCATGTTCCATCATCAGTGAAAATTCAACACCTGGACAAATTACTCAAACAATAGCACTAATTTAAGTTTTTTTTTTTTTTTTTTTTTTTTAAACCATAGCTCTTCTCAACAATCTTTTTCCTCTCTTTGTCGCAGTTTAATATTTCCATCACATGTTTTTGTAAGCTCTCCAAGCTCAAAGCATAACTTAATTTGAGCTGTGATCATCGACATTTATTGAAGCCTGCAGCCTGCAGGTCTCAGCGCCTAAAGCTGAAGGTGGCTCAGGCAGATTGAGGGCAGCCAATTCTGTCACCACAGCGTACTCCACATGTTAATTAAGTTTTAGAAAAGTGCTTACACCCAATGGACTTTTTTTCCCCATGACTTGTTAGTCCATAAACACTCCAGAACAAGGTTCAATGATGAAGGAGGATTTGTAAATCACATTTGTGAACTATGAATATTGTTGGCCTATCTAATCTCAAATCCTGGATGACAAGTACCTGGCATTTTATCTTTAGTGGTAGATGGACTGTTCTTTAACAGCTGGATCAAACACAGCCTTAAAGCTAAAGGGATTGGAAAGGCATGACTTTGTCATTAAACCGTTCTTAATTGAGTTAGCTTTGAAATGCCACCAAGTATTCAGCATCGTCCTTTATCTTATTCCATGTTCCCAATTGGATTGTTGGCAAATGTTTGATCAAAGGTGGCTGCAAAGGTTCTCTGCATCAGGCCTCACCATTGACATAGGATTTTCAGGTTCAATAATCAACCACTTCTCTTGAGACAAAGATGACTTGGTACTGACGCCATTAGGTTTTCTCTGCAGCAGCTGAATTTATATGTAAATTAAGTGTAGATTTGTGGTGGCTTTCTATTTTTATGTTTATTTATTTATTTGTAATGTTTTCCTGACATTTTAGTGTACAATTTGTCTTTCACATGTTGAAAGTTCATGCTACTGGATTTTTCCCTGAAGATGGTTTCAACTTGTCTTGCTTAACCACTCGCCATTTCCCATCATCGTCGCAGGCCATTATCTGCTTAACACGAAAGGAACTAATAAAAATAGGAGGCTGTGCTCTATATTTGCCAAGTTCCCCTTTCAAATGAGTGAAAGTGAGGATCAGCTCAACACCAGACTTGTTCATCTTCTTTCTCCACTACCCCACCACTTTCTGCAAGTCAATGAAGACTAATAATGCCTGGGATAAGAGAAGAAGCAGTTTGTGAACCACCAAAAAATTGTTAGGCCCACAATGTGTCACATCATCTGCCTGTGAGGCTATAATACATTACTGTCCAGTGTGACAGGTGATGTATCTGCACCCTGCTGGAGATTACTCCTCTTTATGGCCAGAGCAATCTGATTTTTTTTTTTTTTCCTTTCTTTTCTCTGCTCTTCCTTTATTCCTGGCCGCTCAGGATCATATTACCTATCTTGGAATGACTTCAACAGAGACACTGCTATTCCCATGGAGCTGTCTCTCTTCACTGCAACTCTATCCATAGCCAATTGGACTGGCCTGTGATTTATAGAAAATCTCTGTTGGACGAACTCTTGCCCCACACACGCACACACACACACACACACACACACATACATTGGGAATTCTCCATCAGCAGCTCATGATGTGTTAGGTCTGAGACCAGGACAGTTCAAGGCAATGGGAAAAGATGTACAGTTGCAAACCACAGCAAGGTACATAGAACTATAGAGGGCCTAAAAAGGATATTTTTATAACTTCTTCATGAAATCAGCAGGAGTAGATATTCGTGTGCGCTTTGGGTGGATGTCATTACGAATCCAACTTCAGGCGAGAAGTCAAAATTAGCTTTGGGCAGTGTCCTGCTTGTTGTCCGCTTTACTGATTAGCAGGATTATTCATCAAGATGAGTTACTTTTGCATCTGCACTGGGTTAATCAACATGCCCTGTAGTGAAGCAGTGGAGTAGTCATCTGTCAACACGAGGAATAAGTTCAGGCACCAAGCTGTGTGACGCTCCATGGCTGTGCCAACTCTTTCTTTCACTTGTCGAGCACCATCCTATAGTTGTGTGCAAACTTCATTCATCTATATTCACCACAACTAAATTGGAAGATTTAAGAGGTTTTATGGGTCCTATCCTGGAAGTCTCGAGTGTATCAATGATGTTGAGTCCGCTGTCTATGAGACCAGGGCAGATCGATCTTCCCATTCTAAACAATATCATTCAAGCACGATCAAATCTGCTCACAGTATTCTAGGTCTCACGCTGGGTTTTGGAAGCGCCCGTTTTCCCAAGCACAACACTCCCTGCTACAAAGTGATGCAACACTTCCACCAAAGATGCAATCAGGAGTGTGTGTGTTTTCTAACGGCCCATCTAAGTACTCAGCACAGTTAGCATGCTTGTGCTCTTTTCCTCCCACTTTATCAACTTGATGGATAGTATCACCATGTTCAGCGGTGGGTATCCTGAGGCATCATATGCTCAGAACAAAAAGCTAAGGTCAGAGAGTTGGTGGGGTGGGTGGGGGGGGGGGGCTGCTGAGATCTGCCTGCCGCTTTGTTCCCAGATCATTTGTGCTTTTGCCTTCTGATTTTTTTATTACTCTTTTTAGCTCCTTTTATCCTCTTACTCTCACTCTTTTTACTTCTTTTGCTCCATCTGCCTCCAAATGACACCTAAGCATTGGCTGCTCCTCCAACTGATTTGTCTGTGTGTGACCTCCCTCCTTTAGTGGAGTCATTCACAGGCGATGCTAAAGTGGAATGCCTGGCTCTTGGCGGGCAGACATAAGAGAGACAGTGACACGCGGCTGTGCGCTGATAGACTTTCCACTGGAGTGGATTAAATCAGCATCAGGCTAGTGGAGCTGATTACCCCAATATGAAAATGCAGTATCTTAATGGTACATATTTTCATGAGGCAGCCCAGTTGCCTTTCATTTTGCAGCTAATATGTCTATTCTTATGAGTCATTTACTTCTTTAATTACCTTTAGCAGCAGATGCACAATGGTGTATTAATGTGAATGATTTTTACTGCCACTTTATCATACTGAGCCTGTGAAGTTGAAAGGCGTAATTGAGGTGGAAGAGCGACTCATGAGAGAAACAATATTTAGTTGACAGCTCCTCTTGTACTCTGGGAGGGTGTTTATGAGTTTACACCACACTAAAGCTCTAATAAACACAGTATTCATTTAATAATGGCGTGGTACGG
This sequence comes from Echeneis naucrates, assembly GCF_900963305.1. Lineage (NCBI taxonomy): Eukaryota > Metazoa > Chordata > Actinopteri > Carangiformes > Echeneidae > Echeneis > Echeneis naucrates. The sequence goes on along the minus strand of NC_042515.1, from coordinate 21,198,072 downwards.
AAATGCTTTCACTAAGATCTGCTCGGTTACTGAATCATCCCAGGAAGTTGCTTGATATAATCAGCCACCGTATGTGTTCACATTCACTTGCATGCTGTTCCATGTGTCTTGTTGTTGCGTCTTTGCGTGCATTTCCATGGCCAATGAAATAACTGGTTGCAACAAGCAAAACCTTATTTGCCGTTGCCAAATTTACAGGATGTGCAACTCTGACAATCCATGTAATTTGCATGTGTGTGCTCGTGGTGTGTCTGTGTGTTTTGTCTGCAGTTTGTGTACTTTCCTTAGTGTGATTTTCTGATCCAAACCATGCTGAATAGAGGCCTTCTTTAGCCATCTGTTGTTAAGCTGCTGGCTAAGCAAAGCTGGGGAATCCAAACAAATACCGAGCACACAGCAAACGGAAGCTGTCAGACCAGCATAGTTGAGATGACCTCGGCGGGCTGGGAGGTGGGGTGGTGTGGGGTGGGGGGGTGACCCCTCTGTACCAGGCTCCAAGAGCCCGCACCGCCTTGTTGGGGCACTGTTTACCCTCCCCTCTGCACCTCTCTGCAACCTCCGCCTCCTCTCCATGAGATTCAGTTTTTTTCTTCCTCATTTTCTGTCTACCTTTTTTTTTTTTTTTTTTTTTTTTACCTCTGTTCTGTTTCACACTCTTTATTCTTGTCCCCCATCTGTCTGACCCCCCCACCCTCTTTCTCCTCTTCATCTTTTCACTCCACTCTCTCCATCATCAGTCCTGCTTCACAGCCCCTTCTCCTCTATCTCCACTCACAGTTAATAACTTTGCTTTCGTCTTGTTTTTCTTAGTTATTTTTTTCTCCTAAAAACATTTGTCAGGGCACTGCATTACCTGTTATGGGAGAGAGATGGGGGTAATAGAGGGAGGTGTGTTGGACCAAATAAAAAAAGGGGGGGAATTATTAAAGTCAGATTTTGCCTTATATATAAGTGCACGTACTGCCTTATTGTTTAAACGTGGATATTTGAAATGTTTAGCATTGTCATAAATATTAATAGATTAGTTGAAAAGTGCAGAGAAGGAAGGGAATCTAATGGTTTGAAGTGGGTATAAAACGTTGATTTATTTATGTATTCTACGTGGATTAGTTTGGAAATCTAATCACAGACTGGAGAGTGTTGTTGCGAGGGCCCTGTAATGCACAAGGTTTTGAACATCGCTGCCTGTTTTCCATGTGGAGAGGCTTTTTGGAAATGGCATTAATTATATACTTACTGGGAAACCAGATTTTCCCTCCTTTGCATTGCAGATAAATGTCTGTATTACTGGGGAAAAGTGTAAGAAAAAAGCGCAATTAATATAAATAGACATGATCCTCACTGCTGATCCGCTTACACATTTAAAATCACCCCTTACCGAAAAAAGTAAAGATAGATTATATGCAGATCATTTAAAATGACAACGTTCCAAGTGGATTCCATAACTATGTTTCCATAGTCTCTAACGCCACATTTGCTATCAGTCATATTGTGAACATAGGAACAATTTTACCTGCCGCTCTGCTAGTTTCATTGCCATTGGCTACAGCAGCTTGTATAATTTATGAAATAAGTGGATAACTTTGCTGTCTGCCTATGGAAAGATGTTACTTACATGCTAGCAGATTATGTGAAATCCACTGTGAGGAGAACCAGGCCTCTTTGCCTTAGTTAGGCTACAGCTCATCTTTGAAAAAGAAACAGCAGAAGTGATAAATGTCGCATGAGTTGCGACACACAATCAGTCAAAAAGTCAAACAGATAACCTTGACATTTAGGCTGCTGGTGCTGAAACCCCGCAGAGGCTGCAGAGTGCGACCAGAGAGCCGTTGTCGTCTGAGCCGGACTACATTAGGAGCTAACCTATTAGTTGTGTTCTTGCTGTCTGTCTCTAAGCTACACTCTACTGCCTAATAAATCCAAGTGAAACCTGGCTTTTGAGCAAATTTACAGACACACAAAACCACAAACAGATACACATCTTGTTCCTTCTCCTTTTCTCTGAGTGGCCGCAGGGATCAGGTTACACCTGCTTGCAGATCATCTAGCAATTAGGAGAAATCTACTTGAAAGCGTTTCACGTTCACGGTCTTCCCCAGCTGTGGCAAGGGGAGGAGGCCTTGTTGTTGATGAGCCCGAACAAACATCACTGGCCCCGTCATTTCCTACTGTGCGACTCCCGATGGAGACACCCTGAATGATTTCCCCCCTGAATGTTTCTCCATCACATTTATCCACATCATGATTATTTTTACTGGGCTATGGTGACATGCCTTTTCTATTTGCCTGTCATTGACAAAACATGATGTGAGCAGTGGGTTTCTGTCACATTTGAAGCAGAGTGTTTCAAAGGCCTCCAATGGATCTGGGCTTTTTGTTTGCTACTGTGGGTGAGTAAAGTCACAAAGAGCGCACAGAGAGAAACATAGATCTGAAATATTTCAGGGTTTTGTCATTGCGGAAAAAGGTGCAGTGAGGGATTCAGCAAAGAGCAGACACGACTGTGTGGCAATGCTCTGAGTTGGGATTTGTGAGACACCCAGAGCTGGCTTTACCAGCAGGAAACCCCTAAGCCTGTAAATAATCCACATGTGCAGACTGCACATAAAGACATCCAGTACTTAGCAGTTCTCTTATCACAGCGTGATGGCCCAGGGACATAAGAGATGCGCCTGCCTCCATTCACTAATATGGTATGAAAGTAGATGCAGATAAAACGCCTGTTGTTTATTGAGGAAGTAGCGTTAACAGGGAGAACAGGGTGTAAACTTTGAACACATTTGAAATGGAAAAAATAAAAGTGGTTTTCAAATGACAAGGATACCAAATTGCATGTCTTTGTTGCTGATAAAACCTTGTCATGAGCTGGGGGGTGTTTTCTATTTAAAAGCACCTGAAGGGTTCTCTCCCTCATCGGTGTGTGTGTATGTATATATTTGTGTGCATGTACACACGCAGACAATGAACATATACACGCACAGCTGTGGTAAGAGGAAGACATGTAATCCGCATGAATCCACTTTATGTATCAACAGACAATCTCACAACTCTCTCTTTCGTCGATTACTCTTTATACCATACAAACGTTTGCTTCTGTCAACTGCACTATTCACTGTGTGTACAATTTTGCTCTCAGCTTCCTGTAAATTTATAACTGGTCAGTTTCAGCAGATCTGTCATTAGATTTACCCCATGTCCTTGTCTGTGCATTGAAAGCCTTGCACCTGTCATCAGTTTCCAGTTTATCACATTTTGTCCAGAGCAGCTCTTAGACTTGCATGTCTGTCAAAGCGTCTACTCCTTTGAATGGGAGATCAAAAGGAGATAAATTCCAGAGGAGGAGGGAGGGGGGAGGTGGGGGAGAGCTCTGAAATAGAGGAGTGGGTGCTGTGTAAACATTGCAGTGACAGTTCACAATAGGTTATTTTAACCCATCTTAGGCCTCTCAATGGCATGCCAGCTCCAGCGGCCTTTTTAAAATACAAACATGACAGTACAGCATTCCTTAGTGCAGAGCAGGCCTCGCAACACAGGTCTCAAACCCACTCACCTTTAAGTCTCATCACATTTCATTCCAACCCACGGCCATATTTGACTCATCTTGCAGTTTTGGCTTTTAAAACTCACATTTTGGAGTTATTAAGCCAACATATCCAGCTATGTGCTGTCAGGCGGCAATGTGATTTCAGTTCATTTCCCTATGTCAAGATGATCATTGCCTATATTTTGCATGGTGCATGATCACATAATTATTGCCCCTACTTAATTTGGAAACGAATAATTTGATGAAACTGTTGCTGTGAATAGTAAGTGGCTGTGTTGACTGTTTAAATTGTCATGTGACTCTTCCACTTCATCACACTACTTTAAGACAGCCATAATGATCCTTAACATGTAACCTTTCTATAAATGATGTATATACAAATACACACTCAAACGTGCGGACACTGTAGTGTTCAAGTTTGGGTGTTGATTACATAATATTAACAGTAATGCCCTCAATAATATCATAAAATTATTTGATGTGTTGTTTCTATCACATTCATGATGATTGGAATAATGTCCAGAATGTGCTTGTTAACATCCCATTATGTCAGTGCTTACTTGTAGTAACTAGTCTTTGGGCAATTTTTTTTTTTTTTTTTCAGATGAAGTGAAGGAAGACTTCCCAGAAATGTATCTCTTCATCCATTACTCTCTGAACTTCCTATCATATCCTGTTGACTCAACTCTCTTTGTTCCAACACCGTCAGTTGTAAAGTCAGACACACCACACATGCACACACACACACAGGCGCATTTCACTGCATGTGTCATCAGTTACAGGGGAAAGAAAACAGTGATCTTTGTTTACTCTTCAATATGCCCGTCATACCACGCCTTGGGTGTTGCAAATGATTTTGTTACAGCTTTTGTTTTTCTTTGGACTTTCCTTTTGAATGTTCAGAGTTTCAGAGAAAGAATCTGTATTAGTCACTTGGAGGTGACTTTCAAGCTTATGATGATTGCATGAAAATGTCAGTATTACATTATTTGTATCATCTAATCGTCATCAACAAAACAGTAATGTTATATAAAATACATATAAATGTCATAAATATTTTAAATGCTTGTGACAACTTCTATGATTCAATATTAAAATATCTTGTTTCCCTGTTTTCTTTTTCTTAGGTAATTTGAATTACAAAAGTAAAATGAAGAGAACTTTTACCCCAATCATCTTTTAATTGACAAATAATTAATGACCATTTATGGATGAACTAAACAAAGGGTCCCTTTGGATGTGCTGAACATTGACCTATTTCCATTATCAATAACGGGCTTCATAGTGTGAAAAAATCTTAAAAGAAGATACATTTTATCATGTTAGTACGGTTCTCTTCAGCTTTTCAGTTTTTTTGTGTTTTGACCAGGTTTTAAGTTGCTCTGAGGGAAGCAAACCTATTGCATAAAATGTCAGATAAAGTGAAGTAAATATTGCAAATGCGTGGGAGTGAATCTTGCTCACATAGTTCTTAGTTTCAATTATACACTTTCCTTATTAGTGTGCCTGCGTGCAGGGGGGATCCCCTCACCAATTCAACCAAACAATTAGGCATGCAGAATGATTAATGTCACTCCGACATCACTTATCTTTTACACAAAAGCTCAAAGAGAGAGGGACAGAGAGAAAGAGAATTTACGTATGTTCAAGTTAAGCATCGTGAAATGCCAGGAGTGTGGCCTCTTTGTAGCTTTTGGTCATATTTATGCCTCATGATGTCATCCAACAGCCGTGTGTTTGGGAGGGTCAGTACATACACCCACACACACAGACATCCAGCTGTTCACTCCAGCCCCCCTCCAACTGTCTCTTCCCTCTCTGTCTTAAAGTATTGTCTGACTTTACTGCTACTAAGACCGATTCTCAAAGTTTTTCTCTCTCTTCATCCGTCCACAGAGCTTTCTATTTGCCCTCCCTCTGCAGATATCTTCCTTTCACACAGTCTTTCACAGGTTTCACTCTCTTGTTCACACGTTGCTCTTAACTTTTTTTCCTTTTTTGTGCTCCCTGCTCTTTCTCTCTCCCTCTCACTATCATCTTGTGAAAGATCCCACAATTTACTTTTACAGATTTCTGAACTTGTAAAATAATTGACCGGAGAACTTGCAGATTGTCCGTTTGTGTGAGATGAGCTTGGATGTGCCTCGCGACTGTTTGTTTAATTGTGGGAGCAACTGTCTGAGGAACATGGAAAGAATGAGGCCAGTTATTTACCCAGATGGTTTACTGGTGGAGGTGTGAGGCTGGCCAGCTCACTGTGGGAACACAACGCTTGCTTTTCTTGGTATCGCTGATCGTTTTCAAGACCACTGTGTTTTTTCCCCCAGCGCTCTCCAGCTTTGTTTGCTCTGGATGGCATGTTTGATTATTTATCGTAAGGGAAAAGGGAGTAGCTGGAGTAATAAACATGTGACTGCACTGTATTTTTTTTTTCCACTGAGAAGGCCGTGTCCTTCAACAGATATTTGAAGCAGCCATAAAGCCTTTTATTTGCTTTCTAGATGGGAGTTTGGATGAGCCAAAGGAGGATCAAAAAGTTCTCATTACCGTCTTTGACAATATGTGTTTGCTGTTAGTGCATCTTATCAACAGATAAATATTTCTTCTGGATGACTGCCGATGATTTTTTTTTTTTTTTTTTTTTGGGGGGGGGGCGATTCTTTCAGTCTGAGAATTTGTTTTGACATCTGATCATTGTTCCCTGTCTGTGTATGGAGAAACTGTTTATACCAGCCATAGCTCTGTGACTCTGAATGGCACAATATGAAAAGATTGTCTATGATGTTTGTTATTTATCAGAAGGCCAAGGGAATATTGTAAGAAGATACATGTGCTCTGATAATAGGGATCAAAGTGCTCTTCAGAGACTTTTAGCATTCTAGCATTTCTATTAGACTTATTCTGAAATCTTTTTTCTTTTTTTTTTTCGCCCTAATTTCTCTATCAGGCTCTCCAGGTGGCTCGGCAGATCCTTCTCCAGCAGCAACAGCAACAGTCCCAGTCACATCAACTGCAGTCTCAACAAAACACTGGCCGCAAATCCCCCAAACCCAACGACAAGCAGCAAAGTCTTCAGGTGCTGTAAATGTTGTCATTTTGAGAAACCTGCTCATTTATTAACTCACAATCGCAGGATAGCTTGAATATTTAACTTTGTGGTTGCTCAAATATAAAAAAAAAAAAAAAAAGAAGTGAACTTTTGCAGCTCTCACTGGAACACAGTGTGCAAAAAAAGCCCAGCACTACACTAAGTTCAAAAACAGGAAATTAAAATTGGCAGTGCAACATTTGCAGTAATGTTTGCTAGCGCATTATGTGTGATTTGGCAACACACACATGCACTTACAATCAACCATGTGTCATCTAATGCTCTACATAAACAGTACTACATAGAGACAGGTGCTGCTGTATAATATGTACAAGCCAGACAGTGTAAAAAGGCCTTGCGTGGCCATGAACTCATCGGGCAGCATCATGATTGTTCTGTTGCAGTCGCACACGTTGGTACGTGCAGTTGATCCTGATTTCAGGTCCCCAGCACCAGCAGCAGGAGGTGTTGTCGACAACATTACTGTGCAGCCTTGTTCAGTGCTTCAGAAAGGGTGGAAATGACAGAGAGGAAAAGAGAGAAGTGAGAGACCTACAGAGCAGGCAGGAACCTGCCACCAGCAGCAGGAGGTGCTATGGAGAAACCCACATGAGGGGTGGGTGACGCAGGTGGAGGGCGAAAGAAAAAAGAGTGAGGGATGAGATAATGTGAAGCTTGGGAGAGGTGAAGAGGCCTTAGGACAGTTATTTGTACTGCAAAAAACAAAACAACCTAATTTATTAACTTTTAGTCTTTTTCTGTTTGGAATAAGAGCACATGGTGTAATATTTACATTATTTTCAGATCTGCTGCCTCAAAGATGTATATCTTTGTTTGAACCAGCATCGGTTGTTTGTGTCGGTGTGAAATTGCAAACGACTTCAGGGCATATTTGGTAATTAATACAGAGGCCCTGTTCTCTGTGTATATATATATAATATTTAATACCCTTACTATCCCATTGGGGGCCCTTTTTAATGAGCTATTGTAGCAGCTAGGTCTAATGTCAGGTTGTGAAAAAGCCTCTTTGTTGTGCAGATGTCTTCGGAATAGCTCCAGAGGATGAAATATGGCTGTGATGACCTTTCAGTTGTGTGCATATTTGTCAGGATTCAAATAAGTTGAAAGGATCAAACTAAACAGTTTCCCCAGCCTGGCAGGGAACTGTGCTGCAGAGGTCAACAGAGGGGACCACAACGGCAGATTCCAGCGTACAGCCAGTTGTTGGTACATAGTGAAGTACTAGACCATCTCCTGCAGACAAAGACAAAATTAAAATTCTAATTTATTAATGTATACAGAGAGCTTGGCCAAGCTGTCACTCAGCTATTGAAAAGAGAGTCGGGCCCTTTACCCCACATCGCTTCCCCTCCCCTCTCCGCCCTGTTCTTGTGAAGAGAGCACAGGCACGCTGTAGTATCTAACTAACACCATAAATTGCCTGCTCTCTAATGCTGTATGTAGCATTTTGCTTGGTTGAAACCAACATTATGAGAGAGCCACAGGTCTAGACAAGTGTTTGTTTATTCCTGAATTATATATTCTGCTAATTAAACACACTCCAACCACATACACACGGATTAAAGCAAAGTTTTCATACATAAACATCAGTGTACCACTCTGTGAGAGGATGTGTTACATTTGTTTTGTTTTGTTTTTTCCCCCTCTCTTCTGTGCTCATGGTTTTATGCTGGTTAGGTTTCTGTTGTTGTCTTTTTTCTCTCCCTCTCTCACAAGCACACTTTGTGAAACACCAGAGGGTAACGGTCTGAGTCTCATCTCACTTCCTCTTTCAAGAGCAAACCCGTACTTGGAGGAGCCCTCTGCACACAGAGCATTCACTATCTCCATCACACAGCCTGGATAATGATTCTCTGTTGAGCTGGACTGGGTCATCAAAAGACATGATCCAACAATTATGAGGCTATGTAGTAAGCTGACACCCCATAAAAGCACCTGATCTGCAGACCAGGCTCCATTCATCTCAGCGGTCTTCCCATTAGGCATTAGGAGATGTGCAGAGACACTTTTACTCATTTGAAGATGTGACTCACTTTCCAATTCATTCTTATTCAAATCAAAAATAATGAAGCACGGTATATACAGAACATCTGAAAAAAAAAAAAAAAATGACCTGCATCGAGTAGTAAAGGGGAAAAATGTGAGTCAAACAAGCCTGAGAATCCTTTATCAGTATTAAATGGCTCTTTAGTTTTGTACCTCACACCACACCGCCCACCCTTGCCTCTGGATGAAGATGCCTCTGCTGTATACTCAGCAGCCTAGAGGTGGTTTAATCAGGGTACATATACAAACAGCTGCTGTGCCTGCTGGAAAGCAGCTAAACATACTTGACTGGTCAAAAAGCCAGTAAATTGCATTGACAGAATGACACCTGTAATTAAAAGAATCCATGCCACTTTTACCTTTTGCGCTTCACACCTACAGTGGCACGACGACGAGAGCCGGCAACTCCCACCCTGCTAATTACCATTATCAGTGAAATGGTAGGGTTTGACTCATTAGTTCCATGTGCATTTAATTAGAGGCAGGCTGAAATTGGATTTAACTTATTACTTTTTCATGGATCACTTTCTTGTCATCACTTCAAATTGGATTGAAGCCCCAGGTAACTAATTATACCAGCTGCAGGATCAGGAATGGAGAAATAGGTAATTAGGAACAACACTGTCGGACCCTCGCTGATAGTCCACCAGCACCTAGGTGGGGGTTGGGGGAAATTGAAGCTCATTTGTGGTGTTGCTCACAAGCCCAACTGGTTAACTACACCTCATTGCAAGGCATCCACCTCCTACGGGGCATTATGTGGCACTCAGCTGGGCTGAAGATGTTTTGTCAACATGGTTCCTTTGCTGCCAGTATAATGCTGAGATTTTGCATATTCCCCATTCACAATTATGACTCAGATTGGCCTTCATTATTCATGTCACTGGGCCAGTGTGAGCTATGGTCAATGGCTGAACTTACCTGTGTGAACCTTGCATGAATGGCATTTTTGTCTGCAGCACTGATTGTAAAGAGAATTGATGAATGGGCAGTTTAAAGACACGTAGATGCTCGATGTAGGACAGTAAAGATACTGTGGGCTTAGCCGATGTAGCTGCAGCTTTTATGTGTGTGGGAGAGTATAAATACTCTGGCTGGTTGAGAGAAGGGTAGCGAAATGATAACTTTGATAACCCTTTAAATTCCCTTTATGTAAAGCAAAGAGCTTCTTTGAGATGAATTTGAAGCAACTGCAAATGAAAATCTCTATCTTTTGGGTTTCTTTGTTTTTTTTTTTTTTTTTGTATTTATTGTAATTATGTGTTGGCCTTCTGTTTTTAGAAGAATTACTTTTTACCATAATCTGATAAATGTTTCATTGCACATTTTCATGATGTCAAAGGTGCATTACTTGTTATTCTTCGCGCACACAGAAACACTGATAATGTTTCAAAACCACGGCAGCAGACATTTTCTTATCTATAGTATTACTAACTGAAGCTACAGTTCTCACTTCTTTCTTCTGCCTTGCTTTATTCTTTTCCTTTCTCTCGCTGTGTGTTTTCACACCATAGTGTACAGCCCCACAGAGGGCATCGCCTGGTCAAAAGATAATGTCTTTTCAGTTTACAGGATGAAAGCCTTTTAAGTTGTAGAGCGCCCCTCTGATGCCCCTCCTCCCTGCGTTAGCTCTTCACATCCTTCATTTGTGGTCTGTTGGGGGGAAGCGTGATGTGACACAATCCAGGGGCCAAGCCTCTGTCTGACAGGACAGGGAGAAGCCGCCGGCTCTCTTTCTCTGCCTCTCCTACTGTTTTTGCAGTAGGCCCATGGCATTGTCCTGACACATGTATACCACAGTGCTCCAATCTGTAAGTCATTAGAGCACTAGGCCGAAGCCTGTCAGCTGGAGCTAAGCCAGTGCTGCAGGGTGATCTGAGGCAGCATTTCGAGGTGTTCCCGCATTCCATTCGGCCAGTGGCCCAAGGTGGCACAGCAGCGGTAGACCACTGGTGAGGTGACAGTGAGCACAAGACTGGATTAATGTTCTGGGTTAGATGCTCTGAGATAGGGAGACCTGGCCAAGACAACAGGAGTTTACATTAAAATACATGTTCTACATAAGTGTAGAACTATAAAAACATTGAAGAAGAAAGAAAAGAAATGATGAGAACAAAGAGGCTTTGACATTAGAAGTGGTGGCACCATCTTAGAACACTCCAAACCAAATCAAAGCACTTCCATCTTCTAAATGATTCAATTAACGACTGCTTTAAGCTCGCCAAGATTAACCAGTCTATTAATTTTCATATGTTCACGCAGTCTAGGAGATAATTCATTGTGTACGTGGACAAAGCCACTCACACCAACAAAAGGAAATCTTCAAAGTTTATACTTTCTTCTTTTGCTGGTGAGAAAGATGGAAAAAAAATCATTGCACTCTCAGGCCTATAAGGTAAATATGTAGAGTTTAGCTGACACCACAAGGTTGTGAGATCGGAGATGTGACTGAAGCACAGCCACAGTGTTTTTACACTCGACTCCCTGGGTTGAGGGTAAACTCAATGAACCAAGGTCACGACACAAATCAAGTATTTGGATATAAGACCTGATTGAAAAGGCTTTTGTTTTGCTATTGTCGCTTGGTTTCTTCCAGGATGTGCAGTTGTCAATATCAAAAGGAAATATTTTCTGAATAGTTTCTGTCAATCTGCAAAATGTTTCTAAGAGTGAAGTCTGGTAATTCATCTGCTGTGTGCGTGATTCTAAGAAGGACTTGATCACTTTTTGTTTATAAAAAGTCTCAAGGTGATGTTGTAATGAAATCTCATTTTGACGCTTGTGTTGCTTTGAGGTGATACAATCTGTCAGGAATGATCAACACCACACAGAGGCCAGTGCTCGCGTGGAACCTCAGGATCAAGCTGTCTCCTTTGCTGCTTGTTTTCCTTGTCATATTGTAAAAATGTATTATGCGTAGTATATAGATTAGAACCAGGTTTGGGATAATCCTGTCAGAATGAAGTCATCTGTCCCAGTTCCATGCAGCCAAGCAGAGACTTGTGAGGAGGGGAGAGGGGGGTTCAGGGTATTGTGAGCACTCCCGGCCAATACGATGACTGTCGAATTGACTCCAGTCACAGCGCTAGAAGCCACTCTACCATTTTCAGGACTCCTTTTTATTTAAGGCTTGATGTTTCCCTTCAAGCAGTGAAGCCTCTCAGACCTCCACCCCGCTCAGTCATATGCGCAGATACAGACACATACACACACTGGTCTCCTTAAAGTTTGTTGTATCTCTGTGTCATCCTCTGGCGCTATATCTTGATGTCAAGTGCATGTTGTTTGGAGTGATTCACACGCCCTTTGTGGAGGGGTGGAAGGACGGATGGATACACAGTCAACCATAGCATTAATAAACACTAACAGCTATGCAAGGTGCATTCAAGTCAGCATCAGCTTACAGTTCCATTTCTCTTTGGATGTCATTGCACACTTTAGACAGCTCTTTGATTCCATTTTCACTTTTTGTTAGAGGAAGGGAAAAGATATAACCGTCTCACTCAGACAGCTCAGGAGGGGTCCAGACGCAGAACGGCCTTAAGCCACATGAGGACATAATTTGTTGGAGTCGTATTTTATATTTGTGTTGGACATCACATCGTAAAGCGTCGCAGGGCTCAGCCAAGTCATCCATGTTAGTTACACCCAGACTAGAGAAAGCATGAAGGTCTTGTAACCGTAGCCTATTAGTTCAAAAGGAAAGTGGTCATCTATATCTATTAACTGAAGGCTTTCATTGGCTAGTGTTTGAAATGTAACAAACTGACAAATACTGTTGATAGCACCACACGATCTTAGTTTAAGTTAATCACAGTGGTTAGCAGTGCCATCAGCTCACTACTGTGTGCACCCTACTTTGAGAGTCTTCATTAACACTCTGACTCTAAGAGCCACCCACACATAAACCTACTTATACTCTGCCCAAATCTGCCTGATTATAGTAGTAAATCTTACTATTTTTGCTTACACATCAAAGCATATTAATTATAGTGCAGTATAATCAAAATGACAGACACCTTATCTAAACTTGTTTGTTGTTTTTATATTTCTTTTCATGAAGTTATTTTCACCTCCCCCGCAGAGTTGTTGCTACTGCTTTTTAAAATTCTGGGTTCTGAGTTTCTGTCTATTAATATAGTTTCTGATTTAAATCAAAGATGAATCAATCGTCAAGCAAGACAGGGCAGAAATTCCCCCACCTCTTTAAATCGATGTTGCTCAAACCCAAAAGATCTTGTTTTGACTAAGTGAAAAACCTCACCAGACAGTACACGCTGGAACACAATCACCTCAGTTAACATGTGCTGACTAAACAATGTGTTCCTGAATGCTGAAATTAAAAGTAAATAACCAAACCCATATATAATACACCAGGAGGAACATGGTGACTCAGACGTGACTTACTGTAACTCCACTCTGCTTTGAGTGATAACCTCATTCACTCTAAATGACTTATTTCAAATATCAGGGGGAGTATTGGTATTTTGCTGATGTTAAAAGCTGAGTTCACTTTCATGTCAAAACAAGTGAAAGACACAGTTTGAAACAGTTTCACTTTGGTGTAGAAGCACAAAAACCTGAAATATCTATAAAATAAAGGCTCAGGTAACATTAAAAAGCCGCCGTTAGTTTTGGCATCCTGGACTTAAAATAGAAATACAGTGGAAATACCTCACCTCTTCAAAGAGGCTCTGATGGTGTTGTTTTGCTGCTGGAGAAATGTCACAGCACTCTCCTGTGTGGTGTCAGTGCAACTGAGTCAAATCAAATTTTGGTTCTTCCTTAACTGTGCAAAGTCCAAGTGCTGGTGCAGCTTGGAAAACATAGATGATGGGTGTTTAAATTGCCATTTGACTTTGATAAGGTACATATTATATCTTGAGAGACAGATAAATTCTGAAATATTAGAAATATTTTTTATGGTATCCTGTTGAGAAAAGTATTTGTGTCGCCTTGGTGATATTATATAGAGCAGCTGTTATTTATACAGGTCCCACACCTGCCCTGCTGACTCCCTCCATCAGTAAACAATGATTTACTTCACACACACAGGGAAACAGTCTGTTTGTTTTCTCTTGACAATAGTCCAGGTCACCAGAGCCTCTCAAGAAAAGGAATGAGTCTAGTTCTGTCTTTTCTTCCACTTCCTCTGCGCTTCTCTCCGACTCTTTCTGTGGTAGCAGTAAGACACAGGCTGGCATGCTGGTGCAGCTTATTCACTGGCTGTGTTAGTGTTTTCGTAAGGCTTAGTAATCAGAGCTGACTCGTTATCTTTAGCCATAGTGGAGTGGGGCAGAGCTCAGGCCAGACCAGACATTAACTCATACTTTCACTCGAACTCAAGCAGGAAATGGGAGTATTTTATAATGTCATCCACTCTGTCAAGAACACAATCACTCAGTACTCTCTGTAAACTATCACAGGGGACGCTGGTTCAAGGCTCAAGGATATTGATATTTCTCGGTGCACAAGAAGGAAAAAAAAATTCTATATAGCGTTTGTGTATTGCATCGGCACGTATGTGTAATTATTTTACATAGCAAAGGCACTGAGGCAATGGATTAGAAAGACACTGTGTGAGAGGAGAAGCTTGAACTGTGTGTCTGCTAAATTTATCATGAGGCCTTTGGGAGCGTTGAAATGAGAACAGTGGCCTATTACTGCTAAGAAGGTGTTTTATTGAGAATACGTCGACATACCACCCAAGGGAGAGTGCTGGGGGAAAAGAGTGTGGTTGTAGCCTAAACCACTTTGTGCTCGTGTCTGTTTACGTGTGTGTGTGTGTGTGTGTGTGTGTGTGTGTGTGTGTGTGTGTGTGTGTGCGTGCGTACAGTAGTAGGCACATGTGTGCATGTCACTGTCTTTTTTTGTGTGATCCATCTTGAGGGTGTCAGATAGAAAATAAAAGTGCCTTTTCTTCCATTTAATTATTCCTTTTGATATGTATTGGAATTGTCATTTTTGACACTTGAGATGTCCCAGTCAATAATTTATATAGGTCAGGCCGGTTTAACAGAGCTCATTGTTAGTTATTAGCAGATGAGAGCAATAGCTTCTTATGCAAGCACTCTGTTTATTTTACCAGTGTGTTTGCGGACTGGAATGCATCCCGTGAACATTCCTTCATCCCTGGCCAAGGGTTTATAGCTGTTGATATGAGCTGTGTTTTAGAGCTCTGTTATTCAGCTCTTGTGTTTATTGTTATGATAATTAACAAAGTGAGGTGTTAATCTTGCCTCATGCCTTTCCTCTAGTTCACTGTTGAGCCGAATGCACAACTTGGTAAACCTGCTTTTATTGTTATCACTGAAAGTAGGTCCGATCAGCATCTCCTTTCATTTCTATGGGATTTGCACTATTTAACGTTTTGCATAAAATACTCTTGAGGTTAAATTATAGCCAATGCTAAAAATTCTACATATGCATACATGTATGGAGGCTTTTCATTGTACTTTGTTTCTCTCCCATGGTGAGTTCAGTAAGCTCTCCAGTAGGTGGCAGGGTCCTGTTTTCCTCCTGTCTTTTCCTTCACTGAGTGCACATGGATGTTAAAGAGTGTGATGATATCATGACAGCTAATTGCTCTCATTGGGATGGAGTTGGATGGATTGCTGGTAGCTGGTGTAATGTCAGCTATTAATGTAAGTGGTTTTAGCTTGTCTGAGACCAAACTGTACTATAAGTGTTTAAAAACTGCAGGGAAAAAAGTTCACTCTGCTGTGACAGATTTTTACATTGTGTGTTACAATGAGTTGCATGTTATGAGTGTAAGTACAAATTGTATTCACACTAGTATTACCAGAGGAAATACAGGTTCAAAACAAATTGTTCTCATAAATACATTATTTTTTTTCTAAAATAAAACATATTTGGTATCAGCTTGGGAAATTTCAAAGGAAGAAAAACTCCAAATAACTACAAAGCATCTGAATTGTTTGTGCATTTGTTGTTTTCAGCATTTGAAATGAGTTGTGTCTTTGTCCTGGCACTGTAAACAGTTCCATTTAACAGAACAATAAAGGGACTGATAGCAGGGCCAGTTTTCTTTCTTTCTGCTGGATAGCTGTGTTTACTTATCTGTTGTTTAATTAAAGGGCCTCTTTTCTTTAGGCTCCCATTGTTTCAATAGCACGGCCGGAGTCCTGGCAGGGGTCAAAGGGTTAACAGCCGTCAACTGTGTCTTTTTTTTTTTTTTTTTTTTTTTTAAAGGGGCCCCTACACAAAGGCATGGGTTCACCTGCAGTCAAGCCTGCGGCTCCCTATTGTGTGGCCCCATTTGAATTGATTATGTTTAGTGGGCCGGTTGTGATTGGTGGAGAAGGGCGTGGTTGATTGGATAGTTTTGTATCTTGTCAGCCAGGGAGCAACCTTGCGCGTGCAATCCGTCTGTATCCTGGGGAAGGTTGGAGACTCCACAGCACAGCAGCGCTTGTTAACAGCCTTCCTGCCTGTGTGCCCCTATCTCTCCCTCTCTCCCTGCCTCTCACTGACTCTCTCTCTCTGTCTCTCTCTCTCGCTCTCTCTCTCTCTCTCTCTCTCTCTCTCTCTCTCTCTCTCTCTCTCTCTCTTTCCCTTGCTGCCGTACTCTTCGCTCTGCTTCACTCCACACCGCGTGGCCCGGCACTCTGTTTACCCTGCCAGCTAAATGGAGTTTGTCAGGTTTGTCAATATGATTGATTTCTGTGATTTTGCCAGCTTTCTTGTGTAAAAAACTTGACAATTTAATTTGACCAGGGAGAAAGAGAAAAGGAGGCTTATTGTCTGTCTAATGTTGATGTTCTATCATTGTAATTGTTTAATTTTGTCATGCAGTTGTGTGAGAGGAGCAGTTATCTGGGGTTTACTTTGCCAGTGAGACACTGACAGTTTGCAGGCTTGTTCTGAAAGGAGGAGTACGTGAAAGCAAGTTATTTACTGTATGAGGTTGTTTAGCATCTCAGAATGAGGCTGTATATATTAGGTAAACTCAGCTGTTGTTAGAAATTCAGCTTTCCTCTTTAAGCCAAAGCAACAGTTTCTTTTACTCTTGCTTATTTGTCAGTTACAGTATTAGATTCCTGACCTCTTAAATGAAGTTTCTCACTGCCATTCCACACTGTTTGTTTAGTTTTGTTGACTTTGCTGATAGTGAGCTAACCAGTTTAGCAGGAACCAGCACTGTACTATGTGCAGTTTAAATTATGGAAAGTTCTAGGAAAAACAGGACACAGGTTTGTCTTCTCCTTCACACTGCCATTTTACTCAGAATGTATCTTATTTTGTAAAATATGTGATTACTTTGATTTAAAAGCTCCCCAGGGGAAGGCATTTAAAATATGTTTTATATTTTTGTTATTTTTTGGGTTTAGCTGGTTATTTATTTTGTGATGATTTGTTGCACTGAAGTAATGACCGCTGGTCAGACTTTGCTTTCTCTCAGGCTATGGCCTGTCCTAATCCCCACTCTCCTCACGGTGTCACAGTGAATTAAGACATAGGTTGGTACAGCTCTATATTTGATACCGTCACCGCAAAACCACGTTGGAGACATGCTGTCACTCCAAATGTCATTGCTCATATCTTCCTGAAAAGTTAGTGTGTGCGAATGTTCTTCAGTGGCTTGGTGTGCTGTGTGTTTGTGTGTACAAGTACTTGCAAACAAAGGGTCTGGAGTGTACATTAAGGAAGGAAAGTTGTGGTAATTTTCTTTCGTTCTCCCTGCTGTCAACTTTGAGTTCTGCTTGAGAGCTTTCAGGTTTTACACAGAAAGCAACTGTTGTTAAATGCCCTCAAGTATTTTTACAACAATAATTTGAAAAAATACACTACAACAACAGAACTCCAGAAAAGATTCACATATGGTTTGTTTGCATTCATTATTAGCTGAAACTTTTTTTTTATTTTTTTATTTTTTCTCCCCCCCGAGTACTACGTTTCAGCACCTTGCATCAGTGTTGGAAAAGTGGGTGCCTGACAGAAACGAGAGATGGAGGAGAAGAGTGGAGGAGAATATCAGATGGGTGTGAAGGAGGAGATGGAAGCCTAAACAGGCCAGCGTGCAGCGTAATGCCGTGCAGCTGTGCCGAGGCTCGCAGTTTGGGAGAGCTGGAGTGCGAGCTGATTGGGTTGACAGTTTGTAATCAAAGTTGATTTATTGTTCATTAGTAGTGCATTAGCCCTCTCAGGCAGGGGTGTTATTTGTGCAGTGGCCTGTCAAGGCAAGGGGCTGCCAGCACCTGTCATTTCTAAACCATGACATAGGCAACCAGATATTAGCTGTGTACCCAGAAAGGGGGGTACACACAGGGGGTAGCCGGCAGAGCCCCACGGCTTGCTGGGATATCCTTTACAGGGACGCTCTTTGCTTTGTACTGGAGTAGTCAGACCAGTCAGAGAGGAGAGACGGGGGAATAGTTGAGCAGTGATATACTGAGCCACCAGCTGCTCTCTGCTCTTATCTCTCTGGCTTTCCTGACTAAAACATGTTTTTACTTGAAAAGGGCTTTCATTCTGGGTTTTTTTTATTTTTTTTGTGTGTGTGTGTGTGTATTTTTTTGTTTTGTTTTGTTTTTGTTTTTTGTTTTATTTTTTATTTTTTCTTCTCCCTGTTAAGGGTCATTACTGCTCGGAGCGTGTGCGTATCTGTTTCAGATAGGAAGATTAACTCCACACTTGAGATGCCATATGTTTCAAAGGGTTGAGATAGTAGGATAATGATGAGATTACATGGTGAAGAGTGTTTTGTGTCAGAGGCTCTTTTTCACCACACATCTATGTCATGACCTATGTATTTTAAAGCAGTCAGGGACGTGTTGGCATTGACACGTTTATTAGGGATGTGTGTTGACCAGAAAAAGTCCAGCTCATCTTGGGTTTTTACTGAATATTGTAAATCTACCTCTAACACTACTATCTTTCTTTTTAAAATTGAATTAACTGGCTGTATACTTCATATGAGTCACATAATGCAACAACATTAAGGGTTTCGAGAATCAACACAATTTGTGGCCCTCTTGTCTGCCGTCATGGAAACAAGGATTAGCTTTGCGTTGCTGGTGTGCAAAGAATAGAAACAATCTTCACAAGAACGTGTCAGCCATTGTCTTTTGACTACAGTGTCATTTGAATGGGATTTTAGAGGCTGTGATCTTAATTAAATCTCAACTGACTCAAATAATGCATCTAAAGACGTGCATCGTTGCATAACTGTGTAGAGCTGGTAAACCATCGATCACGGAGCGTGCAGTTTACACCACTAGTGACTGTAATATGTCTCAGGGAGCAGTGAAAACAGTGAACTGTGGTGTGTAGGACAGTTGTTGTCACGCTGGATTTGTGAGCCTGGTTTCACAGCTCTAACACTATGTGGTTGTGTGAAATTTGCACTTGGAGGTGTGGCCTGAAAGGTCAGAAAGAGTGACACAACATTGAGTCACACATCAGAAATGAAATGCAATGTAGCTCTTGAGGTTTTTTTTTTTTTTTCCTGAGCTGAACTTGAATGGATTTTTAAAAATGGTTTGTTCTTAAATCCTTAAAAAAACTGAATCAGTCTAATTTTAATATTACTACTAATAATTGACATATTTTATACATATTTATATTTTTCATTTTAGCGGAAAATCACAAACAAATGAATTTGGAATATTAAAATAAAGCTTGATGATGAAGTAAAGACCGGTTTCTATGCATCTTGTATCTGTATCTAAGTGCTTGAGTAAGTCACCTGCAATGGTTGTTACGTCCAGTGTGGGAAACAGCGTCCACAGTGCAGCTCAGCTGTTATTGTTGGGATGGGAGCTTGCCCACTTTGCCGTGCAGTTTGTTTGTTTAAAATTCGACACTGGGACCAAGCTCCACCAAAAAAAAAAAAGGGGGGGAAGAAAAAAAAGAAAAAAAAAGCTTGTTTGTTTGCAGTTGAGAAGTTAATTAAAATGCAATCTTAACTTTTGTTTTTACAGTTGCTGTGAATGATTACGACCCCTTCACACCCCTCAGACCAGATACCATATCTATAGTCTGTATATTTATATGGAGGCAAAATGTGGCTGTGATTATCTTGTTTATGTGAGCTGTAAACATTTTTAAAGCTGTTTGATTGTGGATGACGATGAACGCATTATGGAGGTATTAACACATGTACGGATGAGCACGTCAGTCCAGTAGTTTTGTTTTAAATGTTGTATGCTTTCTGAACAGTTTTAACTGTTATATTTTATGAAATAAAATATTTATATTTTCGTTTATTATTATTATTATTATTATTATTACTGGCAAAGCTTGTCAGTGTGAGTTTATGCCACTGTGTTTCATAGAAGGAATTAATGCTCTCCACCTCAGAGATTTCAATCAACCTGAATGGGTAATGTGAAATTAGTATTTCCAGTCTTGTCGTCAACTAATTATATTCACACTTCACTTAAGTACAATAGCTCCCGTGAAATGCTCATTTTGGTGGCATTTCCATGCAGGAGACCACGGTCAGGATGGGAAGTCGTTTCCTTGCGCCACAGCAGGGCAAGGTAAAACAACAGCATCAAACGGACCAGACTCTGATTTCTCAAGGGCTTGTTATTTCTTTTTTACTTCTCCATTCCATTTGATGCCCTTACAAAACAAGTTGACCCCAGGGAACACAAATGAAAATTTGATAATTCTCATCTCTTTTTTTTTTTTTTCTTTTTTCTTTTTTCTTTAAGCCAAGTTGCACCTTTGCAGCAGAAAAACATCTCTCTCGGTCTCACTGATATCCACCTCCTTGTCCCTCGTTTCTGTTCTTCTTAATTGCCTCAGTGCAGGGAAAAGAAAGGAGCTATCTCACAGCCTTGTTCACCCCTACTCCTTTTCACCAGGCTTTGACCTCTGAATTGTGATAGGTAGTTGGGGGGGGGGGGTACCGGTGTGCTCGGGGAGCGTCTTCATTAACTGAATCAGTAACTCTCAGTGTTGTCAGATGTGTGGTTTGTGTTCCTTCATTAGATTTCATTTTTTTGTTTTCTTCTCTTGCTGGTTTTCTGGAGGTGTCCTGTCTACGCGCAATTTGTGTATACAACACGAGGAAAGAATGCATTACTACAATACTTAAGGAATTTAAAAATGTTAGAAAAAACATTTAATAGTTGAATGTGTATACATTAAAAATGTTATTAAACCATTTAAAATGTTATGCCGTCAAAGTAATTTGCATATGATTTTTAGATTTCCTTCTTGAGAAAGCAGACCATCATGCTCTACGTGGGAAAACAGTGTGCGTTTTGTGCTCCGCTTGTGCCTGTATGTGCTTGTGACAGTTAACATGCCACAGTTTACCTTTGTGTGTGTGTGTGTGTGTGTGTGTGTGTGTGTGTGTGTGTGTGTGCGCATGTGCGTGCGTGCGTGTGTGTTTGGCCAGCAGGCCTGTGCTGGTACAGTATATTGCCTGCAGTCACTATGCAGCTGTGTGAGAATGTTCTAGGTTTGAATGTTTATGTATGGGAGGCACCTGGAGAGCACCACACCTTTGTGAAATTCATAAACATCAGCTATTTCTGGCAGCCTCAGAATGTCCTCTTTTTCACACTCTCATATTGGTGAAGGAGATTAGAGCTGGGCTCAGTGGATCCCTCCAGTTATTAGCCCAGTACGAGCCTTCTTTTAGACTATCTTTAGATGGGTGATATATTTTTGTGGATCATCTGGAGTCATGATGTTATCCAAGAGATAAGGGAGTGCACCATATGGGAGTGCTCTAAATGGCGACTGGCGTCCTGTGTTTGCGTTAAATGGGCATGATACAGAGGCCAGGGCAATATTTCTCAGTTAAAGTGCTCCCTCCCGCCCTAACTCTCAATAGGACCCAGTCTTAGGCAGATTTTCACTCCTTCAGCACAGGATTAAATGGTAGTAGTTACATTGATCAATAGGTTAAGAAGCATACAATCCCTCTCGCTGCTAATGACCTCAGTAGTAATGGGTAATAAAATGGGGGTCTGTAATAGCCTCTGTGCTCAGAGGAAGCTGCTCTAGCTGTAGTTACTGTGAGACAGACGCTGGTGACAAGGGGAAGTGTGAAACCGTGATGAGATACACACCTCAGGTGTAAAGAATTAAGACTATTAAATTGAAGAAAATCTGTGATACAATTGGCATCTATTGAGAACTGGTTTAGTGTGTAAAAACCTGCTCTCCCCTTTTTCACATCACACTATGTATAATATGGCATTACAAATGATCATACATTTGAAAATATGACAAAATGTGCAGTTTTTACACGGTGGTAAAAATGCAGCTTGACAAATGTGAAGTACATTTTAATGCATGTAGTTAAAGTAACGCGCAAAAGGGGGCGGGGCATTATTATTTGTTCTTGGTGTAATTGATGTAATTGTCATATTTAGACAGGAAGTATATATCATATCATGTATGGCGTTTGCATGCATGACACTTACATGCAGCAAGACAGGGCTGCTTGGTTGACCTTCAAAATAGTTAATCAAAATTAGCGATGCCCAGAAAAAAGGACTTCAGCGGATAATGACTGTGAAATTAGGAAATGGGAGGCCGGGGCTATTCAAATGACAGGACAAGTCATGTGCAAAAGTCAAGATGAACTGCATATTAAGACATAATACAGGGGGGAATTAATATTGCATTTTCCTCCTCGCGCCTCCATGCCTAGTGCTGAAAATGAGAAATGTGTGTTAGTCCTGGGTGGGGCTGAGCCTCCTTCATTCTCTTGGGGCCAGAAGAACACAGCACGGTGTAGTCTGGCACTGCTCAATAAAGTTAACGGAGAGCATCAAAGCTGGTCCGTCCTATTTGACATCACTGCCCTTTCCTCTGCATTAGTAGTACAAGCTGTTCATTATGGCAGTGCTTTGTTTTTCTTTAATGCTACAATGGGGAGAATGAATAAGGTAATATGCATGCAGGGTGTGTGTGTCAAGAAAAGCCCCTTAGTTACTGGACGAGATTTTAAACAGCTAAATTACATTCAGAAATGCATAAAAAATTCAAAGGGGTGTCATTAGCTATAAGGCAGCCACACAATTTGGATAACCTTGGTGAAGACAGACTGTCACCTGTTATGTCCGCTCTATCAGCTGCTAACGTCAGCCCGAGAGACAGAAAGCACCCTCCCAACGCATACCGGGGCCCGCACTTACTGATGTATACAGTATGTGCATGCACACAAAAGAACTATCTCCACATTGTCTTACCAATTGCAAAGACGCAGCACTATTGAGTGCAACTCAGTTGGCGTTTGTCATAGGAAATGTCCAGGGAAGGAGCTTTTAATTGTATTGCACATCATAGCAGTGAGTGGCAGCACCCAGACACACTCCGAGTCCCCTACGCCGCTGGAGCAATTAAGGCGCCCTGACAACTGTGGGGGTTCTTTTCAGTGTCACAACAAATCACTTGTTTTTAGGAGTCATGCACTCACACCTTTCTACTGGGAGTTAGTTAGAGGCCTGCGTGTTCTCCAACGTGGCTCCTCCTCCAGGCACTTTATATCTTCACAATAATAGATCGCTTTTGACAGCATCTCTAATGAAATGTTCTCACATGACACGTTGTGCGTGTGCCAACAGCAGCATTTTTGAGTCAATCTTTCACGTCCTCAGGTATGGCATATTTGCCACATTGTGTAAATGGCAAGTTCTGAGAAGCGCCTTGGCAGACGCAGATCATATGACGTTGAAGGGTTCGTTTGTGAGAGGGGAAGGTCGGACGATGGAGGATGGGGTGGATACAGCTGGCTGTTTACTCCAAAGGCGCAATCCACGCCCAGCTGTCCTTTAGCCCACCTCAGTCTGGTGTGGTGTCATAATGGCCAGAGGCATCAATATGTGAAGTTTTTAACGCTTGAAGATGACACTTGAGATTAATTTTAATTAATAAATTTTTAACTATTATATTTCTTTATGTATTTTCTTAGTATTGCATTATTTATCTGTAGCAGGTTTGTCAAAAATCTCTTAACTTTTTTACGTCTTTCACATGTTGCTTGCTGGGATAGACTTAAGCAAAAATTAAGGATGGACAACCTTATGTTATGTGCATCACCTCAGTGCTGCATTAGTGGACTGGTGGGTGGTGGTTTGACGTCCATGTTCTTGTGTGTGTCTCTGAAGGTTCCAGTGTCAGTGGCTATGATGACACCTCAAGTGATAACTCCACAGCAGATGCAGCAGATCCTTCAGCAGCAAGTCCTGAGCCCTCAGCAGCTCCAGGTTCTTCTCCAGCAGCAACAGGCCCTCATGTTACAGCAGGTAATGTACAACCGACAGCCACATCATGAATCATTCCAGGAGGCCAAGTATCACATCTTTCAAATGGTGGCTGCCTTTTTTTTTTTTTTTTTGTATGAAAACTGTTCTCATGTATATCATTTAACAAAAGACACATTCGCTTTGAACTGCTGTTCCTTTCATTTTTCCAAGCCTCACAGATAACATTCCCCAAAGTATTGAGAATTATTGCAAAACCCACTGTTGAGTTTCTGTGACTGACAGACTTTGACTCACGTGTCGCCCTCTCGAATTTCTTGCAGCAGCAACTCCAAGAGTTCTACAAAAAGCAGCAGGAACAGCTCCACCTCCAGCTCTTACAGCAGCAGCAGCAGCAGCAGCATGCAGGCGGCAAGCAGAGTAAAGAGGTACACTGACATCACTCCAACCGTCTGCCATTACCAAAGCCGTTGGCCAGACAGAGCATGGAAGGCATGCCCCCCCCCCCCCCCATCTGCTTCCAGACTGTGGTTAAAGCAGAGAGGAGAGGGGAGGAATCAAGTGCACTCATGCTTCTGATTAGCATGTCAGACTTGCTGGATAAATGGCAACAACTGACTGATACTGTGTTAAGAATACAGCGTCTCCTTTTCTGCAAGTCTCTCCATATTAAATGTATAATACTTTACAGAGCCTGAGCCTTAGTTCATTGTTCTAGATTTTTTTTTTTCCAAGTAAACAAGCATTGAAGAGATGACCACTTCTGTGAGTCCCATGTAGGACATAATGAAAGGCAGAAGGGAGAAAGGCAGGAACACGGAGCATATAAATCTGAGAGGCTTTTCTCTGTAATTAACATGGAAATGGCAGAGGAAGAGAAGGCATGTAATTGTGAGATATCAGTGCAGAGAGCGCTCCCAGCTTTGTTGCCTGAGTTTTTTCTCCCCCCCCCTCCATCTTTCTCGCTCGCTCTCCTTTGCTCCCTCCAGTACAGCAGGGTTTGCTCATTGGCAGCAGCTTAATGCGTGTTAATGACTGGCGGATACAGGCATCACTGTGGACAAAGCAAATTATTATTGTGCGGTCAGAAGAAGTTCAAAGTCAATCTGGGAATTTTTTTCTGTTGTCCCCATTGAGTTCCTTGTTTGGAGAGGAAGCATAGAAAATTAAGCCCAACGTTAAAAGCAGACACGCACACATTCACGCATGCTCACTCTCTCACACACACATGTCGGTGTGCTGTCGAAGCTCCCAACTTCAAAGTCATAGCTCCCTAATTAATGAACTGCGGGCTTCAGTTTGGACAAGTTGTGGTGTGATGCTCCCATAAATCAACATGACAGCAGAGCTCCTCGGCCTCAGATAGGGCCTGTCACCAAGTCGCATCTGATGTAAACACTAGAGGAGCAAGGGAGAAAAGAGGGAGGGTTGGGTGAGTGAGTAGGGTGGATTTGGGGGGGGGGGGGGGTGTATTGAGGAGGTGCAATTGATCAGTTGAATGGAGCATGAGAATAAAAGAAATAACAACTTTTGAAGCATATTATGTATGATCACAGAAAATGGATGCAGCCTCGAGAGGTTCTCCCCCTCTGCCGATGTTTTCTTTCTCTCCCCATCGCCCTCTCTCTTTTTCTCAGTCGCATTTCTAGCAGCCATCAAAAGACAGAATAAGAATTATGCAGTGATTCCCCTGTGGCTGCCAGACAATAACCCCCTGTTGTTGCTTTGTGCCTCTTTTATTTTAAAGACATCAAAATTTAGTTTTTCAAAGATCTTTAACTTTATATTTGAAGCTTGACAATAAAGGCCTGCCAGTGCCACTCTTTATCATTTGTCAGGGACTGTATTTTTCTCTTCCTCGTGCCACTTCTTGTTAACCTCCTATTTGGTCTATTGGGTCTGGGGTTTTTAATGTGTGTGCCTGCTGGGAGCACGCAGGAGCTCCTGTCAGCTGATGAGACTAGAAGCAGAAAAAAAACCTGAAGGGAGAAAGGAGTTAAATTCATTTGCAAAACTTGATTTTTCTTTCTTCCTTTTTCCTTGAAAGCCACCCTCTGTTTATTTAGCGTTTGATGAAGGACATTGTTCTATGTGAACTCCCACCCCTGTGTTACCATTATCTTTGTCTCAGGCTGTCAGGGAGGAGCTGGAGAACACAAAATCTTTAAAGACATGATTAAATGGTGGGGGGGGGACCAACCATCACAACTCAAATAGAACAGATCAGAGAAAGTCACAAGCCACCTGCATCCTGAATTTCACTGCAACCTCTGTGAGATCTCTATCATTTCTATCTCTTCCTTCTCTATCTCACTTTCTCTTCTCTTGTTTTATGTTAGATCACATGAGTCACTGAATGAGTGCAGTTACTCCTCACTTATGACACTGCGCTACCACTGTCAGATGTGCCTTCTTCCAATGAGACGACCCTGCCTGCTCTAATAGACCCGCGCTGCCCAGAGCTTTATATTTAGTGAGCCAGCGCAGGAGCAGCAGGCTGGGTGTGGGGCAGGAGGGAGGGAGAGGAAGGGAAACGATGGCCGCTAGACCCTTTTGACAAGCCGAATAGGGTGGGCGGAGGGAGGGACACATTTTATCTAGCTGTTTCAGTGGTTTCAGAGCCAGCAGCTAGTGACCTGACAGCCGTGTTGCACTGAGACCTTTTTTGTATGCACTCAATTGTGAGAAGTAAACAAAGTGGTGTATCCTGTGTTTGGTAACAGGGTGCGGTGCACAGCTTGGCAGCCCCAACACTGCTTTTAGTGCCCCCTCCTCTCCTCCTGCCCGCTTGACAACTGGTCTTGTATACTCATAAACAGGCCTGGTATCCTGTTGAGTCTCAGGCATTCTTACTTTATCCTTATCTGTTAGGAAATACATAGGGTATCCTGGTAGAGCTTGTTTTTAAATCTTTGGCAACAAGACATTTTGGTGAGTGTGCCGTGGATTTGTCTGCGCTCAACAAAGGGTTAAAAGTCATCTGTCTCCAGATTGACCCTGTTATCTAAATAGCATCTCATTTGTTTTGACTCATAGGAGATTGGGGATATTAGATAATTTCCCTTTACTTATTATTCTGACTCTGTCTGTCTTTTTCTTACTTCCATTTTGTTCTGAACTCTCATATCACTTTTTCATCATATCAAAGTTCACACATTTCATGTTTCAGAGCCAAAATCCCCTAACCCTAAAATCCGCGAAGACACACACCAGTGTTTCATTATATGTGTCCTGATGAAACAGCTGTCGCGCAGTAAGATCAACAAAGCAACTATCTCTCAGTCAGTCCACAGTGTGTGATTGAACACAGCTTGCTGTGCTGGTTGGGGGAATGGTGTATCCCTGAGCACAGCTCCATGCCTGGGAGAATTGTGAGAGTTGCCAGGGTGGTTATTAAGCATTTTGATTTAGTCACACGTTGTTTGCTGAATTATGAATGGCTGTAATTAAATTCCTGTGGTTCTTATTATGAATGATTAACTATGTTGTTTCATTGTTTGTCATTTGCCTCCTGACTCCTCGTTAATTAAGTGAGAGTGAGAGAGAGAGAGAGATGTGTAGTCCACCTGTCTTAAGTGGGCTCAGACAGACCCACAATAAAGGCAAAATGTATGCAACTTTCTCTATGCTAGTTGGTGTGTTAGCACATATGAAATTCGTTAGTTTTTTGTTTATGAACATGTTTATTCCTGCAGCCCCAACTGTGAGATCCCAGGCATTGAATTTAAAATGTCTGTCTTCATCAGCAAACTCAAATCATGCAATGCACAAATATGAATTGCAGCGCCACATGTTGGAATCGGATGTTGTGCCTCGGTATACTGCATGTGTATATGGTGACGGTGTGCCCCTTTTTGTCTTGCTCTCTCAGCAGCAGGTGTCAGCACAGCAGTTGGCCTTTCAGCAGCAGCTCCTGCAGGTCCAGCAGGTCCAGCAGCAGCATCTGCTCAACCTTCAGAGGCAAGGGTTGCTAACCATCCAGCCCGGACAGACTGGCCTGCCACTGCACTCCCTCACTCAGGGTCAGTACTGCACTACTTGCCTACAACACTCCACGAGTGCGCAATATAAGAAATTTGTCAAAACGTGTGGTAGTGATCCAAACTCTTTTTACTCCAATGTTTTTACACACGTTCAAGTTTGTTTATTGATGCAAACTGAAGATGCTATTAGGTAAATATTAGACTCTAAGCAATAACAGAGCAATTGGGGTTGCTCTGTTAAAGTTTTTTGATATCTTTCCTGATCTTGGTCTTGATTTCTTTCGCCTGTTATTATAGGAGTTCCTCCCTCACAGCAGGTCGTGGCTGAGTTTTTGCATCAATTTTCTGAAATCAATAAAATATCTATGAGGACAAATTATTCAGTCGCAGCATAGGGGGATCTTAATCAGATATATAAATATAACACTTATTTGACACTTATTTTCTGCTTCATGAAATATTTGACTCACATGATTATCAAAAACATGAATGCAATTTCACAGGATTTCAATCTCAAACAGTCCAGAGGGAAACACTGAACCTTCTCCCGCACATGATGAAACCGTAACATTCAAGTAGTACCATGGGCCTTCAAAGGCTAAACCATTCATGAGGATCCTTTAACTCTCTTGCACAGCTATTGGTGAGGCATTGGCAAATTTCAGACATCAGCTTTTACCAGCAGTATCTTTTTAGCATTGTGGCTTGTGTAGGTGTATCACTCTATATTCAAAGTGGTTTGATCTCCTACTGTTCTTGCTCTGCTACAATGCCTATACAAATTTGCTTAGTCAAAGTGAACAATGCACTGCATAAGTATATAACCACATACTGCACATTTCACTGAAGACACACCTGCTGTAAATCCTCACTAAACTATCTTAATATGCTAAATGGCATCTAGCATTGCTTGTCTGAGAGGGTCTACTGTTTACTGTCGGTTGTACTTCTTATGATCAAACCAGACGATAGAAATAAAAGAAAAAAAAAGAAGAAAAAAAAAAAAACTAGTTTCGTACTTCAGCCCTCTCTCCTGTAGCTGTGTTTGGCATGCTGGTGACAGCCTCCTTCGGCCTGAAGGAAGACTGGATCTATTGTTTGCAAACTGCCAGTGAACTTGTCGTTGTAAAACTGGCTGTTACTTGTTGGGCGGTCAATACTTGTTGTTTGGCCAGGAAGTTTATTTCTTTATTTATCTTTTAATATTTTGTTAAGGAGTGGCACCCTCGTGACAAAGACGCCGTCATAAGGGATTCAGAACATGACATTGACTATTCATTCCAAGCTAAGACAAACAGTTTTGAAATAACAAGATAAGGACGATAAAAACGGGAGGGATTGAAGGGGGGGGGGGGTGCTTAGGTAATAGGCAAACACAAACACGGTTTGTACAGTGGTGTTATTGTTTGGACTGGGTATGGAATCACTCATCCGCTTGCAGACTATTGCCATGGGCACAGGCGTGGAGCACTGCTGTGTTGGGAGTGTGCTTTGCTGAATTGCTCTGTTTCAGATGTCTGGCAAACACTCACACACCCTTTGAGTAACACATTATAGGGATGATATGGCTACATACTGCACTTTTGATAGATTTCACAACAGTCCTAGAACATCCTGTTTAGACTGTGTCATCATCTCATACCTCCAAGGAATCTTTACCTTATAAAGAAAACAGCTACATTGAATTTCATTGGGATTTTACCCTACCGTTTTTTGTTATGGACGTGCAGTCTGTTCTATTAAAATTATTATTTAGATTTATGGGGTTCATGTGACGCACTGACGTGTTGCTTCTTTCTCTGTAAGCTTGATCAACAAATGGGAAAACAGACTTATTTAGATGTTGCTGCAGTGCTGTATAATAGCCAACAAAGTGTTGTGAAGGTGTTGTGAATATTCTCCACTGGAAAATTCCTTGCCAAAGACAAAATCTTACTTTTAATTCTCAGCTGAAAATTGTTAATTCTATTCTTATACGGAAAATGTCACCCTTGAAAATGCATTCAAATGACGGACAGAATCATTTCACTTAAGTGTTTGCATAAAGGTAAAAACAAGGAACTGAATCTCCCCAAGTACAATTAGTCGATTGTTTCAGTTTGTTACAACCAGTCAGACCTGGTTAGTTTACCCTCTCAGTCCCATTGATGTTTAACTCTGTGCCTCTGACAGCTGTTACACCACTCAGACTAGTGCTTCAGGCCCACAGTTTGTCTTCCTATTCTACACATTTTCTGCTTGACTGTTTGAAGTTATTGATGACCTTTCTGTTTTCCACATCACTAAACTCTTTCATGCATCAGCGGGCCAGGCCTATGGTGCTCAGATCTAATCTGCAATATTCAGCTAGCAGTTAGCACTGCGTCGGAAGTGATGAGTTGATCTGCTCTGTTTGGGTCTCAGTGATTATGAATTCAAACTTGGGGCCAGTAAATTGGCATGGCTTTTGAACTGATAATTTTTACTTCGTTCATTTCAAAATGTAGATATCTATATAATTATTTTAAAAGGCCAGTGTTATCACATGAAAAACAGTGTCCCCTTTTTTCTCGTGCTGAGAGAATGAAAAGAATAAAAGGTTTTCATACAGTAGGTCACTGTAACAGATTCAGTCAAGTAAAGTAGGTGTGCATGTCTGTATTTGGGCTATATTTTAGTTCATCTCTACATTATTTTCCAGCTTTATGAAATTGTTGACTGAGACAGATGAGTATATTTTTCCTGCGAAACGACTGACCAAAGGAATCCATTTATAAAATCCTTTCAAAATTTGATAGCATCAATTAAGTATAAACTTGAGGATAGCGGTTTTTAGAGAAAAACAATTGTCGCATTATCTGGAGTATAATTTGTTTCTCTTGTCGTAAATTCTTTTGACATTAATGTTCAAAGTCTTGGAAGCAGCCAGACGGTATCTGTTGTAAATTACAAC
This sequence comes from Echeneis naucrates, assembly GCF_900963305.1. Lineage (NCBI taxonomy): Eukaryota > Metazoa > Chordata > Actinopteri > Carangiformes > Echeneidae > Echeneis > Echeneis naucrates. The sequence continues at coordinate 21,167,264 of NC_042515.1, read as the reverse complement.
AATGTGTTTGGGGAGGATATAACTCTCATAAATATTAATTTGATCCACGCACCCTTCTCTCTCCCCTCAACAAAAAGCCGGTCCTCTTGACCTGATAAGTGAGTCAGTGGTTGCTCAGGTGTTGTATGTGTGCGTTTACATGCTTATGCACATGTGTGGCAGTGTGTGTCTCAGAGGTGGCTGGTGTTTGCGCACACCCTGGCTAAAACGACCCTTCACCCTTCGACGTTGCTCTGCGAGGGACCGAGTTCTGGTAGCTGCGTCTCATCATTTAAGCTGTCGAAGAGAGGCCAGCGGGACAGTGACAAGACAAATTTGTCGGTAATATGAAAGCAAAGAATGTGGCGAGCCATGAAGTGCTCACAGAAGAGCAGCACATTAGGGACAGCAGTGGGTAATGCGACTGACCTGTCAGTGATTGATACGTCCAGCAGTGGGCTACTGGTAATAGTTCCGGCAGCATTAGGACAGGACATATTTCAGGCCTAAGGGGTGCACATCAGCAGGCCAGTGATTACGGCAACATAAACAGGGGTGCAGTAAAGGTCCCAGCCTGACAGAACAATAAACTAATAGCGATGTCACTGTCCCCCCATGGCACCAGTACTGTGTGTGAGAAGTAACTGCTAGCTTTAAAGAGCCCAGAGCACTAGGGGCCATTTTTTATTTGGGGGATGATGGCCTGCAACTGATGTCATTATGAACCTTAAATCAACTTTCTGCTTGCTTGAACATGGTCACCTGGGTACAGGGGGACAAGGACAGGAAAAGGTTGAAGAGCTCGGCCTGTCTCAGTGCCAGAGCTACCTGCAGAGGTAAAATTGAGTTGGGAGGCCGGTGATCAATCAAGTGTCCCAACAACATACATTTTTTAAAGTGCTTGTCCGTATTTCCCAGTCGTAATGAGTGGAATAGTTGTGTTGAAAAATGGAAAGAGGAAAGATAAACCAATCCAACATTTAAAGGCTGGACAAACCGGGGACCCAAGAAAGAGGATTTACAGATCAATGTCATTATGTGTCCTGCAGTAATTAGATGGAGAGAAACTCAATGCATTTTTTCAAAACACAAAATATAATACCTGCTGAGACACTCCTGTAATGGTATTTTATTGTCATTTATGTGAATCATGAGCCATTGCTGTTGTTGGGAGAGGCTGGGGTTAGGTACAAGAAGAACGAGGGAAGAGGCACGCAGAGCAATAAAACTGTGGACTAGCTCCAGAAAGAGACAGCTTGGTCCCACTCCGTTAGCTCTCTCATCAGACCGGTCTATCCGCTGCGGTTTCATCTGAGTAAACAGTGGTGTCGGGGTCACCAGGACTGCTGGGTAATTGAGCCAGTGTGGGCCACCCTGTCAAGCACATCGGCTAAAAATACATCGCCCACTGTCACCAGGCACCAAGTGGGGGGAAAATGATTGGTCCCGCTGTTGGAACACAGGACACTCGCATCATCGGTGACCTTCCCCTTCCAAACCAGCCATCACAGAGAAAAAACTGAAGCTAAACAAAAAAGAAAAAACAAAAAAACAACTTTTCTTCCAAGCGCTCCTTAAATCATCAAAACAACAATAAATTCTTTGATAACGCAAGTGGAAATCAGCAGGCTTTGGATTTGCATGCTAAAAACACAGACCTCAATATTAAGCATGTTTAGCCTGTCATGAACGTGCACTTCGATTAGGGCACATCAAGGCATTGAGGAGAATAAGAGAGAATACAGGCAGGCAGAACAGGGCAAGTATGTTGAAATATTTGAATGAGGAAAGACGCTCCTTGGAACGTGGAAAGGTTATTGATTTGTCCTGCAATCATTTCCTGCTCTTTGATATGCAAACGATCTAGTGTGAATTTACAGCAATCCTATCAGACTCATTTCACAGTTCTTAGCCCCTGCGTCTCTCTGGAGTCCTCTGCCTCATTAGGCCAATGTTCTCCATTACCAGCATAATTAAAATCTTTAGTAGCTTATCAAATTAAAAATATTTTTGCTGATCGTATTGAGATCTTCACCTCACAGTTATTTTCCACAACAGGAATAAATTAAGACTAAGCATTTTGCACTCAATGTATTACAATCTGGTGTTTGAAAGGAGCACTTCTGGTATCTATAGAGCTGCTGATGAGAAACAGGGAGGGGAGAGAATATAAACCCAAGAAGATAAGCATGTGCAAATCATCTTCCATTTGCCAGTTCTGATTTTGAGAAAGGATTTAATTAATTGTTATGTTAAATGAGTCCTTCCCATTTGGTCCGTGGTTAAATTCACCACATATTCACCATGCCTCGAACACGTGGCTTACTTAAGCACAGATCTGAATACGCCGTACGAATCCATACATATTCACCTTTTAGATCTTTGAGTATGCTTTTATAATCAGTACTCATTACCCATGTGTGTTATAATTTGACTGAAAATACAAATAGGAAAGATTCTGCAACCAAAGGGCTTAATTTTGTTTTACGTATCTGCTTTATCCGCATTTGTGTCAAATGAATCAGATGTGTCCTGTACAATAACAGACATGCCATAAATGGACACATATTTTGTCTCAACAAAGCCTCTCTTCTCTCAGACATGGAATATGGGGTACACAAACAGAGCATTATCCTTCTTCATCCTGACTCTGGCCCTGGGTTTCAGGATTGCTGTCACTCAAAGGCAAAAAAAGCCAACAAAAAAAAAAAAACAGAAAAAACAACACATGCACACTCTGACCGTGTCTCTAGGATACAGAAAAATGTCTTCCGTCTTCAAGGTCTTTTTCTTTTTTTTTTTTCTTTTTTTTTCCCCTTTTTTTTTCCTGAAAGGGCTGTGTGAGCTGCAGTGTGCTTGACTTATTAAATGAGGTTTAAGTCTTCTGTGTCAATTGGAGGCGGTGCAGAGCTTTAAGTATTTTGCACATTAATGCGCTTTTGAGAATATTACCCCAGGGTCCTGTTTCTCAAGAAGGCAGGGGTGGGATGTTTTCTAGTGTTGCCATTGTGAACTTTTTGTTGTGTGTGTTCTGCACATCTCTGTTGTTGAGAGAAAATGATGGTGATTATTCAGATTTCATGCCTTGTCTGGATGTTAATTATTTACTCTGGGCATGAAATTTGCGTGAATGCCAGGGATTTGTGTATACAAACACGCTTCAGATCACAGGGAAAATGGGAGGAAGAGAAGGAGGCGGTGAGGGGGGTTGGGGGGGAGCTCAGTGCATTACCCTGTAGTGGAATATTTTCTAATTAATACTCGGCTTTGTTTACAGACGCTTTGATTTAATTAAGTGATGAAAAAGAGAGTTGGGTTAGCTGTTAATTGATTTAATTATCCAATTTGTTTGTCTCAGGCATGATTCCAGCCGAGCTGCAGCAACTGTGGAAGGAAGTGACAAACGCTCACGTGAAGGAGGAGCACAACAACAGCAGCAACAACGGCCACCGAGGCCTGGATCTGTCTTCCCCGGCACCGCCAAAGAACCCACTTCTCAACCAGCACGCCTCCACCAACGGGCAATATATGAGTCACAAGAGAGAAACGTAAGTGCCCCCACCCCATCTGCAAGGACTTTTCTATTTATATTTTTCTTTTCTTCTTTTCGCATGTCTTGCATTTTTTATTTGCTCTGAAAGTGAGAACATTGGCCAATGAAGACATACAAGCTCAGAACTACAGCTAACATCTTTACACAACAGTAGTTTTCAAAAGAACCTGGTTGCTGAAGTCATTTGTAACCTAGTACGGGTAATTAAACTGGCAAAGCAGGCTTCACTGTCATCTCTGTCTTCCCATTCAAGATAGTTGTTTCTTACAGGACTTCAGTTGATGGACATCCCCAGAGGTTGGACAGGTTACTTAAAATGTATTGTTTGTATAAATTATTAATGTTTCATTTTCATGAAGGCCAACAAAGGCAATTTTTTGTGTTGCTCCGTGCAGCTGGGGATTTTATATATTTATTTACTGTGTGTAAATATGGTAACCATAGTATTAATGAAAAGTTCATTAACCTTGTCACAATGGCATCCTCCTACAATTGTTTCAGTTGAGGTGCAGCTATGTACAGCTGAAGTTGTATTTCCATGAGAATTTTCAGACACTTGGAACTTGTTGACAAGTTCAATCAAGCTGTTAGTTAAGGAATGAAAAAAATAAAACATTGCAACAGCTACTAGGTATTATATGCATGCATATTTAGAATGAATCATCTATGAAAGGAGTTTGCCTTCCAAACTGTGTGTGTGTCTTTTAAGGAAGGAACTAATTTGGCATCTTACACATTTGCTTGTTTTCTTGCACCAAAGGCTGATCTTTGAACTGCTAGTGAGGAGCCTCCAGGCACCATGAGCTCACTGCATAACATCTGACTTGTGTTTCAATGATCAAAACCTACATGTCATTATGAAAGCAATGCAGATGAAAACATGTTTAACTCAGTAAACCAGCAGGCCTTTGGAGGTGAAAAGAGCCTAGTAGCAGGGGGGCTGCAGGATGTGAGTGACACTGTGAGGAAATAATGTGATTTACTGATTGAGCAATACAAACAGAAAGATTGTTTTCTTTTTAACAATCAGTTTTAAATAGATTGCTGACATACTACCTGTATAGACTCATCCTCTTTACTTCATTACAAAGTTATCATCCTGCACAGACACGAGGGGGCGGGGACTTTAATATATAAAAAAAAAAAAAATGGCCGTTAGATGACAGTATCCTCTGGCCTCTGGTTCTTTAAACAGCATCTGGTTAAATGTCTGATTTTTTTTTTTTGTGCAGCTAAAGACAAATTGTAGGGGAAGATATTGACTTGCTCACTTCATCACATATTGTCACAAGCATCCAAGGTGAGCAGCAGTGGCTGGAAAAAGCAAGATCCAGCCTCAGCTGGGGGCTCCATGAAGCATCGGAAAAGACATAACGCAAGAGCTGGCAGCCCCCTCTGCCTTGCGCTGACTGTCAGAGATTAAAGAGGATGTCAACAGCAGTTTAACACAAGCTTAAGTGAAGAAGGCAGTCTCCGTCTGAATATTCTTGCAGTATCTTGGATCTGTCAGAAAACTGAGCAGGTGATTCTCATCCACCCCTTCTGCTACTGGAAGTGGTGGATTACCTACCCAGAGTTTTAAGTGTGCAATTTCTAAGGACATATGACTGATACAAAAAAGAGCACAAACATTGTTTCTTAAATGCATGGTAGTATGATGCAAATTCAGATTCACACAATCAATAATTCTTTCTTGTGTTAATTTTGTCTTGCTTAAATTGCACAACTATCAAGAGCATTATTCCTATTTTGAAGATGCAGACTCAATTCTAATCAGACTCCATGGGAAGAAAAATGAAATATTATTAAGTATGATTATTATAAGCAAGGCTCTGAGAAAACGTCTGTGTTATAATCCAGGGATTTGAATAATCAGGTTGAAGATAATGGGCTGGGCCGGCCTGGGCGTAAATAGAGAGCATCCACTCATCCTCCCAGTGCTGAACTTAATGAACTTTTAATTGATGCGGTTTTGCAAGTCCTTTTGTCATGCAACAGAAACAAGCCTCTGCTGATGGGCCCGTTTTCCCGACTGGCTTCAGATTGGTTTACAGCAGGCCATAAGTACCATGTAGTTAGTTTCATGTGTCATATAAAATCTGCCCAGGCACAACGACGCCTGCAACTAAAACCTTAAGTGCATCCACAGGAATCACTCACTGGCTTTGCACTTCCGTCTTAAGGAAGGAGGAGAAATTCAATCACTGCCGGTTTGACACACCGAAGACGAGGCACGTGTTCCTGCTTTTAGTTGTCTCACAGAACACTCTCGCAAAAGCTGGCTGGGATTTCTGTTGGCCTGAATAGCATCACTGATATGACCAGGGTCTGTGTCACTCAATCCCAGTGTGTGTTGTTTCCCAGCCCACGAACTGTAATGCACAGATAGAGATATACCCATGCGAGCCAGGTCATCTTTATTCAATGATTTGCTTATTTAAATGAAATGTACTTGATCTGTATCTGACACAAATTCCCAATACAGTGCTGCATCAGTTTTGTAAGGGGGAGCATCCTCACAAAGCGCTTGGCCCACTTAACTTCCCAACAACCATCAGTAACCACAGCTCAGGGACTGTAACACAGCAATCTGTTTAAAGAGATAAATAATCAGATTTGGCACAGCACTCCCATCTCTCTCTTGCCTTTCATTTGTCTTACACCAGAAAAATTATAATTAAATCATTTAGGGTAAGGCATGCAGTGGCAAAGAGAATATGGTAGGAAGGGATTAAGTACATAGCCTTGCAATAAAAAAAGGAGAGAAAAACAGGTACGCATGGAGGGTTGGAGGGAAGTAGGGGAATAGGTTAACATCAGCACCATGGATGAAGAAGAGTGTTGTGACTGTCTGTGCGTTTCACAGACTGACCTATAGCACAGTGGACATCAATCTCCCCTCTCTTTGCGGATAGATTGAGTCCATCAGCACCCAATGCCATAGATCACAACTTGTTTATGGCCCAGAGCATCTCATCAAAAGAAGTGAACTAGAAAACAACTGGCTAGCAGCTGTTGAAGCCATCTTTGTGTGCGGCTCCTCTGGTCTGTCTATACATAAACACAGGGCAACACCTGGAAGGTTCCCACATTTTTTTGTCTGGGTCTATAGGCACTTTAATGTTCCTTCTCTTCTAAAGGAAGCCTATGGCACGGTTTTCCTCATTGCTGTTACAAGATCATTAGAGTGTTCTTCCCCCAGGCCACCTGACAATAATAACATCTTGACAGACCTGTCGCGGGTGCAGGCGTCAAATTTAACACAACGCGGGGAACTGCTGAGCGTTTCGTTTTTTCTCTTGAGCATATTCTCAAATGGGAAAAAACCCCATGAATCCTACACTCTTCTCCTATTACACTAATGTCGCTCATTTGGTGTAAATTCTGTCATTTACTACTGTTTAGCTATCGACCGTTTAAAAGGGCTCTTCTGCCGCCAGCCCCTCACTGTGCTTTGTGCTCACTGATTCCCAGCGCACTCCACATTTCAATATCTTATTAATACAGAATTAACCAACAAGCCCGCACGCGAAGAATTAAAAAAAAAAAAAAATCTCTTTAAATTAAAAACCAGCATTACCTTCACCAGTCCACACATTTCCTTGTTAAAAACTCATTATTATAGGTCTTCCGCCATCTATTTATTAGCTGTATCAAAACAGAGGTCTTAATGTGAATGCATAATTCATAATTGAATAGAAAAAATTCGGACTAAAAAGAAGGAGAAAAAAAGCTGCTAACCACATTCATGAATGCTTGACTGCTTCCTAATTGCAAAGCAATTATCACATGTTATGAACAATGTGAACTCTTAAGCAAGTAATTATAACACAAGAAAACCTGTGACGACCTTTAAAATTTCCTACTTGAGGTACAGTTTCACTAACATTGATACAAATGAGATTTTAATCTGAACATTAGTTTGTTTAATCCTGCAAAATTGGCACAGCGGGGTTAGATTAATTTCTTTCTTACTAATTCTTTTCACAAGCGTTTTCAAATCCCGGCAGATGGATGATTGGCTAAGTGATGCAAGATTTTATTATTTTGTATATTTATTTTTTCCTCTATCCTTAACAACATCCCCTGAAGTACTAGTATTAGACACTATCGCTTGTTGAATCGGTGTATATGAATGAGATTTTAGTGGCTGGAGTTATTCCCACCTGAAAACACAACAGTTTGTAGTGTAATGAATCTCCCTATCTGGCCTGCTGTCTTAAAGCAAGGCTCAGACTTGAGGAGAAGCAGCAGCATTGTGCTCATGAGCCACCAGAAGCACAGGTGGTAGCGATATAGGCCAGTCCCCCAGGCTCTTGTAGCTGAAAGTTGTGTGTCTTGTATAGTGCCTCTGTCCATATGGCTGCCTGTCTTGCTCTCCTCACAGACACTGCCTCCACACAGGCCACTTTCTCTCAGCACTGACTCTGGGTAGCTGTGTTTGTGCGCCTCTTGCCATATGGAAGATGTTGTAAAGTTTGTTTTTCAGGGATGTTCCTGCTATTTAGACTGATTGTACAAACCTGTGGACTCCCCATAGATGCATGCTTGTCAGCCCCTGGTGACATGGATCGGTCAGTAGATAAATTGATACCAGGCGGGGATGTTTACAGCTTGTGCACAGTGTGAAAGTTCCTGGTGCGCTTGGGAGTTTCATGTTGTGCTGATGTTGTGTTGACTACTCCAAGTGGGCTCGGAGACATGATGCAGCGGGCAGCACTGGGGCAACAGCAGCTGGGGGAAGCCACTGTGCAATCTTGATCAAAGTGAATTGCAACCTGGCTCAGTAATACTAAATAATTACATATTGATTTGGTTGTGCTTTCTCAGCACCAGTCCCCTCTTTAAGGAGAAGAGCAAGCAGAGATCCCACAGTTGCACTGATTCCAAATAGGCCAAGGCTCACAGATCGGAGTACACACTGACAGTACACTGACACTGACCCAATGCTGTCTTCCCTGACCCCTGACCAAAGCCCTATAACTGTTTGTTATATTGGAAAGTTGTGATTAGCGCATATTGATGCATTTCATTCTTTGTGTGAATTTCTCTTCCAGATCGACGTTAGAAGAGCCTTCCCCCCACAGTCACCCTCTCTATGGTCATGGCGTTTGCAAGTGGCCTGGATGTGAGGCAGTCTTTGAAGATTTCCAGTCATTCCTCAAGTAAGTAAAAGTCATAGTCAGACGTGTGCTTCTGTTACACTTTTTGTGTCCTCGTGTTGGGTCGATTACACGTTTTATGACCCTTAGTAACTCAGAGGCACTACAGGTGCAGCCGGTTGTTATCCCTAAGTGTCGCTGCCTGGGTTGGCCCTCTCTTGACAAGGGTACAGTGATGGGGTCTCCTTCTGGGAACGGCATGGGCCTCTAATTCCTGTGATAAGTACAGTTCCCATGGTGATGGCTGCCATTTTTCCCAAACAAACAACGGTAGGATGTTTATCTGTGGCAGCCCACACTTAGGGCACTCTGCATGTTTGCCCTTGACGCTGGACAAGAGGACTGCTGTGTGTGTGTGGGTCTGCATGTGTCTGTGTACTTGTAACTATGACTGCCTTTCTTAGCTTTTTTTTGTTGTTGTTGTTGTTGCTTTCATGCATTACTCCTCCGAGTTGTTTGCTCAGCACTATCTTCAGATTATTCATATATACATCAGCTTTAGGCAACTCCTCACCTGCTATGCAGCATCTTTCTAATGTGACTAGTGAAACAGGTCTGGCTCTGCCCAGCCTGACACAGGCCTTTGTTTCACACCGGGAGTCAGACCCCAGGTTTGCTAATCAAGCCAGTGTGCAGCATGCTGTAGGTAATCCAACTCATAACAGCACCATGGTTACAGGGAGGATGAAAACATCTGCGTCGTGGCAGCAGATCAATGGCTCACTGTCACCCCAGATTAGTCGCACTTTAAACAAGATATGACACAATTCCATTATCCTAAAACAAGCACTCAGTGAACACACAGTTTCCTAACAGATGCAAGAGAGAAAGGTGCAGAGGGGCCGCCTCACAGGCTGCTGAAAGTTTTGACTGTCTTTGTCAACATTTTGAATCCTCTTTTGATCGTTTATATAAAACCACTTTGAGAACAATGTGCAATTGAAAAGCTTATCACACTAGATTGTACAATGCAATTTCTGTTCAAGATGAAAAAGAGGCAGTTACTTATTTTAATTTAATAAACATCCTGCTGAGTGTGAGTTATTAACCCACATATTACACACACACACACACACACATATTCCAACTTTGGGAGTGACCTCTTAAATCCATCATTATTTATTGTATTGTGACATTGCCTCACTCTTTGTTTATAGAAGAAAGGGGAATTAAATTCAGTGCGCCTGGTAGAGCTTTGCCTGAAAATGTCTCCAAGTGCACTCTGCTATGTTTTTACAAGTGTTTTTATCATGGCAACATCTTGTTTACTTTAGTTGCCTGCTCAAACTGCTTGGAACATGTTAAGAAAACATTTGGGGAGAGTCTCCACAAAGCTGCCTTTGTTTAACAGCAGGCAAGACTGCGAGCAGCTCACCAAGGTGTTAACTCTCAAACCCTTAAGCACTTCCACATGAAACCCAGCAACTGATACTGCAGGCCTCCGAAAAGAATCAAAAATAAAAACAAAGAGTACATCAGACATTGTAAAGCTCTTTCAAAAGTCTCCTAAGGTTGAGAGAAATGTTGAAAATGTACGTGAGTTTGTGTGTGTGTCTGCTGAGAGGGTAGTCAGCAGAACATGGTGTACTGTGTACCAGAGAAAAAGAAAGGTGAGGAGGACTCTAACGTCAAACAAATTTTAGCTCCGCATGCCAACAGTAACAGCTAACATGGGACTGAAATGTTGTTTTAAACTGTGTGTGTATTTATTCTATCTTTTAAAGAAAACATTACATACCTGCGTGCACTATCTCGATAAATACAAAGCACCAAATCCCTGTTCCTGTTTTTGGAATCAGAGCACAGAAGGGCGTGGTTGGGTTCATAGCAGAGCCTGGTGCTTTTACAGGGGTCAAGACCCCTCACTTCAGTGTCCAGTCAGAGGTCAGAGTTAGTGAAACACTGCAGTGCCCTCTAGTGCTGCGCTGTCTGCCTACTGAAACCACAAAAACATCAGTCTCACATCTCCACACCATGTGGTAATTGTTTTTTAAATTATGCAGCCCTGTACCACTCCAAACACGCACAAACACACACAAATGAGCCAAAACCAAAAAAAAAAGGAAATTATTATTATTATTGAATAATATATTTTTTAATTCTTCTTCATCAGTATGAAGTGTAAAAATAAAAGTCATCACTATTTTAAACATCTCTTTTCATAGCTTTTTAAATGTAAATATTAAGGTAAAGATGTGTGCATTTAATTTTAAATTCCACCAAGGAGTCAAGAAGATAAACCTTCCTCAGAGACAGCCTTAAGCTCTGGGTTCAGTCTATATAATTAGAAATTGTAAAGAAGAAGGAAAAAAATGCGGTTTGCAAACTTACTGATATATAAAAAGCCAACTGTTACAGGAATGTCTGTTTAACTTGTTTTATTGTGGCAATTTACATTAGAGACGGTCATCCTGCCAGAGAGCTTTTAAAAGTGGCTTCATTTGAAGTCCAGAAAGTGACACATGCCAACGTTCATAGTCTCTCTCGATGTCAATTCCCTGTATCCCCTGCTCCCGTGTCCAGACACTCCTCTCAAGGCTGCATTAGGGCCATTTGAATATTTCATTTCCTATTAATTATGCACTGTGACTCTCCATGTCATTAGAAGAAATAAAGTGGAATGTAACAAAGGATGAAAAGAAGCAGGGCACATGTCTCCTATGAACAGAGAAATTCCAAAGCTGCTCACGTAGGCCACCCTTCATTGAAAATTCAGTCTGTGCCAGTTAAATTGAAGCTGAAACGTCTTTACCTATTATTTTCTTCTTTCAAATTTAGTAAGATGTCCTGAAATGTTTACCAGTTTCATTTTCCGAGCTACTTAATTAAATGGGCATTTATTTGACTCAAGCAAATGGAAAGTCCAGAGACGTCTGAATTGATTTCAGCAGGAGGTTATTGCCCACTCTTTCTTTAAGTATGCCTTTTTAATTTCTTTTTCACCACAATAATTAACATCAAAAGGCTGAATGTATATCACAGTCATTTTAAAAAATATATTCTCAAAACACAAAAGGAAGGACCTGCAGGTGGGAAGAGAAAACGTTTCCCATAAAGATTTAAATCACCTCAAGGTGAAAAGCGCCACAGCTGACGAGAAACCTTAACCATTTCAAGCAGAGAACTATCAATTTTCCTTCCCCCTCATACGCATATGTTTTCTGAGTGTATGTGGGATGTTTAACGCACAAATGTGTTGTCTGTACATAAACCAGTGGCGTCAGATTTATTGGGCCATCACAATGCCAGCGCTGCTACTGCACCTTCACAGGTTGACTCTGGCTATTTTTGATTTGCAGTAAATGACAGAAAAAGTGCATTTGAAAACGCAGACGCGTTACACACCTCTCTGCCGTCTGCCGGCGCCAGCCTGGTGACAGTGACCTACATGGTCACTGAAGATGTGATATAATTTATGATATATATAATATATTGGATCCATTAGCGAGCATAATGAAGTAGTGAAATGAAAGGGTATTTGTGAAATCAGTTCAAACATCCTGCTCGGATTATGATTAAATGATTAATGAAATGCCCCTGCATAAGCATTTTCAAACAGTAATTCATGCGGCGGCTGATAAAATTCCTCCAATCATATTTCCTTCACTCATGAACCTTATCTCCACCATTTTATATAAATCACAGGGAAAAAAACCTGCCTGCTGCCCAGCAAGCTACTTATTTAGATTAGTTATAAATGTACAGGAAAAGAGAACATCTCTCCAGTATAAAATAATCACACATAATTATATCCATAATTCAAGTTTGTGACAGATCCCATCTCCTTGTCCTGTTGTCCTCTGCGTTTCATGACTATAATTTGAACCACAAAATTAACAAGAAAAAAGAGAGATAAACACAACCAGAAAGGGTAAATTCAACCCGAAGAAATGGCATCAGGAACTGCTGTATAATATACTGAAAGAGCCAAACCTGAAATTCTTGAATGATCCTTCTTGTATTTGAGCTGTGAGTATAAGCACACACCACTGCCATGAAACATTGAGTGCCGGTTTGTATTTTAGGAAAGGTATTTTTCAGATTTTGCAGGAATTGTGTGTGCAATCTTTTCAATACACGTTTGTGTTATGGTGTAGTTCTGTATAAAATTTTGCTGAATTTACCTTATTCTCTCTGCATTTTACCTCAATTACCAGATTGTGTCATTAAACCAGTCGTCACTGGACATTTTATTCCTCACATCTAAAAGCCTGCAGACAGTTAATGTGACATCAGATTTTTGCTTTTTTTTTTTTTTTTTTTTTTTTTTTTTTTTATCACTCTTCTTTGTGTTTTGTTTTGCAGGCATCTCAACAATGAGCACGCCCTGGATGACAGGAGCACGGCCCAGTGTCGGGTGCAAATGCAGGTCGTACAACAGCTGGAGCTGCAGGTATTGTCTCACCATTTGTTTTGGCCAAAATATTTATGTGTCGTCTTTTCCTGACACTTCCTCAGTGTCTGCCTGAATGCCTCCTGTCTGTCTGATATCAGCCATAGGGTCACTCTTGGAGGGTGGGGAGGAGGGCTCATGGGGGTGGCAGAATGAAATAATTTTGTGCATTTGTAACCAGTCATTAAAAATGTGTTATGTATGCAGCCAGGAAAAGATATATGAAGGACCTGGGGCTAAGTAGAGAAGATAATTACATTTTGAATTTTACTGGGTTTTAAGGTTATTTATGACTTTTAACTGTTTTGCACCAACAATAAAACAAGCTAGTGAAATGAAAATGATTCCGCAGCAATAGTGTGACGAGATGCTTTGTGTTGAGTGAGTTTTAGGAATGTGAACGTTATTGTAGCTCACTACAGAGAACTGTTGATGCAGTAATCAATGGTTTTATTAGTTTTTCCCCTACGACTGATCTTAAATGGTCTTTTTCTATGAGAAATTAATATGTACATTATGGAAAAGTGCACTTCTAGAAAAAAGCCTCGCTGATATTCTACGTAGGAGGCTTCATAATGGCCACTGAGTTACACGTGAGTCTGTATGTAAATGCAACCATTTTATTAAATTGTATTTTTATTAATTATTGGCTGCCACAGTTGCAAAGCAAGTACAGCAAAGATCAAATGAAATGTATTCTGGATTTCAAGCAATATTCACTTGTGTTTAAGTCACATAATGGCCTAAAATTACTGATAATGACTATGAAACAGTTTTGGTGTACAGAAGGTTAACCTTAAACAAAGAAAGTTCAGTTTGTCAAACATTACACCATAACAATGTCCTGTTATTTCCACTCTGTTGGTGTGTTGTCCAAAGACATAGAGTGAAGGTTTATCAGAGACAGACTTCCTCTGCATGCAGCCTATCACCATAATTCAAGCTGGCAGCTTACACAGTGCTGAGTTTCAGACAGGTAGAGAGTGAGATGCAGTAGACTTTAACCTTGAATTGGAGACAGTAGTTAGACTACCTAGTATTAACAAAAGGATTTTGAAAATAAAAAATTATACAGACGATTTATTCATTGTGAGAGATGCTTTCCCTAGCAGATGGATGTATGGAATTAATAAAAGTACACATAGAGCATCTGTTCATGCAGAATGATGAACATGTTCTTCCTGATTGCAGCTAGCGAAAGACAAAGAGCGTCTGCAAGCTATGATGACGCACCTTCATGTCAAGTCCACGGAGCCCAAAGCCACCCCACAGCCGGTGAGCAACAATCCCGTCATACGTCTCACTCTCCCGTGTCCCTCCCCCATCCTTTTGTTTGTCTTAATTGGCACACATGTATTCATTAATCCCTTCCTCCATCTTCTTATTTATCTGCTAAATAAAAACAGCTGTTCTCTTGAGTGAGGCAGTAAATATTGTTTGGACCACATCTGCTGACATCCGAGATTCAATTTAGTGTCTGTGATGAACTGGATGCACACTCTGTAACCGCTTCATAGAGACAGAGCCTGTTTGTGCAGGGAGAAAAGATGAGAAGGCACTGGAATATAGAGATAATAAGAAAAGATAACAGATATCATATTTTACACCAAGATATAGAATGATTTTTAGTGCTTTTTAAAGGCAATGCAACACAGTGCTTTCCTTCCAGATAATATCCCATATGAAAAGCAACATTTATTAAATGTCAAACAAATGCTTCTTCAAAAAATTTTAAATTAAACACTATAAATGAAGCAAAGTCAAATCGCACCATGAAACGTATTGGGCTGTGAACTAAGGTAATTTTGTAGAAATTAAAGTCTTGCTGGATGTGACAGGAAACACAATTGCTGGGAGAAAACATGCTTTACTGGTCATTCATCAAAATCTGATGGAGGTTAACAACTGAATTCCATAATAAATATAACACCAAATCAATTCGTTATCTTTGAGACACATTCCAAGCATCGCACTTATCGCCCTTAATATATCCCATTCTACAAAGACCAATGCCTAATCCTTTTCCTATAGGGGCAGGAGCTAAACATATGGCATTTAAGTGTCTGCGCTATTTTGTCTCATTTAAGAAGGGGCCTCACAACCATATTTCAATCTGTATGACAGTTCACTCAGGCGGCCAAATGTGTAAAGATCATTTCACTGCAGGGTGTGAATTTGAAATCACACACACAGATGCACACTATAGATTCAGACATTTTTTCTCTGAACACGCTGTGTAGCTTGGATCATTTATTTGCACTCAGAGGTGGCTATTGACGTGCGGAGGCTGCATGTGTTCTCCACACAGTGCAGCCAGTCAACATAAAGTGCCTGAAGATGTTGAACGACAATAGGCTGTCTGTTAAAGCTGCGCCTGTGTCACACACACTGATCGTGTAGATTAGAGTGCAAAATGAGGGCCCTGAGACAGGGGCATTTGTATATGAAAAGTGGTAGGGGCGGCAGATAGCATCTTGAGTTCGCTACCTCTTCTCTCTCCCCGGGGCCTCTGAGAATGGCTGTGTCAGAGCTCAGTGTTAACACTCTCAAGGGGGTGAGCAGGGATTTTATTCAAATAAATAGTCTCCCATTCTCCAGTGCCGCTTTTCCTGCTGGGACGTGCTATGAAATGCTGTGATAAATATGTCTGGCTTCGGCTGGGTAAGCGGTGGCACTGCACAGGTCAGGGCCAGTGGCCCCACTCAGGCTTTAGTAAGAATGTAGCATCAGAGGTCACCACCAAAAAAACCCTCTCCTGACTAGATGGTGGATGAAAGTATTCTCAGAGCTGACTGGAGATCGAGCCACTCTGAAGTAACAACTGTGTTCCAGCAGTAATTGCTCGTTCTGTTTTTCTGCTGTTCTGTGCTGTTGCATATAATAAAGGCATGTTTAAGTAGCCAGCTGTCATAGCAAAGTAGCTCAGATGAGTTTGCTGGTTTACATTTAGTTATAATTAAAGACAAACAAACTGATACTGTGCATGCACAATGTCAAATGAACAGGATTCATTTTATTATTCTGAGGTGGATGGAAGCGGGGGGGAAAGATCAAAACAAAAAGTGCCACATTAGCAATGCATGTCTGTGTGTGTATGTGTGTTTGTATTTGCCTCTGTGCGTGTGTGTGGGTGGGTGTCTGCACTTGGTGTCACTAAGCATTCTTGTCAGAAATCTGACCTTTTACGCCATACATAATTAAGGAGGGACTTTTTGTTTATTTTCTTTAGCAGCTTGCCGAGTCAAAGCCAGTATAATTAGATCACCAATTACCATTTAATTAATTTCAGTCTGAAGTCTCATTTTGTCTAGGCACTGGAGTGAGCCCAAATGGTGAAGCAAACAAAGGCAAGGCTATTACCAGCCTGTCTGGCCTATTGTTGAAGCCTCTCTGTGTTTAGGGCCAGGGAATATGGATGAAACATGAAACAAAGCCTGCTAATCCACAGGAAGAGAAGTCAACACCACAGCCCCATTCTATTGATAGCATTGTGTCAGAAACGCGAAAACCCAAGTGTGATTTATTTTGTTCAAGATTTAGAATAACATGTCTTCTGCTGCTAGTGCTGGTAAGGATGTAGTCTGCATTTGTGCATCCCAGCAATAATCCAAATTATTTGGGCAGACCTGGCCAAAAACAGGCAGAGTTCAGGCTCTGAAACATAAATAGTCATTGTGAGGACTTAGACACGTCTGTTTAAAAAGCTGAGCATTTTGCAGCCAAATGATTCACACGTAACACTTTAAAACTTAACACTTTAAAAAAAAATTATTTAATTGTAATTTAAAAAACACTTTAAAAAAATGTAACACTTAAAAAAAAAATTGTAAGTGTATCGTGTATACACACACACACACACACACACTCATAAAAACATATACATATATAAATTGAATTAAAAACAGGGGCATGTTATTCCAAATTTCGGATTTGAACATTGGTGGTTCTTTAATTTTTGTGGCGAATCTGATGTTAAAAACTGCCATAACTATCTCACCATTATCAGCGTCAAAATTAGACATCTGATTCCTCGTAACCAACAACTGATGTCAAAGACTAGATGTGCCCTCCCCTTCTTCTCCCCAGCTCTCCATTTCTTTTTTTTTCTTTTTCTTTTTCTATTTCTCTCTTTTTTCTCACAGTCGAAAATCATGTTTAATTTGGAAACCGGCCTCCTTCAGCAAATTAGCAATTAGAACAATTTTGTGGGAATATGTATATGTGTCATTAGTTTTCCTACCAATTAATAGCTGGAGCAGGGGGTCAGGCTAGAATTTTCCACTTCACTGCTGCTTCAGTACAGAGGCTTGGCACTTCTCTTGTAGCCGCCACAGCTGCTGGGAGCCACGCTATACCTTTGGAGCACTTGCCATAATTAGTTTACCTTGTAGCCATTATTACTTAAATCCCCCCCTTCCCCTTAGCCCACCCAGTCCATCCGCACACACAGACCACTGTAGTGACACCAAATATTCTCTGCATATGGCCTTCCATGAAAATGCCATCTTTTACTGTGGCCATCATGGCCCTGATGATGGAGGTCAGTCAGATACAGTAGTTAATCATTGGATCACCTCTGTAAGCAGCTCCTAATTAGAGTGCTCATTATAAAATTTCAGTTTGTAATTAGCCCAGATTGGCTTCTTCCTCTGCCTGGCTTATTAGCAGGGCAGCTCAGCGGTAGGTGAGAATCACTCTGTCATTTTTCAGAGCTGCTTGGTCCGCCCATCTTCCCTTCACTACTCAACCCTCACTGGTTACTATGCTGCAGACCCACACTGGGGGGGGGGTGTGTGATGTGTGTGCGTGTGTGTGTGTGTCCAAATGGGACAAAAGATTAAACAAAGGCGGCGAACAGAAAGCTGGGAACAGGCCTGACATGGCAGGAAGAGGGAGGGAGGGGGAGCAGGAGGAGAAAGTGGAGTGTGGAGAATGGAAAGAGTGGGGCTCCAGGGTTGTTTTCCAAACATTTAGCAAATGTTCATGGATCATCTCAGGTCCCCTCTGCAATTAGAGAGGAGATGTGCATAGTCAATGAGGAGTCTGAGACACATGGGTAATTAGGGGACTAACTGAGCTCATGTGTGTCTGTGTTTCTGCTTGT
The DNA here is from genome assembly GCF_900963305.1 of Echeneis naucrates. NCBI lineage: Eukaryota > Metazoa > Chordata > Actinopteri > Carangiformes > Echeneidae > Echeneis > Echeneis naucrates. The sequence goes on along the minus strand of NC_042515.1, from coordinate 21,149,073 downwards.
TTTGTCCTGGTTGGACTTACTCTCCTCAGCTCAACCTGGTGTCCAGCGTCACATTGTCTAAGTCGGCCCCTGAGGCCTCTCCCCCTCTGAGCCTGCCCCAGACCCCCACCACACCGACAGCACCCCTCACACCCTTATCTCAGACCCACTCCGTCATCACAGCCAACAGCCTTCACAGTGTGGGCCCCATGCGACGGCGCTACTCAGAAAAGTACAATATGCCCATCTCTCCAGGTATTGCAGGATGTACACACTGTGACACTCATCTGCCTAGCTTCAAAAACACATAACCACACTACATTTAGATATGTACACACACAGCCAGATATTCATGCTATAATTTGTGCTATCAGCTCCAAACTGAACATGCTCTTGACAGATCATCATTTTTTTCCATGTTGACACAGTTTGTGTTTGATCCCTCTGTGCAGATATCAGTCAAAACAAAGAGTTTTACATGAATGCTGATGTTAGACCACCATTCACGTACGCCTCACTAATAAGACAGGTAAGAACCCTGTTTTATCTTTTTATCAATTTGATCTGAAAAGACGCTGACATAGACTCAGCCGCTGTACATTCTCATATTCGGAACGTCGCCAACTACTTTTGTCTGCTGACTTTCCCAGTTTGCTTTTTGGTGAGTTTTGAACACAATTTAAACTGAAAAGCAGATTAACTGTCTTCAAATGAGTGCAAGAATGCGTACAGGATTCAAAAACAGCCGCATATGACAATTGCATTTGATTAAGCATTTCAGTGACTGTGATTATACCAAATTCATTTCACACAACAGTAGGGATGAACCTGTTTTAAGATGGCCAGTCAATTATCGCTCGGCCGTAGTAATCTGGGATCTCACGAATTAATCTGAGCCAGCCATAATTGCTGCCCTGTAATCTGCCTGAGAAATGTTTTCGCTTGCCCTTCATTTACACCCACAAAAGGAAATGTATTCAAATCTGCCGTTTGGAAGAGAAAGTGCAGGCAACTTCAGAAAACACTTTATAAAGACGTCTCTTAACTGTTGTCTGTTTTGTTCAAGAGAACACACAAACCCGTATGCCTCTGGTGAATTATTGATCATTTTGTGAAGGCAGCAAAATTGTAAATGTTTGTTTCTGTCACTGTTCCTCATCCAGGCAATCCTCGAATCTCCAGAAAAGCAGCTAACACTAAATGAAATCTACAACTGGTTCACACGAATGTTTGCATATTTTAGGCGCAACGCAGCGACGTGGAAGGTAATTCTCCTTTTCCTCCTGACTCTCTCAAACCAGCACTGGAGAAAAAGGAGACATTATGTTGATGTTAGGGAGAATTAAATGATAGCCAGGCATAATACCTTCAGAAATGAACCTTTACACAAATACATAACAATCCCCCACTTATTCAGTCCAAATGAACCACCCTTTAAACAAACACAAGAACCACACAGAGAAACCAAGCAAAGGAATATGTGCATTCTTGTCAAAAAGGATAAAAAAAGAGAGAAAGAAAGTGAGAGGGTGGGTGGCATTATTTTAACATAGCAGTGCTCTGCCAGTGACTCCTGGCTGAGTCCCTCACACTAACTTCTGAGGGGAACTTTCTGTTTTCTACCAGGCCACAACACACACACACACACACACACACACGCAATGAAAACAATACATGAGCCTGGAAGACAGAAATGACTGGAGTCAGAGAAAGTGAGATTTTAATGGGAAAGACAGTGATGAAAGCGCCATCTCAGCCTTCACTGAATTGTTAGATGAGACCAACACACACACACACACACACACACACACACACACATATATATATATACGCTGCCCCTCTGCACCCCCAGTCCCCATCAGCTATCACACTTACTGACAGCTCTTCCATAGGGGCACATTGGTGCTATAAACACAGGATTCCATAACACACACTCTCTCACTCACACACACACACACATCGTATATACTCATACACTCAATATGTTCTGGAATAACAAGGAGACCATGTATGATGTACAATGTATATCTACTTTCATACGTAAATGACCTGGAGTGGAGCTTCAGCTGTAATATATCTTTCTCCCACATTGTCACTCAGAGTGCCAACTCAAAATAAAAGTTTTAAGAGCTCATACTCTCCCTATTAGAGAAGGCAGCTCAGTGAGTGATAAGAAAAAAGTAGTGTCACTAACTATTGCCATGGAGACCAGTAAATATTTATATGTTGTTTAAGTCATTTGAAACTCAAGGACCATTTACTGCCAATAACATTCTGGTGTATTTATTGTTTTCATTCAGGTTTTATCCGGTGCCTGTCAAAATATTTCTTCTTTGAAGTGAAATTCTTCCCCTGCAGACATATTTATTGTACTGATAGCAAACTTTTCTCTCTCTTTGTCTTTGCACCAACTGCAGAATGCAGTCCGGCATAATCTTAGTCTTCACAAGTGTTTTGTGCGAGTAGAAAACGTAAAAGGGGCTGTGTGGACAGTCGACGAAATAGAGTTCCAAAAGAGACGACCTCAAAAGATCAGTGGGTAGGTTTCGGCCTTTTGAGCCACGACTAGCGTCTGTCTCACCATTGACTGATGGGAAGAGGCTGCTGCCACTGCTGCTCCATCTCATTGTCTGTCTGCCACAACATCCAAAGTCCCCGCTTGCTTTGGTGTGCCTCCTCTTCATGCTTTCAGAAGCTTTTTGGTGATGCCTCATAACCCACAATGGCTTATTTTCATTTTGATCCTCACCCTCTCCCTTCGTCTGTCTGTCTGTATGTCTCTGTGTGTGTCTGTCTGTCCTGTCGATCACTGCATCTGCATCTGGCATCCCTCCCCTCCCCACTGGTTTGCTTTCCCAGGGTGCCATTCGCACCAACCTTTCTCTGCATAAGTGCTTTGTGAGAGTAGAGGATGAGTTTGGGTCCTTTTGGACTGTTGATGATGAGGAGTTTAAGCGCGGCCGCCACATACAGCGAGGCCGTCCTCGGAAATTCGCCACTGATGAGAACTTTGATGAGCTGCTCGTACAGTAAGCACTTCCACCTGCCTGGGAAAAACCTCTGAGCCCCCCCCCCCCCCCCCCCCCCCCCATCCCCACCTGCATGCGCCACAACATCATGCTTTTTGTGTTTAGCTTGCCATCCATCATACTTTCACAAGAGCTACCTCCATCAGCTTAGTCCTTCTTTCCATGAAAGTGGTGATAGTTGTGTGGTATTGTCAAGTGATTGCACATCTTAGAACTATTGCCTTAATCTCTACATTACTACACCAGTAAATGTATTTAGTTATGATACAAAGTGCATTGATTTCTTTTTATGAAATAAGATACTGTAGCTTAAGAATGCATGCTTGGTGAGACATGAGTCTGTGGTTGTAATTAAATTTTTCTGTTTGCAGAAGTCCAGCCTTAGTGAAGAACATTCAGACCAGCTTGGGCTATGGTCCTACCCTCTCTGCTGCCTTCCAGGTAAAAATAAAGTGTGACTTCATCTTTCAAATGCCTCACTCCCAACTTTATGTGAAAAAAAAAAAAAAAAAAATCACAGTCTCTATCCATCTCATATGCCCAGTCATCCAGTCTTTGTTTTTAGGGGATGTTCTGGTATGAAAGACTGATGGGCAACTGAGAAAGTGCTGACAACTCTCTTCCATTTCACATTTAATGCTACGGACTTCACTTTTCAGGCTTCAATGGCAGAAAACAACATACCTCTATACACTACTGCTTCCATTGGAAGTCCCACCCTCAACTCCCTGGCCAACGCCATCCGTGAGGAGATGAATGGAGCAATGGACCATGGAAACAGCAACGGCAGTGACAGCAGCCCAGGACGCTCGCCCCTGCCAGCTATGTGAGTGGCACACAATCTTTCTATCTCCAACACAGTCTGTGTAAGAAAAGAGAATAAAGGCAAAGAGTTTCAGATCCACTGAGACAGTGGCACTCTAAATAGTTTAGTGCACCCGAAATGCACTAAAATTACCTAATACATGGCATCAGATAAAATGGAAACAATGCCAGAAAGGACAATAAATAAAATGAAGAGGGTGGTATTGGATTGGTGCGTGGGGTCATGGTCAGAGCTGTGGCTGGCCTCCCCTCAGAAAAGGAAACTCCACCTTTTCAAAGCCTCCATCACCAAACCTTTTGGGAAGAAAAGCCTAGAGCCCCGTGTTATTTTAACAGCAAGTTTATGAACTCTCCTTTATGTGTCCTGCTGTCTCTGTCTCGCCATAATCAGTATTCCAATTTGTTAAAATATTTATAAAATGCCAGAACACAGAGTGACAGAGCTGCTGGCTCCGACACGGTGCAACATGAGCTGCAACACATTCAGAAACGCCTCTGAGCTGCTGAAAGAAAAACAACACAAAAGCATAATTAGTCTGGAGGACATCATCCAAGATTCTCATGTAGGAAAGTTGTGGTCGGCCTGGAAACCGCAGCTCCCCGTTCACTTGTTATAAAGGAGTGTCTGCTAAGTTGTTTGAAGCCTAAAATAATACAGCGCACACGGCATCGTTTCCAGATGTGGGGGCAGACCACCGATGTGCAGCACGGGTAGACTTGGGGATGGCCTCCTGAAATGTCTGAGCTTGAGGGAAATTCTGCCTGAAAAAAAAAAAAGGTGCAGTAATGAGCTCCTGGCCAAATGGAGGAAAGTGCCATCCCTAATCACTGTGAACATAGCTCTGAGCATGGCTGTGGAACAGGAAAGGCAGAGACAGGATGGGTGTGCTGGCCTGAAGGCAGCCTGCTTCTCCCTCTGCCCTTCTGCTTCTATCTTTAGGCTGATAGAGCTCACTCTTTCTCACTCTTTCTCCATAATTATTTCTATAGGATTTCTGCAAGTACAAAATGAGTTAAAACTGTTTTCTTTTGCTGTTAAAGAACTTTATTCTCTTATTAACAAAGCGTACCTGCGGTTTCATGGCCCTCAAATTGAGCATTCAGTGTTCCATACAGTGGCACTGTCACCACAACTGTCCCACTGCTCAGGGAGTGAGCCTTAAACCAACTATATGCAAAAAAAATCATGCCTGTTTCTCCACAATGCTTGACTGTTGTTCATCATCACGGTTAACTGTGCAACAACATGTGTTTTCCACATGCGCTGCTGCTGCTTGACAAGACACGGCTTCTTAACAGTGAAAAAAACCAGAATGTTTCTGTAAAACAGCCAGACGAGAACCAGGTATCCAGAGAAGGCTAATTATAAGCAAAGTGTAGAATCAGCATGCAGTTCAATAGCATAATAATAACAATTTCATGTCTGCCCTGCAGCGGCGGAGTCAGACCTGAGGCTACAGCACTTGTGGAGTTACTTTGATGTGAAAATGATAGAAAAGCTGACTTTTTTTTTCCCATTTTTATAATTTGCACCAAAATATGTCAGCTCGTTAGCATACGAGCATCTCCATCACAATAGTTGCAAATTACACAAGACGTCCTGGTGTGAATAAATCAAATGTGTGCTTTGGTGATGAAGAATGTGCCAGTTGTCCCTTGTTGTTGTAGTAAATGAGCACAGTGCCTCATCCTGACACAGCTCTACCTCAACTACAGCAGTCTGGCACCGCAGGTTAGAGCAGCAAGTCCCCTGCAGCTGCTCATAATGTTTTTTTTTTTTTTTTGTTTTTTGTTTTTTGTTTTTTTACAGCCAGGCCTCGTCTCCCCCTGTGCTTCATTCCTGCTCTGTTTCTGTAATGAGAAATTTGGCAGATCTCATCTCTTTAGTGGCTCTTTTGCCCAGGCTCTAAGCTGGGGGGGCTCATGTTTTTGCCTTGTTTACAAGTGACAGCGTTATTATTCTCAAAAGGGCTCTGTTTCTTATCATAGTGTTGTGCCGAGTGAGCTGCTGCTGCTATCCTTGCACGCCTCTCCTGCCAGCGCTTTTCTTCCCTTATTGACACTTGGTTGAAAATATGCATTAATTCTGGAGTTTAAAGCCTGTATGGCGGTGTCTGGTCGCTGTGTTTGCTTGAAGTTGATTAATGATAGAAGCCGGCTTGGGGTCGTCCTCTGGAGACCTGCCTCGCAGGTTGTGCATGTTAACGAGCAGGAAGGGGAACACACAGCGCGCCACTGATCCTCCGCCACCAGGAGGCTGACAACGGCAACCCACTCACTCCGCATAGTCCACTCTCCCCACTCCTCGTCTCACGTTGTTAATCTTCCTCATTTATCAATTCTAAGTGAATACCCTGTTGTCGGTTGCCATGAAAATAAAAAGCTTGCAGCTTTGCCAAGATTGGAATACCTCAAAAGAAAGCTGAAATTATCATCAGCACCACTGAGGCCCCCACTCACAGCCTCACTGTAGCCAGACATTTGTTTTTGTTCCCCTGTTTCCTTCTCTCTAAACAGAATCAGCACAGGTCCGTATCACTTTGCGCCTGTGTATGTGAGAGGTTCTAAAAAAAAAAAAATAAAAAAAAAGAATGTAAGAAAGTTACCGATGAAGTGGATCTACGTTTTCACTCTCCTTCTCCTCCTCCTCCAGGCATCACATCAGCGTTAAGGAGGAACCACTGGACCCCGAGGACCATGAAGGGCCCCTTTCCCTGGTAACGACCGCCAATCACAGTCCGGATTTCGATCACCACAGAGATTATGACGACGACCAGGGCCATGACGACATGCTGTAAGGGTGTGCGCCAGCCCTCCCCAGCCTCAGAGGCCGAGGCAGTCTGGGTCATCTGGGAGACCGAGAAGGCTCCACAGATAACAAACACTGAACTGCAGTCTCAGCCACTGAAGACAGCGCTCAAATGTCTCCAAGTTAACTTTTTAGTGCCATTACAATACATAGCAAAAATAACACGCAGACAACACAGAAAACACCCGACATGAGGGTCCTTTTTTCTGATTCCTTTCTACTTTTGATTTAAGTAAAGCTTCAACAGTGAAAACTTCATTTCTACTCATGTGTCGGACAGACTTGTTTGGTACGGGGGCGACATGCTCGCGGTCAGACCTTCGACGTGCAGCCGGGACGTACTGCACTCTGCGGACTGCAAGAGGGGTTGTGTCCCTCCCCCCCACACCCACCCACAAACTCTCTCTCTCTCCCCTTTCCTCCCTTCCTCTCATAGACACAAAAATCTAACCACAAACTGAAGAGAGAGAGAGAATGACTGACGTTTAATTTACTCCGTGCGTGCGTGTATGTGTGCAAGGGAGAGCGAGTGTGGACTTCTGTTCATTGTCACTGCCTTCAACACTTCTGATTGGTTTGATTCCATCTTGGGTGGGAGGGATGTTTTTATCTGGGTATAGTTTTTGTTTGGGGGTGTGAGAGGTTATAAAGTATCAACGTAATGTCTCTTTTCTATCAGTCAATGCTGTTCTTGATGTTGCATCTCTTTTTTTTTTTTTTTTTTTTTTTTTTTTCTCTTTTAATTTCTTTGAAATGATCAGACCTCATGCCCATGCTGTGGAAATTCTGTGTGGTCAGCACTTGATGATGAATGTTTATGATTTCCTTTCATGTTGTTCTTATAAACACACACACACACACACACACGAAGCAGAATGTCAGATACCAAGCAGTATTTTTCTGTCATTTATTCTACAATCTCTTCCTCCAGAAAAAGAAAAGAAAAAAAAGTCACCACTGTGAGGTGTAGTCCACCCTTCACCCCCTCCCTCATGAAGTCCATTGGCAATGCACTACTCATAATGAAGGCTCTCTCCACGCATCAATGAAGCTTAATTTAAGATGCGAATGAATGACAGAGAAATCATGCAGGTTATGGTTTATCCTTATGAAATTATACTTTAAAACAGCCCCTCACAGCAGAGCATGCATAGCTGCAACTGAATTTCTGATCACTTACAAGCTCCAGGTTTTTTAAAGCAAAATGAAAATGTCAGGTGTGCAGCGGTGAGATAATGATTTAGACCAACTAATTGTGATTCCTGAACACAACTGTCATTGTTAATCAAACATGTCTGCTTTTCCAGCTCCATAATTTCATTCAGAGCTCCGAAAGATAAATGTGCATTCCCTGTAGTTTTATTTGCATCACATGCATGACCAGTTTAAAGTTCTTTAGTGAGTGTTAATAATTGCACACCAGATGAAATGCTCATTTTCTTTTCTCTGAGGGAACAAACCCCAAGACTTGCAATAACAACTAAACATTGCACATTCCAGCATCATACACAGCCATCGTAACAGGGAACAGACATACAGTATATGCCATTTAGGGGAGTGTGGATGTCTCAGTGTTCAGTGTCGCCCAAAAAGCCAATAGTTGTAGTCCTCATCATTGAACTGGGTGAAATCCACATATGGTTTTGTGACGCAGCAGCAAAAAATTCCGGCCCTTTTACAGAGTTACATTTTAAAGAGAACATGAATATCAAGACTGCAATCAACCACTTTTAATTTTTCTTTATTTATTATTATTATTTTATGATTTATTTGGCTTTTTTTAAGTTGTTAATGTGTTTGAATATCTTGTTCTGTGACAACCAAAGATAAACTACAAAGTCAATGTTGTGTGTTCCATGCAATAGCTGATAAGGCCAAATATCTCTTCTCGATTCTCTCTCACTGGACGAGCTCAGCAGCTGCGATCGGCCCGGTGGCAGACTGAGTCGAGGGAAATGCTCCTCAAACTGGTGTTTTCATCCATTTTTATTAAAAAAAATATATATACACAAAATAAAAAACCAAAGGGGGTGTTTCAAAAAAGACAGTGATGTTTAGCAGTGACCAAATCTGAATGGGAGGCACTGATAGTCTGACTACATGATGACCAAATTAGGGAAACTTTCTTTTTCTTGTTTCTTTTTTATATTTAGGCCAGTGAGCTGAAATGGGAGCTTTTTTGGTCGGCAACAGATTTGTGTGCAGCATAAAGGGTATGTAGGGAAAATCTGATGAGGAACAACATTCTGGTAAATGATGAAAGCTTTGCAGAGAACAATGTGAAATGGATTCTATACTTCAACTGGACCACACGATGATTCAATGTATCTCTTCTTTTATTCCTTAAACATTTGTGTAATTTGAAATGATTGTATGCCACTTGTTAGGGGTTTTAGTGTCTTTGTTCAGATTGGCAAGACTTTATGATTGTGCTTAGTTTCTGCCATCGTATTACTTTTTATATTAAAAACACTCCTGTCAACTAATAAGCTGGGTACAAGGTACTTTATGGCAGTTAATGTTATAGTTTTTTGTTTTTTTGTTTTGTTTTTTGGTTTGGTTTGTTTTTTTGGAAGTTCACCGCTCATTAACTAAAAAGGAAAAAGGGCACTCTGTGGTTTCCAGAAGTTGTATTTAATATCCAGGCAGCTGTGGGATGGGCCAGTCGCAGCCAGGGAGAGGATCGTGAGAACAGAGCAGAGCTCGTCCACAGACCCCCAGTCATCTGGCTGGTTTGTTTGGTATTCAAAAAGGAGGGAAAGTGCTGGTAGATTAGGACATTCTCAGCATGTGTAGCTTGACATTACTAAAGATAACAGCATGAGAAAACTGTTAGTACGCATACCTCATTTCAAACCTATAGGGAATGATCCAATTAAATGAGAAGAGAAATAACCATTTCACTCAGTTGCACTTAGTTGTATGTCTTGCATGTGTAGTCTGATACTGTAGAGAGAAAAAAAGTACAAAAAAAAAAAAAGAAATTAGAGCTTGTTTATCCTAAAGGTTTCATCCTTTTTACCAAACCAATCCAAACCTCAGGCCTTTTTGTTCATGGAAATATCACCCAGCTGTGTGGCACATTCACCCTGTCTGTTCTCTGATGGGTTGTTTTAAGGGCGTTCCAATATTAGGTTGTACATACATGTCAGTATAGCCTTTGTCTTTTCCTGTCCTTTCCTCTCGCGCTCTCTCTCTCTCTGTCTCTCTCCCTCTCTAATGCGCTATCTTTTTTTTTTTTTTTTTTAGATCAAAAAATACATTTGTGTTATGATGTTTGCTTTATCGCCACTGCTTTGTATTATCGATGAAATAGCTATGAGAAACTGCTGTATGTATTGGAATAGCAAACTGTGCTGCAAATGTATTTTACTTTGTAATCCTTGCTTTAAAAAAAAAATCACATCATCCTCGCAGACACCGGGTGAGCTGGGCAGGGGCAGGCTGGGGGGGAGATTATCCCCGATTTTGGATTTTAAACTGTAATATAGAAAACAGACTTTTCTCTGTTATCATTGACCTAAGCATTTTGTACAGATTTTTTTCCCTCTTTGTGTTAAGCTGTTTTTTGATACTTCCTTTTGATGGTCCAACCACTGCCTTCTGTGGCTGTATGTTGAAGATTACTGCTCTAAGAAAAGGGCAGATAGGTGTATTTCCTCTACAAGATGGAGATATCGTGCATGACTAATCCCAGGGTCACAGAGTTGGGGGTGGTGGGGGGTATCGGTTTAAGTGGTCAGTAATAATATAAGGGTGTATCAATCTAATGATATTTTATATGAAATTAATAGGAAAAAGAAGAAAAATATGCAGTGCCAAGATGTAAAGAATATTGTTAAATGCTGTTTTTTTTTTTTTCCCTTAATTTTTGTTTTAAGAAATTCATTTCACAAGCACATCAAAGATGTGTCCTCCTCATCCATGTCACGTAGGTAAAAACACACATTTTGTTGGCATCCAGATATTTATATTTTTATCTCAAGGGTCACTGTAAATGAGTAAAACCAAGCACAGCAGGCAGGTTGAAGGTGGAGACAGACTCAGTGCAACGTCCTGCAAACTGCGGCCATGTGGCATCATTTCCCCCCCTCCCCAACATCACACACACTGGCACCCAAGCTAAGACGCCATTGTTTCACCCATCACTAACCATCCAGCCCGCTGTCATTCCGTCCCCTTCTGTCTCCCTCTCCCACATCACACTTGGTTTTTTTATTTTATCCACACTGAACGGGGAGGGAGGGAGAGAAAAGGGGGTAAAGGGGTGGGGTGGGGTTGGGGGGGGGGCAGCCGAAGAGCTGTCACGGTGCTCTCATCCTGCAGCAGCTTATCTTTCTTTCTTTCTTTTTTTCTTTCTTTTTTCTTTGAAGATGTACTCTGCAGTTTCTTTTTTCCTGTTTTTTATAGAGAAATATTATTGCTCATCATTTCCATCAGTCTGTAACCTCCTCATCATTCCTTGTCTGTCTGATGCAGACCACTCTGTTGTAGTCAGTGGCGATGACTGACGTGAGCATTCTAAACATGCAATAAAATGCTGGTTGTTCAGATCTTCCTCGCGTCTCTCGTTGGTGTTTACAGTGAGCCGTGTGTTTTTACGGTGTCACTCGTAATTGGGCCTATTAAATGCAAAGTTGGGACCTTATGCAGCTTTCATCAGACTTAAAATCCAGTCTGTTTGGTTTTAAGATGTAAGAAGTTTCTCTCTGAAAATTACCATGATATCATAATACCTGATATTTCTACCTGAAGAGCACTTTAACACAGATCTGTGTTTGTCATCTGCTGCAGGACTCCCACCTCAGTCTCAACATTAAATTATATCGTAATTAAAAAGAGACAGTTAAACTGTCTTCCCCTAACAGCAATTTAGGTAACTGCATTTGATAAGCTATAAATTTTAACACCATTAAAATTCCAGAAATAATAGCGATATGGATTTGGTGACAGGAGCTAATGCTGATGACCAGGACTTGGGTTTTTACGACAGAGGCACAGGTCATGTTGGCCACTAAACAGGAGACAAAGATCAAGTCTAAGCACTTTTAATCTTGTGAAACAAGCAATTACAAATAGTTGCATTGATTTGTTAAAAAGCTTTAGGTGACATAAATCGTTTCTTGCTTAGCTTATTGCTGGAAAACATAAATGTCAAGTGTATTATTAATTAAGGCCTTTGAAAGACAAGATTTAATGGAAACGATATAAAATCACAAGCAATCTTTCTGTTGGCAGTATTTCACTGAACGCCCGGGCTCCATGTGTGTTCGTGTTGTGTTGATGACACTGATCACAAACTGAATCAGATAACATTAAGTTGGGGGGAACACACAGCGATGGAAGGTGTTTGTGTTTTTTAAATAGAGTCAGCCATTAATAGAAGCAGTGGCATAAATTAATCACACTGTAACTTACAGAGAGGCACTAACATATGATATTATTATAGTCCATAAAGTTGGATGAAATATTATGGGAACAGTGGGTCTCTGTGGATATATTGACAAAGTGACATGATCAGCCAAATGCTGGCGCGTCAGATATAAATCCAGTCTTACTGCACAAAACTTCAACTCCAAAACTTTGTGTGAATAATTTTCACATTTCTATTTTCAACTAACTATTCATCATTTACTTACCTTACATTGTTTTGGTTTTATTTACCCAGGTTGTATAATAGGTGTAGGATTCTAACCTCAATTTGTGGGAAGCAATGCAAAGAAATGCCACAGTCAAAATCATCTTATTTTATGAATCATAAAAGGAACTAATGTCGGATCATGCAGGAAGAGACCTATCATAATTTATTAGGTGCAACATTTAAAAACTGCTACTGAATAAATTTCTTTCACTTAGTGATCTGCCAAACATGAAGCACTTCTTTTTACCATACTGAATTGAAAATGTGTATTGGAATTCTCTTTAGTCCTCATAAATTTGATGTGCTTTTTTATTTTAAGTTGTGAAGACTGACTGAAGGCAAAGTAGGCAAATATTGATCTGTGTGCCCTTTCTTTATTTTATTCCTGTTTACATACAAGCCCTGAGATATGTATGAGATTTAGTTCACTGAATCCTCTGAAGAGCACAGTACAGGAACCAACTCTGCACGCACCAAGAAATGTTCCAAGAAAACAGTCCTACTGTACACCTTCGTTTTCCGACGTATCACAGTGACAAAAAAATTAAAAACCAGGAATATGCTTGCGTCCTCATTGCAAAATCTGAATGAGATCTTATGCCAAACCCTGATGAGGTCTGCTCAGTACCAAAATGGACGAGATAAGAAGAATAGTTAACATCTTTGGTTTATTTATGCTGGATGTGAGTATGTGACTGGCGGTAGCTGACATAGTGTTAGTTGTTACTAATGCTAGCTCAGGCTGTCATCGCATCGATTATTTTGCTGATGATAAAATTTGCTTGCCATGGGAAAAGGGCCTTAAAGTTCTCCAGCATAATGGAGACAATCAGGACATGGATGTTGTAATCAGAGTGGTTAGTTTAAGCACAATCTAAAGAAAATAACTTCCACGGCCTGGATGACTGAATGGGCTTCATTTTCATCCATTTTCCCATTGATGTTAGCTAGTGATGTATCCGACTCGTCCTGTAGGAAGATCACAGTGCTCTTCTTCACAAAAATCTACTTTTTCTCCCACCAGGAAAACTGGGCCATTCCAAACATACTCAATAAATTGGAACAAATGTCGAATTAAAAACTCCTCTTTATTTATTTATTTTTTTAATCACGAAGGGGTATTTTTTCATTATTTCTGCAATAACACGCGGCTTCTTGCTGGAAAAAGTTATGGTGGCTGTTGTGATGCGTTGGTGCTGTTGACTTACAGCGCAGGCTGCTGGTAGATGGTCAGGAGGAGAAAAGACACCATGGAAACATTCCAATAGTAAGATTAGCACTCTCTCAGGTGCTTTTTACTGCTGGATTCGGCCATTGGTCAGCAAGTATGAAGATGCTGTTGATGCTAATGGTTACAAAGCAATAGCAAAGCATGCTAATAGCCTGCGCGAGCTTAAAGATCAGTGTCTCTGTACTTTGTTTTGACTTTAGTTCCCCCAAATTAAATTTCTAATATACATATCACTTAACATTTTTTTTTAATAGATATATAGTGTATATATTTTTTTTGTGGCTGATGTGACCTTTTTACACTATCCCCCTTGATTACAAATGTTACTGTTTAACCCCAGACCCCCTGTTGTTGCTCTGTCCTACCCTGTGGACACCCAGCAGCTCACAGCCGCACTATTTGCTCCTGTAAAAATGCAAAAGCAAATGTGGATGGCTGCTGTTCACTTTATTCTAATTAAAGCACGGCACACCCTCACCCATTCACACAAGAGTTTCAGTCAAATAGTCAAAGCTGCCAAACTCCCAACACCAAGGCAATTAGCAGTCCTGCAGTGTTTGTTATTCATGGTTTGATGTAAAAATTTGTTTATTAAGACGGGCTGTAGGCGCTGGTGTGCAATAGACCTTCTTGTAATTAGATTCCAATTATTTGTCTGTTTCTGATATTGTAAACTGGCACTTACCACATCAGTTAAATTGACACACTGTACTGCTTGGTTTACTCAGTAATTAAAATGTGTTCTGTTAATTAGTTGATGACCACTTTATTCCAGGGCTCTTGTGTTTGGGCTCCTCGGCGGCTCACTGTTTGGATCATGAGTTGCCAGACGCTTCCCTAATCAGCCCTTGTTTTGTTTCAATTACCACCTGCTGTTCAAAAGGCATGCCTCACTGCCCCCCCACCCCAACACACAGACACGCGCACACTCATGTATACACAACAATACCGCAAGGCCTGTATCACTACCAGCTTCAGCTCCAACACAACAATCAGTAATACACAGCTGGGCCTGCTTTCTTCTTTATTAGAAGGGACAGCTAGGTTTCAAAGAGAGTCCAAGCAATTAAAAAGGGAACTAAAGGAAGATGAAAGTATAGAGGTACTTATCACATCAGTTAGCAGCCCCTGTGTGAGTAGCCAATGGTAATTACGCTCATTGAGTAAATAGCTGAGCTCAGATGTCGTCTTCTCTTGGTAACAGAGGGTTAAGGGTGGGGGAGCTGTTGGATCCACTGATGGGCTCACTAACTGAAGATGACTGCAATATAATGCAGGTGCAGTGATGGGAACTGAATGTGGATGCACTGGTGGATAAAGACGCACTTCCTGGTGTTGTTATAGCAACACAACTCCCTGAATTTATGTTCTAATGATCTCAGCGTTTAGTTCTCTGATATCAACAGTTCTATTTTAAACTTTGTCTGTTTTGTGTTGGAACTGATTATTTGGGAAAAAATTTGGTCAGGATTGTGTATTTTCACAGTTTTTCAGTTCAGAGAAAAACAAACCTCAGAGGTTAAAATGGGGTGTTTGTCCGATTCTCTGCCCCTTGCTGGGAGTGAATGGTGATGAGAGTTGCTTGTCCAGCTTCTTGCTTCCAACATCATCAGGGCAGATTAGAAGCTGCAGTGAGTTAATATAAATAAAAAGACACAGGCCGAGGCTAGCTGGTGAGCATGCTGACATCAGTAGAAGAAAAGACACACAGGAGTTAACATGAGCGTTGTTCTCCACCCCTGCAGACAGCTGTTGCAGAGGGAAGGAATGAAGTTTGATGGACTGAGAAGTAAAGAGATGTTATTTATAACGTTGGTTATGTAATAAAAGTAAAACTTACAAATAAGCCTTTTAAATGCTTCTTTAATTGTCCTAAAGCTGTTAAAGCTGTTAAACTGAAAGAGCAACAGTGGATGACGTTACTTTAGTAGCCTTCCTTCTGTCTGAGTCATGTTTGTTAACAACTGCAGCAGTGTAACTTCAGCCTCTGTTGGGCTTACAGGGCCTGTGTTAAAAATGAAAGTTGCACATTACTGTTGCTGACTAAGAAAATCAAGTAGCAGAATATAAGAGATCATCAACCATGAGAAATGAAGACTACGGCATCAAAAACATCCAGAAAACTTCCTACAGATCAAATGTTTTAGAGTGGCACATTTCCTGTCTGCAGGTGAAACTTGAGGTAACCACACTTGTCCTGTCCTGCTCGTACATCGTCGGGTCGATGTCTCCACCGGTAAACTACAACTACTGAGTAAAAGCATCGAGCATTACGAGAAGAAACATTTGGTTTGAATAATTGAATAGATGCAAAACAAAATGAATAATTGTGTCTGGCATTGTGTCATAGTGAATTAACAGAGAAATGGCTGCTGCTGAGAGGGTTTTTAAAAATGATAATAGATTGGGATTAGGAGACAAAACAATGAGACACTGATTTGTTTGTTTGATTTCAGACGGCATGCTGGCTATGTTCACAGCTGATGTTGACAAATTGTTTCATGCAGAAAAATGTTTTTCTCACTTATCAAAGTATAAAGTATGTTTAAAGGGACAATCCGACACTTTGGGAAATACTTATTTGTTTTATGGTGACACTGGCCAGTCTGCTTAGTTTAGCCCAACGCTAAAGAAGAAATCTCTCAGCGGACCGAGCTAAACTGGCTCCTTCACAGCGAGCTGACCATCAGTGTGTTCCCCCAGTTTACAGTCTTACTGCTAAGCTAATGGGTGGCTGATTGTAGCTTCGTCTTTTGTGCACAGACTTCAGAGTGGGCTCAATCGTCGCGTCTTACTCATGATAAGAAAACTAATAAAGACATTTTTTAAAATGTCAAACCAGCAACAATTTCAGAGCCACATAATCCGTATTTTCTTAAATAAAACAACACACAAAACATCAGCTTTCATTTCATTTTTTTGGTTAAGAGGCGTCAGTCATGTGGAAATTTAAATAGCAGTTTGCTGGTTCTCTGACAGATTTACCCAAAAGGAAGTGTATTAGTGCAAACTGTAGATAGCCTTCAGTGGCAACAATCTGAATTTGCTGTTCACTTTCTCTCCTGCTCTGATTCCCATATAGGCTTTTTCTCACTCCCCCTGTGAATTTAATGTTTCCCCCCCACTCCTGTCTTACAAAAAAAAAGGCTATCATTTAAACATGTCATGGGTAGTGTTTACCTGCAGTGAACCTTGATTGAGAAAGCCTGTGACTTTACACTGATGCCTTCCTAATCTGTATGACTGGCATGCTAATTTCTCTGACGCTGCCATTCAAAACACAAACATGAAATGTTGGTTTTAGAACCGGGAGACCTGGTAGAGTGAATTTCAAGTGCTTATTCAAATATTTCATTAAAATGTAAATTTTTTACAACGCTGTACGTCTAGCTGTGCACAAGGCATGACTTAAGAAGTTATGAAGTTATAACAGCATTTCCCTCTCTGATGCCAATTAAATGGTGGGGAGACTATAATGTCCTTACCTTGTTTTATCGCCACATAACAGTGTGCCAACAAATGCATCTCATGTAACAGGAGGTTTCAGGTATTGACAGCTAAGATTGCTGGACTGGAAGAAAAGGAGAAAAAAAGAGGGAAAGTCAAACATGAAGCCTCCTGAAGAATGGTGGCTAATCAATTCTCTTATCTCACACAAAGTGCAAATGAAGTGATTAAATTTAGGGTTATATGCAAAAGCAAGGAGTGAAAGTGAATTGTAAATGAAACAGGCGGCCACACAGATGGCTGCTGCTGTTGAACGTGCAGGTCTGTCTTAACATTTGTCAGGACTAGAACACAAAACATTAAAGGTTGGCATGGAAGTAAAGACAAGCCCTAATAATGTTTGATTGCAGTTCATTTTACCTTCATTGAAGCTAAATCACAAGAATTTGATAAATAAGAAAATGTAACTGAACGGATGTGGTTCAAATTCATCCATAGAATTTCTGTTCAATTTTTTCCATGATTTCTGTCTGCTTTTCGATTTTATTATGGCAAATCATGGTTAGGTGTTGTGTTGAAAAGATATTCTGAGCTTTTCTAATGTCCCTCAAGAATAATAGAGAACCCTATTTGTATTTAACATAAATAACAAGGATAATACAATACACAGAAAAGAAAGAAAAGAATAACTCCCCAAAACAAACTGACACAACAATAAACTTGATGAAACGTGAAAATGTTTTTGAGTAGCTTATTTGGAGTTGCAGACTCTGAGAGACAACTTAGACAACAATGGAAATTTCAAGTTGCACAAATGTAAATAGATGGTTTTCATCAAATAATACTTAATACTTTTGCCTGAAAGCTATGACACACTTTCAATAAGTGAGTCACAACATTTCTAAACAAAACTTGTGATCATACCTGTCTCATGTACATTAGCCAATGTGTTTAATATGAACTACAATCACAAATGTCTTTAGTGTCGCCGATCAGCTGCATTATTTTGCACATAAGACACCTCTACATGGATACATTTATACCAGATTGATATAAAAGGACTATCTACAGCCTGATTAGACCGATGTTAAAGCACCGCTAGTGCAACCATATCAGCCTGCTTTATATCTACAGTAACCAACACCTTTGATCAGTGATCAGTTTGGATGCACTGACAGAAGAAGGAAGTTTGTAGCTTAGCTGCAAGGTTAAGCTAGAGCAGCACATCTTAAAGAGAGTGGCTAATAAGTTTGATAGGTGAACCTTTAATATCTTTAGAATGATAGAAAACAAAGTAGCAAAGTACCATATAAAATATATTATACACGTATATATATTTACAGAGTTCGGGTTATGTTGATATAAAAGCTTCAGTATTCGGCTGGAGTGGTTGGAATAAATAAATAAATAAACAAATTGTGTGTGTGTGTGCGTAGAAAGAGGGAGAGACAGAGAGTTAACAATCAGCTCATATGGGATTTGTGTGTCTTGGAAACTTTCCGATGGAAATATGCTACAGTTTGAAGGAACAATATTTGATAAAGTCATGCTACATAGAAACTTTGCCTGCAAGGCTGTTTGCTTGTCAATGAGTTATTCATCATCTCAATTTGTGTGTTTAACAAAAGATGCATCAAAGATTAAAGAGTCGAATGTTGATTTTTAGGGTGTCTACCTGCTTGATATTTACAATGTTATCGGCTGCATCAGATGATGAAACTTAAGTGACACAAACCTCCGGGTTCCTGTCGCTCGAGGTACTTCGTCTCTCCCTTTTTATTTCTTTATTTATTCTCTCACTTTTAACTTGCAGGGGGAAGAAGACAAAATGGTTGCAGGTGGTGATGAAAATAAGACCCATCCATCATTATTTATTAGGCATGAAAAAGATACACAATAATGTAATTTAATCTCTCAGCAGACAATTATTTCCACATATTGATAATGCAATGCGAAAGTGCCATGAATCCTAATATGATGTTTGCTTTTATTGGTGTATGATACAACCAGAACAAATAATGTAATTGTATCAGGGAGAAAATGTGATTATTTGCACATGCTAACATTATAATACCAATCTGCTGCAGACGATGGTATCATATCATTTTGCTGTGCTTAACTAGTTACAATTTGCATTAAGTTATTATGTCTGAGTGGCAATAAAGACAGCGCTCTCCCTCTGGTCTCCGCTTGTCTTAGTTTCTCATCACAGCACCTGTGAAAATTTTTGGGGAGATTCAAGTCCAGCCTACGTGAATCCTGAGCTGAAGAGGACAGTTTTTACAGGCAGTCTCAACAGCAATTTGATATGATTTTTCTTCGTGTCTGTGTGCTATATCCTTTATTTATCCTTTTTTTTGTTTGTTTTTTTTGTCCATTCCAAGCACAGATAGCTATCCAGGCCACTCTGAGGTTAAAGAAACACGTCACAATAGACACAATTATCATGCAAATGAGAGTGCCGGAAACAAAAACACCTTTTCCATTAAAAAGTAAAATGCTTTAAATATTTGCATATAGGTGCTCTGATTTGGTTATTCACAATTTCAAGATGATTAACATTAATGAAGGAGCAGCTTGATGCTCTGACTGTCAGGCCACATCAGGCCACCTCTGTAACCTCCTGTGTTTTGCATTGTGAAGCTTTCACGCCATATTGAACAAATGACCAAGACAGCCCATGTAAAATTAGACCTCGCATCTGCACAAGTATCTTTCTGACAATATGAGAATGTTTTATTGATGACTCATTATTAGCAGTCCAGCAGTGAGGTGAGTTTGCTCCACCCAGAAGATGCAAGATGTGTAATAATAATAATGTCTGCTTAATTATTAATATCCAAAACCTAATCCATCTCTGCAGAGAATATGTACATATTTTAGCGTCTCATTTGAATTTTTGTAAGAAACACACACCTAAAAACCATTAGATGGCTTTGGTAATGACAGGTTTAAATGGGCGGATTTTTAAGAATTAATGTGTTAGTGTCACTGTACGGCCTGAGCTGAGAGAAAGAGGTCTTCGTGTTTATTCGGCTTGATTCCGAGAGCGTAGAGCATCTCGCTGCACGTCCCCGTAGAGAGGCGAGCAGAGCACACACTGTGTGAAGGCGTCATTCTGCACCGGAGGCTAGAGGAGTGTTTGCAAGTCATTAGTGGTTTGTAAATGATATTTGTTCCCATGTGACATATCATTTGAAATGGTTTTCTAATAATAACACCCACTGATAATAAAATAAGGGGGCCCTCATGTTGTGATTACGCTTTTCATAAATTTGGTTTGGGATTAAAAAAAGGGG
Organism: Echeneis naucrates; assembly: GCF_900963305.1. Lineage (NCBI taxonomy): Eukaryota > Metazoa > Chordata > Actinopteri > Carangiformes > Echeneidae > Echeneis > Echeneis naucrates. The sequence goes on along the minus strand of NC_042515.1, from coordinate 21,128,813 downwards.
GGAGACATTTCAGTATGAATAAGTGCTCAATATGTTGATATGAATTTTACACTCTGATGATGAGCATTACGCTGATGCGCTGAAAGATAACTCGGCTTTAAGATCAGGCTCAGTTTGACCAGTAAGAGCGCCGAGCTGGAAGAATTGTCTGAATTAAACTTTGCCTGTAACCTGACTCGGTTTTGTTGTGAAGAAAAAGCATCTTTTCCTGTAAAGCTTATTGCCCTGAATCCTGAAAGCAAAAAGCTTGAACTGTCACCTCCTTCCTTAATGACTCCTAACAAATACCCCGTCTTCCTGCAGTGCGTTTCCTGTTTGCCACAGCACAGAGCCAAGACAACTTGGCACAGGACACAGTGTGTCTGGTGAATAGGGAGCCATACTGCCGCTTTTACACCATTTACCTTGTATTTTATGAAATGAGCCAGCGGCTTGGAGATCAATAGGCCCCCGTGGTGAATGCGAACAACGCTACTGGGTCCTTATCAGGAGCCCGCTGCCAATCTGTGGCAAGCGAAGCCTGCACCTTCCCTGGATTCACCATTGGTCTTTGAAATTAAAGTTGACGCCTGTAATCCAGGGAAATGGTCCCTCTACTCTCGCTTAACACCGGTTTAGTTTCACCCCAGCTGATGATAAAGCATGACAGAAATACAGAGCACTATCTTCTTGCCGGGTTTGATAGGTTTTGCCAGCTTATCAGGAAACAGACAGCTAACCTTCTTATGCCTGGCCCGTGGACAAAACTGAGGAGTCAATTTACAAAAGAAGCCATGCTGGGTGGCTTGTAAATAAAACCATTCTTTCTCCGCACAACACAAAAAAAAAAGTCAAAAGAAAATAACCAATTTTATAACCCACACAAAAGTGAGTAAATGCATAACACAGGAGGCTAAGCGCTAGTGATAGAGTGTATTCATGTAAATCCGCCCAAGCACAGCTGCAGGAAATTGACAGGGATCTACTGGAGCGCTTTGCCTGTAAAGGGTGGGATTTACATGCCTAACTAGGGCTTAAGCACCCTCCCCCGAGTTTACCTGTTACTCTCTGGCCTCAGAGCATGTGTCTGGATGGGCTAAGGTTGCACTGCTTATTCTTAACGCCTTTTTATCCCCCTCATATCTGTCACTCTCAGAAATGAACTCATAAACTCCACCGGGGCCACTCACTATCAAAAAACTGGTTCGGCGTTGCAGCACTTTGGGAGTTCTGTTTGTTTCCCGGACGCCCCTGAACTTTTTCCACAGCCGACAGCAGATCAGCTAAAATCAAAGTGCATGTGTACAGCAGGATGTGACTGACGCCGAATGAGCCTGTGAGGTGCGAGTGCTGCTGCAAGGCTGCTTTATGGGTAATTGAGATCGCATTAATGCAAGTGTTCCTCCTGAGGAGAAAGTGCAAGTCTTTTCCTTTTGGACAGGATGTGGCTTTGGGCAGTTAGGGGGATGGCGGGCGTCGCTCCTGGGCTCCACAGCCCTCAGCTGAATCTCAGCTCCTGGAGGCTGATTCCGTAGACCGCTCATGGCAGTTTAGACTAAGCAGAAAAACTGTTTGGCTTTCTTTTTTTCACAAAACCTCCATCTGTACACGTCGTGCACGCAGCAGCGGCGAGCTCACGCCAAAGCAGTCTCAACAAAAACATCGAAATGTTTCCTCATTTGTTTTTTTCCTCTGAACCTAAGATCCCTCCAGATGATTAAAAAACGCAAATAGCTAGCACCAATTCTATTAATGCCGTCGTCCTATCACACAGGAACTGAGCACAGATGCAAAGCCTTTTTGCCTTGTGTGTTTTGTATTTTTTCCCTCCTCTAAACAATGATTTTCAGAACTGGAGCCGCCGCCAATAAAATTAATGGGAGACTTGCTGAGTCCATTCAGGAAGTGGGCTTTTTAAATAAACACATTGTTTCCAAACTAATCCACACCCCTATTGTTTACAGACGGGGAACTGGGCTGGGTGCAGACCAGACCGGTCCACCCCGATTAACCCTCCCCAGCCCTCCCCCTCCCGTCAAGGCCACTTCATTTCTAAACACAGGAGGAAAAAAGATAAAACTGTCAAGCAGGAGTTCACTTTGATGTTTTTTTCCAGGTCAGCATCTGTTTTCATGTTTGCTGTCAGGGATAAACAGTGAGGCCTATTGGACTTTCTGAGCTAGAGTTGAAATTCTCCCTCACTTTCTGTGTAAGGAAACATGAGCCATTGAGATTTAACAGGATATTTCTCAAATTTATTCACAGTAAAAAAAGGACATTAAAAACATCTTTGGAAATGTTTGTAAAAAGTCATCAGTCTCTTGGTGGACAGTAACTGGAAACTGGCACGTACTGAAACAGAAGCAAAGGACAAGGATTTTATTATTAGCATGGCCAACAAAACGAAAAACTTAACTGTATCCACAATTTTGGCCGCAAGGATTAAGGCAGTTAGTGAAAAGCAAAATTGATGTTTTTTTTCATTCTAAAATAAAATATAATACTTATTTGACATATGAACATGACATTTTGCATTTCCTGGCTAAATTGTGGGGCATTTGCATTCTCAACCATGGGTGTGCTTTTGAATGAGGTTGCAGTTAATCAGACAGCGTGGCACGATGACAGCATCTGGTTTTAAATGATTGTGTTTAGTAAATATTAACTTCACGGAGCAGGCTCTTCTGTTAGCATGCGGGGCTCTTATGTAATGAATATCTTTCACATGATCAAATTATCATCCATGAATCTGACAATATCTGTGGATCTTCCGAACCACTCTGTCAACCACTCTCTTATCGCCTCCTGCATCGATTTTTGCTTCAAATACTACCAGTCACTTATCCCTCCATTTACATAATGTTCGATGAGAAAAATTTGTCAGACAGATTGTAATTCATATCTCCACTCCGCGATCGCCCGCCCTAATACTTCAGTTAGCTACCTCACATTTACATTTCAATCAGTGATTATAGCCTCTCCTCTCCTCGCCCTGCTGAGAGTAAATACAGGACTCCACTGCCTCGGACTGAAAGGCATTAAGTTGGACCTGAAGGGATGGCCATGAATATTCTGCACGGTGCATATTTACCGTACGCTGCTAAGTGTTGCATGCTGCAAACACATGCTTTAGTTGCTGGCAGCTGTCTGTGTACAGCACAGTGTGCCACTAACACTGCTAGGGGCCTCAGATGTGCTAAAAACGTGCCATTTTGGCTTAAAGTGGCCAGCAAACGCAATGTGACATGTTCTCTGAGGCTGCTGCTCAGAGTCCAGGACACCGTCTCTGTCTGCGCAGATCATTTTGTTTTGTTTGTTCAAACCTCCTGCCTTTTTTTATCCCCCTTCACACCCTGGCTTCATCTCAGTGTGAGTCTCTTGAATATTAGTGGGCAGAAAATGAAACTGAACACACAAGCCACTTCCTGCAAGTTTTCATACAGCTGCACACATTAAACACATCATGATGGAAAAGGTCAAGCAAGTGGAAACTGGGTCTGTAGTTAGTTTACTGTTGACCGCAACTGTGAAATGAAAATTTGACATGTTTGCTCCTTGGTGTTTTTGCCTAGATGGCACTGAACATAATAAAGGAACAAAATGTTGTGTGTTTTATGAGGCTGACACCCACACAGGCGGCTGCTGATGACAAATGCTGGGCTGCTGGAGCTTCACACAGAGCGCAGGTTATATCTTCACTGTGCTGGAAGCCACCATAGGAAAGTCTGCAGCATTTGGAAAAGCTCACTTCCATGTCCTCCACCGCTGGACGCCGGTTGTCTGTTGACTTCTCTGTCAGTGGTAACCCAATATCCAACTTCATGGGGAAAAATCTCTCAGTTGATGAGTCATAGTGAAGCTCACAATCTTTATTCTTTAAATGCACTTTAAGTGGGGTTTTCTTTGTGTCGGGCCTGGCACTGTAAGGTGAGCCGGGGACTGTGGGGCGCAGTGGGGAATTGTTTGCATGTTTTCTTGTTTGCTTGTTTTGGAACGGCTTTCTGCTCATCTATCATGGAGCAAGCAAGAAGAGAAAAAAAGGGACAAATCATAATAATCACACTTTGCCACAAACTGCTCTCCCCGGCCTTCTGTTTTCCAAGTCTGGTTACACACATGTTGGCTCTGTAGAATATTCAATAGACATTTATAGGAAATAAATTAAGAGATGAATGCAAACCATATGGCATTCAGAGGTTTATTTGTAAAGCCCCTGCATCAAAGCTTTTTCCAGATCACACCATATTAGCTATGTTTTTCCAGTCCAGCAAAATCAGGAAGGTAACCACAGACTTCCCTGATGGGAAACACATGAGCGAGACAAGGAGCCTCATACACAGAGGAGGCATCGTCAGGGAGCATCAGTAAAAACAATTATTCCCTGCATGTCTGGATGTCATATGTCACCCGGGCTGACTTAAACAGGAGTGGAGCTTGATGGAGCTGCGTCACTACTTTGAGGAACCATTTTAGCCTCAAAGTGACCTCGCCCCCCCACCCCCACCCCCACCAGCCCCACACATATACTACCTTCACACTTCCTCACATGTGCGGTAGACTGGATGCCTGTGTGAGGCGTGGGCAAGACAGCCCGGGAAGTAGGCCAAGGGGAAACAGCGGTGCCCAGGATATACACTTCCACCCCTGCATGAGCACAAGACATCCCCCCACCTCACCTCACCTCATCCTACCCTCCCCCTTCTCCTTCGCAAGTATTTCATATAGGCCAGACAAGTTTATGGTTAGCGCATTTAAGTGTGACAGCAGCAGCCCTCCTGTGTGTGATGGCCCAACAGCAGCGGTCTTGCCGACACCCGGGGTGGTTTCCCTTCTTCACTGTTGATCTTGGGCTCATGCTGCACACATGCAGCTGGCTTGCCAATGGCAGACGTGGAGAGCCACACCGCTGAGAGTCTGCAGCCTTAACCAGTAAGGTATTATTTTTGCTGTGGAGACGCACGCTTTCTGCAAGATGTAAAGAGTGAGCCTGGGTTAGGTTTCCAGTACTTCAAAGTCCTGAATCTGCATGAGATGTAGGCTGTGGAAGTGTTGGTTCTTGTGCCATTTCGAAATGAGGAAAACGTGGGGTCAACTCTCTCTCAGTCTCTCTCTCTGCAGTATACACACAGATAAACGCATTGTATGTGAGTGAACGGAACCTGCTGTGCACCGCAGGGCAGTTTACCTCAGGACTGACGGAAAAGAAAAGCCAGAGATTCCTGCTGAGGAAAAATGCGACAAAGCGCCTGACTTAAGGCTATAATTAGCCACCGTGGTGTTTGAAATGGGGAGGAATGAAGTCTCTAGAGAACTAGATTATTTATTTATTTACATTTGTTGTTTTAATTTTCTCTCAAATAAGCTGTCAGTGGGATTGTGCACAGTGGAGCTCCATGAGATACTAAAAACAGGCGTGTGATTTTATTTACTTTTTCTTTTTTGTGTTCAGCATTTATCTGTTGGCCCTCTGGTTTGCCTGTGCCCTCCTGGCAGGGACTACAGAGCGCCGTCATTCTGTTGTGTGATGATGTATGAAATCTTAAACCAATAGACATGTGTGACCTGCCCTCCCTCTGTCTCCAGCACAGTGATCCAGCCAAACCAGCGCTGCTGCCGCTGGCATGCAGCACGCCACTGATGAAAACCACAGCCTGCAGAGGAACTTCAGCACATTCGTCCCCTGAGAGGAGAGGAAAACTCCTCTCCTCTTTCTGCCACCAGCACATCTGCTGACGGCTCGCTGCACCACCAGCTTTTCATGACTGAAACGATTTATAGATATTTCAAATTTACTGATGTTTTCATGCGCTGTGTGTGGGGAGGTTTTATAGAAGGCTTATTCGACAACCTGTTAAAAAAAAAAAGTCCCAGTTGTAAAATAACCTTCGGTGCCTTGGATTCCATAAAAAGGAAAACATTACTAACAGCATGATAATTTTTTATGTATGAATGATATTTGCGCAAGTCAAACTGTTTCACAGCTCTGGTTTAATGTGGAACTGTGCTTTAACTAAACACTCCCGTCAGAGAGCACAGGGACTGACAATCAGCTCACATGGAAGCATTTCAACTTGGAGCAATCACGACTCAGTTTACTCTGGCTACTCTGAATGTTGCACCTTCGCAGCACCTCATCAACACAATGAGAAACAGAGAGAGTCATTTGTGTTTGTTGGCAGCTTCTCGCTCAGGCCCAGACTGGAGGCATGACCATGAGACGCGACGCTGCTGGGAAACACGCGGCGTCCCTGCTGAATAGCTAGCTTTATCAAATCTTCACACCGGCATGTTTCTCAACACAGGATTAAATAACCTTCAGCTGCAATGTCTTCTAACACACAACACTATTGCAGGCTCCACGAAAGGCTGAAAAAAAAAAAAAAAAACCTCTTCACCGCATGTCAAATGCTAAAGATCACCAAAACCCCCATAGACATAATTTGAAACAGGTATGCAGACGCTGTCCATGCGCTGTTTATAAATTGTCTGACTGTAACTCCAAGTGACTGGATCCATAAAGAGTGTAAATTTGTTTCAGTTTTTTCACCTACAAAGGAAGACAGCAGTAGCAACAGTTTGCTTTAAGAGGCATGCCAAGTGATAGTCAGGTTGAGACCAAGCTTTCTTAAATAAGGAAAACAGATTCTTGGTTTTAAAAAACAAGACATTCTCTATAAATCCTGCCACAGAGGAAGAAAAGATAAGTGGAGAGTGGTGGTGATACTCTCCAGATGACCAGAATATCTTATCACAGTTTCAAAAAACATCACCTTAGAGTTAATTTTATCAAGACAACACGCCCACAATGTAGTAGTAATTTATTTAGCATTTATAAACAATAGCTTCACGTCAGCTACATGGGAAAATTCATGAATACTGATGCAATCCTTATGTCAAGTTTCATTAACTGCTCAGGTGATCCTGCAATCGTTGCTGGTTAAGCAATGAATCCCTTCACTGAGGCCATCGTTCAAAAAACCAAAGTCTCATGCCAAATGAGAAACTGGATTCTCATGCTGTGGTGGAGGATGGTTTGTCATGTGCTTGCCGGTTTTTCAAACTGAGGTATAAAATGTTGACCTTGGCATTCATCTTGTTTGCCCCTACAACTTATTGATTCAGCCACTGCTGCAGCCGGCAGCCAAGCAGTGATGGATCTTTTCAGTTGAATATGAAAGAGAATGAAATATTCAGTTTATTGTAAAATGTGTGAGTTCAAAATTCACAGTATTACAGGTCTTGCTCGTGTGAACAGGCAGCAAAATGTACTCACTCTGAACTATAGCTGGCCCTGGCCCTGTCACTAAATTGCTGCTGACCACTGCTCTGTCAACTCAAAGTGCAGAAAACAAATGAGTTGCGCTGATCATCTGACAATTCAAACTGTTTGTTGATAATTAGAAGTAACCTGATGTCTACCAAACTTCAACTGCTTCTGCTTATTTGCCTGCTATTGCAATTATTCTCTTTTTGGTGGATCGGGGATTACTTACTTTGCTTTGCTGTAGCCCAATCATGAAGTTGTTGTAGCACACGTACGCCATTTTCTCTCCTTTTGTTCTGAGCAGCTAGGTATCTAATAAGTAGCAATCCGTCTGAATCTTTACAACTCAGCTCTGACTGGTAAAGCACTTATTAAACAGACAAACATTCAATTTGTTTGAATGACTGAACAAATGTATTTATTTAAAATCAGTTCATGCTTGTCTGTTTTGTATTTGGCTTATTTTAACTTGAGAAGCGCTATGGTCGTGATGTGATTGTTTATTGTAAGAGAGATAATGCTATGCTCTCTTGGAAACGTCATATTGGAGTTGAGTTGCTATCAGAAAGGGTTTAGATGTTTGTTATGTTGCCGTTAGCACTGGTGAAGATGTAACATTACATCCAGTCGGGTAAGTAAACAGCTAATGCTGCTGGCATCAGCAATGCCCAAACTTAGACAAGTCTCTTTCCATTGCACTTTGTCTTCAGGTTGATTGTTCAAAGAGCTGTCAACACCACAACATTTAAACCTCAGAGCAAAGATGATCTGACTTATAATGCTGTGACATGTCAGATGACCTACACAGAGAGGGGTCTTATGGGTAACTATAGGCCACACCAAGCAGGTTGATAGGATGATTCAAGTCTTAGTAATGAAATAATGTGTGCAACACAAGTGTGTTGGTTTCTACTTTTTGTTGGTTTTTAACTTTGTGTATGTTCAATCAAAAGGGATGCTTTAATTTTTTTTATAAAGATCACTGTAATCAATAATTATGGTGCTGAATATGGTGAAACTACATCTTTTTTTCTGACACTGTTTGTTACAGTTGCAAACTAACATTTGATGATAAAAGAAGTTGGCAACAAATGGATGCTTCAAATACTCTGATTTCAGTTATTTGGTTTAAGTAAATTGAAATGAATTTCCAGTTTTTATTTATTCAAACTAAACTTTTTGGAAGACACAGCTCCACCTAAGGGGGCGTACTGACAATGATTAGAAGATCTTGGCCCTAAAAAAAAAAAAAAAAGAAAATTGAATTTTTGAAGTGGAATTGTTCATTTTCAGTCTAGAGAAAGAGCACAGTGTAAAAGAAAAACATTCACCATTTACCTTCTTGTCCTCGTGCAGTTACTGTCCAGCAAATGTTGCTCCAAATTATCTCCTCACTTTTATTTTCCCCATTTGAATTTGGTATCACTTGAACAAGCAATTTATTTCTTTTCCAATGAATAATGTGACACTCAGTGTCCCTTGAGTTTCACTTGATATTCTCTTCCTTATTTGTTCTTTCATTTGACTCCACTTGAACATCATTAAAAAAAAAAAAAAAAAACAACCACAGAGAGTTGGTCCTCATCCTTACTTTAAACCCTCTCACATTAATCATCAATTCATCAGATCACTTGTCTTTGTGTTCGCCCGCTTCAATAACTCTTACAACAGATGAGAGTCACCTCCAAATAGTGTCTTCATCACACAAGTGCTGAACACAGAAATCCCCATAATTCCCTGTTTCTTTATCCAATGTCAACAGCTGACAGTCTTTCAAAGTCAAATATGGTGTCAGTTTCAATAATTAAAGCTGTTTGTATTTCAAAAAGAATATTTCATTTAAAAAAAAAGTCATATCTGGAGCAACACCATTGGATGGACAGCTTTGCAGAAGAGTAGAACCACACTATGCCCCCAACCCCCACCACCTTGTGAAAATGATTACATTTTATGATTAAAAGGAAAAATAATTGAATACCCCAGGAAGCTCCAGTTAATATTGACAGTTTTACACTGTGGATTTGAGTTGCAAACAACATAGACTATTCTTTTATTGTTGTATTCTTTAGATCAAAAGGTGCTTTAATAAGGCCATTATAAATACATCTGAAAATTCACTCTGATATTCAGCAAACAAATCAATACAGGATGTGCACCGTTCATTGGTCTTTTATTGTGGCGCTGTAGGCCGTAGCTGAGGTACCACATCATAATAAAAAAAACACAAAAAACAAAAAACGTGCAGGGCTTCACTACTCCCCGATGTGTTCAAAGTCAGTCATATCCAGGGCACTTTATAATTGAAATAAAGGTAATCTCTTCATTCCTTTGAGCTGCAGCTTACATTCTCATGTAAAAAAACAGAAAGAATAAGTGGTGGTGGAAGTAAAGAATAAGCTATGGTCACCACCGCGGTCACAACAGTGCTTCCCTGTTGATTGTGGATTTATAATGTCCAGTGCTCACCATGAGCGGAGGCGCTCTGACATCTCAAAACCAGCATTCTGTATTATCAGATCTCATATCTCCTGACCCCTTGGTCATTTCTTTAGGACGTACAAAAGCCATCAAATTTCCTCATGATTTATTAAATAACAGTGGCAAAGTGTATCCCTAAATCTATATCCCTGTTACCTTCCTCGTTTGAAGCACGGTGACGGTTGATTAAGCCTCAACACCCCTGTCCTTCACCACCAGCCTACTTTACCTCTCTGCAATATTGATGAGCTGCAGACCCCTCAGTGGAGGAGCACGGCCTAAAAGCCTCTTCTTGGAAATTTGCTTCTGTTTCGGACCTGTGCTTCTGTGAAAGGGGTGGGGGTGAAGATGGGCGTGTTGACAACTGTGGCCTAAAGTGTGCAAGGTGGAAACACAATACAGCACCATGGTGAGCAGATTTAGCCACTTTATGTCCAAGATTATTTGAAATTAAGAAATTTACAAAAAAACAGGTGTGATGTGATATAGACGGCACCATTTTGTCATTTGATTAGATGGGTTAGGGTTAGCTCAAATTTTACACATTTGTACTATTCATATTATTTTGGATTATGAAGATTGAGGTCAGCTGTGCAGCTGTGTGGTAAAAAAATGTTAAATATTCCTGAATGTAATATAGCTCACACAGGGCCAACACACAAAGACAGACAACAACCACTCACACTCACACTCAGACCTACAGACAATTTAGAGTCACCAGTAAACCCAAACATGATGTCTTTGGGTGGTGGGAGGAAACCGGAGTACCTGGAGGAAACCCACACAGACATTTTATCAATTTATATTGGCAGGTATAGAATGTTTACCTATTTTAATTGAGTTGTTGCATTTTTGATTTTAAATTTTTTCCCTTTATTGTGACGCAAACAGCTGAGGTGATGGGTGGGATTCAAACACTAGGTGAGCCACTGGTTCAAACCTTTAGTCCTTAGATTTACAGAAATTATTATATCAGTTGTTTTAGTAGACTCACAGCTTATTTAGAAACAGAAGTTATATTACATTGTATATTTCGGTAGTTCAACAAAATAAATTCAACTGAAATATTCAGGAGTGGAATTTAGCTAAAGATATAAAATACTTTTATGGGTTTTAGATTTCCCTGTAATTTCTTGGAAAGAGCCAGATAACCTGGGACAAATTACACATAAACCTCAAAGACAGATGTTTGAGTGTTTTCAGTTTTAATTGATTTCCTGAGAAAACTCACTTTAAGAAATTGCAGAAAATAAAGTTGAGCAGCAGAAACACTAACACCAACTTTGTTTGGAGACTGAAGCGCATATTCTCAGTATTTCTGTGGTCCTGCATCTCAGTGGTAAACTTACTGAACTCAAGTAAAGTTCAACTTTGATGTATCACCACACCCGAGGATTGAGCTTACTGTATATCTGAGCCAATACAGAAGTGCTTGGGCATGTGTGATTTCTGATTTGATGCTATTACACCACACTGTATGTACATTGGCACAGAAGTAAGCAAGCTGAACTTTATTTGATGGAACGATGACTCACTCATTGAAGTTCTTTCATCCCTATACTGTACCTCATACTAACTAAACAAGTCCAGGCAAATCCACTGTGTTATTCTGGGAAATGCAGGAAATACGTAACAGGAGTAGCCTAGATAATGTGTATAAATGTGTGTAACATTCACACTTCATTGAAATGTCTCACTTTCTTTCTGTTTTTTTTTTTTTTTTTTAGCTACCTCTACCAATTAGCCATATCTCTGTTGGCCATTTAATTAAGAGGCACAACAACAAAGGAACAGTGGTAATAAGATATCATCAAAACAGAGCAACACGATCTTATTTAGAAGCTACAGGAGGTGGTGATTTAGTTCAGTGCTTTAACATTCACGGTGTTAGTATTCCTCATACTGTATATTATAACAAACAGATGAATATTTCTGCAGCGGAGTCATCACACCCTGCAGCCAGAGACAAGGTTGAGAGAGGTGATCAGTGCATGACCATTACTCTCCTCACCTCACTATTGTGCACTGCAGTATATAATAAACCTTGTTTGAAGTACATTAACCTGGCTCACAACAATGGTAATGTGCACCCTGAGGGGTAAACCGGAGTTATTGACTTCCTGTTCCAGGAATGTTTTTTCTCCTGACTGTTAAGTAAGGTCATTTTAAGTTTGCAGGCATGTGTGGAAAACGAAATATGTTAAACATATATCCTTTTCTAGATATGCTTGCGCGGTGAGTTGACTGTTGGATAGGACGTTGGATAAGACCTGAGATAGTACAATTCCTTAAACTGTAAACATTTGCTCAGCTTTAGGTCACAGTGTCATTCTTAAACAGTTTATTTCACACAGTTAGTTGTGACTGACAGTTTTAGCATTTCAGATGAAGTCAAAACCCTTTGTGGGCATTGGCAACAGCACTGTTTTATTGACTCAATGACTGATTACACTATAGACTTTTGTCAAACACTCATCATAGAGTAGATAAACCGAACGTTCGTGCTGTTTTTATGGCGGTGACCTTCATGTTGGTGATGCATTTACACATTCCCACATCATGACTTATGTAAAACCGATGACTGGTTTGATGAAAACAAGAAATTTACAGTGATCAACAATAGCATAACACTTTATAATTGATTTGAACTTCCCAAGAGGGAGCAAGGTTTTGAGCTGAGGATCCCTGTGATGCAAGCATTCAACGAACATCGAAGACCTTCTGTTCAATCTATTCAAGTGGAAGGATCTTAAACACACACATACACACCAGAAAAAAATATGACACCAAGAAAAAGCTTGTGACACTGAAATCTTCTCTGTTGTACTACTGAAGGTGAACCTACTTTCTTCGTTGTGATTTCATGTTGTGTTTTTATGTTGGGAAAAAAAGCTATACTATGAACATGAGATGGTCCAGACGTTCACACCCTGCTGAAAGTGCAAGATATTAAAGCACACCAGTGTTTTCACCACTGCTCAGGCTCTATGTGTGTGCAGCCTTGCTACAGTTACACGAGGACCAGGCCACCAACACACTCTGTTCTCAGCGCTCCACCAACCAGAACTATTTATTACATCCCCGACTGTGCAGTCACCAACCTTAAATGACATAACAGTAATGACTGTTATTGTCATCGATGTTTCATTCTCAATGTTTTTCTTTTTGACTCCTGAATGTCACTTTAATAAAAACCAAAACCAGTGCCTTTCCAGATGTCTGCAAATTATTTCCATAATGCCTTTATGATGGGATGTTGTTCATGACAATATCTCTACATATTTCTTTTAAGTGAGACACACAAACCTGTATTGTGTTAGTCAGATTTATTTCCTATGGCGATTGTCTGTGTTGTCAGGATTTTTCTAATTCGATTTAAATTGGCTCAAGAAAAAAGCTTAAAAACTTGTGGAAAACTTTCAAGCAGAAAGCGGCTGTGGAAAGTAAACTTTTTTTAATTCAGTCTTCAGAGCAAACAGATGAGGAGACGAGCTCCTGGGCAGGTTACGTCCACAGAGCTGTTTATCAAAATAAGCATCCAGTCCAAAGTGGCCAGCCTATTGATTCTCCTGCCAAATTTAATCGGTTTCACCATCATAAATCTGTGTCTGACATCTGCACAAAGCCCCGTTTTAGCCAAGGACTGCCAAGTGAGGCTGTTTATTCACTGATGGCCTGATAGTCTCCATAACAACGCTTGCTACAATTAGACAACTGTAATCCCGTCTTCAAACATGCACACAGTTAATTATTTCAACACAAAGTGAGAGGCAAAGAGCGAAGATATAAAGGGAGCTGTGGAATCCTGGTCCACTGCTGCTGTTGTCAGTCTGTCTGATGTGTGTGTGTGTGTGTGCATATTTGTGTGTGTGTGGCTTTAATGAGGAATAGACCAAAATGAAATAAACAATAAGAAATGAAGAATGAGATTGAGAAATATACACAAGAGCATATAGTTTTTTGTTGTTTCTGTGCATGCACACAGTTGTCACACACACACACACACCATTCACACATTGGTATCTACCATAGAAATCCATTCAGTTTTCTGAAGTGAAAGGAAATATATGTGTGCGTGTGTGTATGTGGTTCTCCATTGACTCTATCAACAGTGGATCTGTTGCATGAATAAAACATAATGTAAAGGTCTTTCCAAATGCTCGAAATTCTTTACACTGAGGTCTGAGTGTTATGCAAAGGAAAATATGTGTTTTTAGAGTCAGAGGCAAGTTAAAAAAGTTGCTGAAAAATGTAGGTGTAGTAGAAGTGCCAAAATCTAAAAACACTTCCCACAATGCAACATGAAAGTATCTGTCAATTAAACCCACATGTCTGCCGATGAGCATCGGAAGTACCCTGAAAGGTTTCTGTTTTGGAAGAATTTGATCCTTTCAGTCACACAAAATAATAGCAGCGTTGTGTTAGATATGTTGTGTTGTCTTGAGTTGTTCACTGCTCATGTTATTCCACAGAGCACAGCACCACGGGCTTTCTCTCCTTCGACTGTTGACTTAGACAGCGCTCTTATTCCCAGGAAGCCCTCAACAAGCACCATTTGCTCCAGCTCATACCATGTTAACAGAAAAAACTCATTTGTAATGTATTGTTAAAATTTTTATTAATAGCAATTTATGTCACTCAGATGGGGCCTCTGCAGAGAAAGAAAACATTTGGGCCTTGTACAAATCTATCACTCAAGTTGTCAAAAAAATTTGTTCTCATGCAATATAAATAGGCCCTGAGTCTGTGGGTAGCGAGATGGGATCTGTTTCTGTGAGGGCAACGGGCTGGCTGTTTAGAGACTCCCAGTAAAACAGGTCATGCTGTTCACATCATGAAGCCTCAATCACAAACAAATGTTTTATTTAAAGAGCCAAAGCGTTGTTTACTCCAGTCTGCTTACTCTCCTTCCCTTCTCTTCCTCTCCCACCCGGGTGCGCTCTGTGTGTTCAGCACATTTGAATGCTGGAAGCATACTAAAAGGAAACAAAAACACTCCTGACAGGAAGCTCTACCCTGTCATGTAAAGGAACAAATAGGTAGGCATGTAGCTAAGTGAACAAATTGCACTGACACAGTTTAATAAATGAAGCATTCAGGGGGAACAAATTTGTTAACTGTTGCAGAACATGCTATTGCTGTAAATAACCTCAGCAGAGCTTGTTTGCTGAGTGGACGAGTGGGTAAATCTTAGTAAAGTACACAAGAAGTGTCAGCTTTTGCTGTATTTGTCACTGACAAATATGGGATGTTAATGTGCTGCTCCTGTCTCCCCTATTGTCAGAATCTGTCAGGTTATTATGAGCCTACTGAGGGATCTGTCCCGGGTCACAGTCCCTTCTGTTGTCCTATTGACTGCGACTGTGAGCGAAAGCCAATGCTATTGACAATTTAACACAGGAGACGTCCACTATCAGCATTTATCTATAGCTATGGTTCCATAATTCATCAAGGTTGTTGCCTCCTTTCAGGATAATCCTGCCTCTTCTTTTTTGAAAAATTACATTTATCTACCATCTACATGTCCTTGCTCAGTCACATAACTGACCACTAAACCATGATCTAGCATTTTTATATTTGCGTTGATTGAACTCTTGAGATAAACAATATTTATTAGTGAGCTTTACAGGTGTTGGTGGACAGATCGTTTCACCCTCAAACTCAAGCTGGGTATTTGCAGCCAGTGCATGAAGCTGAGTTGAAACTTTAAATTTAGCTGAGAGATGTTAGAGACTGATCTCATCTCGCGCTTGGCAAGAGTATGAAAAAGCATAACTCTTAAAATGTCTCAGGAGCCTTTAAAAGTTTTTATAGTTTATATGGTTTGCACTTGGTAAGGAAGGTCAAGAAGCGATAGACATAACCCTCAATGATGGGACAAAATATGATTTGTTTCCTTACAGCGTTTTTTTTTTTTTTTTTTTTCTCAAACTCCCACTAAAATGGTCCTGGTGCCTAAACCCTACCAAACACAGGACGGTGTCAGAGTCAGTACAACCTCATCAACCGCTGAAAAAAAAAGGCAAAAGAGCAGAATACATGCAATACAATACAATACAAATAAGGGTTTGTAACAACTGTCCACTGAAGACACCCATTTCAGCTCACACTGCCCTGGTTCAGCTTCAGCCAGTAGTGCTTGTGGATGGTTAAAAGCCTGCCTTGTTATGTTTCTCTTTCCCTGTCAGTGATTACTGATCTTATCGACACCAAATTTTTGATAAGCAGAATCTTCCCATCAGCGTACAGCACCAATACCTGAACTTCCCTCTATGCTCATGTTCATGTCACAACATCTTGCCATCTTCGACAAATGACGTGCTTCTCAGAAACACATTAAAGGCCAGTTTTTCATTAGTGTGCATGTTGTTGTTTTTCACTGTGGGAAGCTGCTGTTTTGCATATGATGAGATGATTGCATGTGTGAGCAGGATGGACGAGTGGTGCTTAATGTGGTGGACAGTGATCAGCAGCCCCCCCCCCCCCCCACATCAGGACTGCAGGCTATCTCATTTACATTCCCGCCCGCTTGTGGACAGAGCACTGCAAAGCTACCACGACGCCGCACTTCCTGCCTGGAGCACCCAGTATGTGTGTCACTGTGTGTGTGTGCTTCTCCCAAATCAGTCAGTGAGGATTCTGCACAGATTAGAACTGTTAAATAAAAGCCGTAACTGTCTTAACTCATTCTTGAGATGCTGAATAAAGGCCAGAAAACAAGAGACATTTAACTTTGACAAACACAATGAGAATACAGGCTCAGACGGATCGGTCAGAAGGAAGTGAGGCAGCTGATCTTCAAATCTGACTGACCAGGTCAAATACTACCACTCACTCCATCCTTGGACTTTTGATGTGTTTGGTTCCCCTCTGCTCTACATCCCCCGCCACATAGAGAAAATATGTGTTTTTAGCTGCGGGCCAGGAGGACGGAGTGAAAGAATGAGAAGGGGGGAGGTTGTGAAAACCCAGGCAGGGGTGCCATTCTGTTGGCCAGTGTCTAGCTCTTCACATGTCCTCCTCCAGCACTCACAACAGCACCACACAGTGAGACAAAAGGTGAAGGGTAGGCAGGTCAACAAACACACACACACAACACTTTTTCCTGCCCACCTTTTCCCCATCTCCCTCTTCATCTGCCATTCTCTTTACTTCTCCACTAACCAACCAACCTACATTCACTCCCAAGCAGCCCAAGTGAAGGTTAACTGGCTCGCTTAAAACATCAACAAAAGGAACGCAGGGTGATAGTGCTGCTTTTGAATAGTTCAAAAGACGTCGACACGCATAAACCCTGTGCTTATCTTGATTCACAAAGGAAGGGTGACATGAGGGAAAATAGCACTTCAAATGATGCAACAAGACAGTGGCGACAATTTGCAGGGAGGTTCAAAATGTGATCACATGTGTGAAACAAAGACCCCTTGACATTTGAAATGGATGAAATGGATGAAATGGATGGTTTGTTCAAACTCAGATCAATGCTGCGGGCAAAAAAGAAGAAAGAAAAAGAAAAAAGGATACAACACACTGAAGTCCTTTTTCTTCTTTTTTTCTTACTGTCTGATACTTACCTGCTAAGCAAACATGTCATAACTGAATTTTTGACAGCAATAGCTCCAGAGGCTGGGAGGAGAGCTCCCCTCCGGGCATAAAACATCATTAACATTATTATTGTTTGAGTTATTTTTTCCCCCCTTTTTTCGTTAATTCAAAGGAGTTCTATTTACATGATGGATCTACAGTATTGACTGAATAATTTCTATAGAGTGTGAATATGCAAATAGCTGCTCAAACATTAGAAAATACTTATCCTACGTGCAATTATGTAAATCGTCTTTGGTTATTCATTCAGTTATTCACCCTTGTATTCGCTCATGCATTCATTTGCCATATTAGGTACTGGCCGTGATGCCCTGAAAGCGGCGGGCTCTCTCCGCAGGCTCTGCGGACAGACAATGGGTTGGGAGAAAATCCCCCTCTTCAGAGCTGTGCTGCAAGTTGACCCGCTCACAACGCGCATCACCACATGGGGAGAGATTGCTTTGAAGCGGTCTGCACGGCCCTGCACACCAGCACACAGCAAGGAACACACAAGAACACACACTCTTGACCTCACGCTCGCACACACACACACGCGCTGTACACAGTCACTTTCTTGTTTGTGTCACATACTACAGCACTTTCCTGGAAATACAGATTTTGGTTTTAAGTTTAAGGTCTTTTTAGGAAACTTCAGTCACATGAAACCACAAATGAGAAAAGTGTCAAACTGTGGCTGCTTAATTTGAAGAAAAATGTTGTTTGGCGAGAAAAATTAGACTGGAAAGATCACACTTTGGTGATGATGGATAAAAAAAGATTCAACTTTTTTAAAGTAGAGCATAACAGAGGCCCATTTTCAGCAGACTGTTGTATTGTCGTGATAAACCGCTGAGCCTGGTGACACAAAAACAAATAAAATCTGCATGTTCCCACCTAAATGAGATTTTAGAGATCCAGAGATCCAGCTCTGTGACCACCTCTGTTTCTGCCATATTTGGTGGAGCAACAATGCCCCCTCCCTCACCCCCCGCCAATTTCACATCTGTACCTTACAGGCAAATAAAGGCGCTATTTTCCCTCCTTCAACTGGTTGTGTAAAAGGCTGCAGTTTAACAGTGCAGCACCCTCAGGTGTGTTTCTTCAGTATTTCCTCCTTTATTTTAGTGAACAATGCCTTTCATGCCCTTTGTGACTCCATGCCATGTGTGTATACAGTATGGTCACAAAAAAAGCGCTTCACTTCACCCAGCACATGGGTGGGTCACTGCGAGGACTGATTTCCATGAGGACTGACATGAAAAATGTACACATAATGTTCGCAACACATGGTTCTGATCAGACTTTTGACCTCCACGTAACCTGCAATCACTAATTTTGAGCCTGCTTCCACATGGAGAGGGAGTGTGGTATTAAAGGTGACATGCAATGAAAAAAAAGAAAAAGAACAAGCTTAGAAAAATAAAGTGCTGGACTGCATTGTGTCATAACTGGCCAGTCACGGGCAGATATTTTCATTCCTGAATTGCTTCGCTGTATAATGTAATGATGCTCAGGCTCTGACTTAAGTGTGTGAGGATGTGTGTGCGAACCCAACAAACACAACATACACCTTAATTCAGACTCATGCATTTAGACTAAGCTGGTATTGATTTGGAAAAAGTTAGAAAAGTATAGATTATATGCTGGTTGACTGGCTGATATTCAGTCTGCTCTGTATAAAAGCTACGAGGCTTTGTAGCTTTTCACAACATACACTGAGGCAGTAGTCTCACATAAAGTGTTGCCGGAGGGTCAGACAGCATCCCCTTAGAGATATGTTTAGCAGAAGAACAAAGAGCAGGAAGGAAATGCAGAAGACACACTGAGCAAAGAAAAAAAAATGTAGCACGACAACAAGTCACACCGTCATCCAATCTCTCTCGAAGTGTAAGAGTTGGTCACTGGTTGGAAATGTTCTTATTTCAATAAAATACATTAAATCTGTTTTTTCTTTTGAACCTAGATCCCTTCATTTGTTCCTGTTTCCAGCAGTCCTAAAATTTACATTTTTATCTTGTACTGTATTTGTATTGATTGCACATACTGATCTTTACATGCACTAATGTCGCTAATAACACAAATTCCTCAAAAATTGTACAAATATGAGATTCTTTTGCTTTTCTTGAGGATTTCCTTTGATGCCACTACACTATATGTTAGATATTACTCACTTGCTCCCCTATTACAGGTTATAGTTATAGATTTTATGTAGGATTTTTTGTTAGATTGCAACAAATGCAATACATTTACCGTAATACACTGACGATAATAATTTCATATATAGTTGTATATATAGTTGTAATATATTTATCAACAAACTTCCAAAAAAGAAGACGAGACCAAACTGACTTCAGTAAGAGAGCACAGACCTCTGTTTAGGATAATGTCAAAAAACTTCCACCAGACATACAAGAGAAAAATAAATAAATAAAATGATAGCCAATGATCCTGAGCTGACCTAGAATGGAATGACTTCTTTTGTGCTCCACCCTGCAAACCAAGTTAGAAAATTGGTTGAAAAGTCAGTATAATATTGTAAATGTAACTGTGTTGTGTTGTTGTTTTGTTACTGTTTGGTACAAACACGTGTTTTCCATACAACTACTTTCCTGCTTCACGACAACTGTTCAGGATGACTTTTTATATATATGCATAATTTAAATATGATGGCTTAAAGTTATGCATAATTATGTTTTTGGCCTCCCCAAGTGCATTTGTGAGACAAACCCGGAGGCACCAAAGTTTTGGCTCTGGCAAGATGGTGACTACAGAAGAGCAGTGACATCATGAAGGCTACGTCCATCTTCATTTACAGTCCATTAGGATCGATACAGAAATATTACTTTCTGTTCCAATACATACACTGGGGCCACATATGGATAATTTTATGAAAACATGCAGGTCGATCTGAACTGATTCCCTTGCCAATTTGACTCACCAGTTGCTACTTCATGACTCCTGGTGGTGGCGCCTATCCTATGAATGTCAGTAAAACCGGGGAATAGAAGAACTCAAAAGGAATATGGCAGACGGTGCGGACAGCAGGGGAAAACAAATCACAGAGGTACCGTCTTCTTTCAAGTCGAAACTCTGCTTCAACTCGACTTTTACAACGCTCATGGCACAAATAAAATCGACATGGACTGTAGAGATAACACTTGACACACACACACACACACACACACAAGGCCAGACGAGAGACATCGTGCATAAGCACACGTAGGCTTCATGACAAGGAGTGGACCGGTTAGCAGTCTGCTGCTAATGAGACTGAAGTAAATACACACATTGATATAGACAACTACACTCTAGCTGGAAGGAGACTGCAGTATAAAGCAAGTTTATTGTGCTTATTAAGAAGTCAGTGTATATCTTTTATATTTTGTATTTGTGTATTAGCTTGTAAGGGAGAAATATGTTTGAATTACTTCTTAACATTTGAACTTCAGAACCATTCAGCCCTCTGGCAGCTCAGCCTTTCCTTGCCGCTTTATGGCTAGCTTACTTTGGAGTGATGTGTGAGGATTTGTATTAAAGAGACACAAAGCCAGGGCTCTATGGACTTTGTTGTTGTGCATTCTTTCAACCCAGTTGTCAAAATCTATGAAACTGACATGACAATTCAGTGAATAAGTGCTGCCAGTGCTTTTTGCCATTGAATGATTTTTTTGGCTGTAGACAGCAGGGCTGCTAGTTGAAGCTAATGTTTAAAACTGGATTCTTTCTAATGATCACCAGTATGTCCCGGTGGTAACAAAAAGAAATCAAGTTGTATTGATGTCTATGTGAAAATGGTCCCATTTCTTAGATGTTTGCCCGTGAATTTATGGTCTTAGTTTCTTTTTTCAACTTTTCCTCAATACAACATGGTGTTCATTTCTTAAATGATGGTGCCTTCTAGAGGAAAATAGAGTATGCATTCAAAGTGTGCGTACCATGTGATTGACAGACTGCACACAATAATGACACAGACCACAGCAGGTCAGATCCAGCCCTCATTTCTCCTCAGCTCCACCTTCTTTTCCAAATATGGTGTCTTCTGGTTTCAAAAGACCAAGATGGTAAAGACCAATATACAAACTTGAGGCCTTAGACCAATTCACAAACCAATGGGTGATGTCACTGTGGGTTGCCACTTGGGACATCTGCATGCAGCCCAACAGTATTATCCAATTACACTGCAAGAGCGAGGCAAACCACATTCATATGATTTTTCTTTGACACAATACACAAACAAGCTTCTGGCTGTATTCTCACTGAGGAGTCAGACATATTTTACCTTTTTGGTACACTTATATGTACTATATCTGTGCCTGACCCCATGGAGAGAAAAAGTCTGAAATCCACATGATCAAGTATGTTTTCCATCACATAATTAGGCCATGTTGCAGTTTGAAAAACAAACAATGAAAAAAATCCCCACAAAAAACTAAACAGGATTTGGTTGACAAAATATGACTATCACTATAGTGGACCAAAGACTGAATCTAGAATCCTTTAAAAGTCATATTCAAGTTTTATTTTTCAGTGACCTTTAGCAACCATGGTAGCTAAGTTCTTATTTTAGCCACAAGCTTTTCTGAAACCTGTGTTTGTGTGCACGTTTGTGACTATGAAACTAACAACCTGTCACACTTTCATGGCTGTGTTTGTTATTTTACCATGGCGACAGCAGTCGGTTATGCCTGCTGCTGGTATGCGGTCTATGCTATATGCTGTAAAGCCCCTGTATCTGAGAGCAGGGAGCAGTGACTGATTAATTCAGAGGACTTCACAGTAGATTTTGGTCATTGCACTTCATTGAGCTGACACTTCGTGTAGGTTTGTCAGGTGTAGGCGCAGCTTTTAACATCATATCTGTTATACATTAATGTCTTCAGCAATTGTATTCCTTTAGTTCAAAATACACAAAAGAAGCACATTAAGATACAATTCCTCTGCATATTCACAATGGCAGGTTGAGTGATTGTAACATTCACTAGCAATGACTCCTTTTTACAACATATTTTTCAAATGTGTTGTAAAAAGAGACAACATGAAAGAATGTTTGTGCTACAACAAACCGAAGCAAAGAAAAACTACTGTTTATTTGAAACCTGTAAGCACGGATACTTTTTCAATGTTCTTTTTCTTTGTGTACAGGAAATGCATTTTTGTCCCACATTAAGTGAAAGTACTTGCGTCATTGCATTCGCCACACACAGGGCATGAAACACTCCACACTCCATGTTCGGCTAAACTGCGTAACAAATTGGAGAAAAGAGGCTGGAGCTGGAGACACACTAAACTCCCTCCTGGACAATACCGTGCTGTATTATTAATACAACAGCATAGGTCCTGGCGCTGTAACCTGCTAAGATGGGGCAACATGCTCATCAATGATATCAAGGTGACTGAACACACACAGAGCGGCAGGCCAGCTGCTCAGGCTGCATGGTGGGGCTCATGCTGTGGACTAGGTGCCTGGCTGAATAATTGGGAATTATTAAACATGGCTCTAGCAGCGAGGTGATCATGAAATTGTATATTCCATCTTGAGGGATGAAAGCAAGAATTAAAATGTTACCGTTTGTTAGGAAGTGAGGGAAAAAAATTGAAGAGTCTTGTCCTAAACCTCCCATGATTCAATTTCTTTTAAGAAACAAAGGAAATGCATTTGGATGAGCAGGGGGAGATGGATGACACAGACTGCTGTCATAAATTGTGGGTTGTTGTAAATTGCAATCTAGATAAATATTTCAGCATCAACTAGACCAACATGATGAAATGCAGGTTCAGCTGTAATTTTTTCTGCTAGTAAAAGATGCAAACACCAAGCAAAGTCAGACTGAGAGCAAAGTGAAAGAATTACATGTAACAGAAATAAATGATTTCATAATTAACTGTAATATTGACAGAACTTGCACACTTTATCCAACATGAACTTGACCTTAAACAAGTTATATTACACAAAGTACCCCAGCAACTGAAATGCAATGTACACGTTCCATACATACCCTACAAATACAATCTGCAAAACAGATTTTATCTTCTGCATGAACGAGCACCTGCGATTCCATTTGCACTCTGCACAATAACCGGACTGATGAGGGCCTTACTGAAATGGTCATGTGATGCTTGGACACAGGGCCAAATACCAGTTATATGATCTGGAATAAAAGCTAAAATATGAAATTAAACAAATGATATATCTTCTAAAGATTTAAATTAAACTGTTTCATATTGTTAAGTAGAGTTGTGTCATGAAATATTGGACTTTTGGAGTTTTTCCTTTCGCTGGACTGGCTGTTTACTTTGTCCTCAATTGGATGTTTTGAAACCAGTAAAACACTGAAAAGCATGGTGTTGAATTAAATGTTTTGTTCTGTGCAGTGCATGAAAATTCTGTAAATTCAGCAGTGTGTTGCTGAAAGTTGTTGATTAAACAAAATTAAGCAATGTCATCCTACAGCAGATGTTTTTTCTGTTATTTGTGGAAGGTAAAACATCTGCTGTGAAGACACTGACAGGTTAGAAGTTCCTCATGCTTTAAGGTTTCCCCCAAAGAGAGCATGTGGATTGTCTTCCAGATTTGCATTGAACCAACAACAAAGCGCCTTTGTTTTCCATTCTCGGTGACTCACTGCTGTTTACCAGCGCTGTTTGTCTTGTCTCTTGCAACACATATAGTTTGGCAAAATTTATAGAAACAGGATTTTCATTTAAAGGGCTTTGCTACTGTGAACATTATACATTTGATCAGAAATAATTTGACAGTCTTAATCTCTCTGCCTCTCACACATACACACACAAACATGCACAACCACTATAAACCAATAATGGTTTGGTTGGTGTTACTAGGTTAAATTATGAATTTATCTTGATTTGAATGATTTTTGAATAAATGTATCAATGCCTTTCTGTTGAGCATATTAGGAGCATCAGCTAACTAATGTGAAAAATTGGCAAACATCAGACTCCAGGTGATACCCAGAGGGTTAGTCTGTCTTTCCTGTCCACGACAAATGGAAGAGGGTCAGCGTGATGTGGACCAAGGAGTATATGATTTTAATTCATTCTGTGCATACAAATTCAGGAGTTGTAGCCAAACCAAAAATATCAAACATTTTGTTTTGCACTCAAATGATTATTTTTAAATATGAGTAAGTTGAGGGTTATGGTAATGTAGATATTAGCACTGCTTTATGAATCATTCATGCCGGCCAACACTTTTAACACAATTGTTCTTCCACGCATTGTCACATTAAAAGATAAATAAATAAATAAAACAACCAACAACCCTCTCCCCTTAAACCGATTATTAACCTAAACTTTGCAAATCAGAAAAGTGTGACAGGCGACATGCATTTGTGAAATGAGTTCATCTTCTCTGGAATCATTAGTTTTGAGCTGCGAGCAGAACATTTTCCTCTGTAGCAGCAGTTTCAAATCACAATGCAATAATATTTTCCAGCATAATCTAAAATGATGTTGGAGAGAGAGAGAGAGAGAGAGAGAGAAAAAAAAAGAAAGAACGGCAAGCGGCTTGATGTGGCAAAGGAGCAGAGAATGTTAGTGATTGTACTATATTGCTCATGCTCTCATGGATTACTTAATTATCAGCCCGTGCCGACGTTCTGCTCTGTTAATGGTAGGCAATATGGCCTTTACCTCACTTAAGGAATAAATTGTATTGCACCATCTCTCTCCATCTTGTGACGAACACGCCCTCCCACACACATATAAACATCCTTTCCCTCCTCTCTTCACTGCTCATATAGATCATTTAAACTGGAATGGGATGGTTACTGAAGCAAAATCCCAATGAGATTGAGCGCTATTTCACAATAACAATTTCTTTAATTGGGCATCTTTGCCTATTTCCCTGCAACCTGCTTTATTCATCTCTGCAAAAATCAGGGACAGGATCCTCATTGACACATGCTGGGTTTATGATTTTGAATCATGAGGAGTGCAACTTCTAAAAGAAATTGTTATTGCCTCAGTGGGAAACATTGTTGTGAGCAGAGGTTCAGATGATTAAAAAAAAAATATTAAGTTAATCATGAGCTCAGTCAGTTGTAAGCTGTGGCAGATGGTGGCTGGGTCCACATCACAAGAGAAAGAGGAAGGCAGTGAAGACGACAGGTATCCGTGTCATTAGGAGGTCAGTGTCATTAGCAGCTACAGGACAGGTCAGCTGCAGTGGAGGAGGCTCAGCTGATGGGCTTAAGACTAAAAAGAGAGTGGCAGCGTCTTTATATTAGGACTACAGAACTATTTATACTCATTGTTATTTGATGTCAGAGCACATCACTTGATATTTTCATTCAGCTTGTTTACAGTCCACCCCCAGGCATTTGTCACTTTTTTTTTTTTTTTTTGTTTCAGTTAAAGGACGTCTCACTGTAAGATTTGAGGGTGCTATGTCCCACAGTACTGAGTGAATGACACAATTTTAATTAGCAGTTCTCTAACCTTCACCAATTTAGCATCACACTCCAAAAATATTACCAGGCTTGCAATTTACCATGGAGAAGACAAAGATAAGGTCTTTTTTTAATTTTTTTCAAATGAATCTTTTTATACTTCTTTTAAAAAAGAATCAAAACCAGGAGCTGGTTAGCTTAGCATGCTGTAGTTTACAGAATAGTATGTCTAAAAGACAATTCACCATCTTACAGTGAGTTATTTCGCTATTCCCTAAGTGGGAATTTTATTTTCGTTCTCATTACATCTATAAATAATATATAAAAATATAAATTGTCATCACTTTGATTTGAAGTACAGTATAATTTCCTTAACATGTGCCCACGTGATTTGTCTAACTTAGTGTAGAAGCCTCGTATTAACACAACTGAACTTCACAAGTCATTTTTACACACTGAGAAACAAGCAAAGCACACGTGGGAATATGAATATTTTGAGTATTGCAAAGAGACAGATTTTATCAAATCTGAACTTAAATAACTAATTTCTTGAACTGTCTGACAAACGGTTTCCC
The DNA here is from genome assembly GCF_900963305.1 of Echeneis naucrates. Taxonomy (NCBI): domain Eukaryota; kingdom Metazoa; phylum Chordata; class Actinopteri; order Carangiformes; family Echeneidae; genus Echeneis; species Echeneis naucrates. The sequence continues at coordinate 21,102,525 of NC_042515.1, read as the reverse complement.
TATAAAATGTGGTTAAATATACTATATTTAATGACTATACTATAATATAAAAAACAATTACCATCACAGATGTACTGACAGCAAGTAAAAATTATTAATTCAGCATATAAGTGACTTCCAGATGAAAAACAAAGTGAAAAACGGGACAGTGAATGGTTAAATCACCTCCTAAGAGAATGCATTTTAAGGTGTTCTCATAAAATATTATTAAACAGCGTGTGTGAAATAACAGCTGAGCTGCCTGCAGTTTATATTTGCGATAGTACAGCGGCTACTCAGCATAGGGAAGGCTGTGAGGGAGTCTGACACCGCTCTCAGTCCCACTGACCTCATCATGAGTCGCACTCTCACCAGGAAGTCTCCTCTGTTTTACACTTTCACTTCAGTGTGCTGTGAGAAGCAGCAGCAGGGGCCGCTCAAACTGGCTCAGAAACATTGCCAGGTGGGTGTTTTTTCCTGTCACTGGCCTGTTTGGAGTAAATATCTGGCATTAATATCCACACACACATCTTTTGCCAGAGGATTATTGAACATTAATTACATTAGCATTTTCTCGCTTACAACGAGGTGGCTTCTTATCTGTGATCCTCAAACTGCGACTGGGAACTATTGATCTGGGTCGTGTTGTCATTCAGATGATAATTAGGAGCGGGTGAGGGGTCAGCCTCCAATCCGTTCAAACATCTGGATGTGAGTTCCTCAAGGACAATGGGAGCTGCAGGATGCCGCCGCACTGTCGAACCCCTCGTGTCTTTATGTGCCTAAGTCCATTATACAAATTGTCTAATTAATTCCCGCATTCCAGCAGAGCGGGCCAAGAATCAATGCAGACAAAACAGAGGGAGAGGAGGCCCAGTCAGAGCCCAGAGTGCAATTGCAGTCATTGCATATGGTGCTGGAGGTGATGCACCTGCTGTAAGGATTAACTCTGACGCTAGAGTTTATATTAACAACTCGCAGGAGAAAATACAAGGTGTAATTGTCAAAGTAAGGACAATTAGAGAGTTTGTATCGAAACCATCTTCCTGAAAAGAACCCTGTTAACATTAATCTATAAGAAATCTGGACAACATACTGAGAGTGTGGCTTAGCTGTAGAGGTGGTAGGTTGGCTTATCTATAATTAAAACTGTATTTTAAGGACATGCAAATTGCGATATTAGCAGACCTAACATATATCCTTCTCAGTGTGCTGGGGACATAGTTCAAAAGAATCATTTTACAGAGACCCTGCTTTGCAAAAAGTAGTTCAATGTATTCTTTTTCATAAGTAAATAAAGGCAATCTCCATGGATGCATTAAATTCTGTCGCCGCTGCATTTATGTTATCGTTAATGTGATGAATAATTCCGTTTGCACACTGCACAAAAGTGCTTACAGCAGAACTTTGGAAGAATCAACTGAACAAATTGTGTAAGAACTTCCTAAATGGTCGTGTTCGGAGTGTTTAAGTGTGGAAAAGATCTCCTGCCTTTCAGCGCTTTGTGCCAAGCTGTACCATTGCATGCTTGACCACTTAGAACAATAGCTTGTTAATCCACAGTTCAAAGGAAACTGGAGCAGAGAAAGACAACAGATGCTGCTTTGGTGAATTTCTTTCTTTTTTTTTTCACAAACAGATAAGTTCTGGATATAAAAGAGAGAAGCGGCTGTTTTAGTCTGTAAATAATTATTGCCTGCAAATTGTGGCATAAAGAGCCTGTGGTCCTGTTAGACAGACAGTGCGAGCCGTTGTCGCTGCAGGAAACAGCTTATCATGGTTTCTGTTAACATGCTTCAATGTAAATGAACGGCTAAACTATACTTGATCCAAATGTGCAAATGCAAAACATAAATGTAAATCAGCGTGTGTGTGTGCCTGGGGATGGGGCAGACAAACAATGCAAATATTGCCCCCTTGTGGTTCATGCACACTTATAGGGGCAGAGAGGAGCAGGGAGCCATCTGGGAAAACATAGACATGGAACCTGTAATTTCTTGATTTCAAAATAAAATCCATTTCGCCTGATATCACAAGCGATGCCTGTCTGACCTGAAGTGGAAAATATTTAGGAAATAAATTATTTCTTTTTGTCAGCAAATCACACTTTCCCCCTCTCATGCCCACATCTCTATCGCTCTCTCTCTATCTCTTGTTAGACAGAGTAAATTTCAATGTCACTTAAAGTCGTGGCGGTAATTTATTGGCTCCTTAATACTGACGGACAAAGGTCGTGAGCAGCACTGTGAGGCGTTCTATCAGGTTTATCTGTGCGGGTCATTAACCTTGACCTGGTGTAAATGTGCTTCACTCGAGGAAGCTACCCTGTACTGCAGAAAAAATGCCTCCATGCCCCCAAGAAGTTCCTTTCTATGACGGCCACTCATTCTGCTGCCCTGTTAGCTCAAGAGCTTTAAACTTGCCTTAATTGTCATGTGGCAGCCAACGCAGCTTCCTTAATTGATCTGACCTTTCGCAGTGCTTTCTAATTTCCAATCCCGCTTTCATTGTTCCATCTGGCCCGTTTAAAACGACATCTGGTTGACTGTACTTTACCCGGTGATCTCTGTACAGTTATTTTCAAACTTAATGTATGCTTCAACAGATGTTAGTTTTTATAGGTGAGCGAGGAGCTGGGCTGCACTCTCCATCGCCAGCCTGTGGCCATGATACTTCCCCCAAACTATTCAAATATTGACACCAGAAATTACAAGCCAGGTTGCCAGCAAACTCTTTGCCATTATGTCACGCTTCTTGTTTTTGTTCTGCATATCTAAACATCAACTGACCACTGTTTTCTCCAATCACTGCCCATAAATAAAACACCAGCTTTCAGTTTATGAGCGAGTAAACAATTTAATTGTCATGCAAAGTTCCGTTTCGCAAACATCTTTGCTGTCAGTGAGAAGGCAAGAATATTTGTTTGATAAATAATAGGCAACATGTTGGCATTTCTCAAAATGGACACTGAGAGGACAGCTCCAACAATGTGACTGCTGCTCAGACCTTTAACAGCGGACATTAAAATATTCCCTTCACTATGAGACCAGAATGTCTTTTTTTTCCTCACTGAAACTGTCTGATGAAAAAGCCAGGATCAGTTCCACCATGGGGCATCTTTCTTTTCTGCACATTCCTGACAAGATCTTGATGACTCAAAACCCCAATCTTCTTTTTAACCCTTTCACCAAAACTGCAGTGGTCTGGTCTGTCCTCCTTATCTCCAAACATGGACGTCATGTTGCAGACATACATCCTCATCCCTGCCGTTGAAAACTTCATTTTATGCTCTGACATTTTTTCCAAAAGATAAATTTCCTATGGCTTGTATTTTCATGGGGAAGTGCTCAGAGATGGCTTTACCTGCAGGCAGTTAAATTAGTGCCATATAATTGACTGATTAAACGCTTATTGATTGCTGAGACCCGGATGATGGAGACAGAGGATATGGACATTCTTGCATCTGCATTTTACACTGCGCTCTGTGCATGGGGTTTCATAACACAAAAGCTGATACTCTGCTTTGAGTAAAAAAAGCCAAGCCCTACCAGAATTGCAATTGCATTTGAGTATCCATTTTAATAAATGCAAGTCAGAAATGTAATGCTTTTTGTTAATACAAATTTTCTTGTCTAATTGATAACAAAATGAGGCAGTGATGGGATGTCTCAGAGGGCTTTAAGAGACAAGAATTGACACACGGCAGCCTCAAGGTCAAAATCTGCTGCACCCCTGAAAGCCTCCAGCCACTGATAGACACGTCTTCCCTCCTGAGCCGTGCTGGAGCGAACACACCACATAACATCTGTTCGAAAACAGCCCTGATGGAGCTGTACTGACACCAAACGCACACCTCACCACACAATTCCCTGGTCGGGGCCAGATGGCGGCCTGTGCGGCCGCTCCCTCCTCTCTTCATCCAGGACAAATCATGAGGAAGAATGGCCTGCAGGTACCGCCCCAGGCACGCCTGTGCCACTCACCGCTGACCACCCTCTGGTGGCTTCCAATGTTCCCTCCTGTCAAAAGACAAATTGTCCAACAGACTGCTCTTTTATGAATTCACCCTGCGGTCCATTTCTCAAAAGAGGTTAAGGAAAATCCTTGGCCTGAGCTGCTCAACTTTGAGACAGAACTCTATTCCGTGAAAAGTTAAAAAGCTTGAAGACAGAAAAGAACAAGGGGTCCAGGGAAACGGGGTACTCTGGATTTCTCCACAATGCGCTGACTGTTGATCTGAGTTCACCCTGACTGCCATCCTGCATACAGGCTGCCTCTGAACTTCCTGACCTGTGAATTATGTGCCTTGCTGCCATCATAAATAGGAATATAGGAGAGGAAAAGGAGAAAACACAGTAGAACATATTCTTCACAAATGAGCCAACAGTTTGAAACTATTTAATTACTGGAAACTTAATTACAGACTATCCCCATCTCCTGGAAAATGTTTATTTAGTGTCAGTTTGTGGAGGCTGATCCTAGAGTCTGAACAGGATAAACACAAATGACTGAGGTTAACCACTAACACTGTGTCAGTTCCATCTAATGTTCATGTACACACACGACCACACACACGCTGAGATGTGCCCAGAGACACACACATCAATCTTCAAACAAACAACCAAAGTCATCTTATCGTCATAAAAGCCAAATGTTCTGTCCCATGATTTCTGCAGCAGCTCATGCGCCTTTCTTTGGTTTCTTGTATTTTATTTACATATATCTCACTTTTAGAGAGGCCTGGAATATTTCAGCTCGAAAGTTGTCATCTTTTTTTACAGGTGACCCGGTTAGGAATGTCACCACAGATCAGGGATAAGTGTGATTAATCTCCACTGACATTCTTATGGTACCTTTTACCCAGCGTTTCATCCTGAGGCTGCACAGGAGAGGTACTTTGGAAACAATATGTCTGACGACAGCAGACTATATTTGCTTATTTGGCCTTTTTGGGCAGTTTGCTCCAGTTAAGGCTGTCACTAATATCCTTGCTTGATGTTGTTACCAGACACAGGAACTTGTTCACCACTGGTCACTGGGACTAGGTCATCACGCAGGGCAGAAGAGGAAGAACTTACCCGTTACCCGCTGACTGGCTTAGTCATTACTACCTTGCACTCCCTGGAGCAAGACTTTTAGTTCAGCTTGCATAGTCATTGCTCACCTCTATATCTGGCTCAGTTCACCTAAGATAGCTACAAACCTCTCTCTCTTTTGTGATATCTAGTCACAGATAGATTTTGGTTTGTTAAGATTGCTAAAATTATTGCGGAAAATGGATGTTGTTTAACTAACCAAAAAACGACCTTTTATAAATACCACAATACCATCTCCTCCCGGAAATAATGACCCTGTATCCCTCAGGATAATAATCAGACCTCAAAGTCCACAGTTTTCAATGAGCAATCGTTTCTAAAACTGCCATTGGTGAGATTCCAAAACTTCAATAGCTTGTGCCATAATTATAAAATTGAGTTCATCTCCACTTTATTGGGGTGGCGACAGACATCTCAAATTCCAGCCAAACAAAACCATAACTGTCTGTACGTCTAAATACAACCAGGAAAACAGTGTTTTTTTAAAGAATATGTTCAAAAGACATCTCAAAGGATAAAGCTGTAAATTCTCAATACTTCTCTACTTCAATAAATATCACAAAAAGGGCAAAACCAAATGTTTTAGTTTTAGTTCCCAATTGGTTTCCAGGTCACAAATACATAAGTTTTAGTCTTTGCTGAAGGGTGATTCGTCCCCTAAAACAATGATACACTGTAGTTTTCACCAAACATTCCTGAAGCTGGAATGAAAGGTGTATTTTTTAAGGCTAATTTCAGTTGAAGATTAATACACATTTGCTATCATATTATTTATAGTATTTTATTTATTTATGGCAGAAAAGCAATGTGGGAGCATCTTAATGAAGAACTGAGCCGTAGTGTGGCTCAATGATACAAGAGTGGATACCAGTGGAGGCGCACAAAAACAAGCTTTGATCAGTTCATATTTTTTATTGTTTTGTTGATATTAATAATATCATCAATTAGGTCTATAAATTCAGAATACCTCTGCTTTTATTGCTGTAATGTCTACTTCAGGTTATTCAAATGAGACAAAAAAGGGAAAAGAAACTTTTGACTTTTTGGTGCCGCTTTAATAAGGTGAAATATTTGAAAGTCATCCACCAGTTTCTCGGTAGTTCCCAGGATCACTGGGCTATTTCATTTTAAGATGTATGGTAAATGAATAATATCCACATATTTTTAAAACATGTCCATATCCCAACCAAAGCAAACAGAAATGTCTCACAGTTCTAACACTGAATCACTGGTCCGTTACTGGTACTGTTTGTAGCTCAGTGACAAATGAGCTGGGCCTGTCAAATAGTTCTGGCAATGACTGCCTTGGTAAGAAAACACACGCACACACACACATTCACCCAGACCCCCACAATCAGATGTTGCTGTCCATGATCAAACACATCTATCTCAGCATCGTCCAGAGCCCAGCCTCTTGACCCACTGGAAACATCTGAACTAATATTTACGCCAATTAAGAAGTTCCATAAACATCAAACATCAAGTCAAGGATTATCAAAAAAGCTTTACAAGTGCTCCTAATGAGAAGATATGACTAAATATGGTCAGCTGTTACATCATCAGGATGACTCACCGTTTTTGGATGGCTTCTACTGATGTATGCACATACACATTGCACCGCTATTTCCTGAGCAACACTTTGAGCATGTTTACAGTAAATCCAGGGCCCTCCAGATGTACCACACAAGAGCGCACTTGACCGTGTGATGCGCACTCGCTGGGAGAAGGAGGTAAAAAAAGAAAAACAAAAACCTTGAACTGAGCAGGGCCCTATGGCTAAAGCTCTCCACCAAATTGTGCTGGTGTTACTCACTGACACTGTGCTAATTAGAGCTGTGCTTCATGGAAGAAGAGGTGGAGTGTGGGTGCGCATTTCTCGAAGCACTCACAAGCTTAATGGTGCAAAGAATTTCTACCTTACGAGGACTTTCCTACCACAGGTATGTGTCCTTCCTGCCAGCTGCACCACCAGCAATTTAGCACTCTACGACAAGTGTTTACACTGCACTTTGGCACTGCCATTTTTTTAATGTGCCTTGCTGCTTTTTAATATTCAGTCTATTTACATTAAGAGTGAATTTGGAAATTTGCAATGCCTTTATTGTTTCAGTCAGAGCCCTAAAGGGTCACGGAGTAAGCTCATATGCTCAGGGCTGTGGTTGTAGCCCACTCATTCTCGGTGTCAAGGCAGTCGGTGCTGCAGGAAGGGCAGGGATAAAGGGACAATGTGGGGTTGGAGAGATTTGAGGAGCGAGTCGGGGGTGGAGGTGGGCTTGCTCTTCTGCTTTCAATCCCACATGATCTCACTGGTCCTGGAGAGTATATCAGGCAAAAGCAGCGTGATCATTAAATGCCCATGCTGCAAATCTTTTTAATTATTCTCCTTCCTCCCAAGCCTTTTAATGAGAGGAGTATCCACAGATAATGCGGGTAATTGGACAATGGAATTCACTCATTCAATTATTGACCACTGAATCTGCGCAAGAGTTGATGGGTAATTGTCATTCTCAGCCCTGACTCCAAGGCTCAGCATTCAGCACCCGGCAAAAGAAGAATGAAAGAACTCCTTCTGGTGGATTATTGTTTATGTACATTTTTGGGCTCTGTCCAAAAAGGTTATTACATTGTAATTTGTTTGAACCATGAAAGGGTTAGATCTAAATATTGTGTGGCAGGCTTATCAATAAAATCTTGCTAAGTAACCTCTGGTATGCAATGTCGGCCTTTGCACTTTAAACCACACTTTGCCACATTCAGTTGGAGACTAGTATGCTCAGCTTTTGTTTGAAAGAAAATTGAAACCTGAGATGAGTGTGCATAAGTCATTTTAATGGTCTGCTCTGAATCTGGCAGCACAGTTGCAGCTGCATTCAGAGCATCTTCTGGAAAGACAATAAATGTTCAAAGTAAAAGTTAACGGCAATTAAAGGACTAATTCAACATTCAATAAGCCTAAGATTTTTTCTTTTTCTGCCGAGAGTAGATATACATGTATATATATATATATATATATATATATATATATATATATATATATATATATATATATATATATACAATACCCGTCAAAAGTTTGGACACACTTTCCTCTTCATTTGAATGAGAAAGTGTGTCGAAAGGTAGTGCATTTATATTTATATTTATATTTATACAGGGTGGGAACACAGGTAAACAGTTGGCTTGACTCAATCCAAATATCAAGCCCTTAGGCCTTATTAGAATTAGCCCTAGTAGAATTCCGCCTACTCCCGAGCTATGTCTTGTTTGCGCTAACAATACAAAAGCCCTTTAGTAAAATACTAAAAGCCAAGAGGGTTTTATGAGACTATTGGACCATTAAATTCCTCTGCTACAGTTGCCTGGTAAAATAGCAAGTTGTACATACAACACAGGCATCCATCTTCTACCACTTTTCCGTTTCCAGGTCATGGAACCAATCCCAGCTCGCACTGGGTGAGGGGGGGTACACACTGGCCAGGTCACCATCACAGGGCCAACAACCACTCACCACCTACAGACAATTTAGAGTCACCAGTTTAACCCAAATATGATGTCTTTGGACAGTGGGAGGAAACTGGAATTCCCAGAGGAACATACCAACTACAGCAGAGAGGCCACAAGTCGGGAACCGAACCCACAACCTTCTCAGTGTGGGGCAACAGCGCTAACCACGATGCTGCAGTGCTTCCCAGATGTGCAAATAAAACACGAGTTAAGACACGCGTTGAGTTCAATATGATATATTTCGATATAGAAAAATTATTAGCAAGTAGCTGAAAAAAGAATTTTGAACACAATTTTTTTTTTTTACCTCTCTTACTAACCATGTCCAGATTCATAAATACTAAACAGAGATGAGTGCTGTGTTGATCTTTTGTGTTAATTCTTAGCAAGAAAGAGAACGAGAGCAATTATGAGATGTGCAAACATCACTGTGAATGGCTGCACAAGCAAAAACTATTTTTTGGGGCAAACAAAGCTAATTTTCTGTGTTCACAAGAGGTGAATTCCCTTTACAGTTCTCTGAAAGTTTAGATCTCATGTAGGCCTGCAGAAACATCTTTACAGACATTTATAGTTCATCCTAGCTGATATGAGATGCATGTTGCAGGATAAACACTGCTCCCTGACTAAAAAAAGCCCCGCCCCACCCCCCGTGAACTCCCCGCTTAAACGCTCAATTGAAAAAAGGCAGTCTCTGGATAAAGGACTTCTCCAGTTTGAGTGAATTTCAAACCTGAAGGCAAAATCTACAAACCACAGTGAAAACCCCAGAGAGTTGGAGAATTCCCCCACTGATCATCCAATTTGGCTGATAGCAGTGTGTGTAGAAAAGAAAAAAAAACAGGGAGAAAGAAAGAGGAAAAAAGAATCTCACAGGAATCTTCCATCACCCAGCTTCTTTGCGGCGGCCCACATTGATGCAGCGCATTAATCATGAGCAGACAAACAGCATGTTGTGTCTGTTGGTAATTGTGACTCTCAACCATACTTAGCCTATAGCTACTCTCAACATGAGCTGATAAACCACTCTATTACTACAGCACAATGTAGGACACTTTCCGTCAGCGGCGGCTTGAGCGCAAAGAGCTTCCTGCAGCAATATCAGAAAGGCTGTTTATCTGCGTCCAGTAATGGAATTACACACATTCTGCTGAGCAGAAGCTACAATATTTTCACAGTGGCCTTTCTCTATTGGAAGAAACATATTCTTACATTGGGAGAAACAGCCGTGTTACTGGTAGCCTTCCAGCACAGCGTTCCTGTTAACAGCCAACCCTCCCTCGATCCACTTGTGAAATTCACACCTCCAGCTAGAGTCATTATCATAATTGTTACCAAATACTGCAACTCCCAAGTTTTAATTGCAAAACCATTAATTTCCAATCTGACTGATTCCCTTGTACAGACAATTTCATTTCCAAATTGACATCCCCACTCAAATGATTTCATATAAACACAGTGATAAAAAATAATAACATCTCAAGGGCCAAATAGCAGGAGAGAAGGGAGGCAGGGGGGTTTCAGTACGGTTTAGAGGCAGAGAGACTGCATCAGGAACTAGTCACAGTTACCCCTCCAAGGCTTTAAAACAAATATGCCCTTCAACTGACGCGTTATCATCGTCTCCGCAATGCAAATAAACTATGCCTTGCCTCATTGCTTTTCAAGATAAAAGACCAGTCGTTTGGGCATAATGGTCAGAGCCAACAAAATGAAATAATAAACCATTCATTAAATCAAGCACACAAGTGGTAACTTTTCTAATAAAAGATTCTGAAAGTTTAATTAATAGCAGTCGTTAGCGCTCGTTTAAAACTTATCGATTTAAACATAACAATATGTTAAAATAATGTATCCTGCAACAGTCATCACCCTCCCTCAGCAGGGCCTCTGCTCACACCACATTGTAATCAACAGATTGTTAGACATGCATTTTCTGGGCCACTGACAAAGGCTGATGTATGGGGTCGAAGGGAGCGTTCGTAATCCATCCACTGCTGCAATTTATTATCTTATTTTAATTGTATACACAAACATTGAGGTGATTTAGGTGACATGGTGGAAAGATGAAATCCGTTTATATTAAAAGGGTTGCTCACCCCTGAAGCCCAATGCCAGCAACACCTTTCAATGACTGCTTTTAACAACATGGTTATTGTTTTATTGATCAGGGTTTTATTACAGATTTGACACCCATGTTATGTGTTAATCGAACTGCATATAATTTTTTGACACATATTTTACGAGATTATGACTGCAATTAATTTAATAACTATTATTTTTTCGGTGATTTCAGTCTTAACGAGGTTTGCGGGAGAGTGCTCCATTCGTCTTGGCCGTGTTGTCACTCATGCACTCTATGGCACAGTGGCGCAGTGCATGACCTTAATGGAAGCCACGGAAATGGGCAATTGAGCTAGCGTTCGCACTCCCCAGCTCATCGCGGAGCCACCTTCTTTTGTTCTCGGAAGTGATATCACTATTAAGGAAGCCATTCATTGCCATATAATTCCTCTTTTCTACACTTAAACACTCTGAGTTTATGGGAAAATTATACAACTCAGCCTTTGCTCAAAAGTACCTTGAGAATGTGTCATTTTTCAGACAGCACACATTTAACCTGGGAAGAAAAAAATATAACCAGTTCCGCAATTTGAAGAAGGATTAATATCTTTTCTTGAAACACAGATTATGCAACATTGGCTTTACACACAGTAAATCAGGAAAACATGGACACCTGCTGACGGAACGTGGGCAGTTAAAGCAGGACAGGGGGACAGGGAACATAACAATGTGTCAAGTTGAGATAAAGCCCACACATCTATAAAGGCAGGCAGAGAACGGGGCCACTGTTGGTCAATAGCCTCCATCTGCGTCTCCTCTCATCTCTAAGATGTGCACATCTGCTGAACATGGCACAATTTATCTATCAGAAGAATTATTAATTAATAGTTCATCTCATCCTGTATAATTGAGGACAGATCTGGAACGCCATTAGCTGTGATAATAAAGAGAGCGATACCTCCCGCCCACCTGAGCACACAGGGAAATGCCTCCTCTGCTCCGGTTCTTTGTGGCCTTGTCAGCAAATGTATTCTTTTGCAGTGAGCAGTAGTTAACAACTTATAGGTTTGTCAAACCAATTTCATTCTTTTTAAATCTTCATAGCAATTATCTTTTTGCATAATCAGTTTCAAGACCTTGGGGGTCTACTGGGTCTTGTAACGTCTTTAAAATAATTGTTCAGATAGTAATTTGAAGTTTTGTGGAAATTGCTTAATAATCAGATCCCAAAGTCAATATTTGGCTGAAGAACTAAGTTGTAGATGGAAAAGACTTCATGGCGCTCTGACAGAAAAGAAGACCAGTTAAAAATAAAATTACATCAACTCAACATAAAGGCACACACGTATGCCTGGTCTAATGTTGAAGTACATGTGTGCGGTGTGTGCTATACGACAGCTTGTGCGCTTGGGTTTGACACAGTTTAGCTTTACACCTATAGATCCAGAGACAATGTGCAGCTACTAAGCACAATCATGCGAAGTGATTGTAATATTCCATTTCAACGTGCCATCAAAAGTAATACAAAGTCAGAAAGATATCAGTGGGAATAACGCCATATTATCATGAAGCATTAACAGCTGTTGTGACCCTAACGCTGTGCTTATCTACGATGAGCATTTGAAAGATATCCAACTTAAAAGGAGGGGGCGCAGACTTTTATGTTTGTCCGAATTACCCTTGTAATGAGATGTATCTGAGTCTGCGGTAATGACAGTAATGAGAAAGATAAAATGACAACGTGGAAAAACAGAACTGGCATATCAATGACTCGCCAGACAGAACTCACCATCTGATGTACTGTATGAGGGGACAAAGGAAGTGCAACATCCGTGATCCCCAACAGCAAGGACAAATAATAGAAAACACAGGTCTAACACGGGGCTCCCCTTGACTCCTAAAGTATATATGAATCACTACCCTTATTATCACTCTGACACACTTGCTTTATGAATGCTACTTAAGGAGTATCTCATAATGTGCACTGACTAAACCCAATCATAATCTGTCTTGCCCAATAACAACAAGACAATGCTTTACAGAAAACGCGTGATGTCATATCATCATTACACTAATAGCAAAAGTGCGGGCTACTCTTAGCCCCACCCAATTAGTCATTTTAAACTGCTTATTGGTGAGAAAGCGTCAATGATCAATTTGAGCATTTAGCCCGTGGAGCAGGGTTTGAATCAGTGCCAACACTGATTATCTGGAAGAGCAAACTGGTCTGCGGTAATGGGTATCTGTCACAGTGCCTCTGTGAAGCTGCAGACATTGTTCATTTTAATATAAATGCTGTACAAATGGAGTTTTATATCATTTTATCATGAATATAAAGCTTTGGCTTATTATTTACATCAATTCTCTTTCTTGTAAAAATTCCTTGGTACTCAAAGTATAATATGCTACATATTGAGGCAATCAATATGTTTAAAATAACAATTGTTCAAATAAGTATGGAAAAGGTGCTGCTGTGATGAACTCACAGAATTATCACTTTCCTCTGCAGTGTTGCCCATTTTGGTTTTATAGCTGCGCTCTACAGTAATTATTTGTGTCTTGCTAGTCTTCATTATCAGTTTTTACGGCAGCAGAAAAGTTTATGTGGGAAAACTGATAATATGGCTGCGCTAACTTTTCAACACAAAACTGCAGACAGTAAATGACTAGCGAGCGCTTGCTAGTGAATAATTTGGTGTATTATTGCTCTGCATCAGATATCTGCTGAATTGACTGTTAACTGCATAAATGAACTGTTAGCTAGCCGGTTAGCCACCAACTTTGTTTGCGGATAATATTCGATTTTGACTTGTTCACTTCTGTTCATGTCACTGAAAAATGTACTGAATGCTACCTCCAACTAGATTTGCAATATTTTCAAGCCCACGAAATATGCTCATGTACATTATGTATGCACAATGTATTTTCATCAGGGTGGGGGACAATTATGCCACACCGACCAAGTGCACATTTCAATATCATGGATGCCATGGGTGTTTTTGTTGCCGGTTATCTGCAAAAGAAATATGGAGCACTCAGGATCTCTTTCGAAAAGACCACGTGCCTCTTAGGCACATTTGGCTATGTTATGTCCAGGAGGCCTTATTGTGTCATTCTGGACATGACGCCACAAGACAAAGACATCTTGATTGATTGACAAACATACAAATTAATCAGTCATTTACATTTTTACCCTTATTTGGCATAGCATGATTAAAATAAATAAAATCTATGGAAGCCCTGAGAATAAAAAAGGGTTAGGGTTAGGGGTTAGTCAGGGTTAGTTTTTTTGAAAGTTTTAGATGTTTTTTTTATGTGCCATAAACTGCATAGAATTTCTTTCATTAAACTGGCAATGTATATATATGTGTATAGTATCTGACTCATATTGTGCTTTAGCATCTCATGTACAGTGCAAAAGACAAGCTGTTCTTTTAAAAATACACTGAAGAGCATTACAAGTAAATTGTGAGTAACATACACAACAAAGCTCCTCAGATGATCTGGCCAGCAATTTTTGGTTTCCCATTGTTTGATGGTTGTTAATATCCAATGTGACACAATAAGATCTCAGATATTAACAAACCTTTCAGCTATGCAAATTAAATACAGAATATTGACTGAGTAAAATGAAATTGATTGCCTGAAACCAGTATAGAAGCTCTGAAATCAGAGCAATACACCTAAATGTTAATAGAAAAAAATCTATTTAGCCTTTTAGTGGGTTGAATAACTTCAAGGCTTTTTACGAACACCCCATGGATCATCAGGAGGTCCCAGGTGGGACTGTTGCCTTAGGAAACTCTCACTTCCTCCACTGCGGAGAGAATCCCCAATTGGTTTAAGTCATATACTGTTAGAAGCCAGAGAATCCAATTTACCCCATTCCCATACTTCTTTGATTTCCTTTGCTTTGTAAGGTCATTTATCTGCAATCTTAATTTGGAAACTGTGATTTCTTCCCTCTGTGACAAGCAGCAGGAGTTCCCCCACCCTTGTTGGCTGTCATAAACGTAGGCAGGTGTCCTTAAAGATGTAGAAAAACTTGAGCATAACAGACATGTTCAATTAGAGCAAAATGATCTCCAAAACGAATTATTGTGTTCTTAATGGGCTGAGCAGAAACACTCCCCAGAGCACACAAGGTGAGCTCTGCTTTAAGGTACAGCACTTTAAGTAGATCAGAAAAAGCTGCTCCACTGGAAGCTCTGTGGTAGTTAATGAAGACCATTAACAACTGCAGAAATATATGCACTAAAAGATATTTACCAGTAGTCTAGTTGGCCCGTCAGAGTAGGATTCTTTGATTCCATATTACAGCCTTTCTCAAGAACGGCTCAGTTTCTCAGAGGTGATTTTTCAAGATCCTGCAGGAAAGTGTTCCTTTCTCTTTTGCACTGACATTTTCTATTTTCCGAACAACATTCATAAGTTTCTCCTTAACAGTCAGATAGTTGACCCGGTGAATTTTAAAGACATTCTGCCATGTGATAAAGGCACAATAAGCTTGATGAACTGTCTTGTATGTTCAGACAAAATAATACTGATGCTTGAAATAGTTTGGTGTAATTGTAAATAATCCAAAATGATGTGATTTTTATAATATAGTAAAAAAAAAAAAAAAAACTCATCCTTTGACACAAAGCAATTACTGCATTTGTTTGTTTTCTCATCTGTTTTATTTAGGATGTGCACCTTTTATCTATCTGACCATAATGACATCTGCCCATAAAAATAAACTTAGCCCAGGTTAAACCATCTGAAAAGGAAGAGGGAGACTCTGACATCAAGTGTTGTCTTCCCTTTGTCTTAGCCAGCCTCAAGGTGACATGGGAGTCTGCGCTCATCACCAGGGCCAAGTATGACACTTATTCTCTGTGGAACTCATTAAGGGGCAAAGGGGACCTCTGCACTGGCAACATGTTCAACAAACTAAGACATTTTGCAAAAACCAAGGGAGAAAAAAACGAAAAGAGGAGAAAAAAATTCAACGTGCATTCAGTTCAATGAAACACCTGCCAGGGCCACACACACATGCATGCATACTTTAATTGTTAAGTTGACCTTCCAAGGTGATCTGGACAAGGAAGGAGGAAGAGATATCTTCTGTGAGACTTTCTTGTGGGCGAATTATGTCTTGGCACCACTTTCATTTATGAGCTGCTTCATGACACAGTAAAAACACTGGCAGTTTGTCACAAAAAAGATTTGGCTTTAAAATATATATCATTTATTCATCAATTGATTTTCAAAAAAAATTTTTTTTTTTTTATAAAATACACACAACGCTGCAACGGTACAATATCAAAGCAAAAACACAGTTTTAGATTGTGATGATGAGGAGGAGGGAACCATCCACAAATGAATACATTTTCGAATACAGTACCTACCTTGAAGATGCCACGCTAAACTGGCAGCATGCTTATCTGAATCTACTGCAGTTACGCAATGGCGTCCTCAAGCAGCCCCACATCAAAAAAACCCCAACTATCACTTCAATGCAACAATAAAGCCTCAGGTTTTCCTTTTGACCTTTTCAACATAGGCCTGCCTGTGGAGCAATGCAGAGTCATTTAAAAAAACCCCTGGTACATTTGTATAGTGTCTTTAAATATCTTAGAAATCACCCAAGTCAACAATTTTATCAACTTGTGATGATGAGGTGGGCAAAAATAAACCATTAAACTTATCAATACAGACAACAAGATTTTGTAATTAGGACATCCATAAATACTGAGTCAGCCACTGCCTATTACAAGCTAACAAACAACAGAAAAAAATAAAAAGGATGCTAATTGATTTGATTCAGTTTGCTTGCAGCAGACTCCTCATCTGAAGCTGATGTTTCTCTTCTAATCATCTTGATACAATTAAAATCTGTCAACCGAGAGCCAGCGGCGGATGGTGGACAGGGCAAAAGCCTGATCCAGCCTTAATTTTCCATTTTTTCCCACTTTTATGTGAAACAAAATAATTTTTCCACAAAATTGATTCCAGCTTATTTTTTTATATATATAACTGAACACACAAACACAGAAACTTTTGAATTATCATAGCCCATCTCTGCCCTAACACAGTTATCCAGATTGTCCATATTAATATAAAGCTCAAAAACAAGTCCAAAGCTATGATGGGAAATATTGGTTGATGCTTTATTCACAACTGTAAATAATGAAAGGGGATGTAAAAGCAAACTGTCAAGAAGTCATAGAGAAATAGTGCCTGAACTTGAATTTCTACGTTGGAGAAATCTTTCATTGGGGTAGAGCATCAGCCATTAGATCTTCCTGCTGAAACTGTGGTGTCGCTGTCACTTACCAGTGACACCGTAGGTTCAGCAGCGTCAGTGAGAAATAACTTGACCATAGAGTGGGAGCATGGTGTTGTCACATTGTCATCGCCACCTTCTTAGTCTTCATCGTCACATGCAGAGGAGGAAGAAAGCACTGGAAGCTCATTGGAAGTCCTTTTCGGGAGTTATATTTACCCTGAGCGCAGCATAGTGGAAGCTCAGCAGACAAATACTCTCACATCTTAATTTTTCAATTAGCATGGCTCTTGTTCTCTAAACATATGCAAACACAGCAGGGCGTCTATTAAAATGCAACTCTGGTGTTGAGCCTAATTAGAGTAAATTGGTTGGCTTGTATTCGGAGAAATTTGAATGCAGCTCGCTATCCATGATTCACTGCGTGCTTTGCCCCAACAAACAAACTGGCACTTGCTGCCTCATAAATATGTTCAGCAGAAGCCAGCCTTGAAGCCACTGAAGTTGTTGTGTGGGCGTGTGTGAGTGTATGTGTACAGTAATGTGTTCATATGTGGCCTGCTATCTTTTCTTTTCAGTAATTGGTATCTTCCATACAGGTCGGAAACGAGTGATTTGGCACCAGGTATGGTATTTCTTCCACCACCCTATTTTTCATTACTATAACTTTCGAAAATCACTGTGGTGTGTCCTTTTTAATAATGCATTTGTAAAGAAAATGAAAATTTGAAGTGATATTTCTTTTTTACAATATTATGCATTTGCCTTTAGCTTCATTATCACCTCATATGGGAAAATAACACAAACCAGTAAGATGTTGCTGACTTGGTCTCTGTGATGCTTTGATACGAGCGGATCTCTACTATTTTTGCCAACGTCATTGGAACATTGGAGAGGCTTGCAGTACAGTAGGAAGCAGGCCAAATGGACCTTGTGCAATGTAAAGGATAATTTGTCCTGGATGCTCTCTGCCTTGCCGAAGTAAACAGCTGCCTCCACAGCCAGGACCAGAAGACTATGTGGCAGCCCGCTGCTTTAGAGCCTAATCCTGAGAGCTGACGAGTGCACTGAGGACACTGAGCAGTGGTAACACTGTGTTAGACATTGGCCTCAGTTGTGTGGAGCCTCATGTTTTTGACTTGAGGTAATCAGGTTTGTCATATGAAGTGCATTTTCTGTTTGTGATGCAATGGACCAGATGGCAGATGAAATGACTCTGAGAGCCGATGTGAAAGACAAAGGGAAAGTAAACACTGCTGAGGAGAGCTCTAGCTGGGCGAGAGGAGGTAAGTTAACATGACTTCGGTCTGCGGAGAAAAAAAAAAAAAAAATCCTGGGACATCTATTGAGTCCTTGTGTTCCTTGTTAAGCTCTGTAATCATTAAGTACTGTCGTCCAAGTTCTCCTTCCTGAAGCAGCTGCATGAGTGTATCTTGAGGTGGATATTTAATGTGAGAAATTTGCAGCTTCAGAGCGATTTCTTTAACAAATCACACTTTGCAGCAATGAAAGACATTTATTGTGTCAGTTGCTTGTTTACAAATAGCCCTTAAATAGTGTTGATGTTTTCCCTGTGATGGGTCTGATACGGTGCGAATTCAAGCTTTGATTTTGCATTTTGCATTTGCATTTTGATCTAAAACATGAAGTTAAATTATCTTCAGATCCAACACTCCGAATAACTGGGGTGTCTAATGAGTGAGTGCAGCTCAGCGAAACACTGGAACAAAACCTGAAAAATGCATAGTGTGCCTGCAGGCCTTATTTCTCTATCAGCTAATGGTCATGGGCATGGACGAGCTGCACTTCTTACTTAATTCATTAGATAACCCGGGAGAATCACGCTGCCTCTCAGCTCAAACATATGTGGAGCCTGCACTGATTTTGACTTGTCATATTTCAAATACCAATCCCTGCCTTCACTTCTCATCTAACCAGTGCAAAATGACAGATAACAACACTGACACTGTCAATGGGAGATAAAAGGAAATTTCCAGCTGACAGAAAGTGATAACAAAAGCAGATATTTTGAGCTTTGTTATTTCATATGTATTAAAAACTAGCTAATAAAATCTTAAAATTGCCCAATACAGCCCAGAGCAACGTCCATTTGTATCTCTCTTTCAGCAATTTAGGTAAGACAAATACAGTTTATTCAACTTACAAAAATGTGTCCAGAGTGTGAATAAATCATCAGACATTGAATGTTTAATAAAACCGAGAAAGGAATGGTGAATAATTAATTTCAAATAGGTGGTGAAAAAGTAAACAGTCTGCAGCCAGGGCAATGATTAATTAACTGCTATTTAAATCAGATGTTAACAAACAAATTGACTGCAGCACTCAGGAAACTTCTTCAACACTGACTGCATGGTTTTAGTGTAGCCACACACAACTGTTTCGGAAGCATTAGAAACAAATCCACTCACCTGTTGTGTCACGCATCCTGACTGTGAGATTGACACATTGTGAAGCTCCACTCTTCCGTTTCCCCACATTGTGTCTGTTGGGATAGGCGTTTTTAAAGATCAAGAGTTAATGGACAGCTATCAATAATTTCCATGCAGTGAATGTTCTTCATTCACGAGTACACGCAGCTCCTATTTAGCTTTGGATACTCTTAGCTATTAAGTTATTAATAATGAACTTTCCATTTATTGGAAAGTCATTCAAAGTTAGAGCAAGTCCGTACGCGATGCTGAGTCATCACCAGTGGCTGTGAGTAGTAAGACATGAGTACAGGTTTGCAGGTTGGCTAAACAAGTTAAACATTACAGCTGCACAGAAGTAACATTTTATCAGCCAGCTAGTCATAAAAAGTTTATCACGGCCGTTATTATGGATGTTCCCTGTCCTTAGTCACCAGGCATTTCCCTCGCTTTGACCAGGAATTCATTAACTTGGCTTAATGTCATGACTGGAAATAAAGAAACAGCTACAAGACCTTTAAAGCTTAGTCCTGCTGTCAACATGAGATTGCTCGCATTATCAAACATTTCAGTTTTACATTAAGAAATGAAACAAACTGAATTTGAATTCTAGCTGTTGATTTCTTGTAACATAATGGACATCATCACACCACCTGTTCCTGCATGCCTGGTCTTTTTGTTCAGCCAAACAGCTACACCATCTCCTTCTATTTAATACTCATTTGGCAGATACATTAATGCTCATATCTGATTCTTGGGGGATCAAGCAATGAAAATGGCTATTTCCTCACTATAAATAAATGTATTCATTCAAATCTAAGATATATTATGGTAATTTCACATAATTATTTTTTAGACTTTGATTTATCTGACAGTTTCATCCCCACTGTCTTTAATCTTGAGAGCTGTTGTTTCCTGTAATGGTATAAATGAGCTAAATTGTGTCGAAGGATGGAAACTATGGAAACGACACAAATGATCAATTTACAAACTGTGAGTGGGAATATTACATCACATGTCATGCCATATTGAATAACATATATAATGCATTCTGACAATAACCTTTTCGTACTTTATTATATATAGAATCTTAATGTATTGAAGTGCATTGTAGTAAATAATTTCACATTATACTTTGCTTTATAAAGCATCCTATCAAATTGCAATATTTAATATTGTGTCATGTTGTTTCACTTTGTATCATGAAGTAATGTGTATAATGTAAGTTCATTGTATCATATTTATCTACCATAATGTTAAATGTTTTATCACATCATATTGTATTGTATTGTTTTGTATTGTATTGTGTCCTGCCCTGTTGTGTAATATTGTATTAACTTGTTACCAGCATCCTTAAAATATCTAAAATATTAGAGCCTTCTGTGTTGGTCTGTAATACTGTTAGTGCCCAAGCTATGATGAGTTTATGGCCTCTGAGTCCCCAGTCAAGTTGTACTTTTTGTAAAAACCCAACCTGCTGCGAGCAGATGTGTCTATATTTATTTAAAATTCTGTCTCTTGGACAGAAAGGATCCAAAATGAGGCACAAATCAGCAACTGGAGACTCGGTATAGGAGCAGAAACAGAGCCCGGGGAGAGCAGCAGAGAAACAGATGCTCAGCGGCCCAGAGGGGGTGATGGCGCTTCTTCCCCTCTGTTCTCTTTGAAGATGTACCTGAGGAGATCGTCCTCCACAGCATCTTCCACCACAGACTCTCTGTCTTCTAAGCAGAGCAACATGGGAGGTTAGTGAGACCTGCAATTCCTCAACCCACCTGTCTCCTGCCCTCCGATTACACGCACAACTGCCAAACTCATCCACATAAACATACACTGAAACCATTAAAAAAAAAAAGAAATCAGCTGTTGAGTCTTCAGTTAAAGTGGGATTAAATTCAATTTTTCAGATAAACACAGATTTTTGTCCTGATGAAATAAATGATCATTAATGTGACGAATGATAATGCCACAGACAGAATAAAAATTTGACAAATTACAAGCTTTATGCCTCAGTGTGCTGTGAGAATGCTTAAATACGGTTCATATAATCAATTATGAAAATGTATGAATAATTTAGAAACTGAAACTACAGCAAAAACGAGAAGTCTAATAGAAAAAATGGCCACCAAAGGAGACTGTAGATGCAGCAGCATAACTGATTACACTGCAGATTGTTTATATTCTTATGCACTTGCATTAAATTAAATATTAAATATACCATTTTAAAATAACTAATTTGAATGAAAGAAGACAATTAAAGTTCAACATTTTAGGTTATAAGCTTATTTCCTTTTTTTCCATTGGATGAGGAAATGTATGTCATGATCTCTCGTGTGCATGATACTGAGCTTGAGACAGGATGTGAGCCTTGCTCAGCATGCTACAGTGTGATTTGGGCTAAGCAAGAGTTAGAGTTAAGATTTCATCTGTTCAGAAATACAGATGCATCTACGCTTCTGTTTTCTATTCGCTCTAGGCACATTAATACCTGAGACACCGCTTGCCAATTTTTTGATCAGCTGGGAGGAGCTGCCAAGATGGCGATGGCTCAGCAGCCCAGTGCAAGCTTCAAAACCACTCTTAAGCAATCTATTTAAGATGTCCATCTTTATTTATAAATTATAGTTTATGATTTAATCCAATATTTACCAATTTACCAGATATAAATGGATGAAAAAAGGAAGTTTTTTTTTTATTTTATTTTCTTTTACAAATTCTCAAAGGCTCAGGTGATCTGAAGGCAACGTCTCTGGCAGCTGATAATTTTTAAAAGCTCTGCATAATTGCCTTGTATTATTGCAATCACATTTAGTATATGCATGTTGTTAAAGCGTCCATGAGAAGGAGTGAAGGAGTTTAAGTGAAATTTGATGGCATCTCATTCTTAGTAGCAGCCTAATAAATATAAATTAGAATAACTCTGTGATCATGACTCAGTTAAAATGTGCATGGTTATAAAATCCTGTAAAGGAAAGGGCCCTGAACAATTTTCTCGATATTATGTGTATAAAAATCCAACATTTAAATACGTTATTAGCGAATTACAGGTGATGCAGATCAAGCTTGAGATTCATAAGGCACCAAACATTTTATAGGGGACGTACAGAGGATTGTGCTGCGTTGGAGGAGGTATATTGACTCCTTTGCATTGCAGTGGGTCTTTGGTACGTGTCTTCGGCAAGTGACTATCTGTTCACGGTCAGTCTCATTTGATGATCTCACGCTTCATAGCACCCACGGGGCTACCATTTGGCAAAGGCTGCTGGGAAGACACAGCATTGTTTCACTGCAATCCCACCGCAAGTTGGAAACGCTCCTGGCAAAGTATACAAGGGAGACTTCTAGTAATGATTATGTCTACAAACAGCTTTCTTGCTTGTCTCTCTGTGAAGGAGTGAGGCATGATTTTTTAAATTATGCATGTGTAAAGGAAGGAAAGGAAGCTTTTAAAATGTTATAAGATATAAGTGAAGACAAGCAACTCCTACAGCAACACAAATGATTTATGTCCCGACATATGGTTTATAAATCCCACATATTTTCAAAGATGCCATGAAAGAATAGTTTGAAAGGTTTTTAGGCTTTTCTGAGGCAAACAAATAAACAAATGAAATAAAAATAATAATAATAATAATAATAATAAACACTGATGAATGTTGCATGAGCATAGTAAACCATCTAACTGGCCGGGTGTGTCTCCCTCAGTTGACTGTGCAGGAATGGTCCTGAGCTGTCTCTTCTGCCACTTCTACGATATGATCCACATGCTACCTGCCTGCTGTGAGAGCTGTGCCACTCACTGCTGCCCCAACTGCAAACAAGTTCTCACAACAGTGGAGCCTACTCCCAACAGTGACGATGACTCTTGCCTTGATTTGGACTGTGGTGTGCTCAATTCCTGCCAAGATGCAGGGGAATGCCTGGAGCTGGCTATGGAGGTTTCTGAATTATGCTACCACTAAACCCATAATTATCAGCTATAGACCCAAGGAACTCAGATTGCCAATAAATGTATGCATTGTCCATTTGTGTATGCATGTGTGCTTGTATATATGCGTCCTGAATCCAGCAGAACTAGGAAGTGCCGACACCACACAGAATACAAGTATGTCGTTGTCATGATGATTTGAAGAGTTGAGCAACAATATAAATATAACTCTTTGTGGGTTAGTGAGAAGTTATTGGGAAATATGTTGTATGCTTCCTTTTTTATCAAAGATTATCCTGACCTCAGTTTCATACGTTTCAAAAATGAATGGACATAAATCTGTCAAGATGAGGAATAAGTGTTGGAAGTATGGAAAATTATGGGTACTAGGGCTGTCACTTTAGACATTACATATTGCAGTCACTTAGGAAATGCTTTTGTCCATAGCGATTAACAATAAGTGCATTCAAACCATGTAGATACAGTCACGCTGAAATATTGCCCTGTGGCTCTTTAAAGATGCTATATGTGTGTATTCTCCGCCACTGACTCTGGGTTCTTGCCAGGAGCAGGTGGTGGTGATGATAATGGTCACTTGCCAAGAGCTTCAACTATTGCATTTACGGGAGTTTAGAGTACACTCTCTGGACAGCACTGCCCAACCTTCCTCCCACAAAGACCTGAGGGTAGACTGAATGGGACAGTGATTGACTATCACTAAGCAGGTATTACAAGATAGGATGCTGTAGAAACAAAACAAAATGACTCTTTCCCACCGCTGGAAACAGAGTTTGGCAAGTGAAAGACTCAAGTTTGATGCCGAACTTGCTGAACCAACAGCATTTCTTCTAGACTGGTAAGTCAGCAGCTATTAATGGTCAATATCTCAAAACTTCTCCGAATGCAGACTGAACCTTAGAATTCCAAGGGGATGGGTTATATAAAAGTCGGAAATTCCTTATGACTTTTAAGTGAATGTTATTTACCCACTTATCTGCTCATAAGTACGTTTCAAACGGCATGGCGTGAATGGAGCATTAGGCACCAACCTTGACAGCCCTGATAGGGAGCATTATCTATCTTCAGCAAGCTAATGCTGGGCCAACATTAAATGCTGGTAATAACAGAGCCAGTAAAGCAGCAGCAGTTAAACCACTGAATGCATTGGACTGATC
This sequence comes from Echeneis naucrates, assembly GCF_900963305.1. NCBI lineage: Eukaryota > Metazoa > Chordata > Actinopteri > Carangiformes > Echeneidae > Echeneis > Echeneis naucrates. Next base: position 21,078,082 of record NC_042515.1, on the reverse strand, counting down.
AAGAGCGTGTTATTTTACACGTAAATTCAGGTTTTATACGTATGAGAGAGACATGTATGGATTGTACATATGTGCAATAGTCTTGCTTGAAAGCTTTGGATATCTTTGCACTTGCATGTTATAGTATAGCTGTAGCAAATGAAAATGTGATCACTGTAAAAGTGATTACATTGACTGTGGTTCAGCTAATCAGACAGCAGACGTTGCTGTATTTGCATCTCAAACTGCAATCATAAAATATTATTTGCTTGCTAAAAAAAACTGACACCATCTACTGTGGATACTGAATGGTGAATGGCTTCACAGTCCGAGTTTGGTGCCCTGAATTTGAATTTCACTGTATCAAATTCACTATGCAGCAAGGCAGCTGTGTCATCACAAACATAACACTGGCCTTGACGCCTGCAAATTTCATCACTGGTTTGTTGATGCACACACTGACACCAACGAGTACTCCAGCTTCAACTTGATAGTCTTTCTGAAGTATGGGAAAAAAAAAAAAATCTTGAAGCCCGTCCCCTGTTGAGCGTGCCTATTTCGGTTCAAGTGCCACTGGAAACACAGGAGCTGTTGGATATGGCATTTGTAGGACACTCGTCCTTGTCGCTCCCCTCGACCTCTGTTCTCAAAGACAGTTCTCTCAAGTGGTAGATCACTGTTTGGATCACTTCAGCCTGAAATATGTCCTTGTCACATAATGGGAAATGGACACAGGAGCATGGGTGCTATGACAGTGTGAGAACAGTATACAAGACAACATTGTTCTTAAGCATCATTTGTTTCCCACAGAGGTCAACGTGGGAGTACAGGCAAACACACACTGTGTTCCTGGATCATGTTCAATTACCAAACATTTGTTTTCTGGAAATATGTATAAAGTACATGAGAGTAATCTCACTCAGCAAACAAGGAGACTATTATTGTGCAGTGGTCAGAAGCACTGCTGTCTCCTGTTTTGTTTCAGTACAGTCCTGTGCTGAATGTGAAGTTTCAGCAGACGAACCATGAATTGACACACTATTTCAGCTCAGAAATGGGTCCTTCTGAATTACTACGCTGGCTCACCAATGGGAAACCTCATTAACACCACTGATAGAGATGTGGTGAGATGCAATGTTAATTAAGTAATCCTCAGACTGTATCAGTGCGGCTTCACTGTGGCTCAATGACTAAACTTTTCACTGTGAATTTGACCTCATGGTTAACTTCTTTCTTAAACAGGCCAAATAAGGTCATGGACAATTTTGAAAAATCTAAGGCCACACTGGTAATAACATTTCTGTAAAGAAGGTTTTTGCCGCTGCATTACTCAAGTTTAGTTACAGAATTTGCATTAGTGGCAGTTTTTTTGACAAAATAACACCATTAGGTATGTTGTATAATGCTTTAAACTTCTTTGGTAAATGCTACTTATATTAAGTGTTCATGATTATGTGACTTTCTTAAACAGAAATTCAACTCAAAGTAAACTTTAGTCAAACCCTTGTACATTAGCAACTCACCTGAGCCTAGGAGTGAAGATGTTTGGTTTGCTCTTTAACCTGAAGAACACTGGGGCAAACAAAAATAAAAGATTTAACAGGTCAAAGTCAGAATATAAAATCTTTTTTGTGTGTTTTCTATCAACCAACAGACTTTAAAAGCAACATATCTTCCACTGCTCAAGCTCTGTAAATGCATCAGTCACCAAATAGCAGCATCATGAATTACCCTGGAAAATAAGAGCAGAATGTGCCACAGAGAGGACAGAAGAACACCCCCAAAAAATGTAAACTACAACTACAGCCACAAGAACCGCTCAAACCATGTGCTATTAGATTTGTGCTAGTGTGGGAAGTGAAGTCAGGTGAGATGTCCATTACTCATAATTCATGTTGAGGTGTGACATTGCAGGAAGGATGGAACAACTTTGATTAATGGTGCAGAATATTTCTCCATATATTTTAGGGTGTAGTTTAATGCCCAGGTAGTAGCCACGGCCAACATGGCGTATTGGTTAATATTATTACACTGGCCTAAGAACTGAGACTTGACATACATCATTTTTAAAGATATTTTGTATTCAATCTTTAGCAACAGGCTGAAAGTTGTTTGACAGGTTATATTAATAACTGAAGCAACCAAAGAGAATAATCCAAATCCCCCAACTTTTAATTAAACTACTTTGAGCAGTTGTGTTGAAAGTTGCACTTTTGGCAAGTGGCAAAAACAAAGATTAATCTGCATTCATCAGGAAATCATCAGCAACTCTGAGAGACTGTTTCAGTTCTGTTATTTTTTTGAATACCAGACGGAATATTTTGAAAAAAGTTCTGAATATTCTGGGAATCAACTGGAATGAAAATCATTTTTAAATAGAGAGGGTTTAGATATTCACAGGTTTACAGTGAACATGGAAAGATAATAATTGTTCACGTCTTTGCTGAACTCACCCATTTACAATGCTGGTGGAAAAGTAACTGTTGGATTTAATAAGTGATTAAAACCTCCTTTGGCAATAACCTCAAATCAGTTTTTGCAGTAGCTGCTGATCACCTGCGCAATGTTCAGGGCCTTCCTTAGTTCAGACGTATCCTCAGGAAGTCTGGTGTGAGCAGAGCTGTGAGGTCGTTCCACAGCATCGCTGCTGGATTAAAGCCTGGGCTCAGACAGGAGCACACCATTTTCTCCATTTGAAGTCATCCCGTATAAGTCTTACTTTGATGCTTTTGGGCCATTGTCCTGCTGCATCACCCAGCTTCTACTGAGCTTCAGCACGTGAACAGTCTGTCTGACATTATCCTGTAAGAGACCTGGATCAACTTGGGAGTTCGTTTTCTGCAAAGTGGCATTGAGCTGTACAGGTTCAGAGGGAGCAAATCCCCAAACCACGATGCTGCCCCCCGCCTATACTTTGAGAAGATGTTTGCCTTTTCAAACTCCATGTTGTTGTATGTCCTTACCAGACAAATCTTAGTTCACAAAAGATTTACCTAGAATGCTTGAGTTTTACTTCACTAGTCATTCTACACTTTGCATTTGGTGTCAGCTAAACCAGATGTTCATTTCTGGGGAGAGCAGCCACAGAAGTTTCTATCCATTTATTATCCACACTGTTTATCTGTGCAGGGTTACAGGGCATACAGGGGTCATCAGGGAGTAATTTAGACCCATTTTTGGAGGAAAATGTTCTACTGTCCACCTTATTAATAACACGACTCAGGGTCAGAGGTCACTGTGAGGCTTAGGTATTGATGCCACAGCTAATGTACTAAAACTTATAGGCCATGAGACACTCGGGCAGCCACTCCAGACACAGCTGTGGGTTTTTGCTGATATTGACCTTGGACAGTCAGTAACAAGTCATTTGGTGTTCTTAACATCAGCGCTTGGGTGGATATTATCACATTTCCTTGTTTATGGTTAATGAAGCAATAATTTAGTCACACAGCCCTCTCCAACATTTTCTTCCTCTTCCTGGGCTATTTGACAATTATGGAGGGTAAACTATCTATTGTTATATTTCTGGAGCAGAAAACACTATCCTCAGGGGTTGCTACAGCAGGAATTGAGGTGACCTCATGCATGAAACACTGTGTTGATGAATCCTTCTTTCTCCTTAAGTTTCAATAAACATCCTCAGCGTAAGACATACTGAACTCCAGTGCTCTTTCTTCACCACTCTTGATAAGAAACTGCCTAACAAATTTAACCTAACCTGCATGTCTTGGCAGAGTGGAAGCAAAAATGCTAGCCACTAAACACTGATCCCAGAACTTAATCATTTCCATTCATTCAGAGGGATTAGCAGACTGTTGGCTGACGAACATCTAAACTGAGATGACTTCACAAACCTTTTAGCACCCCTTCCAACAAAACACTGGTACTGGACAAAAACAACACAGCGGTTTCTGTGTAATTGCTTGAAATAGATGATGTTCTTTGTTTTAACTTGAACAAGTTCACATACTTTTTGCTAAATTGTACACATGGTACAATTTATATGTAAAAGCTGTTGTATCCGCATATGTATTTTTAGATGGAATTAGTCCTCTGATATGAATTATGCTCTAAACTGAGACCATGTCTGACCTCATGGAAGCTGCACAGGAGCTCTGACAGCCGTGCCCAGACTACAAAAAATAAATGTGGCTACTGCACATGCTGTGCAAAAATGCTGCGGGTTACATCTACAGGGAACGCTGCTTGTGACCAATTTTCTCATTACCTGGTGCAGCACAATTACAAAGCTGACTGCTCTAGCAGATACTGCTCCATAAAACCTATTGGAGGTCCTTTGTGGTTTTTCGAACATAAAGTGCGTCTGCATAAACAGATGCCAGTTTTAAAGCGAAAACATCTGCACATCTTAAACTTGCTGGATCTTTTTCAAATTACCTGATGGCTTTGGGAGTAACATGGGCTTTGGAAAGTAATGTTTTTTAATATGATCCAAACGGCCTGTCCTTTACTGGCTGGGTTCAAATGTTTGTCCCAACCCGACAAAGCGGATATGGACAAGGTCAGGTGGTTTTCACTGCTGCAGAACACATGCATGCACCTTAATGGCTGCTCAGAGGGTAGTGTTAGCCTATTAGCTTGCACACACTTCTCTTCAGGCTGACAACCTAATTCAAAACAGTCGCGCTGAGGGTCAGAGAAAAACATTAATTTTGAAATGATTGAAAGGGAAGCGCTGCTGTTGTGTTTAGTGACACAAGACTTAACAAAGTGATCTAATCACAAGCTGCTTCGCCCATGTTTACATGCATCTCTGCTCACTAATCAGAGATGAGGTTTCTTCAGAGTTCAGGCCCTGATCGCTTCATTAGTGGGAAGCTGCTCTTCCTCCAGAGCACACAGCACTAATACCATCTCCCTTCAGACACAGCGCTGCAGCCCAGAGTGGCCTCCCGAGGAAGCAGCACCATTAAATATTAATGCCATGTGTTTAGAGGGTTTTTATTTCAAACAGTGGGTTTGTCAGCATCTTATATAGTGTTCCTCAAGATTAAGTCCATGTGGAAAATGGGGGTCCTGAAGCTTTATGTCGCTTTGAGCTTTCAGAATAATTTAGGCCTGTTTTTCTAATGGTCTTTCTGTGTTAATATTGCCAACATATTCAATGTGATTTTCTTAAGTAAATGGAGCATTTTTAAGTGCCTGAGAGTACAGCTCTCTGTACCTTGCTGTGCAATGTAGCTGTCACAAGGTGAAAAATGTTTTGGTGCATTTAAGTTGACGTCATTTTCGATATTTGATGCATGCGTTTCTCATAAGGCACTTGCAGTTACGTCCACGATGAAAAGCATTGTTAGAGCAAAATATGACATCTAAAAAACAACATTCAGCTCCACCAAACTATGACATCTGAAGTTAGATCAAAAATAACTTTCCATTTAATTTTATTGGTGGACATCTGTGAATGTAAAAGGATGTATGAATTTATTAAAAAAACCATCAAGAAATTTGTCATTTGTCCTCATTTTTTGTCATTTGTTCTATTGTCCTAGTTTACATGCCAGTTTCACAATTACCCCCTCAAATGAACCTGACCTCACTCTCATGTAGCAAAGCAGTGTGTGCGAGCATCATCCTCAATTAGGTCAGGGGCGTTAATAATACAGTGGAAAACGAACACTCCCCACAACATCCTCCAGGAATTGCTCCTGACACTACTGACTCTCTTGAATCTATATTTGGGCCACGTGTGTGGATGTGTGTCACCCAAGACTACTCGCCTAATCTCCGCCTCAGAAACTAAAGTGAGTTGTGTGCCCATGGGCTGAGATCGTCAAGGCACAAAGGGAGCTCCCAGCAGGCACTGCAAAAACCAGGCCCTGGGCAGGTTTTTATGATACCTTTCAATCAGCGGATGATTCCCAGCTGAAATGACAGGTGATTTGACTCAGCCTCCAATTAATGACCTCATTTTAACAATTAAGAGCAGAGGAGGAAGGGGAAAGCCCCGTGAAAAGACAGTGAGCAGAGCCGGGGGCGAGTTTTGATGCCTTGATAGCACAAGGAGCAACCTATCTCACTACGTCGAATGTGACTGAAGCCTGTCATCCTAGCTCAGGTGACCCCCCCCTCCCCCGCCCCGCTTTAGCCAGGTGTTATCCTGCAGGGAGAGCACACTCTGGTGAGGAGCTGGCTTGGGGATGGAAAGGATCGAGAGAGGGGAAGGAGGGTGCGGCTGAGAGAGGGCGAAGGGGTGACAGGAGGGTGGCAAGGGGATGATGGAGTGCATCAAGCTGTGTGCCCCCCTCTTCCACCCTCTCCTGCCCACACCCCCCACAGCATAGAGGAAATTAAAGAGCTGTGTAGCAGGAGGAGAAGCGGGGAGGAGGGTGGTGATTTAGAGCGTGGCACAGGGGGATGGGGACCCGGCGCATTGGAGTTAATTACTGAATAATGAGGAACAATTTATTGTGTTCTTGTTAGAGACATCAAAATGCTGCTGGATACTGCCTATAGAGACGAGCATGCCTCTCTCAGTCCTTGTGCATCAGTAAAAATGTGGTGTTTAACTCCAACCCATTAACGGGCCCCCGCCTTGCCTTGCCTCACCTTGTGAAGAGGGGTTGTTGCAGGGCTTCTCGGCTGAGGAGGGGACGCGTCACATTGCCCTAAAATACGTACACTTTCATCCAGGCCCTGGCAGTTTACACTAAAACCTCATGAGAGCTGCACTGAATCAGCCTCTCTTTGTTTTCAAGTCTTGAGGCGGAGAAAGGCGCTCTTCTGATCAGCAAGCAAACTAGCTAATTAAGCTAACATCAATGACTTTGATTTGGTTTAAAACACATTCTGACTTGGAAAATAAGAAGAAGCTATTTGAAAGTCGATGCATGCTGCTGCTCTTAGCAATAATACTGTAGCTGCTTATTCAACAATAAACTAGCCACTAGCTTCATGTTGCTTTCTGTGCCCTGCACTGATTCCGTATCAGAAAGTGATAAGAAACTTGGACAGGACTAGCTCATCCCATAGCGTTTCTTTACTGCTGCCAAGTGAACAGCTGTTTATGATAGCGTTACCAAAAAACTGAAGGAGCTTTTTTAATGTTCCTGTTTTTTCATTTGTTTCAGAATTTTTAAACATGCATTTCTTCTAAATGGGTAAAAAACAAACCAAAACAGATCATTCATCAGTGTTTGAACAAGAATAAGTCCAATATTATTTATATATTGCTTAATCAGTAAGTATGAGAAGGAAATCTCTAAGATAAACCTATTTCAAGGTTGCAGAAAGGACTAACTAATGTATTTGGAAAATATGACTAGTTTAAATAATATGTGAGGTGGCTCTAAAAAAGCAGGGAAAAGCTAATGATACAATGATACACTGACACAGTTGCTTCTTCAGCTGCCACAGACAATAATATCAACTTTAGCTCGTAAACGTTTAAGCAAAGTAAGTAATAGCACTTTTTTTTTTGTGTATTCACATTAATGTGGAGGTAATGTTTTAAAGATTGGGAAAGAAAAAAAAAACATTTCAAGATTTAAGATTCAACATGCATAAAACTATACAACTTCCTTTTTAGCAGCATGGGCGCATAGGAAGATCATTGGAAGCTGGTCATCAATATCGGTAAAATGGCAAAGCTTTCTTTCAAAGCCGTAGTTACTCGCCTTTTTTATTGAGTTGCGACGTTTATCCTGTGGGGCCATAAGAAATGTTGTCCCTTAAAAGTCATAAAAAAATTCTAGAAATAATAAATAATATTAGATTTTTAATTACCATCCTTATCTAACGTAAAAAGCGAGCCAGATGACATAGAGGCTTGTCTTATCTCAAGAACAGAGCCTAGATATTCAACTTTTATTCATGCTGTCTATTTCCCAATATGACACTACAGTTTAACAGGCCTGCAGTGTGTAGCTACTTTTGTTCAGCTATGATTGGACAGTTAGTGGCATGAGTGCAGTGATAAGTCTGTTACTTTATTTTTCTCTGTCTGAACTGCTGTAAATCATAGACCTGCTGAGCCATTCTCTTGCACTGGCTCTTGTACAATTTAAGCCCTATGTCATCACAACAGCTATGAAGTCCATATTTACAGACTGCTCATCCATCCAAGGTTTTAAACATTGCTGCCGTTTTAAATGTGCTTCCTTGCTCCTACCAATTATTCTTTCATTGCCACTGTAAAAAATGACACTTCCTCTATGTTTACTGTGTTCCTTGTAAAAGACTGTTTGGGTATAACTTCATTTATTTGGCAGCAAAGTGAAGAAAGGAATCGTGAATGCAACTTGACTTTATTCTACGCCAGAGAAGACCAACTCTCTCCTTTCTCAACAGCAAAGTGTCAGACTTGCTATCAGTCCTTAGCAGAGTGTGAAGTATCCCAGCTCTTTGATGTGTTAAATATGAAATCTGACCATAGAACAAAGCAGCTGTCAGCAACAAGCACGTGTCAAAAGCAATCCACGCCAATTATTATTGAGTCCCTGTCATGCATGCATCTGCTGTGCAGACGCTGAGGTGTGTTACAGTTTCGCAGTGCTAACAAAGACTTCAGACAGTCCTCAAAAATACACATCACAGCCTTCAGTTGTCTTTATCAAAAGCCTGCTGATCGTTGTCCGCAAACACACACATGCACCTTTTGTCCAGGCTGCTTTCAGACGAGGTCAAATGATTAGCTGCAACACAGCCAGGAGTGCAGGGCTCAACACTGCATCGTGACCTAGAGAATATGACTTTAACTTTGTCAAACGGTTCCTCCATATTAACAGCAACACAATCACTGGATCACAAATCACACACTGTAAGTTATGAGAGTTACATGCTGTGTCTCTCATGACATTGAGGGAGAAAGCGAGAAGGTGCTTGCTGAGTGCGTAGCCATGCTGTGTTGCCCAAATAGATACGTTCCATCTGAGAGTGATGCAGCCTTCAGAATGATCCCGCTAGACAGATGAGTGCTACTTGAATGTTAATGAGGGCTCCTTTAGACACGCATAAATTAAATGATTAGATGTCTGCAATCATGCAAGGTCCTTAGGTGTCCCCTATTTATGGCATTTGAAATGTAGCTGCCTTTATTTACGACATGTCTCCCCTGCACAGGCTTCGCCACCTGAGCAGCCCAACGCTTTCAAAAGACGAGTTTTTTAATGACCTGCAAATGAATCACTCTGGCAGAATCGTAAGAGAAGCAGAGCCCTCCCCCTTTTTTGAAAACAAAAAGGGAAATTGTGCCATCCACTGAAAAAGCTTGCAGTTGTCTGGAATAAAAGCCCTGTAACAGGAAATGAGGGATGCAGTAAAACACATTTGTTTCAGAGACATTTTTACTGAAAGGTGCACTGTTAAGCCTCAGAAAGGTCCTCTGAGGATGGCACGCTCTCCAAACGCAGTCACCTAACAATGAATGTTCTCCCTCCTTGGTTCACACGCATTTCATTGTCGTTTTTTAGTTGCAACAACAGCTTTTTTCATCTTCATGATTGCATTAATTACAGCATAACTCATGTCTCTTGGCTCCAGTAGTGTTTTCCCCACAGAAAACAGAATGTCAAGTTTCAACAAAGGAAGGGAACAGTACATATACTCACTTGGCACTTCATTAATCAACATAAGAAATCAGCATGGCTTGACACTTATCCAGCTCTGACTGAATCTGCTGCTGGAGTTGTATTGTATTTTCTTTTGATGAGGCCGCTTCACTCTTTTCTGTAGGTTTTAATGAGATTTAGGCTATATTCTCATTAATGTAATAAGCAAAGAGGCACAGCTACATATATCAAAATGGCTCAGTGTGCAGATACAAAGCCCCATGATGGACAGGCAGTAAGTGACTGCTTTTCTATTGAATCATTGGGCACATTTTAAAGACATCTCAAGGTCCCAAGAAGACCCTTAGGTGCACAGGCAGCAATAATAAGAAGCACCTATTTTACAGTCATCCACTCTCAGGCCAAAGTGAGGGCTTTTTGTATTTTTGTGGTGAGATAGAGAGAGAGAAGGGGAAAGAGAGAAATTTCTCTTAAGATTCTTGCTTTTTCCCCCCTCTATTTATTAGGGTAATGAATTTCCGACTGCAGTGCCAGTTCCACTGAGCCTGCTTCTCGGCCTAATTCTCTGTAACATTTCCTCATTGCCGCTGGGGAACATTATATGAAGGCAGGGCTTACAATACCATCAATATGCCCAAGACGACAATCGGACGTCTCATAGATATTAATGGAAGTGCAAATTAAATCAAAGTTGGAGTGCAGCTATCGGGGCTATGATCAATGCCTTTTGCACAGTCAGATTTAATATGGGGTTTGTAATTTGAGTATCCAAACAAAATGTGCATCTTAATGGGAAAGATGAAAGTAATCCCACATGGGGAGGAAATAATACATTAGCTGCATTGTAATTAGAGAACTCGCAGTGCAATGTTTCCCCAGCTCGGTATTAATGTTGAATAAAAGCCTGATACGTTTACGATGTGGATACAGGATGTGGACATTTGAATTGTTTTTTAGATACCTCTTGAGATGGCATCGGAGGTATCTTTGACAAAAACAATCATAATCATGTTGGGTAAATACATTTGTATAAAAGTCATGTCAGCTAAAGCAAAAACGGCAGTGCTGCTGTTCATCAGCCTAGCCCTGTAATTGAGCACAACTCCATTGTCGTAGTCATGGCAAACAATGAAAGACATCAGGTGTGTTCTGATCTGATTGTTATGTATTTGGCTTTATTATAAAAACTCCTATGTTGTGATGCCAAAGACTTAAAAGGGAGCAAAACAAAAATCTGTTCAACATGATTTTGCTTTCACTTTTCAAGTTCTTATTAAATCCTGGTTGTTCAAGTCACCTCTCAAACATTCAAACGGAATGCAATCTAATAATGCAGCTTGACAAAGCCCTTGCACTTTTATTTATTGGCAGTCCTTCTGAGTACACACAGCAGCCAGTTATAGTGACCCCATGTAAAGTCAGCAGGTAGCACAAGCACAGCAAACAGCAAAACAGCATTTCAATGAATAACACATGAGCTATCAAACACTGGTAGACAATGATCCACTGCCTTCAGCAAGTCAAGTGCAACACAAGACCACATGAGGACACAGAAACTTGATGCAACATCCCATGATTGAAATGAAACACCTGTCAATAGCAGCTCCAAGTATGTACTGGTCAAACAAATCAAATAAACACACATAAACTTTGAATTAACTTTGTGTTGGTACTCTGTGTCTGGATACAAGAGGCAGTACTTTGGCATTATCGGAGAGTTGTGTTGTCTTGCTGAGAGTTACGTGCAAAATTGATAAATGTACGATTAATATGTTGTTTGTTCTAGCAGCCTTTTAGCTGAGCTTTGCATAACTTGGATGAAATAACAAAACGCCTACCAACACCACTAAAACTTACTAAATAACATGTTATGTGGGATGTGGTTTTACACCACGCTAAGTGAGTCTAAGACAACCTGCTGATGGCACTGGCTGTGTACTCACGGTGCAGCCATAGAGGTGGTATTGATCTGAGCATGAAAGCAAATCAACTTTTTCTGAGCTATGGAACTAGTGCTATAAGCAGAATGCCTTCAGCCATCAACATCCAGGGTTAAAAGTAAACCTGCCCCTTTCGCTTACTTTTTATATTCGTCAATCAAACCTTTGAGAAGATCTCTGAAATACCACTCTAAAGATTTTAACAAGTGCAAAGTGCAGTGGCTTGCTGCTGTCCTGCCTTTGTTCAACAGTGGATTGAAACATTTTTTTTTTTAAACATACGTAACTGAGCTTTTAAAGCAATGGCAGACAGCCAAGTTAAATGTTCGCATTTATTTTAAAATGGTGAAGTGTTTTGGCTGCAATGAAGATCAGAATTTTCATCAAGTAATTAGTCATATTAAATTGTCTTGGGTCATTAAGTTTGAAGTTCACACGGCACTACCAACCCTTATTCGAAGATAAATGTTGACATTTTCCTTTTGCTGTTGCACGGTCCTACCTGCGATAACAGCATCAGGGGGGCTCAACTCAGTTCACAAGGGATAACATTTCATCTTCAAACCCCTCACTGAGTGGAGATCTTACGGGATGCTATAATCCATCAATAAAAGTGTATTGATAATGTCAAATGTTAATATGTCATCCATAAACCTTGGGCATTCTTGTCACCAGGACACAGCCTGCTCAGCAACACACATTACCTTACAGCGTTGTTCAGCGTTGACCCAGGTCTTCTCCAGAGTGGCTGCTGCTGTAAAACGTTGCCTGCCGTGACTGAGTCAAGCATTAATCAAAGCTGATTTGAAGAAGGTGCAAGTGCCTTTTCCTGTTGGAGAACTGTTTAGCACAACAGTGCTATGTACAACAGCGTCCCACTCTTCAGACTAATGGTAGCAAAGGGAGGTCATAAATAATGGATTAGAGATCACTTACACCTCACGAAGCAGGCATTTGCCGTTCAAGGAGATATCACATTTTCCTGCTGAAATTATAGATTTGACTCTTGACTGCAATTGTAAAGGAAAACGAGGTTTTGAAAGAGTTTAATATGGCGCAAAACATGACAACAAAACAACAGTTTAGACACCGCTGCTGCTCGATGATAGTGAACATGTGGCCAGAGAATGACAAAAAAGGTTTTGGTTTGATTGTCTTTTGCTCTCCTGTTCACCGACTTGGGGAAGCTAAACCTTCAGGAACTGTTGAAAGTTACTACATGGTGTCCAAATATCACCTTCAGATACTTTTATCTGAGAAAAATATTAATGAAAAACACAGGCCAACACAAACCCTATTTTTCTTAAGTAAAGATTTGGTCTGTTGATGCTGGTATATATTACACTTTTATCATCGGGCCAACAGATTCATATTTGCACTTCATTTTCTCTAAACTTTAAAACTATTCCAAGCTGCTCTTGAAAAATGATGGATTTAATTATCTTTTAATGCATTTAAAATATAACAGTCCGCTATCAAATCACATTTAATTGGAAATATATTAGTATTTATTCAGCATTTCCCTGTCTCTCAGGTTGAGCTGTTTGCATACTAGAATTGCAGGTGTTCTTATTTTATCATACTCTCCTAACATACACATAAGGCAGAGTTCACTGTTATTACTTTAAGATGATAGCAAATAGTGTGATAACCTCGTGTTGTAACTTTGTTGTGGTTTATGCCCTTGTTAGTGCTGAAGCTGCCTGTCTTTATACTGCCCCTCAGTGGCAAGACAGGGAAATTGCTTCCAAAAAAGACAAGTTGCCTTTCAAACAATGCTGTGGAATTCTACATGCATATGTTGTGCCAAAGTTTGATGTTTTACCATCAAATATGACGATAAGAATCCAAATAATTCCTGGTGTGCCAATACAGCTGGAGATAAATAGCAGAGAGCAGAGGAGATGATCAGATCTCACTCCATATCTTAATGGGATCCTCTCACACGCCATCCCCATTAATGACCAATCCGCCAATTATGCAAATCAGAGAACGGTCACTAACAGTGAGAAATGGAAGTTTCTCACATAAACACCAACAGTGTCACATTGCACAGAGTGCTAATTGGCCACTACTTTTCACATAATTGCTGTGACTGGGGTTATGTCCTCAGCTCACCTCTCCTTTAAGTATTGTTTTTCAGCACACAAACAGTTAATGGAGCAATTAAGATAGCACTCACAAGCACCACTTGTGGGGGCCATTTGGCAAGAAAGAGCTAGAGAGAGGTGGACTGGGATGCTGTAATCCTACATATGGTACACTAGAGTCCAGGGAGAGAGGTAGGTCATGCTGCAGATAGTACAAAACGCAACTCACTGCTATCCAGCGCTGGTGTGGATCTAAACTATTGGTTATTTGTTATTAGGTACTTTCTATGATTTGCTAAAAACATTTAAAGCTAATAAACAAGGATTTATTTCATGAACATGGTGCGGATACTGCATCTTAGAAGTAGCAGTTAGTGCATCACTAAAATACAGTGCATAACTGCCCAAATGTGTTATTTTTACATAACCAAACAGAGCACCCCCCGCCCCTCCTTTGTCCATAACATTTCTTTTCTTTATCACCCTTCGGAGCATTTTGAACTGCATTCCTATGAAATGGTACTCTCAACTCTTCTTTCCAGTGTGCTTTACATATTTGATACAGATTCTACAGTTTCTTTTAGTGGCATTTAAGTCACATTCAACAAGACAGTTCATAATGATTTAAATGGATGTCAAGGGAACACGCAGCTGACATAGTAACAATAAAATGAGAAAGGTTTTGAACTGGTTTCTAAAGAAATCAACAGATTTATACTGACTGCTGTTACTCCGCTTTTATTATTTAACATGAAACAATTGTTTTTCTCCACACCATTAAATTGATTATTGCTGGCCAAACTGCTGTGAATGTTTCAAAAGGAGATAGTGTGAATGCTACCTATTTCTGAGACCAATCCCAGGAGAGCAAAGAGGGGGGGAAAAAAAAAAAAAAAAAAAAAAAAAGTTTTCATCTCTTCATCTATCCCCTCTACCATAGACTTTGCCCACCCTCTATGACTAAGTTATGCCCTGTCATGTAGTCGGAGGCGTCAGATGCCAAGTAGACCACTGCAGCTTGCAGGTCTGTCACTTGAGCCAGTCTACCAGCAGGGATATCTGACAGCCAGCGCTGCACCAGAGGCCTCAGACTCTCTGAGTGGATGAGAGGGGTGTCAACAATCCCCCTGAAAAAAGACACAGAGAAAGTGTGAGAGAAAAGAGAAAAGGAGGGGGGAACACACACAATGAAATCAGAAGGCATCACAGTTCAGAGCTAGGAGTGACAGTGTTGTTTCAGAGCCACCACTTTGGTGACAAAAATAAACCCAATTATCCTTTGAAGAAAGGGCATGGCATGGCATCTCTGATACTTACTGTGGGACCAGTAGCACTTGGATGACTGGCACATCTCAGGAAGAGCCCACGGGTAAGAGGGGACATCTGGCATAATTTGCTCATAGCCTTTGGTTAACTGCTTATTTTATGCAACTCCCTCATACTCCTGATAGAAATACGCTTGAACTACTTTGCAGAGCTGAGGTCGAATTCACGAGAAAACAGGTGTGCTGCCTGTAGTTATGTGTGTGTGGCTGCATTGTTGTCCTAAAGCTCTTTATCACGACAAACGCAGTTCCTTCCACCTCCTCCAGTAAAATATCACAGAGTTTACATTTGAATAAATATGTCAACATGCTGGTTTGTGGCTAATATGAGACGACTTCTGACTTTCTACATAATCGACGTGACAGTGACTAAAAGCCGTGAGGTCTGAATCATTGTTCAATGTATCCCAGTGCCTTGATATGGAATTCCAGCATTTGGCTAAATTAGCACTTCCAAGGAGCGTGTGACACCTTGGTTAACATATTCCACCTCAATTATATTTCTCTTCAGCTGCCCTGTTATCTGGAACCTTTCCTGGCAATCAGAGGTACTGTTTTCCCTCAGCCAATTTTCTAGATAATGCAGCTTATCACCGCTGCGGCTAAAGTTGCCAATGGAATCAGGCTCCAGTCAACCTCGTGAGCGCTAATTGTGTCCCTTTTTTATGCATATTTACCGACTGTCACTTCAAAGAAATCAGCAGCCCATTGAGACACCCGGTTAGCGAGGGGAGAGAGAATTGCTTCTTTGCAAATTAAAATTAGCAAACAAGCTGCCGATAAATAAGGCTGAGCGCGATGTGTGTGAGGGCTTTGTTCTGGGGCTGTGACTGGGCCTAGCTCGCCCGGTGCCACCGGATGGATTTGCTCAGTGATGGCTGGGGCTAAGGGATGCTCCACTTAACAGACAGACAGACACACACACACACACACACACACACACACACACACACACACACACGCATACAACCCTTCCTGTGTTCTCCTTTTTCTTCCCGCTGCTCAGCTTCACAGACAAATAGATACAAACAAGGCGCTATTGTTGCGGCGACACTTGGAGTGAGGTAACAAATTTGATTCCCTAATTGAATAGAACAATTAGAGCAAGTGTTTGGTTGAATTATCCCTCAAGACGTCATCTAATTAAGCACTGATGCATTGTTTGAGGACTTAAATTAGTGCATCATTCTCAAATGGGGCTCTTCATATGAAAGCAAACACACTAATCACCACTTCCTCATGCAGCTAAATCCCTTTACCACGCTCAAAAAGGTGGACCATAAAAGACAAGCAGGCCAGGAACAGATGGCACTTACGGTGAGATGCAGTTAACGCGCACTCCTCTGTCGATCCATTCGGTGCCCAGAGTCTGGGTGAGTTTGACCACTCCGGCCTTGGATGTGTTGTAGGAAAGCTGATTCTGGGGATGAGGGACTGCAGGGCAAAGAGGAGAAAAATCCATTATGGGCAAAAGCACACAGATTCATAAAAACAAAATCGTCTTCATTGCATTAATAATGTCATGAAGTTTTCTCAGGTGATCATTAAAATTTTTCATTTCTCACTCAGGAAAAAAAAAAAAAAAAAAAAAAGAGAATAACAATAGTTCCTCTCTCAAAAGGGGGCTGACAACCTATACATTTTACTGTATACTGCAGCCAGTGCAGTTTCTTGTGGAAACCACATAAAAGCTCTTCCATTAGCTGCTGGGGGACTCTGCGGATAAAGCCATGTAAAATTAATTGCTTATGATGTCCAGTTATGCTCTGTCCTCAGCAACAAAGGCAGGGAGCCATTTGTTTGCCTTGACCATCACAGATGCTGCACACTGCATGGGATGCCGGGACAGGGGCTCATTTTCTGCTGCTTGATTAATCATCACAAGGAAGGCTCCAAGTTACATACAACTTTAGTAGTTAACCTCATCACCTGCCGATCTGACTGCCAAATGGCTTCAGTGTGAGACCGGGATGATAAATATTGGCCAGCTGCAGAGAGGCAGGGACCCATCCTGGGGAGAAAAAGGCCAGAGCATCCCACACACAAAGCTGGACTAAAACGGAGGAAAATGTGCCAGACAGGGCCTATATAGGTGGAAAGTGCTGGAAACATGAGATGTAAAGGGAAAGACTACAGCATCGTGGTTCATTGTATGGTTTTGTCTTGTGTGGCGGGATAGCAGGAAATGTTAAGGTTTGGCTGGGCAGGGCTGGATAAGGCTAGGACCTCAGAGGAGCATGCGAGGAGGAGCAGAGCCCAGGGCTTACACGCAGATTGAAGGTGAAATCCGACTTATCAGGACAGGAAACACAGCTCAAAATGCCTAACAGCACTAATCCTCACTCAAGACCTGATGATACGGCCCCCAAATACCATTCAGAAAATGCCTTCATCCTTTAAATAAACCTGCATTGATGTTTTCGCCGTCTTAAAGAGCAGTAATCCCAAGAGAAGGAAAAAGGAGGCAGAAGGAGAGCATTCTCCAAAGCCCTCTTTAACGTTCACCCTGCTACTTATTGCCCATTTCAAGTGGAAGAAAACACGCTCTTTATCAGGCACGCCTTTAAGTTTTAAATTCTTCCAAGCAGATAAGGAGTTCAAATGATGCACTCCTTTCCCATAACACTGCTAATGTACGTTGCCATGCAGCGGATATCTGCAGGTGTGTGCATGTGTGTTAGAGAGTGGCAAATCCCTCAGTAAGGTCATCAAGCAGTCTGACCATACCAACTTAAGACATTTCATGTCTGGGTGTCATTCAGAGAAAAAAAAAAAAAAAAAAAAAAAAAAAAGTGTGTGTGTGTGTGTGTAAGTTGGAACACACACAAACACACACACAATATTCAGCAGATGGACAAAAAGCTGTCATCGTGCATTTTAATTGGACATTTACTGCTGCTTTTTTGGGCTTCCACTTGGCTTGAACAGGTCCCATCTGATTACACATTATGACAATATTACAACAGATGTCCAGACCAATAAAGTAAATTCCTGAAGGACTGTACGTAATGTGAGTAATTGATCATTTTTTTTATGCCGGCCTCTATTTACCAGCATGCTCCTGTTTTACAGATTGCCCCTGCAGTCGGGACCGGGGCCCATATGGCACAGCGGTTTACTGGCGATTTGACTATACTGCTGATGAAGTGTTGCTGTTCCTCTGGAGGAACCTGTTGGAGGAGGAATATTACACCAGCGCTGCGAATTACAAGGCTTTTACTGGGCTCTCACTAGACTCTGAAAGTGTCTTCCGCTGTTCAAACAAGGCCGCTGGCACAGGCTGAGGTTTTGCCGTTGCACAGGAACCCTCCCTTCACAAGTTGGACCTCAGGTTGCCTTCCACATCCTCCAGACAGCTCCACAGAGAGGGGATGTTTATTATGATGCAAAACTGCCTCAGCGAGACGCAATCACAACACTTTGGATTTCCTGCTGTGCTTACTGTATGTGGGGGTGGATGCATCTGTATAGAACAGTTTAACTGGGGTAAAAGTTGTACAGAGAAAAGCTGTCTAATCCCATTTTAAATGTGCAGGTTCACATTAAATTTTCTTACAGAAGGAAAACTGTAAGAAGCACTTACAGCTGATTACATTGTTGTCTCCGCTTCACAAATGCAATGATCTAAAGCCAGATATGACGACTTTCTGTCTGATGATAAAAACTATTTAATGCAATGTACACTCCCACACACAGCTGTACACCACAAATGTATTTAACTCTGTACTTCCTCCCCCTGCTCCTCATCCTCCTCCTCCTCTCAGCCGAACTCTCCACGCCAAATGGAGAGATTAAAAGCAGACATGGAGGGGCTCCAGAGAGAGAGAGTGGGGGAATAGAATCATCACTCACCTATTAGACTGGCCATGGAGGCTGTGTTGATAATCTTGCCGTATCCTTGCTTCAACATCACTCGACCTGCTGCCTAAGGCAAGGATTCAGAGGGAAGAGTCACATTAAACACCTTATTATGGCACTGATATGCTACGCAAAAGCCAGAGTAACACAAAAACATGTAGTTTATCCTTGGAGGTTGACATAGTGGTTAGACAACATTTGGTGTATGTTAACAGATTTTAAAGCCTCACATCATGTCTGGTGGAGCACGTATACACCAGACAGAACTACAGAGCAGCTAAAGCTGCCTGGGCCATCAGTAATTAGGTCATACGCCAACCAGTCTTGACAGATACACTCTGATCAAGAATCTATTTTGCCTTTTCACCATATTTTCACTTGCAAAACTCCAGGCCACTCCAAATAATCCAAATATTTGTTGCTGGAACAAATTCAAAATTTTAAATTCCTTTAGCAAAGTTAACATCGTTGAAGCTCAATGTATGAAATTCTGTCTTTGAAGCATTTATTCACAGCCATTTGTTTAATAACAGCTTGTTGCATGTAAATATTTCAGACAAATATATAGCTAATAGATATTAGGGCAAGAAAGATGGTGAGAAAAATCTACTTGTGAAGCTATTTTTAAAACTCCCATTAGTGCAACTGAAGAAATGTCAGCAGCAAAACAGGCTTGTCAAAAAATTATGCTTTGGAGATGCATGCTTTTCATAGGACAATACTGCAAAAGTAGAAAATTTGCTAATTATTTTTCCCCGAAATGTGTGTGTGTGTGTTTCACCCACTTTGCCATTACAGGAGATACATACAGGAGATCTATGAAGAAACATCTTCATCGCACATTTATTATTAAGTGTGCGATTCTGTTTTTGGTCACACACGTTCAATCATTTCACCCTCTTGAAGATTAAGAAGACAGTGCCATCCGATTTACGTCTTTCATACAGCCAAGTATGTCATCGTTTGGTGCCTGACATTTTTCTAATACTATATTACATTTGTGTTCCTTTGTGTTTCTCTTTCTAGAAACCTGTAGATCTCGTGGAAAAAAAAAATCTATTCTTTTTACTTAGTGTTTAATTGTTACAGTGAAGAGATTAATAGAAAAACTAATAAACTCGTCACCGCAAATGAAATTTCTATATTTAATGAATGCATTTCTGTCAGTCTGTAAATTTTACATTGCACTACAGTAATTTGGATAAGACACATGCACAACTATGCCATGTCTTTAGCATCCAGTGGTACAAACCTGGCAGCACATGAAAGTCCCCCTTAGGTTAACGTTAAAGGTTTGGTCCCACTCCTCTAGACTGGTCTCTTCACTAGCTGAGTTCATGTTGATGCCGGCATTGTTACAGGCGATGTGGACTGTTCCCCATTTAGAGACAATGTTGTCAACCATTCTCTGAACATCGTCTGATTTGCTGATGTCAGCTGTGATTGAGAGGGCATTAATACCTGTGTAACAAATAACATGTGCATTAATATTATGCATGTATACTTTACCTATAATAAAGCATGATATGAATTTTCAACATTCTGCATTTAAAGCGGTAATTTTTTTAATTAGATGTACATAAAAAAATACCATAATAAAAAAAAAATAAAAAAAAAACTATTGAAGCAATCAAATGTAAAAACTGTTGTTGAATTGCATTTTGCATTTCTTTTTTGTGTGCATTACGTCTGATTCAGTAAGAATAAAAGTCGAGAGGAAAA